>NC_136063.1:1133437106-1134051272 GCF_964261635.1 Lissotriton helveticus
TACCCCTTAAGCACTTGACTCAATGGTAGGGTGGTATCGAGAAGTCCAAGGCTTCTCAGGGGGAAGGTAGGTGCAAGGTGTACATGGGCACAAGAATCAAAATGCGCTCAGCAACCTCAGGTAACGAGTTAGTAAAGGTCGTTGTTCTATATGAACATAAGTGAACCACGGCATGCAACAAATAATATATCGGACAGAATCCTGAGTCCCACTTCCCTGTCTACTGCTGTGCTTATTTCCCATTCGTATGAGCCAGCATTCAGACTAGGCCTCATGTACAAGTCTTCCATGATGGCTTTTAAAGTCAACCTGCATAAGCCCCCCAGCACGATAGTCAGAGCAGGTTCCCCCAACAGCTATGCGGCACAGTTATCAGTCTTACCCTCTCCAGCTGGTATTGCTTAGGCCAAGGAGCTGGGCCATCTACTTGAGCAGATACCGGGCGAAGTAGTAGTCTTGTCGCTGCAGGCCAGGTGGCTAGACATTCATGGAGCTCCTCTGGTTGTGCGGTAAGTTCTCCTGATTCTGGCTATATGTCTCTGGCGGCTTCCTGATTCTGATGGCAAGTCGATGCTCTGGTTACATGGGTCACCACTCACTGCGCTTCACTTTTACACACCTTGCTTCACTTTTACACATCTCTTAAGGGCAACCACCTATTTTAACTGCATCCCTCCTCTGGGCATACGGAGGTTGCAAACAGTGGCACTCAGGTCAACAGTCCTTTCTGGTCACTGCACTGTAAAGGCTGGTGGCCCTCTGTGGTTAAAGTGATGCATCATGGCAATGCCCTTTAATCTTAACAAGGGCCCCATCAGGCGTAAGGGGTTGCCGACTTGAGCGGTACATGGTTGTGACAGTCCAGATAAACCATAAATGTCACACTTCGCTATGAGGGTCAACTCAACGGGATCCTCACTGAACCTCGCTTCCTTCAGGTGCTCTCTTCCTCTTCAGAGTACTCTGGTCTCAGCAGGCAGATGCTAGTTCTCCAGGGCTTATAGTCTTGATTCTCCTGGGTGATGTCCCTACACCTAGCAAGGGAACTAGCTGACCTTCGTTCCCAGTCCTGGTCACAACAGGCAGAAGTCATGCTGAACTTCTCAACTCTGATGTACATCTACAGTTTGACTGTTTGGGAGACTGAAGCTCCTTTTTTATTATCTATTTCCAGACACATATGCGATTTAGTGTCTCCTTCTTTTAAATTCATGCTGGTGTGTGTTGCCTCCTTTAAAGTGCCTACTCCTCTATCTCACTCTTTTTCCAGTGATCGGTTTGGCACAGCAATAGCGACTCCAAATTTGATAGCCCCACAACCAAGGTCACGAGAGTGACCAAAGAATCACACCAGGATGTCTGCCTCACTGAAAAATGCCTACCAAAAGGTTACAAAGGCCCCAGCCCTGCTTTTTAGGTCTCGCGTCAGCGAAAGACCTATTGCTGCCTAGTTAGCTCTGAAGGGACCACAGACCGGGGCACGAGCGCCGATTGCACCTTGTGGACGCGCAATGCCAGCCCCGCCTCCCGAGCCGTGCACATCTCAGGTAGTCAGCCATGCCTCTCAGTCGCGCGCGCACACCAGCTGCCCATACACGCACCAGCCACCCCCAGCCACGCACACACGCACCAGCTGCCCACACACGCACCAGCTGCCCCCAGCCCCGCACACATGCACCAGCTGCCCACACACGCACCAGCCGCCCCCAGCCCCGCACACACGCACCAGTTGCCCACACACGCATCAGCCGCCCTGGCCGCGCACACACGCACCAGTCGCCCAAGCCTGTGCACGAGCCCCCAAGGCACCAAGTCCCACTCACCGGGTGTCATCTCCTCCGCCTCCATTGACGTGGCTCACCACTTTTCTGCCGCCACCGCCGGGCTCCCCCTCCGGCATGGGAGCCCCGCGTCACCACTTCCATCTCGGGAGTCACTTCGTGCACGAGCTTATGGCGGAAGTCCCGCCCCACAGCAAGCATGACGCTGCCGGACTTCCGGATTTCGCGCCAGATCGGGCCGGTGGCTTGCCAGGAACTCAAGCGATTTCCAGGTACTTGTGTTTTAATGCTGCGTCACGTGAGCAGTCCGGGAAGATCGCCAGGACCTAGTTTAAAAGGCACTTCTGACTACAGATGTTGCATGCAGACATATCCAAGGGACATTATACAGTAAAACCCGAACAGAAGCGGTTAAATATAGTGTAATGCAAAACTTCAGTGCACAAACCAGTCCGTAGACACATTGCATGGTTTCTAGAAATTCCGCAACATTTGTGACATGTTCAGCTCTTTGCATTCTGGGACTTAGTTTTATTTTCGTGTATTAAAAGCCACCCTGTACATTTCTGTATGGTGTGTTTTAAGGCCTCTCTGGACATGCGACTCTTCACCACTACGTGGCATGCCCGGGTGTGCGTCCATGCACCGGAAGTGATCTGTGCCCACGAACTGTAGATGTTCTAGCAAGGAAATATCACAGGGCTGTATAGGTGGTCTGTGGGAAGTCAACCAAATTGCCCTCCTTAGCAAATGTTCCCACCTCCGGACATACTAATAAAAGGCTGCTGTGGTTTCTCACACCTGGCGCCTCGTGCCATCAACAAAGTGTACTTTTATGTTTGTCAGCACCGTGACAATAAGTGAGGCCTCGTAACCATGGTACCCGTGCGCTGCAACACTTTAACCGCACACCAGCCAGACTAACCAGTCTTGGAATCAATAATCACACGGGAGACATCCGTGGACATAAAACTATACATGTGCGAGGGTACCTGGACCTGTGGGTAGGGAAGTGATGTCACCACTGAAAACCTCACCTGGAGCATAGCGCCCCTTCCTGGGAGGCGGCCAGTACAAGAGGTCTCAACCGGAGTACTGTGTGCCATTCTGAAGGCCTTATGTGAGGTATAGTGGCTATGACACAGTCACACCTGAGCATTGTGCGAATTCCGTAGCCCTCACCAAGAGAAGTGCTCTGCATGAAGCAGTAACACCATGGAGTTTGCATACAGTCCCACACGTCTCACCTGGAGTGTTGTGCACAATACAGAGGGCCAACTGACGGATTGTGTCCAGTACTGCAGGGTTTATCTGGAGTACCGTGCTAGAAAAGGCAGTGTGCTGGAGTACGGCACCTCGTAGACATTTATATTTTAAAGTACGGTTTGATTCGATATTATGAAGTGCTTTGCTGTTTTAGAAATTGAAAGCATTATTGTATGTTTATTTGTTAAATCGAAAATAAACATTTTAAAATTAAAATAATTTGCAATGTTCAGACATATCTGATGCTGACTTTATTTTATACCCATCTCCACTCACCAATTGCAAACACCAGTTGAGCACACAACCTTCTCACACTTCACATTCCACAGCATTATCCTCTCATACACTTTAACACAAGGCAGTTGAATTTAACATGTTTCCTTCAATTTGAAACCAGCATCTGCAATGTAATAGGTCTCGCATTTACTCGAGTTTATGCTATTGGCATTGTACGTGACAATGCCTTTTATTTATATCCGGGTTTTTTAAAACAGAAATAAGACAGTCATTTACAATGCTATTAGCAATACCCCCACACACACATTTTTTTTAAAAACTTTAATAAGCACTGCGCCGTCTTCACGGACGCCGCGCTATGCAATGCAATAGGTGTTGCTTTTGGTATTGCAAATTACAATGCTTTTTAATTTTTTCAAAGGCATTGCCATTTACAATGTCAATAGCTCAAAATAATGTCATTGCGAGACCTATTGCATTGTAAATGCTTGTTATGTTTCCCGCTCTCTGCAGTGCGCCCCATATCGGTGCCATTATCTCTCTGACAATGTGCCCAGACCCGACTTACCAATGACCTTTCCAGAATCAAAGAGCCCTTTCAAAGTGTACAAGAGAGTCTGGCTTCCCCTTCCTCCAGTTTGTGTCTCACCCGGTTTGCAGGAATTATGGATCATTTACAGACCTGTCTGAAATCGCTCCTCAACCTCCATATGCTTTTCCCAGACTTGTATTTCCAACTCTGAATCAACAGACCATCATGTGCTGTACCACACATAGGCACAAATGCATTACAGCACACACGCAAACACACGTTGTGCAGCTCAACATACTAACAGGATGTAAGCCAAGAGCGAGTTAAGTACGCAGCAATGGAACTTTACATGAATGAGCCGGTAGCCTCCACTCCAGTGACGCAGGTTAAAAGGCCTGTTCACTATACCGAGCACTATTACATAAACGGTATGCTGCCTCCACTGCTTAACTCTTGCTAAGTGCAGTAGCCCTCTATCACTACACCGGCAGTGCCGTCGTGCACCTCTCCTAGTCTCACCATACCTCAATCCATGAGACCGGCCTAGATTATAGCGTACATGCATGATCATTGTTCGCCCATGACCAACACTTTGCCGCTGCACCGTCTGACGGATGCGGTCCCTGAGCCAAACAGGCCTTTAGGAGGTGCATTGTTAGTGCTCTGTCAGAGTGCAGCCCTTTGAAGTGTACAAAGGGGTTCCCATGCCCCCCCCAAACATTTCCCTACAGACAGGTGAAATCACTCAGTGCACCCCCCCTACAGAGGGATCACTGTCCCCTCTTTAATGTGGCAGCAGCAGGATACAGCCGTTCCATCTTTCACTGAAAAAGCTGACCCAGTATGCGAGTATGCAGCTGCCCTGCGGTATCGAATTCATGAAAGTAGGATGCACTGCCCCGGCCATGCTATGCTATGCTAGGCGCACTTTTCAAAAGGTGCATCTGGTGTAGACCAGGACAGTGCGCCTGTCCTGTAATGGGGCCTGGTATTGGCTTTTCTTTTCCCCTGCCATTTGTGACCTAGAGTTAACAAGGGCTCGAGTAATGTACTTCAGATCTAGTCTATTTTTTTTTTATTCTATAAATAAAAATGTTTTTTTTCCAAACAATAACAAGCAATAATAACAGCTAGTTTGCAGTTGTTCCATGAAGATCCGGTGGTGATGGTGATGTGAGCACTTGCCCTTAAGGTAACTACTTGAGACACCAAGCAGCTAACAAAGTAATAAACCTACTGATGACGGCCATAATTCGAATTAGTGGGTTATATTCTTGAAGCTTTTTTTATAGACTATACCGAATAATTTGAAATTCCCAAACATACCCAGTCTTTAGGGAAGGTGATGAGGAATGGTTCAAGTCAAAGCATTTTCGACATTCAGGGTGACCTTAGGGTTTTTACATTTGCTCAGGAATTCCCAGTACTTTACAGAATCGGTATTGGTGTATTTTATCCCATACAAAAGACAAATGATGTATTTTAAGCATCTGCAAATGTGATACTGAGGCAGGTTTATCAGTAACATGCAGGTTGTTTCCAGGTCTGAAAATGCATGCTCTGGTTAAGGGCTTTTAGTTGGTGCGATTGCGGAGAAGGTTAATGGGAAGGAACCAACCTCCTAGTTCATATCCCTCTTTGTGAGTGAGTTTCAACACGAAAGGTTAAGTGTATAAATGTATATCTGTGTTCAATTTTATATTTGCAGAACAACACACCTGGTTGCAATTCTACATGCAGACATTTTACATGAGTGCTGCACAATCTACAACTGCTGGATACGAATTGTTTTTAACTTTGCTATCTGATGGAGACTTCTAGGTGCAGATTCCTTACCTTGGATGATTCCCCAGGCATCAGACTGGTTCCAGAAATGTTCAAGCAGTACCTCTGTGCACCGGTAGGTGGCGTCATTTGGCTTGTATGTGCCAGAAGTTGCGTTTGTGGTCCCTATATAGACACCACTTCAGGTTACGGACATCAGTTCTTTTCTTTCGAAGCCATCAATGCAGATCCGGAGAGAGTTACCTCTGTCCATTTTTTTAGACAACTTTTTTGATGTTTTGTTGACCTTGTTTTGAGACTTTGTCTCCAAGTATGCAAGGATGTCACCCTAAAACCCTATGTGGTTTAAGCCTTGTGGTTCCTGTCGCATGCAGATGTGTGTGACAGACCCCCAACTGGCTTGTCTCTGGTGCTTGGAACGGGACCACAACTCCAAAATCTGTGAGGACTACCGCACCATGAACCCCACCACGCTGCAGGAGCGCACTCTGAAGCGGTTGGTAGCCTGACTCCGGTCGACTACTGAACGTTTCAGATCACAGTAAAGCTCTTTGTGGTGCCATTCCATTTGCTCGTCATTGCGCTTGAAGTCTGCGGGTTAGTCCCTCAAGAAATCAAAAAAGTTGAAGGGTTCAATTTTGCAGCGCTGATCCAATTCATTGGATGAGATACGAGAACATCACCACGACATCAAGCCCTGCTCCCACACTTCTACCCTAGAGCCTGCCTCTGCGTCTGTTCCATTTTTCCCAGACTTGGAGGTACCCCATGTCCAACAACATGAATTTCATGGGGCCATGCCCTTAATGAAATGATTATGTAAGCGGATCTCTCTGAAACACCTTTGGGCCCCATGGCCATTGCACTGGATTTCTGCCGACGGGTCGGCCCTTGGTGCAAATCAGTCCTCCTGAATCTACACTGGCTCCTGTCATGAGACTGCGACCTTCCCCGGAGCCAGTTCCAGTGACGTTCCTGGCCCTGACCACGCCGACCCCCATTATCGTACTCGACTCTGATACAGAGCCATATCAGCATCGCTCGAAATCTACTTTGGCACCGGCTGGAACTCGACCTTTCAAGTAAGAGCCATGGCCTTCTTTTTTCGACAGGCCGTTTGAGGAGTATGATTGGGGAAAATCTGAGGATCCTTATGGTTACCACACATCCTTATAAGAGCCCGAGGATAACCGGTATGAGGAACTGGCAGATGGCAGTGCTCTGGACACCTCCCCAGACACTGAATTAGTCCCTTCTCCTAGTGTGTCATTGGAGGAAGGGGCTTCTTTTGCCATGGCGGTGATGAGGGTGGCTCAGGACCTGGACCTATGGTTTCCCTCAGTGGCTGTCAACATGGATGCCTTGACAGAGCTTCTAAAGCCGGGAGTCACCCCCACAGAACCGCTCCTCCCTCTTAATAAAGCCCTCACAGATGTCCTACTCAGAGGATGTGCAAAGCCCTGTGCACAGGGGCTCCTGTGCACTGGACAATTTTCAGCTCCCCCCCCCTCCCTCTAAAAGTGAACCTTGGCGAATTCCCTAAGGGACTCCAAGAGACTGGATACCTTTGTCAAGAGATTGCAGTCTTCCACCAACCTTGCATTGCTGATTGCAGAGAATCTAGGAACATGAAAATCATGTATGATCTTATGACACTATTTGGATAAAAAAAATTATTCTTGCTCACTTGTGAAGGATCCATAGGAGACACGATAATTCCCCATGCTTTAAGTATTCAGTGAATGGTGTAGCGAATGGAGCCTCTGGAAATTGAATTGGCACCAAGTGCATGGGACAATGATGTAAGCAGGACAAAACATTTTCCATGTACAAAAACAGAATATGGTTTTGAATGATATTAAGAAAAATTACATATCCAACACTGCAAAGAGAGGACCGTTAATAAACCAGGACCCGTTTGAAGTGTCTCATGAAATGGGCCAACGTAATAGCCATGACTTTCAGCACAACAAAATCATTTGAATTTATGTATGAAAACAGTACTGAAAAGCAGTGTGAGGCAAGCTGAAAATCAGTTTTAAGGTGTTTGAGAATACAATGGCACGAATTAATCAATCAGTTGCAACTCAAAAGTTCAATAAGTTATATAAGGTACCGCCCTGTTGGTAGAGTTAAACATCTCTGCAAATCTCATAACCTTTAACAGAGTTGTGGGCAATGGCCTCCAATTATGCTCAGTATTCGTTTACAAAACTATATTTGAATAATGCATTTCCTTGTAAACTGGAGTCACGAAAGGGAAAGCATGAGGAAGGGCACGAGTCTGTGCACGTGAGAGAGAAGCAGTGTTTGACTGAGTAGGATTGATAAAAGCATGCAAAACGCTGCCGATGCTTAGCACAGTCTACCATCAATCTAAATTAACCACTACCAATGGAGAAACGAATATATCCTTCAATATTCATTCTTTAAGTATAATATGCATGCTGTAAATTGCAGTGCAATAGAAGCTACATGTTTTGTTAACACTGGAAAAACTGTTGAGTATTTTTTGCAGTGGCAGCTGTATACGCAGTGGTATACGCTAAATTCTAGAATTTTAGAAAAAAGCTACTGAAAAACATCACCAGAATCCAGGAAAAAATTAGCACCGAAAGCATGAAGGCTTACACATTCAGTAGTGACCGACAATAAGTCCAGACTACAGTTGCAGTACAATGGATCACTTAGCAAAAGCAATATGTGCAATTCATTTGGAAGCCAATGGTTTACCTGCACAAAGACAAAATCTCTAATTCTCGTCTGCTAAAGAGCAAGTACATCCAAGCCGCAATGTCTCCATCTCTCACACAGTGAAGGGTACCAAATCATTATTTGTAGCTCTAGAATCTAAGGTTGTGCGGAGTTTTCCCTTGAACTGTTGATCTCAAAATTCTGCTGTTTTTGCTCTGGTAGCATTTAAGGGGAATCAAACTGAATGACTGATAGCAGCACACAACCCAGCTGATGTTTATCGTAAAAGCGTTTATTAATAAAAGGTCAATAAATACTCGGATTTCCCTAGGCAGACAGATGAGACACAGCCTAACTATATGGAGAGCCAATGCTTCTGTAATACTACTAGCCTCAACTGTCTGAAAGAGCAAAGACATCCAGATAACCAGGTTTGCTCCCTCTGGGATATAGTTTGACAGCACAAATGTTTGGCCTTCAATATAACCTGTCTCAGGTTCCAAGCGTTGAGGATCCTGACGTTTGAGCCATTCTTTTAGTTCAGTGAGTGAGGATTACAAGTTCAAAAGCATTAGCAAGGCAACTGTAAACCGGTGTCTGCAAAACTGGAACACACATTAAGTGAAGATTCCATGTAGGTAGCACCAATCGGTAATCTATCTATAATGAATCATATCCATTATATGTCCAAGAAGGGCTGACCTTTAAAACGAATAATTGTTTCCTAACAGCAATAAAGCACAGAAAAAAAGAGAATTCAAATATGCTGAAATCATACCAGACACAAGTTAACCTCTCTGAAATAGTTTTACAAAACGGTATCAAAGAGAAACTGTGTGTTAGTATATCACTGTGACAATTCATTTTTAAATGTCTGGAAGTATTTAATTCAGATGGTGTCTCTTCAAATCTGGGCGGGTTAGCTCATTCCAGTTATCTATGAATCCTATGCCATATTTTGCGTTTCCTGGATACTAAGGCGTGCAGAGGATTAACAGGAGACTTGGCAGGATCTGGAGAGACTGAACACCAACAAATGAAAGCCAAGTGACCGGATACTGAAAATCTCAGTATATCACTATTCTATAGCTGAAGGGCAAAGTTGGTCACATCTCTATTGATACGATTTGGATGTATCTGCCTTGTGAAGAGATTCTGCATTTTCGTATATCCATGTGGTTGTATTGATCAATCATTTGCAATGTGCTGTGGCCGACTTTCTGTACCTACTTCCGGCCACCATTGAGTACTGCTAACAGCCACGAAATCAGTGTTGCGTGCAATGTGCTCACCTCTGTACCCGACATTGTCACTCGCTTACTGGACAGCCAAAAAGCCAGTGTTTGGTGTTGGATGGGACCATAAGAATATAAAGACAGAAGAGGGAGATGAATGTATGAAATTTAACATGCAAGTTCTACAACAATTACAAAATTTAAAGGCGAAATACACCTTCACATAGTGTGAACAAGGTGCCTTGCCTTCAGAATATTTTCATATAATGAATGAATCTGAAAATATATTGCAGAGATCCCATGCAAATGTAGGTGCCAGCTTTGTTTTTTCCACCAGGGATAGATACTGATGTTATATTCTGGGTGTTCAAATTGTTTTAGTACATCTGAGAGCCATACACAAAAGCTGAGTCTTATTCAGGAATAGATAGTTTGGTTGAACTTCCTGAGTCTGTTACATAAATAGTGTGGAATTGTACACGGTTTTGACAGAGTAGAGCGAGAGCAAGCACTTCCAGCTGAAATCATGTTGGTCAAAGACCAGTAGACACCATACTCCTACCTGTGCAATGCCAGTATACATTGTATCAGTTAAAAGGAGATCTTTTGAAAAACTGCAAATGAAGCCAGACAAACCACACTGGCTTACCCCAGATGATGGCACCACAGTGCATGTGTTCTAGTGTGTACTTTAGAAGTCAGTGCCTACCTTTGTGGTCTGCAATGTAGTACACAGTAATTATCTGGAAGTGCTGCCAGCCCAGTGATAAGATCAAAGAGTCTTTAGTCTTCAAAATCTTCTGATGCTACCGGTGCTTCTTGACACACATCTCTCTGTGTGGGTAAAGGACATGGTGTTTTCCAGAATTTACTGCAATAGGGCTCCAAACGGTAATGTTGTGTGAAGCGTTTTAATTAAAGAACAGAAGTATCGGAAAAGGCCTCCATTGCCTTCCAAGGTTTCCAAAAAGGTCCGATTGTATTTCTGACAATGACGTTTTTTATCTCAAAAGTCCTCACCCATCTGGAACTGATACAGCTGTAGGCTTCTGAACCATAGTGGAACTTGTGCCCACCCAATATGTAATTTTTGAATATGACCTCATACCTGTTGCGTAAGTTTTCCATGAGCTCAACCGTACAACAGTATGTCATACTCTAAATATTACTGTAAACACTCAGAACCCACATTTCTCATTTTCACAGTAAATAATATGCACAGGTTTATTAAAGTCCACTTTTGGTTACTCAGAAATGTTTGGATGCTCATTTATATATTTTTTCGAATTTCAATGTGACTATTTAATTTTCTTTTTTATTGTGTGCAGTCAATATCTGGCAGTTTCTCTGAACGCCAGTGCAGACGACCTAAGCCATCGACTCCAAGCTTATCACGAATGGCGTTTCCATCTCGAGGTTCGCTTCAGCAGTTGGGGGAGAACCTTTGTGACATCTGTTCACCACTACTGTGCCCTGGTGTTTCCAAGGCAACTTTCACTCGAAGGCACATTTTGTATCAAGTAGAGCCAGGCCTCCTTTGTATGCTTTTCTGCCGATAGCTATCCTGCCCAGAACTCTCAAGAAGATTAGGCCGACTGGGCCCAAAATAATTCTTGTGACTCCGTGGGGGGCACAGAAATTGTCAGTCCTGCGATCAGGCTGCCCCTTCGGGAGGACCTGCTGTTGCAGCAACAGTGAAACAGTAAAGGTATTGGATCCTACATCTGACCAACCCGGATCTCAACAATAGGAAAAACAGAACAGGGTGGCTGGACAGGATTATTTAAAAGAAACACCATACGAGCAACCGCCCGCTCAACCAAACTGTGAAACAGTAAAGGTATTGGATCCTACATCTGACCAACAGGGCAGGGCCCTGCACCCAAACCTGCGTATGCTCTGCCTTCATGCACGAATATTGAGGAGCAGCAGTTGACAGTTTTTGACCTCCCTACAGAAGTCTGTAATGTCATTCTTGCAGCCAGGTTACTCTCAACCAAGACTGCCATTGGGACAGATTTGAGGCTTGGTGTGCTTCTGAAATGGCTGACCCCCTTTCTGTACTTATGTCTGAGGTTTTGTTGTTTGTAATCTTGTTAGCCTGGCAAAGCTTTTCTTTGGGTATGGTTAAAGGGTATCTTTCCACCACATCAGCGCTCTTATAGCTGCCAAATCAGCCCTCCCTGTTTAAGTCACTTGTTGTGACTCGTTTTCTAAAAGGATTACAACTTGCATTCCCTCCAAAACCCTTCGTTATGCGCCAATGAAACTTCAACTTAGTCTTGAACTTCCTTATGCGCACGTCCTTTGAGCCCTTGCACAATTGTCCTCTCCCTTATGACCATTAAAATAGCTTTCTAGAGGCCATTATATCTGCCTGGAGAGTTAGTGAACTGCAGACACTGTATACCCTCTTCATACAGTTTTTTTCACAAACAAACTGGTTTTGAGGACATGTGCCAGTTTCCTACCGAACGTGGTGACACCTTTTGACGTAGGCCAGACCATCACACTGCTTACCTTTTTTGCTCTGCCTCACCTTTTTTGCTCTGCCTCACCTTTCCAACAAGGAGAAGAGACTCCATCGCCTGCACCCAAATAGAGCCTTACTGTGCGACATTGATCATACCAAAGATTTCCAGGTGGATGATCGAATCTTGATTGGGTTCATAGGGGAAAAGAAAGAAAGAAAGAAAGAAAGGAAGGCCGTGCTGAAATGGACCATCTCAAGAGGGATTGTGCTCGGGCCGGACTGGGAACAGAAACCGTCCCTGGCAAACTGCTCAGCTGTCGCCTCCCCCCTCCCCCGTTGAGGGGGAGTGCAGCCCAGCAGTTTGCGAGGGCCGGTTTCGGACGATTTTATTACCGGGGCCCAAAACCGACCCCCACCCTAGCGGCCTACCGGGAAAACGTCCGGTGCCCGCAATGGCCAGTTCGGCCTTGATTGTGCTCTGCATTAAAATCTGCTGCGCACTGGCCAGGTAGCAGCCCCATGAGGGGTTGTGTGCTCATTCCACCCGAGCCAAGGCTGCTACCACTGTGTTATCTCAGAGTCCCCGTCCTGGACATCTGTCACACAGCAATTTGGGCATCTCTGAAACACGCTTACCAAGCACTACTGCCTATACAGTCAGATCCGTCATGATGAGCACTTTGATTGTTTGGTCCTCCAGGACGTTATCTAAATCGGTTTGCGGTCCCACCTCCGGGGAGCAATTGCTTGAGTATCTATTCTAAGGTAAGGAATCTGCGGCTAGAAGTCTGTCAGATGAACAAGTTACTTACATTCAGTAATGCCTTAACTAGTGGAGACTCTGTCTAGCCACAGATTTCTTACTGATCCTCCCCTCTCTGTGAACAGATTTCTATACATAGGGGAACCCTTAAAAGTCCTTGGGGTCTGCACACTGGTCCATCAGCGTTCTGTTGTGACTCTGCCCTTCTGATGCGGAAATGTCCTGAAATGAAACTGACGTCAGCCTTTTTGGGTGGTGCCTATATAGGCACAGTGTTCGTCTCTTCTTACGCGGCTGAGGGAGAGTCAAACAACGCTACCTATCGGCACATAGAGGAACTTCTTGAAAATGTACAGATCCAGACTGATGCCTGAGGAATGTTCTAGATAGTCTCTACCAGATAAGGTTTTACTCAAGGTAAGTAACTTGTTCATTTTTAAATCAAGCTGGACTTCGCAGAATGTTGGCAAAGTGTGCCTCTATTTAACGTTGTCACAGGGGGGCCGGAGGTCCCAATAATACGGTATAGTACATCTATTTTACTTTTTTCTATGCAGCTAAACTGCATTTGACTAGTTAAGTTGTACAGATATGTGCTGGAACATGATGCATCATTGATTGTTTGGGTCCTTTTTGGTGCTCTTATGTCACTGACTGCCTTTATGTCTCAGTTTTGTTCTCTTATTTCACCCTCCCGAAAAAGTTAATGTAAGGAGAGGTAATGATCTCACATTATGGCTTGTAATACAATTATGATTGACCAGTCGCCTTTGCACATTTCAAATTGCTATGAAAAATTATAGTTACATAGTCTTATTGAAGTAGGTCCTATCATTTCTTGGCATATACTTCTGGATTAAAGTTCGTTTTGCCTTCTGTTTCTGGCCATTGCATACAAAATTAAAGGTTTTTGAAAATTGATTTGGGTTATATGCCATCAGGCTTTACCTGATGGCATATAAAGAGGACAATATTTACATTTCAAAGGCTTAGCCTTACAACCGATACATTCTGAGAAGGAAAGTATGTGTTGGGATGAGGGAGTGATGGGTGCTGTAGTTTGGAAGAGGGAGGAGTTAAATCAGATGCCCTTCATCATCATCAATATCTTTATTTCGGTTGAAACAACCATAAAAGAATACAATAATTAAAAACATTCATCATAAACAAGAAATGCCAATTTAGGGGAAATGAAGTTGGTGCATACATACGTACATTAATATCTCCTCAATAGAAATTTAACTTGGACAGCTCACAGTTTATGGAGACATTAAGGATTCTTCCAGACACAGTTTGAATTCATCAATCCTTTGCGACAAGTCCAAACATCCGTGGGCGAGGTAGTACAATATAGAAAAATAAATATAATCAATAGCTTTTTAAAAAGTAAGAAAACTTAAAAGAATACCAGGAATTATTATATAAAAATTTTTAGAGGTAATGGGTATTTGGATCATGGCAGTCTATAAGACATTACACATGTGCAGTTAAGGTTAAAATATATAGACAAGATTTAATTTAAAAAAATATAGTAATTTCATTGAATGGATTGTGGTTAAGGTCAACACATGTCATATCGGTACTTGTCCTAGTAGTACTGTCACATTTTTAACCCGTTTCTTTTCCTAACTATCGCCACAGCAAGAAAAAAACTGCTCAGACTAAATACTATAGTCTGTGATGTGTCGCCCTTAAATACTCGCTCCCCATCTTTAATATGCCAAAAGCCTAAGAGGAGGCAAATGGGTTTAATCCACTTTTTCCTTGCCTGCAAATATGCGGCAGTACAAAAAGATTGGGTCCGAGTTCTGGTATTTCTGATACCGAGATTTACATGAATTTGTTATTAGTCATTTAGACAGACATACACCACAAACTCTTCAATGAATTGCGATTGAATTTAGAGAAAAACATGGTGATATTTGAAACCTTCAATAGCATTTATTTCTGCAAGGTTATTCTTTCACTATTTAGCAGTAATATCAATCATGTGAGACAGAGTTATTCAATGTAATTGTATAATCATTACATACATGGTGCTCTCTGTGAGGAGGGGAAAGGGTGTGTGGAGATTGTGAGGGACAGGGTAAAGGTGCTGTGACTTTTCAAATAGTCGCGTTTAAAATCAAAAACGCCTTTACAGTCAAATAAATGAAAAAAGTTCCCAAAATGCATCACACATAGGCACAAATTAATTCCTCATTTTAATCCTATGGTGTGTTAGATTGGCGTAGTTCTACGTTTCGACCCCCGTGTGTACGCTAAAGGGTTATTCACGCCTCATGTTGGGGTCTTCATCAGGAAGGTGAACAAGAGAGCCTGAAAAATAATGATATTGCCGGGGCTAAGGTTAATTTGCAGTGGTGACAGGTCTGGGAAGTTATCAAAAAAAGACAAGTTGTACATACATTAAAAGACGGTTAATGACTAATCCGTCTGTTCATGGGCCTTGGTGTGCTCCTGTGGTTTCTGAAATACATAATAGGGACAAATACTCAGTGGGCTGCATGTGGTTGCTGCCCGTGTTGGGACGAGGAAAGACGAAGGGACTTACTTGGACCGTGCGGGGCATACAAATAAAACATGGGCCTCATCCTCCCTAATACTCATATCACACAGTTCACATACGTCCAATTTGGTACTGCCGCAGGGTCCTTTGTTACACACCCACGTTGATGTTCTGGATTTAATTTGTAGAATGCCATAACGGTACTTTAAATACAGTGATTTAGCCACAGGCGGCTGGATTTCGTCCATAAAGCATTCAAATTTACTTTCAATTTTAGCATCCAAAAAATTGAGGGTCAATATTCCTACTTTAGAACTTTGAATTAAACAACTGTGGGTATATTCCCAGTACCTTGCCTTAAGGAATTTTTTAGAAGAATGAGTTAGGGAGTCAGGATCTGTCCAAATACTATAAAGGCCCAACTTTAAAAAACAGTTTTCAATGTGCACCAACCATGCCAACCGAGTAGTGCTCTTTCTTTGAATTATTTCCTTTAGTGCTTCTCTATAGTCCACTAACTCATCGGTAGACCATAGGCGAACCCAGTATAGTAGTGGACGTAGAGAGGCATAATCATCGGAACGGCGTATATTCAAATCACAGATTAAAGGGATTAAGGGGGTGCAACCAGGGACAGCTAAAATTTGTCTAAAAAGCTGTTTTCTTGTACTGCAAAGGCATCTCTAACTGCGTGGCCCCACAGTTCTGCCCCATATAGGGTCGCCAATTGAGCTTTATATTTAAATAGTTCAAGTGCAGGCGAAACTGCTCTAACAGGGCTTTTCTTATGCTTCCTGATTATGGGGGCTTGATTATGTGATGCCCTTCACTTGTTGGTGGTCCCAACTGCTTTTTTGGATGCAAACAGCCTCTACTTTCATTTCGTTTTTATGTTGTATTTTTTCCATTTTATCTATTCATCCTGTAACCCTCTGCTGCTTCAGCCGAGGAAGTAGTTATTCTCTTTTTTTTTAATTCTTCCTCCATGTGCAACTTCATGTTTTTTCTTTGCCTGGTCGCTTTCTTTTCAAAAATTCCCATAGTTCGGGGACCATTGAATATTGATCAGAGATGGGGAAGCAGCAGCTGTCTGATCTTTCAGGGCCATTTTTGGTTATCCTTTCAAAGATGCTGTGTCTCGGCTTGTTCCATCTGCTTAATGTCGGTGCGATCAGCCAGCGAGTGATTCTGTAGCCTAATTATTACTGCTGCACCTGATAGTTTGTCATTTCCCATCTAGATCTTATTTCTGTTATTTCCTCGAAATGTAGGACTCCCTTCAGGGGCTTTCTTCTTTCTTCTCTTTTTTCACACTAGAGAGAAAAGCTCTTTGTTTGACAGATCCTTTCTCTCTCAATTACCACAGCCATAGAAGTGATTGAGTTCATTGTCTTGAGATCACATTTCCTGCATGCTAAAGTAGGAGATGCACTTTGATAAAATAATTAAGAGTCCTGAATGATGAGACTGTGAAGTTGTAATGTACTTTATGCTGTGATCCTAATTAGTAATATGTATTCCAGATAATTACGCCAATGACATTGTATGATACTCCAGTCTGGGCCAATGACGCATAATGTGATCTAAGACAGCTATGTTATAGGGATTTTAAAGGCGTGCTAACCACCAGGGTGTCCAGGCGTCCTACAAGGTGCAGACTGGGTTGTCTGAGTGGAGCCTAGTTAAACAGCCTGCAGAACTGGTTTCGAACACTGTCCTCCCGGGGGCAATAGTTATTACGGCCCTAAGATATACATTGGAGCTCTCATTTAAATTAATAGATGAATACATAAAATTAAATGATTTTGCTTTCTCTCATTTGCAGAAATTCTTTCAAGCTCAGTGCATCTATGAGAGAGAAAGAATTGGCTTTTGTAGTTTGGTTTGCCCTGTTCCCATCATGCACTGGGACAGGAACAGACTAATTTGCATACAGCCATGTTCTGAAACTGGGATGGTGCAATGAGCTAAAAAACGGTGTTGGATCTAGCCCTGATCTTTTGACTGGGTGAGAGTATTCTGCTTAATTCAGAGACTCTGTCCCTCACCACCCCTTGTTGTAAATATTTTTGTCCACCCTAAGCGTGGAAGGGTATACTCAGACATGAGTCCCTTGCTCATTGCACCATCAGGATTCAAGCAAGCCGGGCCGAAGACGGCTGTAATGCCAGAAACCGGTCCCCGGAAGCTTGTTTCCTTCCCAGTGTAAGAATTGGCTTTTGTAGTTTGGTTTGCCCTGTTCCCATCGTGCACTGGGACAGGAACAGACTTATTTGCATACAGCCATGTTCTGAAACTGGGATGGTGCAATGAGCTAAAAAACGGTGTTGGATCTAGCCCTGATCTTTTGACTGGGTGAGAGTATTCTGCTTAATTCAGAGACTCTGTCCCTCACCACCCCTTGTTGTAAATATCTATGAGAGAGAAAGAAGGCACTTGAAAAAAGGGAATTCTGTACTAGCAAATGAAACCTAAACTAGAGATATTGTTTTTAGCACGTGATTTTGGCAGAAAACTGACATGCACGTTCTGTCTATATCTGCAGCAAAAGATTTCACAGTTGCCCTGCGCAAAGGATTGTGCGTATATATACAAATATTTTTTCTTTAGTGGGTTTGCAATAGCAACTCTGAATTTATGGTTAGGTTTGCGTTTCCATTGACAAGGCAATTTTTATTTTGCTTATAACTTTAGCACCGTTTGAAGATTTGCAACAAAGGTTTTCGAAAAAGTAGATCTCCGTTAGTTTCAAGATGTCAAGTTAAGTGCAGATCTACAAAGGGTGGGGTAAAAAAATCATGTTTTCCATTTTAACGCCCATAGGAATCTTTGCTGCCAACCCATCTAAAAATCCGGAGAGGAATTACACCAAGCTTGGCTTGAAATCATATCTTCAGTTCTAGAAGTATCATTGTTTTGTTTCTTGTTAATCAGTTTGCTACATTTTGAGATATTAGCCTTCGAAAAAATGTTGAGGTGTTTTTGCTTTTTCTAGAACACTACCACAGTTTTACAATTTGTCAGACCCTTGGTAAAGCTTCACATGAATGAAAGTTACTTACACATGGTTTAGCCGGGTATGTGCAGGACCTGGCCCCAGGTCGGATGTATGATGGAACCACGCATGGTATTACCACTCCAAATTTGCCACGCATATGCCTTTACCATGCAACACTTTATCAAGCATATACCTTTTTATCACACATGCCTTTACAACTAAAATGTAAGCATTTCACAGGTACGTATTAAGCCTTTATACATACATACACACATTCACAAATATATATATATATATATATATATATATATATATATATAACCGTATCCACCCCTAAACTCTACCCACCCTAAATAGCCTTGTCATCCAAATACCCCTATCCACCCTAAATCCTAAAAATACACTTGCCACCCAGATACTCCACCGACCCCAAACCCTGAAAATACCCTAGCCTCCCAAAACCTCACCCAAACCCTTTAAATGCCTATATAGGAATGTGATCAAGGGCTCTTGAAGCCCGAAACGCATCGTCGCAGGCTGTGGAAACAACGTAAATAAAAAGCGTATCTTGCCTGTACTGCTATGGTGGTCTGAGTTCCTTCTTCGCCGTTACTCGGAAGTGGTTGGAATTGTTTGGTGTATATATATATATATATATATATAATATATATATATATTGCGTATTTTGCACACTATGGCACTTTATTGCGAAGATTTGCACATTCATGTGAATTGCTTATTTGCACATATTTTCGTATGTGATACATACACTCTGTTTCCCTATACAAATGGTGACTAATTTTCCATATGCTGGCTTTTTGAGAAAATGGCTATTTGTATTTAAACAGTTATTTTAGCCATGCTATTTGTCAATTCCTTTGAGCATACTTTTTATTATTATAATCTGGATTTTATGGACATAATTTCCTCTTTTTCAAAAATAGCCTATATGCATTGTATTTTATATAATTTATATTCAGTGGGATGTATTATTATCCATATTTTTGAATCGTTCTTGCATTATGCATGAAGTTTCTATTTTGAACCATGTAAATTTCAACTCCACATCGCAGGGTGTAGATATATACGAAAACAGACTGTTATACCTATGTTTTTGTAGTGTGTCCTCTATTTCTATAATCACGTGGGTTGTTTGAAAAAAATGCGGAATACTACCGCGGGAGAAAAAAATGTATTTAAGTTGTGGAGGCTGATGTGTCTGACGGTCTGTGAGCCAGGGCGGATGCCCGAAACGCGTCGGATCTGGTGGCTCTACTGAAATAAAATCCATTTGCCATTTAATTTTTCGTTGGAGTTGGGTGGTCGTTTTCCACTCGCGAGTGCGGAAGTGTTAAAGACTACATTTGGGCGTATACCCAAGCAGGTAGAATTGCTATATTTATTTAATTATGTGCCCCACTCCGTCCGCCATGATGCGTTTCGGGCCCTGAAGCCCTTGATCACATGTATATATATATATAGATATATATATCAGATATATATCATCCACAATCTCCCTTTAGACATTGTTCCCAAAAAAACAGAAAGACAGCCAGGGCTCATATTTCTTCAGCCCGTTTAATTTTTCAAAGCAGCAAAAAATAACGCCCGATGTGTTTCGAATCCTTTACTTAGTTTGCGGGTCGACCCATAAACCTAAAACCTCCAACTTTTTTTTTTTTTTTTTTTTTTTTATTTAAAGCGAGAACTGTTCATACCGAATCTGCACTTCAAAGAGACGTGCTTGTTGAAAACCAATTTTTCAGGAAAATTACGCTATGGTGTCATGTCACTGGCAGAACTCCCTCTATTGAAAAGTAAGGCCAATTTGCTGTAAAGTGTGTTTGTGGAGTCTGGCTCGCTTTGAGAAGTATAAACACATTTTCTTTAGTGGCCAAACGCATCAGAATCCTCAGCATGACGGTCCTTCCAAGTAGAAGGATTGGTCACTTAGTTGCCTCCCAAAACTGTGAATACTCATAATTTCCAACGCAGTGATGGTTTTAGGAAAACAATTTTTTGTTTGGTATAGCATGTGGTAATAACGTAGCATCATCTTGAAATAGAATGACACAGCAGGCTCTTTTCTCTACTGAGAAATTTTCTCTACTGAGAAAACGATGTTCAGCCAGTTTGCGTTCACTCGTGTCATGGATTTGTTTGCGCCTGAAAATTGTGTCACGCCTATCTTTTTGAAATGCACACATCAGTCCTATGGAGCTGCAGTTTGCAGTGACCATGCGCTTTTTTCTCTGATGACGCTGTATTATATTGCATCTAAATGTTTTTATTACATTTACACCCAAAAATGTATAGAAGCGCTGCCCTGGTCTTTTGTCATTCTGCATAACACTTTCATGGATGAAACCGGCACCACCTGCAGAGTTGGGAAAACACATGAGAGCGAGGCCAGTGGGCAGGTGAAGTGCAATTTGAAAAAAATTGTTGATCTTCGTTCCAGGGACGTGCGAGAACACTAACACTCTCAATATTGCAATTTCAATTTGCAAATCTTCCTGTGTCCACTTATGATCAGTTGGCAAAAAATGATGTAATGTGTGCTTACTTTCATTGCAGGGGCGGCTCTAGGCTTACCGCGGCCCTGGGCAGGGAGCGTAGGTAGGGGATCCCCGGAGGAAGGCAGGCGCGGAGGCCAGTGAAGAGGGGGGGGAGGGGTGTTTGGAAGTGGAACAGAGCCGGAGGCCGCAAAATCCCTGCCAGGGGCCGCCACACAAATATGTATCCATCCTCAGAGGATTATTATATTAAGGATATATATTGGCGTGGCGGCCCCTGGGCTTTGGCAGCCCTCTGCAGGTGCACAGCTTGCACATGCCTAAGGACGCCCCTGTTCAGTGGATTCACCAGGGAGAAGAGCATATCGTGTTTTACCTATTACAGTGCTTCCAAGCACTTTTAAGAACCACTACCCAATTTTTAGAACAACAAACGTTTGTGACCCAACGAGCTATGTGGTGAGGCCTCCTATTCATTTTGATCTTAAAACTAGGCCAAGTGGTGCATTTCATAGTTTTATATATCGCAAACACAGCCCAAGAGCATTGGAGCACTTTACAAGAGCCCCAGATAACATTACACAAGGTCAGATTCGTTTTATTTTAACCCCATGCGCACTGTGGGTTTTCCCGCTGTGCGCTGAGTTTTGCGAAAAGCCGCGTTACATGACGAGCTCAGCTCGTCATGAGCGTACGACATGCGTAACTCATGACGAGCTGAGCTCTCCATGAGCGTGGAAGGGGTTAAATAAAGGAGATTAAGTGATTTGTCCAGAATCAAAGGATGTTGAGCCAAGGCTAGGACTCAAACCTGGAAACCAAACTCAGCAGCTCTGGCTGTTAGGCCACATACAAATTTCTATGTGAAAGTCATACACAAGTGGCATGGTTGTGTATGATCTTGTATAGTGAGTTAATTTTCTGTTGAAATAGCTCTGAGATGTAAAATAACAGCAGCAACAAATACGGCAAGTTTTCAAACAAAGTATGGCTTGGAAATACTTGCAAGAATTTGTTCTAAAACTGGAATTAGGGATCGAGTTCAACACATTTCCACTGGTGGACAAACGGCTAATCTTTTTATATATTGTTAACATATAAACCAGGACTTCTGCATCACACCAAAATCAGTTTGCAACCCACCAGTGGGTCCTGACCCGCAGTTTGGGTACTGCTGGTGTATTACACACTTGGGAACTGCTGAGAGAGTTGTCTGTAGTTTTGTATGAACCGATTTTGTGACATCTTCACAGTCTCTGTGCATCTGTTGCACATTTTGTGGTTTTGAGGTTGACTGCTTTTCCAGAGGGAAAACGGTCCGTAAAATGTAAGACGGTGAACTGTTCCCCTATGTGGGAAGGGTATGTCCAGACGTGGGTCCCGTGCTCACTACGCCACTGGAGTCAAGCTATCCTGGCTGAAGACGCCCGATAGCGAGAAACCGGTCCTAGGATGCTTGCTTCCGGTCCAGGGAAGACATGGCTTGGCAGTTAAGTCTGGACTGTTCCCATGAGGCACAGGGTCAAGACTGATTTGCATATGGCCATGTCTGAACTGGGTTGGCTCGGTGATCAAAATAACGAAGGATTAAACCCAGATCTGTGACTGGGGGTGAATGTTTTGGTCTGGAAACTGTGTGCGATAGAAAAGAGTCTGACATGTCTTGCCACTAATGTCAATGATAATCCCTGAAAAGGTCCTCCTCCGTCGGTAACTCTTTATTGGCCTCAATTCTCCATGAAATACAGTACTATATGACAAGGCACCACCTCCTGTCCAACCCCTAAAAAAGAGTTCCTTCTAATTTAATCTTAGGACACCAATTCTGGAGTGAAAGCGTGGTTAAGTTCCAATAACAATGCTGAAATACTCTTTCGCCATTTGTTTTGGACCATTAACTTAGTCTCTGCTAACATATCAATAACAAATAGCAATCAATGCAAACTGCCAACTAAGATTGCACAGGGGATCAAACTTTTCTTTCCAGAACAAAACCGTGACAAATTACCAAGCTTTGATCTTATCATGACTAGACTATGGAATGTTATCTGTTATCAACTGGCCCTACTCAGAGCCGCTTTACTTGTAGCCACCTATCTAACCAGTGGGCGGATCGCTCCACGATCATACCATACCTTTTTTTACACTCTTTGGACTGGCTTCGCAACGAAGATCGAACTAGCCTGCATAATCCATAACTCTTAAATTCCAACCACTAATACTATCTGGCAAAAAAAAAAAAGATTTCTGGCAGCTCCCAACAACTTTGTGGTGGAATCACTTTTACTTTAGATCTCGATCTTTTATTAAAATTTTGGTTCTGTTCCCCTCCATACACAGTATCACCTCCTACACTGCGTTAAAAAAAGAACAAAACTATTTCCTGCAACTATTTTTTCGTTCTGCCTAGTTCAGTTAGCTCATGATGACAGGAGGTTGGGGTGAGCTCCTTAAGTTACGCCTGTTCACTCTATGCTGTCTTAAGAACAACTTTATGAAAACGAACTCTCAGTACCACATGGAGGATATGCATCTCTTGGGCTTCTTTTATCTAGTTCTTACACTGATCTCTGTGGTTAATGTTCAGACTTGTTTCAAAGTCATTGCGATATTGGGGATTTTACTACATCTTCGACTCCTCCCTCTCCATGTCTAAGCAGGTCAACGCAGTCTCCTCCTCCTCCTGCTACAACACCCTCCGCATGCTCCGCAGGATCTACAAGTGGATCCCTACCGAAACAAGAAAAACGGTTACACAGGCACTCGTCAGCAGCAGACTGGACTATGGCAACGCACTCTACGCAGGAATCCCAGCCAAACACCTATGACGACTACAACTCATCCAAAACGCCTCCGCCCGCCTGATTGTCAACGTCGCCCGCCGCATCCACATCACCCCCCACCTGAGAGACCTACACTGGCTCCCCGTCGACAAGAGGATTACCGTCCAGTTCCTCACCCACGCACACAAAGCACTCCACAACGCCGGACCAGCCTACCTAAACAGCAGACTCTGCTTCTACACACCCGCCAGCTCCTCTCCGCCAGCTTTGCACTCGCCGCTGTCCCCCGAATCCAATGAACGACCTCCGGCGGCAGATCCTTCTCCTACCTCGCCGCCAAGACCTGGAACACCCTCCCTACCCACATACGTCAGACCCAAGACCTACTCGCCTTCAGAAGACTCCTCAAGTCCTGGTTCTTCGAGCAGTAGCAGCACCTCCCTCCCCTCAGCGCCTTGGGACCCTCACGGGTAAGTAGCGCGCTCTACAAGTACTCTGATTGATTGATTGACACATTTTTTATTATTTTATGTAAATAACCTTTATTATTTAAGTTCCGTGTTGATATAATTATATAGTGTCATCTTAGTATAGCGAATTTAATTTGTACTATCATTATATGGTATATATTGTTTTCATAACCTCTATTTAACTGTACAGCATCTCATGTGATGCAGTTTCATGTGACACTCTGATGTTCCAGGGCCATGTACGTCCTCTAGAAAAACCTCCAATTAAACAATTTTTAGGTCTCGCCTGGCGTTAGCAGCGCACACGCTGCTCTCGCCATGCGAGGGCTTTTTGTAATGAATTCAACATGTGCATGCATATGGAGGGACAAAGATGGCATCGGGCTGTCCACATGCGCGTGCATTTTTTGTCCCTCCGTACGCGTGCACATGTTGAATCGCTTACGGCCGCGCTTGTTTTAATTAGCAGGGCGTTAAAAGTGCCTGCTTCATTCGTTGTTTTAGAACTTGCCTGCTTTCTGTAGACTTTGGCCACTCGAATATCTTAACATTCCTTTCACATTTCAATGTCCTTCTCTTCCAAGAACCATGGGCCCTTGACAATATGGCCATGAAGAGCAGTGTGTCTATACTCATGCCTTATTTTTCCTGACCTGAGTCTTACCTTTCCCCTTAGCCTCCAGCCTCTCCTTCATTCCTTAATGCATCATCTGTTCTTCTTAGACCTCTTTTGGGAGCCATGGGTCAATTAGTGGCTACTGGGCCTCAACCATGGAGGTTGGGGTAGTTTTTCTCTGACATCCTGAGAGCTGTCCTACTGGGGCACAGCAGACCCGACCAAATGCAACTCCTTCAGCACTTGACTGTCAGTGGTAGCGATGCCAAGCAGTCACATTCTTCTCAAGAAGGTATTATGGGGGTCCTCGAACTCAGCCGACAGCCATGCAATAAATGGTGTGACTTTTGAGAAATAAGTAATGTATGCACACTAGAATGGCATACTACGCACAAATATAGTTTCACCAAAATGTAGTGTCTTGGATGCTGTTATGCAGGGCTACACCTCTATCTGCTATCTTTCTCAGTCACGCTTTCTGGGTTAGGTGGTCCTTCCTTCCCTCCCTTGAAGATATAGGTATTTGTGTGAGTATGACTCTGGTACAGAGCTCCCCAATAAATACATTGAGCGCAGTCTGACAGTTCAGTTTTTACAGTTTCTAACCTCTAAGTGGATCAGTCTTTCGGGCAGCCATCTGGCTTCCTTTTCAATACTCTCGCCCTTCTCCCACTAATGGGAGGTGGGGGCCTCTGGGATTTCTGTGCTGGCTGCTGGGGCATCTGCCTTGGAGGCACAGATCTGCCAGGCTTGCTTTAGTGTAGTCCCCTGTGATCTTCTGCTGTTGTTGAGGAAACATTACCAATGGTCCCAGATAAATACTTCTTCACTGTGCGAACACTTGATCTCTGCACCAGTTGATTCTATAGGCTTGGTGCGGTCAGGTATAGGCCAAACATCTACTTGCAAAGTGGCCACGCACAGGTTAATCCTCTGTTGGTGCTTTGTCCTCATACAGGCCTCTCCTTCTGATTGCAATATGTCAGTGCACTGGATAATCTTATAATGGTGATGCTTCCATACACAGGGTGATCTACTGATGGTGATGCAGCCAAGCTCAGGCCAATCTGTTGATGACACGGCTACCCACAGACTAGATTTCTGCCCGGAATCACAGCCCCTTCTACTTTAATTGCAGGCTGAGTCTTAAAGTTTTTCACCGAGAACAGCTGTGGAGGGAATGAGGCCCATCCAACCAGCGTCTGTAGATCACCTGCCCTAAGTCTTCTACCTGAGACACAATGTACCTCACTTGTCCTAGGCAGTAAATAGCACTTCCAACAAGAGGTCCGTTTCAGGTCATGTCCCTTCACCTTTAGGAAGCTGACAGGCAGAAACCGTCTCTGGTTGCACAGCAATCCTCTGAGTACTCTGGTGCACTTCCTTCATCTGCCATAGGTGGCTTGGGACTATAACAACTAGAGAGGTACTGCTTTTATACATCAAATTTAGACTGGATAATTTTACCACAGTCTGCATTCCCATAACCAGTGTGGTGTGATTGGTATGATTCGCCATTCAAGAGTCCTTTCGAGGTTGTTCTTCAGACACACACTTTCTGTAGTGATGTCTCCTACAGTACGGTAGTCTCCAGACATGAAGCACCAGCAGCAGAGGCACAAACAGATGGGCTGTTTCTGCACCTGGCTGTCATCTTCTAAACTGCAAGTGTGATTTCGGAAAGGCAAAAACTGGACATTCCCTAAAGGGCCCTCTTCTCTTTTCACAACAGTGGCCGGGATCTCACACTTTACCCCTACCCTCCTTGTATCTTAATGTTTAGGATGACTAATTGGCAGCTCATTGCCAAGCAAAAGATCTACCAGATTTTCTAAAGAAGACTTGCCTTGTCTCCCCTCACTCCATAGTCTAGGTCTTCTCCCTCCAGCTTCAGGTATGTCAGCAATACAGACCCGGTGACTGGGAGAACAGTCTTACGCACATGGTAGGCATGGGTTATTAAAACTAGTTCAGTCACTATACAAAAGCATGAACAACATACACTTAGGTTGTTAGCACTAGGAGTCTAGTAGGTCGATAGAAGCGGTCCTTTACACTAGGGGCAATTAGGCCCCACTCGAGTGATACAGATAACGTTTGGACACACTTATGACTTGACAAAATGCGATAGTATTCCAATACTGTTTTATGCTAAATCCATGACGGGGACAGTAATCCACTGTTTGTTAATGAGGACATGCTTGGTGTGCCCCTATAACTAGAACTTGTGCCCTGAAGTAACTATAACTGGCGCCCTATCCATGGACAGCGATATAATGAATGATTTAATTGAACAGGTGATGAGTGGTGTTATATATAAGGATATAAGTAAGCAGTGCATGGAGAGTGCCTGAGTTCTAGTTCCTTCAGAGTGCGAGTTAAAGTTAATTCAGTTAATTATAACTGGTGAATTGTGTTGTAACTGACAGTGTCCCCAAACTACAACGCACCTATAAATTACAGGCCTACTTTTTATCAATGGGTCACTACATCAATATAAAAGACGGTCCCATTTGCTTTAAACACGTGTTTGAGCCTTTCTTTCACATTTCTCAAGCCAAATAATGCATCCATAAGACCAACCACAGGGATCCCTGTATTTCCAAGGTGAAGAACTAAAGCACTAGCTCTGGAAATGCTTCAAATTTCAACTTTTCCTCTAGTCATGTTTTATAGACCCTAGGAAAAGTTTTTTTGTTTGTAAAGTATTTCTGGGGGTCTGCTGCACTAAATGCAGCCCCCCCACAACAGTTTAAAAACCTGATGGTAGGAGGAGGAGCCAAGATGGCGATCTGAACAGTCGCATGAACGCTTCGCTCTGAGGTCCCTTCCTCCCCGCTTGCCTATCCTGTCAATAATCCTGATCGAGGCGTTCTGATTTCTGTTGTTGGAGAAAAACGCTCACTTACCATCTGATTTTGGGGCTCCAACGTGCAGTGGCTCCTGCGTTCTGCCCTTGTCTGCTTGCTGGCCTTCCCGGCCCTGACGCCGGGGCCTCGAGTGCAGCGCCTGCCCGGCGGTGTTCGGAGTGTTGGTGGCCCTGGTTCGGATGAGAAGCCTGTTGATGGGAGCCTGGGAGCCGCGAGCCGGGAGAGATGGAGCTGACCCACTCCCAATAGTGGGTTGCCCCGTATGCTCGAGCAGTTGGTGAGCCGGAGAGAAGCCGTGTTGCCCGGTTCCCCTTGGGTGTGACGCCCACTCATGTTAATAGTCCCGTCCGGGAACCGGTGCTTGGCTCCCGGAGAGCTGCTGGGAGCGCACCCGGCCTTCTGGTGACTCTCCTTTCCGCGCCGGGCGCCGACCGCCGCCGATCGGCAGTGAGACCTGTTGCCTCTGGCGGTCGGAATGGACTTGGAGGTGGAGGGGATAGTGGCGGCGAACGAAGTGCTTAAGATGGCGGATGACCCCTTGGAGTGTATCCCTCCCGGAGACGGAGACACTGTTGCATTTGAGACCCCCGGACCTCGGTTACATGGGGCGGCGCTTACACGTAGTCATGTGCTGTTTGCACTGGTTACTCTGCGGACCGCTCTGCTCCGGAAGTCCCGGGACTTGGAGGTACGGATCGCTGCCATTGTCGATCCGCCATTTTGTGGCGTAGTGACTTCTCCCCGAGTTGGTGCCGTTGAATCTCCCCCGGTTACTGTGCCGGGGTCCCCGGATGAATCTACGATTTTGAGGGAACAAATGGATCTGGCGCCTGTGCTGCAATGTTTCCCACATCTTGTGTTTTCCAATCCGTGCTGGGCAGACCTGTTTTTGGACTTAGCCTCGTTGGTGATCGGCGTACTGTTGCATTCTGGCTGCCGCCATGTATCGTTGGCTGCTTCTTGGTGGCTGGGACAGTGTTGTGCGAAGGTGCCGCCTGCCTCACCTGGCTGGTATGGACTTTTTGTATCGTACTGTCTCCTGACTGCAAGGATGTTTGGCAGTTCTTCTATTCACAGAAGTGGCATGGGGTGACCTCGCTTGGGTCCTGGCGGGACTTCCTCTTAGTTAATGGCGAATCCGGGACACGTCTTGTGGACTGTTATTGATTGCATCCTGTGCGTTGGCTGTTCTCTGTATTTTCTCTGGCCTCGGTCTCTATGCTTTTAGCTGCGGGGATGGGGGGGTCCGGGTGTTTACATCGCCGGCTCCTCTCCTCATTCTCTTTCGTTACATTTCTCTTCTTTTTCTTTTATTTCCTTTCTTTCGGGTGACTCTGGGGCGACAGGCACGCTGTTAGTGGGGTGGGCCATAGCCATTACGGTGATGTAGGGTGGCGGGTGATGGGGGGGGTTTGTTATTTTAATTTGTTTTGTTCTATGGTCCCTTTCTCTCTTTCTAAGGGGGTTGGCTATGTCTTCTTTTTCTCTCCTTTACTTATCCGGTGTCTGCACTTGCCTTTCTTACAGTCTGGTACGGGTGGGCTTTCTACACGACATCTTGCTAAATTGCTTGCTATTGTTTGACCTTTACTCCTGACCTACCTTTGGCGGGCATAGGGTGTATTTGGCCCCGTTACTTATTATTGCCTTCTGATTGCATGGAGGGATATACCCCTCCCGTCTCTTTTTGTCTGATTGTGTTGTATGACGCCTTTGTTGATATAGCCGCTGCCTCCTCTCAATATTATAAAAATGAAACCTCTTTTATCCTTGTGCTCCCTGTGTTACGACCACATCTTACGGCTATAATGTACTTTTCTTTTTATCGTACGCATCTAAACTGCCCTGTTTTGATCTCCTGACTTTGCGGCCGGCCCTTGTGGTTGTAGGCCTGCGCTTGTAATGCTCTGATTACTTTAATAAAGGTTTAAAAAAAAAAAATGGTACCCATGCCCAAACTGGGGGACCACCATGGAGTAAAATGTATGTAAATTACACATGAAGGGCATTAACAGGGTGCTTCTTGGTGGAATCAGTAAATTAAATGAGCCTCTTCGGCTTCCTGGTTAGAGCTTGTGACGTCACAGCAGGCACACGTGGCGATATCAATATGTTTGGCAATTGTAGTAGCCACAAGTCAACATTATGATGCCTACACATCCTGATAAAAGTGCAGCTATTGATTTTGTTAGTACTGACTGTGAATATCTAATATGGGTACTTTTGTTGAGAGCGTCTATAAGGGCTTCAATCCCGGGTTTTAACTAGCATGTGGGAATAATTTATATTCGTTGATGTAGAATATTTAGTATATATCAGAATCTTGTCTATGATGTGTATGTCAGGGAATTGAGTGGTATCATAACTCGTACATTATGATGGGGATTGAAGGCCCCCCATTAAAAAAAAGTGTCTGTAGTTGCATTTATAAATTGAGCTATGGAATATCATCATGAACACCTGTGACATCCGTACAGTCAAACTTTATTCTCTTCCAGATAGAATTTTGAGAGTATTTCTGGTCGCATCTTGTGTTTTGGTTTGTTCCAGCACTGTCCACTTGAAATTGTCCACGTGTGTCCTGCTCCGATGTAAAGACTGGCCAATTTAATTGTCTTTCTGTTGTATCTACGAGGTTGCTCCCATGTTTACCAATACATTGTCACCTTCCTGCTGGTCATACCTATATATCGTAGGTTGCAAGGACAAGGGATGTAAAGTACATGTGTAGAATTACAATTAGTATGTCTTTGTTTTACCCATACTCGTCCTAATCCCAGGTCCACTGTTTTTGATCCTCTTGCCAAATGGCATATGCTGCGGTTGCTACACAGATAGTGCCAGGTAACTGTAAGTAGACCCCACAGGGGGTTGTACTGTGTCTTGGATGATCAGTTGTTCCTGGTATGTAGTAGGGTGTCTCTAATATTCCTAGCCCTGTTGTGCGCAAAAAGGGGTTTGTCAAACTTCAGTTTGCCTGTGTTTATAATAGACCAGTGTTTGTTGATTTCTGTATTTGATTGGTGAGGACCAAGGAGATGGTAACACTCACTTAAGGGTGGACTTTTCTCCTATTTGCCTGTATGTTCTGTCTGTGCCTCCTTATTGTTATTTTTCTTTCTCTTGAAAGATCTGTGTTGTTGCTTCAGGGTACCCTCGTTGTCTGAGTTTATTGTTCAGTTCATCTGCTTCTTTGTTGAATTCTTCCATCAGGCTACAATTCCTTAGGGGCTGGGAACTGGTAGGTTTTCCCATAAGGAGCGCAGATGAAAGTTGTAAAACCTGAAAAGAACTTCTTGTTAGTAGGTTTTTGATACCTAATTGGATATTGGGACACTCTTGTGAGTCCCTGTACAGTGTACTATAGGTACCCAGAGCATAGGTGCAGCCAAGGCCTACCAGGGGCTGCAGCAACCCTGGCTGGCCGTCCAAACTGACACAACTGGCTGATCACTCAGCTGGGGCAAGGATGTGTAATCACCCCTTGCTTAGGTATAGTATTCCTATACCTACCATTATATATAGACACATATGCACCTATAAGTCACTCCTATGCCAGGCCTTAACAATCCTGAAGGCAGAGTGCTTGGTTTTATGAGATGGTGCTCTAGCATGAGCTGAGCCTGTCTGCAGCTTTCGGAACCATGTCCTTATAGCTGTTCTATGATATTGCCATACCATATACTCTTAAGTGCATTATAATCCTCGCGGTTATTGCTAACTTTGGTTTGGCTTTATCAAAATATGTCGTGTAAGGTGTCATACGCTTTGGAACACTACCCCCTCGCCAGTTCTGGCGGCGGGGGTAGCATTCCACCCTTCTAGAGGGAGAAGACATGTTGTTCCTACTAATCCCGGTTAAAGTTAACCAGAGCCTCAGCATCACAAAACGGATGCTGCTGCCACAGACACAAGTCTCACCTCCTGCTGCTGGGAGTCTTTCCAGTGAGGGAGGCTTGGACAATAGGTTTCCTGTCTTGGGAGGTACTAGCACCACCCCAGACAGGCTATAGTGTATTGGGGCAGGGAGGACTGAATGAAATGAGACCCTGCCTGGGGCACACAAGGTGTCACATGCATAGTCCGGTTCAAACCGGTGCTGGGGCACTCCAGCCCCAGCGCGAAACTGGACAAAGGGAAAGGGGTGTAACCACCCCCTTCCCTGGTCCCACCCATAGGAGGGACCTAACAGGTAATCCAGCCTCTAAATTTGGTATATAGGTAGGAGCTGAGTCCCAAGACTTTAGATTTTCCTGACTGAAACTTGAAACAAAACTCTGGACCTTCGACGTTCTACTTGAAGATAGAAGACTGAAGAATCTCCCTTGTGGTCAAGGAGTGACCACCATGTGCAAGCAGGCACCATCAAGCGATCAACGGTTTGCTTTGTCGACGCTCCCGCCGGAGCCCGACCACAGAGCCTGACAAGACCCAGACTTCCAGACTTCCAACAGCCCGATTCACAGTCACAGCAGAGCTGAGACCCGTGGAGGCGACGAGAGACGTGGGACCGGCCATCTTGGAAAGCCAGCGAATTGCTTTCCGTGCAACTTCTGAGGCACCCTTGAAGTTGTGCATTGGGGATTGAGAAGCCCCAGCCCCGAGCACCAACTGCACCGAAGATCAGCACTCCACGAGTTCTGCGTGGGGCCCTTCTGCATTTTCCTGCTCAACGCGTCTGTCCGGTCACTTGCCCGTTGGCTAGTGGCCTCTGTGACGACTAACCTTTTGATTTACACCGCTGGTCTGGTTGCTCCAGACTGGCCCTTGCTTCCCTGAAAAGGAGAAGTCCATTAGACCTTGCTGGTCTGATCCGTAAGCCATCTTCGATTCCTGGGTGAGTTGCCTTTGCCAAGGCTTGTTGACTCCAATCCGGAAGCCGACACCGCCGACAGCGAGAGCCTTCGTGGGACAGTCTATATCCAGCTCCAGGTCGTCGACGACACCTCCTGGTCCACGTCGACACCTCCTGGTCCACGTGGCTTCACCTGATTGCTTCGCGACATTGCCTGGTTCCTTCCTGGTCACTGGCTAGTGACCCAGACTCTGTCCCCTCTGCTTTCAGGTACTCTTCATCCTCGATCCGCCCTTGGATCCACCCGGACACTTCTCTCCTGGTTGCCTGCAGCATCTTTCTTCAAGGCTCCATAGGATTCAGCGACGAAACCCGACACACTTTGACACCTATGCACCCGCTTCCTGTGTGTGAGGTAACGCGAGTACTTCGGTGCTCCTGTGGGTATTTACTATCCTAGTGTCTAACTTTCAAGTGTCTTTCTCCTTGTCCATCCGGAAGTGACCTAAAAGAACTAGTTTCCAATTCTTTCGTTCCCATTCTAACTCAATGGTAACTTGCATGCGTGTAAAGACACTGCACGCGCATCCCGTGGGACTCCTTCTCCCTATCCTTTGGTAGTACAGCGTAGCCTCAGCGATTCTCCAGGCCCTAGGCCTATCCTGTGTTCATGACGTGGTTCTTGTACCACTATTTTAGTATATGGTTCGAAGTGCCCCTAGGGCATTACTGTATTTTGTGCAACTTATTGTATTATAATTGAGTATCTTGTTATGTGCTTGTGCCTCTGACCTCATAAAGAGTTCAGAGGATTGTGTTCGAAATAAATACATATATATTTTGATATACAACCTGTGTGGTGTCCTTTCACTTGGTATTACAAGGGTTACATATGATAAAACAGCTGGCTTCACATGGCCTCTTGAGTTTAGCCTAAGACTGCTTTGTCCATGCTACCACTAGGATAGCTGGTCTATAAGGTTGACTTTACAACCATCACCATAAGGGTTGTTTGGACTGATACAAGGTGCCCACTAGAATAGTGGGCATCACATATCAGGCCAACTTCTCACACTCCCTATATGGATATGTCTACGCTATGAGCAACCCCAAAGACTCGTGATTTCTCCTTCTACAGTGTCAACTGCAGATCCTTACCACAGCACAAATTTGACATTTTTAATCTTTTAATGGACAACAAACCAAGTGCCCTCTTCCTAACAGAAACTTGGCTGCATGACAGCGCAGGCCCTGACATAGCAACCGCACTTCCCCCTGACTATGCCATAGTCAGGAGAGACAGAGAAGGTCATATAGGAGGAGGAATTGCTATCCTATTCAAGCGGGACATCACATGTACGCTTGAATCAGTCCCCATCCCTGACTGCGAAGCAGCTTCGTTTAAAATTTGCCTTAACCCTAATTTTACGATCTCCGTCATCCTAATATACAGGCCCCCTAGATGTGCCAACTCCTGGGCTGCAAATCTGATACATTACATTACTCCCTTTCACCTTGCCTCAAAAAACTTCACTCTTCTGGGTGACCTAAACCTGCACTTGGACGATCCCCTAAATACGGCTTGCACTAACTTACTCGACGATCTAGCTGCATTAAATTTAACCCCAATCAACACTGGGGCTACCCACAAGGCAGGGCATCCGTTTGACCCCGTTTTCACAAACATTCCTCAACTCTCCTGGTTAGACACGACTCCGATTTGCTGGTCAGATCATTACCTTATTCATTTTTGCCTAAAATTACCGACATCTCCGATAACAAACACCATCCGGCCCTCATCTATGATAAGGAACTGGAAACTTCTAGATATGAAGGAACTTAATCGCACTCTAGAAAGGCAGCCTCCAGATCCAGCCACTGACATAGAAAATATTGCTCTGGCCACCAACTCCTGGCTAGAAAACGCCGTCGAAAGAGGTCTACCCCTATCCCAAGTAAAAAGTAATACCCACCGCCCCCCGGCTCCTTGGTTTAATGATTCCCTGAAAACCTTGAAATCAAAATGCAAAACCCTTGAAAGAAATTGGCGGAAAGACTATGCTCATGACAAAAAAATCACGTACCACAAAGCCAGAAACGAATACCACTCAGCCTGCAACAAAGCCCGAGCCCTTCATGTGGCCAAAACCATCAATACTGCGCCAAACAAAGCGAAAATGCTATTCAACACGGTAAAGAACCTCGCAGGGGAAAAAACGGCTGCATCGGCTCGCCCTTTGGACAAAAAACAATGCCAAGATCTTGCCTCCTTTTTTAATGAGAAGATTGAGAACATCATCTTTGGCATTAGGAGTAACCTCCCTACCCGTGACCCTGGTGAATCAACTCCCTCCTGGCCAAATGACATTAACACCATTGAATCTTGGCCTCCTTTTACCATAGAATCACTTGTTTCCACTCTTAAAACTGTTAAATCAGGTTCCCCTCGTGATCCGGTACCCGCCTCTGTTCTTAAAAATCTGGACGTTCCTGCCCTGTCCATCATTGCTGAAACTTTAAATTCTTCCCTTCAGCTCGCCTCAGTGCCCTCAATGTGGAAACACGCCATGGTCAGCCCACTTTTAAAAAAAAAACACTGCAAATCCGGAACTCTCCTCAAATTACCGGCCGATCTCACTCCTCCCTATTTTTTCAAAATTGTTGGAAAGACATATTCACTCTGCCCTCACCCTCTTCACCGAAGAAAACTGTCTTCTCCATCCATCTCAATCTGGGTTTAGGGCCGGCTTCTCTACTGAAACTGCCCTACTAGGAGTTACCGAAAACATCAGGAAACTCCTAGACGATGGCCAGACAGTCGCACTCATTTTACTAGACTTGAGTGCGGCTTTCGACACCATCTCCCACTCCAAACTCCTGGCCACCCTGGGGAGAAATGGCATCAGGGGCGTTGCACTAAAATGGATTGAGTCCTTCTTGTCACAGAGAACCTTCCAAATTACATCCTCAATAGCCTGCTCAGACACAATGAGCGCCCCCCATGGAGTACCGCAGGGCTCCATCCTAAGCCCTCTGTTTTTCAATCTCTACCTCCGGCCCTTAGCTGATCTAGCTGATGCATCTGGCCTCACTCTCATGACATACGCTGATGATTCTCAAATCATCTTCTCCCTGTCAGAAGCAAACCCACTTGTCCCATCTCGTCTCAAACAAGGCCTCCAAAACATCTTCAGCTGGATGTCCGCACACCAGCTGAAACTCAATGGAGACAAGACCGAGGTCCTCCTTTTGGGGAAAAACAAAGACCTCTGGAACGCATCTCACTGGCCCTCTGAGCTCGGTTCCATCCCCACTCCCGCTACTCAAGTTAGAAATCTGGGAGTCATCATCGACAACACCTTGTCCATGAAGCAGCAGGCTAACAGAGTGGTTGGCCTCTGCTTCACCATCCTGAAATGGCTAAGGAAGATCCTTTGGATGTTGCCCCCTGACACCCAAAAGTCCGTAGTCGATGCACTTATTACATCCAGGATTGACTACGGCAACATTCTCTACCTAGGCTCAAACAAAGCTGTCATTAACCGACTACAAGTGGTCCAGAACTCAGCGGCTAGGCTACTCTGTCATATCCCCAAAAACCTCCAGTGTGTCCAGCCACCTAAAAGATCTACATTGGCTCAGGGTGGAAAGCCGTATTGGGTTCAAAGCCCTGAGCTATATGTTTAGGATCAAATCTGGTACCGCCCCTAAATACCTCCAAACTCTCGCCACTCCCTACACCCCGGCTAGAGCACTACGTTCTCAAAATGCTGCAAACTTTTCCACCCCAAAGTTCAGACTTGCAAGAATGGGAGGTAGATCCTTCGCTGTCATGGGGCCCACACTTTGGAACAAACTCCCCCCCCCATATCCGGAAAGAAGACGGGTATAACATCTTCAGAAAACAGCTAAAGACCTGGCTCTTCCAGAAATAATCCTCCATCATTTACCATCCTCCAATAACTGCTTCAATTCTGTCATCGGCGCCGGGAAACCCTTGTTGGGTAGCTGCGCGCCATACAAATGCAAAAAATAAAATAAATAAAAATAAATGATTCTTGTTTGTTCACCGTGATGAATCTAGACATGCGATGCTTTGGCCGAAGGGGCTTCCCAAAGAGGTACCGTGTATAAATAAAGCAACACAGTTAGATACCTTAGGGCACTTTAGCAGGAATACCTCCCTCATAAGGCACATTTACCCATATATCAGCATCTTGAAAAGTAGGGAAATCTCTGTGTGTAATTTTCCTCTCTGCACCTGGTGAGTAATGAGAAAAATTACCTCAACATTCCCAGGGAAAGTGCTCATTACATTTGAGAAATTCTTTGAAAGTTTTTTCCTCCTTGTTTTATATTTTGTACGCAGTGTGTCCTACCTAATTCACGTAAAGCCCTGTTTTGTCTTGTTAATAGTAGCACCTTCCCTTACTCCAGACGGGTCATCGTCCTGACGATGAAATACTAGAAAAACAGAAGTGTTTGGTAATAATAACTCCTTATGGACCCATATATGGTGACCGAAGATTTTAGGCACTCTCCTGTCTCCCTCCAGAAAGGCGAAGCATTGGGAAGTTCTGTTTGAAAAGTTGACCTTTGCAGGCCAAATTTACCAATCTGAAAGAGACACGTTAGTATTAGATTCCTTACCTTAGAATATCCCCAGGCAGACTGGATCCGGAAATTTTTGCGTAGCAGTACCCTTGCGCGTCGGTAGGCGTCGTCTGCGGCTCCGCGTCCGTCGTCGGCGTCGTGGGCACCGTGATGACGTCGTCGGAGTACTTAGATGCCGCCTCCGCGTGCTGACGTCAGTTATTCTTTTTTCCGCGCCAGCAAGCGCAGATCTGGAAAAAGCAGTAACCCTAGTCATTTTTTGACTAACTTTTTTGATCACTTTTGATTGTTTCTCGAAGTCTTTCGACTCCGAACTGTGCCGTAGGGATGCCCGGCTTTAAGCACTGCGATGATTGCGACCGCCTGATGTCGGTCACGGATCCTCACCGCGTGTGTTTATCTTGTCTCAGCGTCTCCGACTGCCGGGCCCTCTCTTCGAAAGCCAGGCGGGAGCGGTCCCGCAGGCGACTCGAACTCCGGCAGTCGGTCCCGCGCCGCGAGAGGTCTCGGTCCCATGGGAGGTCGAGGGACAGGTCGCGGGCTCGGAGCCTCCACAGCTCCGAGAGCAGGCCGCACTCCTCCGGGTCGAAGTCGTCGTCAGGTAACAGGCACAAGAAGTCCAAGCGGCGTCATCTCTCTTCGGACTCCCCCCGACGCTCGCGCGATGCGGCCGGGGGTTCGGGTGACACCACCCCCGCGGCTCTGATGGAGTCGCAGGCGCCGCGTCCAGCCCCATACCCTACGGTCCCTGGGCTTCACGCGTCGCAGGAGGAGATCGAGCGCTTCCTCATGGCCATGAGGAAACTCTCTCCTCCGACGGGCTCCGCGGCGCCTTCGGGCCCAGCGGACCCGTCTGGGACCCCTAGCGGGTCGGGGGGATCGGCCCCGACTCCGTCGGGTGCTTCGGCCCCGACGCCTTCGGGCCCGGCGCCGCAGGTTCCCGTTATCCCGACGCCGCCGGCGCCGCAGGGCCAAGCGCCGCAGGGTTCAGCGGCCCCGGCGCCCGCGGCGCCTTCGGGCCCGGCGCCGCGGGACGCCGCTGGCCCCCCTTCGGGATCTGGTTCGTCGCCGGTGGACCTTACGACCTCCCCGGCGTCGGACCCTCAGGTGTCGCCTCCGGCGCCGTCCTCGGGCGGCGCCGTCCCCGGTTCCACCTTCGTTCCTGTTCAGACGTCGGGACGGCCCCGATGGGCGCCGCTCCAGACGTCGTTTGGTGAGTTTCACTTTTATGAACAGGCCCCATTAGTTGAGAACCCTGAGTTTCAGGAGATGGGTGATGAAGAGGACTGGGAGGGGTCTGAGGACCCTCTGACCAGAGAGTGTCAGTCTCATGAGGACTGGGCAGGAGACCTTGGGGATGCCAGTGGTCTGGACACCTCTCCAGACACTGGTTTTGTCTCCCCTCCTACCGTGGCTTCGGAGGAGGGGGCAACATATAGTTTGGTGCTGATGAGGGCTGCCAAGGCCTTGGGCCTTGAGCTCCCCGTCGCGGCCGTGAGGACTAACCTCCTCACTGAGGTCCTTAAACCACAGTCGAACTCGGCCGAGCCTCTGCTGCCCTTTAATGAGGCCTTGACCGACGTTCTTCTGGGCACTTGGTCCAAGCCCGCTACGGGTTCGCCCTTAGATAGGAACGTGGCCAGACGCCACCGCCCAGCCCCGGGCGACCCATGTTTTCTGTCCACCCACCCCACCCCCGAGAGCCTGGTCAACCAGGCCTCTAATTCCCAGACCGCGTTCCCGTCGGCTCCGCCGGACAGGGAATCCAAGAGGTATGAGCAGTATGGAAAGAAGATCTTCTCATCCCTTAGTCTGGGCCTGCGGTCTTCTAACACCGCGTGCCTCTTGGGCCGTTACACCCACTCTCTGTGGGATACGGTCGCGGAAGTGCTGCCAGAGTGTCCGTTGGAGGTACGGGCCAAACTCGGCCAAGCCCCTGTGGAGGGCCGGGATGCAGCCAAGTATTCCATCCGGTGTGGGCTGGATACCACCGACTCGCTAGGTAGAGCGATGGCAACGACGGTGGTGGTCAGACGCCACGCCTGGCTGAGGTCCTCTAACTTTTCGGCAGATGTCCAGAACACACTCATGGACATGCCGTTCGATGGCCGTCGCCTCTTTGGCGACAAAGCAAACCATGCGCTCGAGCGCTTTAAGGACTCCAGGGCTACGGCCAAGTCCTTGGGCCTCTCGGCCCCGCGCCAGCAATCGGCTGCTTTTCACTCCTTTCGTGGCCACGGAAGGGGTGCACCCACACGTGCCGCTAGCCACGCTCCGCAGGGTAATACCCATCGCGGTGGCGGCCGTGGGAACCGCCGCCCGGGCGGTAGGGGTCAACGGCGAGGTCAGTCCACACCTTCCCCCGCAGCATCCGCCTCTAAACCCTCCTAGTCTGTGCTTTCAGGCCCATGTGACGCCAGTAGGGGGCAGGGTTCGCCATCACCACCTCCACTGGCGCACTGTCACTTCGGACAGGTGGGTGCTGCAGATCGTCCAAAGGGGCTACTCCCTCCCCTTCGAGACGACTCCTCCAGCCATGCCACCGCAGAACCACGGTGTATCGGGGGATCACTTGCGACTTCTGTAGGAGGAAGTTACGGCCCTCTTGGCCAAGGGGGCCATCGAGCGCTTTCCTGGGCCAGAAGTAGGGTGTGGTTGCTACTCCCACTACTTTCTGGTAACCAAGACGGGCAAGGGGGGCCTCCGCCCTATCTTGGATCTACGGAACGTCAACGGCTTCCTCCGAAAGGAGAGGTTCAAGATGCTGACACTGGCTCAGTTCTTAGCTGCCCTGGACCCAGGAGACTGGATGGTAGCGTTGGACTTGCAGGATGCTTATTTCCACATCCCTGTCCTGCCGGCCCACCGGCGCTACCTGCGGTTCACGGTTGGCCACGAGCACTTTCAGTTTACCGTGCTCCCCTTCGGCCTTACCAGTGCCCCACGGGTGTTCACAAAGGTGATGGCGGTGGTCACAGCTTATCTGCGCAGGTTAGGGGTTTCAGTCTTCCCCTACCTCGACGACTGGTTGTTGAAGGCGGGCTCGCCCCAGACAGTCGTCAGCCCCCTCCAGACTACGGCAGATCTCCTGCACCAGCTGGGGTTCTCCATCAATGTGCCGAAGTCGCACCTGTGCCCCTCTCAGAAGCTCCTTTTCATCGGAGCGGTTCTGGACTCGGCGCAGTTTCGGGTTTATCCACCCGAACAGCGGGTCTGGGATATTCAGGCTCTGATTCCCATCTTTCAGCCGTTATCCCGGGTCTCGGTCAGGTTGACGCTGCGGCTTCTGGGGCTGATGGCCTCCTGCATCCTTCTGGTGCATCACGCCAGGTGGCGGATGCGGGCTCTGCAGTGGGACCTGAAGTTTCAGTGGGCCCAGCATCAGGGCAACCTATCCGACCACGTCCTGATCTCGGAGGGCACTGCGAGACAGCTGCAGTGGTGGCTCGCGGACCGCAATTGGGTCAGCGGCAGATCCCTCTCCCTTCCCCAACCGGAGAACGTAGTTGTGACGGACGCGTCCCTACAGGGCTGGAGAGGCCACATGGGAGAGGCGGAGATCAGAGGCCTCTGGTCTCCGGCAGAGGCCCGGCTCCACATCAACCTGTTGGAGTTACGGGCGATTCGTCTAGCACTGAAGGCATTCCTCCCCTCTGTCCGGGGGAGTGTAGTGCAGGTGTTCATGGACAACACCACCGCCATGTGGTACTGCAACAAACAGGGCGGGGTGGGGTCGTGGACCCTTTGCCAGGAGGCTCTGCGCCTTTGGCAATGGCTGGAACGCCAGGGCGTGACCCTGGTGGCTCAACACCTGGCAGGTTCTCTGAACGCCAGGGCGGACAAGCTCAGCCGTCGGTGCATGATGGATCACGAATGGCGTCTGAACTCGGACGTGGCGCAAGGCCTCTTTCAGCGATGGGGAGAGCCTTGGTTAGATCTATTCGCCACCGAAGAGAACGCGCATTGTCATCTGTTCTGCGCGTTGGAATTTCCAAGGCGGCACTCGCTCGGAGACGCTTTTCGTCGCGAGTGGAGTTGCGGTCTGTTGTACGCCTTTCCGCCTATGCCACTTCTGCCCAGAGTGCTGAAGAAGATCAAGCACGACCGGGCCCAAGTCATCCTTGTGGCTCCGGACTGGGCACGAAGGTACTGGTATCCAGAGCTACTCAGTATGTCAGTCGATCCCCCGGTTCGTCTGCCTCTTCAGGAGGACCTTCTGTCGCAGCAGCACGGGACGGTCCTCCACCCGAACCTGTCCAGTCTCCACCTCCATGCTTGGAGATTGAGCGGCGACAGTTGAGGCCATTTGACTTGCCTCCTGAAGTCTGTAACATCATTCTGTCAGCCAGGCGTCCCTCCACAAAGTCGGTATACGCCTGCAGGTGGAACAGATTTGTGGCATGGTGCACAGCGAAGGCTGTGGATCCTCTTGCTGCCCCTCTTTCTGAGGTTCTTCTCTTCCTTCTTTCTCTTGCCCAGCAGGGCTCTGCTCTGGGCACTATCAAGGGCTACCTTTCTGCCCTGTCAGCCTTTCTCAGGCTACCTGATCAACCTTCTTTGTTTAAGTCCCCTTTTGTACATAGATTTCTTAAGGACATCACACACACGTTTCCTCCTGTTCCGTTTGTGATGCCCCAGTGGGACTTGAACCTGGTTCTTACGTTTCTGATGTGCGCTCCCTTTGAGCCACTTCACAACTGTCCTCTTCGCCTTCTGACTTTGAAGACTGCTTTCCTGGTTGCCATCACCTCTGCCAGGAGAGTGAGTGAGCTCCAGGCTCTTTCTTGTACTCCACCTTTCCTTTCTGTCCATCCGGACAAAGTGGTGCTGCGTACCAAACCTTCTTTCCTGCCCAAGGTTGTCACGGCCTTCCACATCGGGCAGTCTATCACCTTGCCTACCTTCTTTCCGCCACCGCATCCCTCTAAAGAGGAAGAGCGGCTCCACCGTCTGGACCCAAAACGTGCGCTCTCATTTTACTTGGACCGCACACGCCAGTTCCGGGTGGATGACCAACTCTTTGTTGGTTACGTGGGCGCTAAGAAGGGGAAAACGGTGCACAAGAGGACCATTTCCCGGTGGATCATCTTGTGTATCCAGGCATGTTACTCCATGGCTAAGAAGGAGCCCCCTGTTGGATTGAGGGCTCATTCCACTCGGGCCACGGCGACTACCACTGCCCTGGGCAGGGGAGTGCCCTTACAAGACATCTGTCAGGCAGCTACGTGGGCATCGCTGCACACGTTTGCAAGACACTACTGCCTGGACAGCCAAGTCCGGAGGGATGGCTTCTTTGGCCGTTCCGTCCTCCAGGACTTTCTGGTGTGATTGTTGGTTCGCAGACCCACCACCGGGGTTTGTATTGCTGGGGTATCTATTCTAAGGTAAGGAATCTAATACTAACGTGTCTCTTTCAGATGCACAAGTTACTACTTGTGTAACGATATATCTGTAAGAGACATTAGTTAGTATTAGATTCCTTACCGACCCACCCATCCTCCCCGTTCTGCGAACCGATATCTAGGGTTAGGGTTATCACCTTTCAGGGCCCTAGTTTCAATGGCACCAGTGTTGTTTTTTAACATGGCTCTGCGTTTCTGGCACGGAAAAGCTGTGTCTAAGAACTGACGTCAGCACGCGGAGGCGGCGTCTAAGTACTCCGACGTCGTCATCACGACGCTGACGACGGACGCGGAGCCGCAGACGACGCCTACCGACGCGCAAGGGTACTGCTACGCAAAAATTTCCGGATCCAGTCTGAAGCCTGGGGATATTCTAAGGTAAGGAATCTAATACTAACTAATGTCTCTTACAGATATATCGTTACACAAGTAGTAGTAACTTGTGCGTTACCTCCATGTTTTTACATTTGCTCAAGACATTTTTTCCCTGTATTCCACTGGACTTGAAGCACAGTAATATTTGCTTTGGTATTGTCGTGAATTGGCTACTGTAATACTCTATGTGAAACTTCAACAACGATTTTCTGTATAAGTTACAAGCTCTACAAAATGCAACAGTTCGCCTGCACCTAATATTCCTATATTTCTGTCCGAATCCCAGGCTTTACCTAAGCTGCATTGGCTCCCTGTGAGAAAAACACATTTAAAGACGGGTAATTGTAACCCCTTATCTGTCATTTCCAAATTAAATTTGAATCCAGCCAAAGCATTCCTGAAGACAGTTAAAGGCCAGCCATAGCCTGTTTTCTTTGCATTGCACCCATTCTCTGTCTGTCCAGTACCATCTAAAATTAAAAAAAGAAAAAGAAAATCCCTCGCTCCCACATTAGTTGGCCAAACCCATCCGGGCACAGTGCATGCTCTGGTTGTGGGAAGGCTAGATGATGAAGCATGCGGCCACAGTTTGTGTGGGTGAGGGTGTTTCATTTCCCAGAGAGGAGTCTTTGTCAATATGGCTGGCAAACTAGTTAATATAGTGGTCTCACTCTACCCCTTTAGAGGTTTTGTATATTACATTGCCAATGGAAGTTTTCTAAATATTTGTCATTTCATAGCTATCCACCGGGTGGTTGTCTTGTTGGAAAGCTTATATACTGATCTGTAGGATTGAATTGGTTATAGTGACCAGGCAACAAAAACGATTGTTGACGTTATTGGTTCATTGGGAAACGTTATATCAATGTGCCATCAGCTATATCTATGTATTAGGAATAGTCGTGACAAAGGCAGTAGGCTGACTCATGTATTGTGAAGCCAACAGGCTTCTAAGTGTGGATTGTTGTAGCACAGTGGTAAAGCCTGTAGAACGGTATTTTGTAAAAGGGATTGTACATTATTTTTGGTAACATTATTTTGCAGATGAACTTTTATGCATAGTATTTACCGTTTAGTGTATTAAAGTACTTTCTATGTGTTATCTGAGACTTTAGCGGTCTGCCAGCTTTTATAATCATAAAATCCCTATGCATAAAAGGATTTTTGGTTATCCTTCTTCAACCATTGGTCTGTCCGATTGTCATTCACATCATCTTTTCACCCATGACAGAATACAGCTTAGGGCAATGGGTCAGCCTACTTCATCTGTTGCCTCTCCTGTGAGTGAGGGTATTTCTCCAGATCATATGTGCAGATCGGCATTTAAATTAGGGTTTCTCAATGCTAGCTCTGGTACGCCCCTTTAGTCTAGTCTTTGATTTCTTTCCCCCTTTTTTAACATTACCCAGCGGTTCACCAGACCGTGTTAGAGCTGGTAGTTTGCTGCTCTCTTCATATGAAGTGCACTGCAATCCGAGCAGCCAGGGCTTCAAAACTGGTCATCATCTTTCAATGGTACTCTCCATAGTTTATCATTGCTTTACATTCCAAGATGACAACCATGTTTAGAAGCAAAATGTCAGCCTTCATCGATCTTCAGAACAATGGCACTCTATGCTCAGTGCCATTCCAAGATGGCCTTCTAGTGAGAGGCTCATTGAGTGGGTGTCTTGAAGTGGTGTTGTGCAAATTGTAACATTATTTTACTCTTCCAAGAGATCCAACATTTTGCTTCTAGAAGTGATGGTCATGTTGTAACGTTAAAAATCAATACTGTATGCACTGTTCCATTCGCAGATGCCCGCCAACTGCTGTTTTTCATTTTTACTATTTTTTTTTATTGTGACCATGTACCTGCTATGTATAGATGGTTGCATTTTTTCTACTTTTATTCTTTTTAATTTATATTGCATTTGCTTTTTGAGATTGTGTGTTTATTGTGGAATGTAGAGTGGGGGAATGCAAGAATGATTCAGTGGGTTGATGAATGGATGAATGACAGTGTATGTATGATTAGTTATTGAGCACCTTAACTCACTGCTGTCTGAAGAGGCACTTTCAGTTATAAGCCAGATATGTTGCCATTATCTTTGCTTGTTCTCTGCTATGAAAGCTGATCTAGAGGACAAGTCTTCTCTTTTGGCCCTAGATGGGCATTTAGAACTCTAAGAGGACTGCACCTTTGTTGTTTCTTCAAAATATGCTGGGCTGTGTAACTGCACTTTCTTTGTAATCTATCTAGAGTTCATGCAAGACACAGCACTATGCATCTTAATGCAGAGTTCTCCTTTTTAGTTTGAGCCTGGGCAGCGCATGCGCTGCTGCGAGGCATGCAGTTGTGGAGTATGGCCTTGAAGCCCCGCCCACTCTCCGCCCATATTTTTAATTGGCTTGTGTCATTGTATTTCGTAAACGCTGGCTTCCCAGTCGTTATAAGGCTTGTTAGTCCCTTCTTGGTATCGCCTTGTCTGTATTTGTTACCTTCCATAACGACTGGACCTTTTACTGGTGTTGTTGCATCGTCTGCTTTAAAAGTCGGTGAGCACTATTTTATTTAATGCTCTTTCCCTATTCCACCCACTGCCTTGCAACAAGCCGCCCGCTTTTATTTTAATTTTTACTAATGGCGGTCCGCTTTAACTATAGGGGCCGCGTTTTTTTCTTTATTTTAGCAGCGCGGTCCGCATTTAGCGGCCATGCTTATTTATTTATTTTGTTTACTAGCGCCATTGTGGCGCATTAACATTCGTAGAGGCTGCACCCCTTTCTTGACACAAATCGGGTCTTAAGAAAGGTGCTCGGCCAACATTAAAGTGAAAGCCGTTTTACAAAACAAAAAAACTATTGTTTGTCAACTGGACAAACATAATTTTTTTGTTTTTTGTTAAAGCCCCCATGCTGCGGTTTCACGTTAATGTCACACGGCCCTTTCTTTAGAGGCAGCTTGTCTAAAGAAAGGAGTGAAGCCTTCATGAATGTGAAAGTGCCGCATGGGGGCTAGTAAAAAAAACAAATATTGGCTATGCAATAGGACTCGCATTTGCGAGAGTTTAATCTATTGCATTGCCAATAGCTTAAACTCTCGTTAATGCGAGACCTATTGCATTGCAAATGCTTGTTATTAATCTTGTCAGTTTTAGAAATGTGGTGAATTTGTGATTCATAGTCTAGCCGTGTGATGTAATAAAACAATATACACCTTTTTATAATTTTTATTTAAGTTTGACTCGTATTTTTTTCAAGAATATAAATAAAAAAAGAATCATATGTTTACCTTTCAAAAGTAGGTGCGTTTAAATGTGTGTTCAGTGCCTTCAAAACCTGAAAAATCATTGACGAGTACTTATGAACATGGTATTAAGTTTTACAAAGCCTCTTCCTCGTTGATTCATGGATACACGTTGAAAAAAGCTGCTATTTGTTCTTCGGTATGGTTTCAGAACAACTCGATTTAGGTGTGCCGATTTCCTTTGTAATCTGATGTGTTCCAGGCCATTACTTTTGTCTGGCATGAGCAGGCCTATAGAGCAACAATCTACATATAAATCTTCGTACATGCTTCAGTCACAACAAACAATTCGTAACAATGTGATCAGTACCCTCAGATCTGTTAGAGGTCGAAGAAAATGTAAGCGCAATGCTTTGTATTCCTTGGTCCTTGATTTCGAGTTGAATACGTTGACCAAACTTCTATCTGGGCCCATTTGTGCATTTGCATCTTAAAGCTGTTTTTCTGATGTGTACTGCTCTGTGTCTGTGTGTTCTGCTATGTGGAAAACAATTTTTCATGTTAATTTTAAGCTGTGTTCCATCTCGATTTTAAGGTCCTTGGCATGAATGCACACCTTGAGCAAAAATCGTTTATTCCTTTGTTAATTCTTGTTAGCATAAGGGATGATAGAGTGACTACAAAAGCCACAAAAACATACCATACAGATGCGTGCAGCATCGTTCTTATGTTTGGTTACTGGCAAAGGATGTGGCTTAACAGTACAAACACTTCAGCTGATTAAAAGGCACTGCTCAACCTCATGGTAGGAATTAAACAGCAAAGTCCTCTCCCACCCGCTCCCATTTTGTGGTTTGACATCACTAAGCGATGCAGTCCGCTGTTCTCTTCATTGAGAAAGAGAGTGGCTCCACACCATATGGAGTCCAGTCAGTGGGAACCTCACTGATGCTGAGGGAGCACCCCGACTTTAAAAGCACCAAGAGGCCGTGCATTGGCAAGATATGCGCTATAGAAATGCTGATAACTTAAAATTGGTGACACATTTTAAGTATGTCCAGTCTCCCAACCCATGTGGGATAGTAAGTTGATCTGGAATACTCTACAGCCAACATGAATCTTTGGGTGAAGATTTGCAGATGAGACCTTTATATCAAAAGTACATTTCTTGTGTTTTTTAAAGAAATGTAAAAGCAATGAAAGAAATACTTAAGTGTATGTAAATTGCACCTGGTGACAATTACATGCATCATTTAAAATTCCAGTGCTAACCGTATGAGCTTGGTGGGCAGTAAGTCTTAAACTATAGCTTTCAAAGGAAAGTTACGATGTAATGTGTAACTGTATCCTGTATAATATTTGCTTAGCTGGAGTGGAAATTTCGCACATCTCCTGGGCTGATTCTTTGTTGAAATAAAAACATAGTGCGTTCACCTCGGTTTTAGTGGAGCCAACCCCTTCTCAAATAATCGTAATGGCTGCAACTGCCCAGAAAGTGTCAGTTGGGTGTAATGATAAATGTACTTGTTTTAAAGCAAAAGATGGCATGCGGTCTCCATTTTAGCCTGCTCCAATTGCATGTAATAAAACTGTATCCTCGACTACGAAGTGTTTTGTAAAGGCAAAACTTTGGCGGAATCGATGTTCTCTGATTAAAATAATATTCGTCTTTACAGTTTGCCAGTTATTAGTGGGAGGGGAGTGGAACTTCTCACTCAGATATCGGCTTTCTCAAATATATATTTATCCTCTTATTTTTATTTTGTTTCACTGCATCTGATATTATTTAATGTAAAGTAAAGAGTTCGGCTCTCAATGTACAATAGCTTTAAACAATGCACCTTCTTGAAGTTCCAGTGAACTCTTCTACTTTTGAGTCCGAGTACTCCTTGCGGTTTAAAAGAAAGACTGCGAGGTACACGACTTTCTTCCAATGTAAGTGCTGTACCTTTTTAAACATAGAGGTGAGTCTTCGTCGCTCTTCTATGGCCAGAGGCCACAGGCTTTACTCAAAGTGGCCGAGGATTCAACAGAAACATATTCAACCAGATGGACTCTTGCTGCTTCTTGGAGTGACAGTGGGCCTATGCCCCTACTCTTGGTATTTCATTATTCAAATCTTTTTTAATAGTGTTATGTTATCCGGAACATGTTCACCCACCTATAACCGGAGGCTAGCTCTTGCTATTTTAAAGTTGGCCTATGCCCCGGAGACGGGAGCGAGCCAGACTCCTCCTAACCCCGACAGTGCAGAATTTGAGCCGGTGGTTACTCGTGCTGTACACTGGCCCTTAATTTTCAACAATGGCCCTTACAACAATCTGCCACATGGTGGAACCTTTTATCTGATTTACAGATGTGCACAACAGTAAATAATTCAATATACATTAAAATGACTAATACCTCCTACCTAAGCCATTCTCATAGCTTTTTGGGCGTGGAATAGTCTGCCTTGTCACACTTGTATGAGTGTAATGGTTAATAGTTGTGTTGGTACTGTAATTGGCAGCAGTGGCACAGGTAATGGGTGCTGCAAGCTGCAGTGGCCGCCTGACGAGGGCCCTGTCACTTATTTTGTTACCAATGAAGCACTGAACCGTGGCTTCTGGTAGGATAGATTATATTGCATCATTAAATGTCTATTAAGTTGGTTCCATCCTCACCTTTTGGCTCACAAATTAAATGGAACTCAAGTTGATTGTCATTTTACTATTTTTAATCACCCTTGTAGTACATTGGGGCTTCAGTGCAGCACCAAACGTGCTAGAGACCATTGGATTTCACAGAACCTCCCTTTCTTCCTCAGAGGACCAGGACCTTCCCAACTGTGTGAGCACAATAAGGTTTCCCATCCTTGTAAGTGCCTTCTGGAGGCACCCTTGTAGAACTAGCGCTATCTTCCCCCTGATTCTGCAGAGCTGGTGTGTTTCACATCCTTTAAGTCTTAGAGGGTCTCTTCCTTTAGTGGAAAGCAAAAGCTTTCTCTCCTTTCAGAGTGACCCATATCTCGTTGGTGCCTTAAAGCAAAAGTAGTTCCTACTCACCTCAGCTGCTCATTAAAGCAGTAGAGCCTTTCCCATCCAAGAACAGGCAGTCCTACCCACTCCTTCCCACTTTTAGAATACTAGATGACCTAATTACATTTGGGTGGCCACATTTTCGAGTGGAGTTCCCAGTGCCCATCAGATTTTGGAACTTGAAAGTGTTTGATATTCCTTTAGGCTTAAACAGGTTCCTTCCTCCAGAGGATTTTACCTTACCGCCCAGACTGCCCCCTTCCTGCTCACTTTTTGGGGGCTCAAGAAGATCTTTCTCATTCAGAGTCTCATGCTCCAACCCTCTTAGGAGTACAGTATTTCCCTCTCACTCACCTATGGAGTGTCAAATAATCACATTTCTCATTGAAACAACCTGTAGGCCATTACACTTTTGTGAACAAGCAGGTTCTCCATTGGAGGTTGAGTGAACAATCCAGTGACTCACAGCTAGCTTCTCGTTTGTGGTTGCTATATGCCCCTGCTTACAAGTAAACCTCATCAGGTGCGGCAATCTACCTATGTGACTGCTTGAATGTTGTCAAAGTTGCCTGAATACTGTTTTTGCTGAGCACACTCCTGTTTGGTCACACTTGGTGCAAGTGTCAATTAGAGTGTACAGTCATTCAAAGGACACGCAAGAAAACCAAGTAACCGTTACTGGTGAATGACTAGCATCTTTTTCTGATGTGGTGGTATGATTGTAATTGCATACATATCCAGACCCCCATGGTATCTCATAGCACCTCTATTGAATGCAATGTTACAATAGAAACATTCCCGTCTTCGGAGCCACTGGTAACGCGTATTATGCTGAGTAAGGGTACCGCTTTGACAACTGTGTGACTTCAAGCGCACCTTCCTTCCGGTGCAGAGCTCATGGGCCTCTAAATAGTGAATAATTATGTCTTAACCGGAAGAGCATACCTAGTAGGTACTGTAAATGCATGAAATAGTATTTCAGCAATGAAATGAAATTCAAAACATAATATATAATTAAACCTATTGAGTCAAGTTAGGAGTGGTACATGGGATAATTTTCTCTGGTCCTGACGAAAAACCTTAGGGAATAGGCTTGAAACATGTAGACCAGGAGATAAACACACAACGTAGTGTGAGTCTCCACCCGCCCCTTTTTAGTAGTACCAGCTACAGGACTTAATAAAAATTATACTCCAAACAGCCAGGTACTTTTTTGTATAATAAGCACTTGCTTGACCCTCCCACTCCCTCCTAGTCAACACCCAAGAAAGTGCTCCCACATCTCCGTTGGTGGTAACGCGCTCCGTCCCTCAGCGGGGCAGGCAGAACCCAATGATGAAGCATGCCACCCCAGAAAAGGCTCCGAATACGGTGCTCCAGGCCCTGGTGGGCTCGCGACTGGACTAAGGCAACTCCCTGTATCTGGGTTCTCATAAATATGTGACAGACAGGCTACAGGTGGTCCAAAATACAGCAACCAGAATTCTCCTAAAGATCCCCAGGTAAGAATCAGTAAGATCCTCTCTGAAAAAGCTGCATTGGCTACCCATTCACTCCAGGGTCAAGTTTAAAGCCCTCTGCCTCGCCCACAAAGCCATGCAGGGGAGAGCTCTGGCTGTGATACGATCCCTCGTCTCCCCATACGTCCCTAACAGGTCCCTAAGTTCCTCCTCCGATTTTCTGAAGAAGATACCAAAGATAAAGAGATCAAAATGAGGTGGAAGTTCCTTTTCACACCAGGTCACTAAAGTTTGGAACTCAATGACCGCGAACTGAGACTGGTTATTAATGAATGGTGTTTCAGGCAAAATGTAAAACCTGGTTGTTCCCATGATTCCTCACCTACCTAATGCCTCTCTCGGTAGCGCTGGGAAGCCCTCTGGTAGCCATACACTTTATAAATCACATAAACACCATGGGTCACTTTGGTGGGTAAGGGTTATTTTAAGAAAACTCAGTGTTCATTAAATTAATAATTATACCATCAATAGGACGGTCACTCTAATCACAAGTCGAATTCTTTTGGTTATTTAAGCAAGACAGGAGTCTGAGTCCACCTTGTACCTGACCTCTTTGTTTTACGTATCCAGACCCCCATGGTATCTCATAGCACCTGTATTGAATGAAATGTTACACCAGAAATTATCCTCTAACCAAAAATAAAATTGGCTTTTCTTTGTTACAGATTTTTTGAAGAGGCCCCTGGAGAATTATGCGAGAAATCTGAAGGTACCTGTTCATGTTATCCGAATGGAGCAGCGCTCTGGACTGATCCGGGCTAGGTTGAAAGGTGCTGCAGCTTCTAAAGGCCAAGTCATCACTTTCCTTGATGCCCACTGTGAGTGCACTGTTGGATGGCTGGAACCCCTCCTAGCACGCATCAAAATGAACAGGTGAGCTGGCAGCTTTCTTGATTGATATTTTTTTAATATTTAATATTTTTTGCTATTTTCTTTTGAAATAACAAGCACAGAAAGCAATCCATTATCCTGGTCGAACATGTAATGTCTTGCCTTATGTTATGCTAATAAAGGAATGCCTTAGCTAAGCTCAGGAGATACCACTAACATGGAGAAACAGTTTTGAGAAGGAAATGCCAGTCTTGTGTATCATTATCAGCATCCTATAAATTCAGTACTCCAAAGGAAATGTGATTTTTCAATATTGGCCAAGCATCTTTTGTGACGGATGTCCGCTTTTCCGTTTGGTTAACGAACTCCCTGACGATGCTTAATGTTATAATGATAATGAAGAACTCCATTCCCTTAATTGTAATACACCCATAGAAAACAATCTGTGTGCTTCAATATTAAACATTCTCAACAAAAAGTTACCTTAATCTTAGAATGGGTAATTTTTCTACCAACTACAAGCATGTCATAACCATTAGACATCTATATTGGTACAGTGAGTAATGTGTGGGTGAAATCCGTGTCACAACAGACTGGTGTTTCATGTCCTTTTTTTCTTATAAGGTCTTTTTTGTGCAATTTGACGTTCCGTTGCCTACTGTAAGTTTTTGGCTTTTAATATCCTGAATTAGTTTTCCATTTCGTCCTCCTAGAGCGCACTAATAATATCCACAAACATTTGGTATCTATTGTATTTTATTATTGCCACTCTCTGTGACAGAATGGCAATTATGAATGCAGTACTCCAAATGAAGATAAAATGGTTGTCCTTTGCCTTGGGGGTTTTGGGGAGATAATTTTTGTGATTAATAGTGTTCGCATTTTCCCCTCGCCTACTCTTTCTGTTTTGATCATCTTCTCCTTGTTTTCATGGTCTGCTCTGGCTGAAGTGTTTCCAGAGAGTCGGTGTGCTGCTTCAGCATATTTTTAAGTGTGACATAAACATAGCTTGAAAAGTTGCAGGAGCGTATGTCCTAAATTAAAAAATCAAATAAACAAAGATAGAGGGGCTTTTACTCAGCCCTCTTTAGGTCATTGCTTGTTGAAGTATCTTTTGCAATGTGAAGCAACACACAGGACAGCCGTTCAACATGACTTAAGAAGTAATATCCTCTTTACTGCCGGAGTCCGCATATGGCATGCGGGAGCACTTCCCTGAATGAGTCCTCCTCCGGAGACTGTTTGCAGCTGCACTTAAAGCTGCTTCTGTCTGAGAATCAGATGTGCATGTTGATGTCCTGTTGTGGAGGCTGCGTAGGGGAAATGGGCAGGTGTTATGGGCAGTACTGCACCCTAACGTTGGGCAGATCAATGTACCAATGCAGTTGAAAGTCCTCAAAGACAAGCTGAGGAGTAGCCAGCTCCCCTCCAATAGCTGCTGTTTTGGTGCCCTATGTCCCTTCGCATTCCATGTAGATAATAACTGCACCCCGTGATCTTGAATCTACAAAAAGCTCTGCTAGACACCCTTTATTTAGGTTTTTTGAGCTTTTCTCAATTTAAGGTAGTTCTTGATTGACTCTCCTATTTCCTCTTGCATAAGTATTTGCTGTATTTTGTTAGGCAGCAGGAAGTTTCACCAAGAAAGATGTTGGGTCGGCACGTTTCGGACTGTATGCTTGGTCCCCTTTCCTCTCTCCATCTAGCAGTATGTTCTCCTGCTTTCAGCCCACAACAAGGTGCCTTTTGATGCAGAAAGCTGTGAAGTCCACCAGGCTACTACAGAAAACACCTTGCATAGGGCACTAAAGCAGTCACTGCTTCAAACATTCATAGAGACGGGAACAACCGCATTGAGAGTCTTCTGGTTTAGTGGTGTTGACTGGCTATGGCGAGTTAAGACAACTGTTGTACCCTTTATTTATTTGTAGAACAAGCAAATGCCCCCCAGAGGCACCATGGTGCTAGAATTAAGTGGAACATGTAAGCATTCCCTGAGCAAAAAGCCGGGTTTTTAAGGTCTTCCTGCACTTGGACTAACAAGTAATGATGTACAGCTCAAATAGAAGTGAATTCCAAAGAGTATCTGCTTGCCCAAAAAGCACGACTCCCTTCGCTAGCTTCTTTGTCCTGGTTGTACAAAGCAGAAAGGACTCTGCAGAGAACGAAGAATGGGGAAGAGTGTATCGAGTCGTTTGTTAAAGAAAAGACGGGCTATTGTGATCAAGTATTTAAACCGAGACATAAGCTTTGGAATATTGAGCTTCCCCGTGTGGTTAGATATGGGAGCACATGAATGCAGTCTGGCTCATGCCTTCTTGGCAGTTGAAGTGGGTGATGGACACCGGTAGGTACAGGTAAAGGGCACTGGCGCAATCAAAATGAGAGCCAACTGTGACTCTGATGTAGTGTGTATGCTCAAGAAGGAGAGGGACCCCATTTCAAGGTTTTATGATTAACTTTTTTTTATAAACAAATAAGCAGGCAGAGATAACTTTTGCAGCTTGTAGTTTGAGGAATTGTTTTTTAAAGAGCACTCTCGAGCGGGAGAAAGGCAACAACCTAGGAAATATGACCACCAGACAGATGACCAGGACGTTAGATTTTTTCCCATCAACACCACCATAGTCTTACCTGCATTTAATTTCAAGTAGTTATTCATCCAAATGGCCACATTGTCCAAACAAGTGCGAACATGTAGACAAGCTGAATCAGATTTCCGTCTAATATAAGACAAAATATATATAAATGAGGTCTGTATGCACCTGATTGCTCTGAAATAAGCAGGATGCCTCTGAGTTGAATGCTTACTGCTGAGACAAGCCGTAATCTGCAGATTACAAGTTTGAATCCAGGCAAGGCTTATCTATCCTTTTATCCATTTGATGAGAGTAAATTGAGTACCATTGCATTGGGGAATAGTAACACATTATTTAGAGCACTTACAAATGCCAGAAGTACCTTCAATTGTTATTTCAGTGAATATACATCTGCAAGTGTTTCTCTATCGCGTAGAGAATCATGATGTTCTTGCCTGAAACCCCTACAGAATGCTGCCATTTGCTAGTTGGGGGGCTTGGAAAGCCTCACCTATGGCAAGATACTGATGATAACTGAAGGTCCAGAACAAATTGATTACTGCTTATGGCTACCCAGTCCTACAAAAGCATTCAAAAGTGGAGCAGGACAGCAGCAAATCTCATATAGCCCCACGGAGTGTAAGAGAAAGTGAGCTGAAATCCCTTGCATAGAGAATGTTTACTGTTCTTGTGAGAAATCTCTACACAGCTGATGTGGGGGGGGGGGGGTTGCAACCTCTGCAAGACCTCATTGCTAGCCTCGTAAGATTTTGCTTTTATTTTTTGGAGTGGGGGGTTGTTGGGTTTGTGGGGCTAGGAGTGACTCTTAAGCAGTGCTAGTCACTGAGCCATTCCCCCTCCCATGGCCCTGCCCACTCAGAAGCCTCTTCATAATTGGTTGCAATAGCGGGCTTGATGCTGTGCCCCAATCACACACCCTTCCCCCATACAATAAAATGTTTTTCGAAGTTGGCAGATGCATCTATGTAGGTCCTTTATTTGGCCTCCACACCTGCACATGAAATGTATTTTCAGATGAGCATTCTTTCTTCAACACATTTGCTTGCGGTTACAGGGATACTGCAGCTGAAGAGCTATTTCTATATAAATGATTCATTCATATAGTGGGATAATTTATTCTGCCATTTGTTTAGACGCCCACAATCTTCCTTTATTTTCAGTTTTCATTAAGATTAAAGAGGGCTTCACAATCGCTTGAAATGCTTGTTTATTGTCTTCCAGCGCCTTTCCTGCTAATGGCACCAAATGTATGCGCAGAATGATGTAATGTCCTATGTTTGGTCTTTTTAAATATAGGCTTGTCAAAAAATACTTCGCCCAAATATGTTGAAAAATCACTGGTATATCTACCTCTCCTGAAATGTGCTCCCTTCTCCTGCTTACATCCATACAGTGAAGTGCCTTTTCCCTCAAAGGCTGTGAGGTTTACCCGAGCTGCACTGAATAATTGATCCTTAGTGATCCCTCCTGTGGTTGCTTGAAGACAATGATTCTGGGTACAGCAATGGTGTGTCCTAACACTTGGCACTATACATCAAACTGCCAATCTGGATCTGGGAGTACTGTCCCAGATACTACCTTGAACTCTTGCTGACTGGATCAACTTATTTCATAAATGAATGTTCCTTCCCAGCCTATTCATTCCATTCCGTTATCAAATCCTCTCGCGTAATTTCAAATGTTGTGCTTATTCTCTTTAGTTAAATTATATATGCATATAACCCTGTGCCCAGTGATATACCCTTAAACAGGGGTATGTGCAGGCTCAAGTGCCTGAAACAAAGCTAATGAAAGGCTCAAGTGCCTGAAACAAAGCTAATGAAATTAAATGAGAATTCTCCAATGGCGTTAAGTAGACACATTAACCCCTTCGACGCTCATGACGAGCTCAGCTCGTCATGGAGTTTCCATTGACTTCAATGGAAATTACATGGCAGAACATCAGGGAGCTTAGCATCCAAGTGGTTAAGCATTTGAACGTACACTAATATTTTGGTACTGGTAAATTAGATGAGGGAAAACTCCATGTCAGATAATAAATGACATTTTGTAACATCGGCCAATGGTTCACTAGTTTTAAATACTTTTTATGATAAAGTGTTTGAAACGTTACCCTTGGCACTTATATACCAGCGTTGTTGTGCTCAAACTGCCTCATGTTAATTCCATAAAATGAAACCACTAGGGATCTGTGTGAAGACGATTTTGGAAAATGGAAAAGCATCTACTTGACTCAAGCCACAGGCCGTATGCTCCCCCACAAGTGCACAAATGAATAACACTATCTTTAATACTACAGCTACTCTGTGTGAAAGACAACACAGAGTCTGTTAGGAATCAGTATACCAATGTTGAACACCAGTGTCCTTATTACAGATTAACTGGTTGTTGTCAAGAACCCGCAGGCATACTGCTGGTAAATTTAGCCAAACATTAGAAAAGATTCTAGAAAAAGCTCTTTCCAACACTGGATTATGAAGGACACAAGGCAGTATCTCATACAAGCATGTCCTAGGACACAAGTAATTTTTATGTTACCCAAAATACATAAAGATCCAGACCAAACTCTGGATAGACCAATAATCTCAGCAATTGATTTATTACAAGATCTACTTGGGAAATATGTGGATATGTTTCTTCAGAAGGCAGCCAAAGCAGCTCAAGCATGTGTTTGGGATGAAACACATTTTTGAGAAAGCTTGGATAAATTACAGTTGAAAACACAGAAGAAGTCTGGCTCAGTAAGAGCAGCGTAACTCACTTGTGTTCATCCATGCCATATCAGAACGGCCTAGAAAAAATTGAATTTTGTCTTTTTAGAACTGAAGAACAAGGCTTGGTTGAGAATTTTCTACTTTAACTAATGCATACACATTTTGATCAATGAATGTTGCCAGAAATGTCTGAATATGGTCCTTAGGTATATGGATTATTGTTTCCCGTGTTTGCAAGGCACAAGAGAAGAACCAAATAACAAAACTGAAGACCTTAATTTGCAACATGAAAACATCAATTTCACAGATATCCTGTATAAGCTGTTTTTCGGTGTACAGGTTACTGCACAGCTAAATAAATGGTTCCCTGCTTCTTATACGAAAAATCTGAAAGAAATAATATGTTACATGCCCCCTGAAACACCTTTCCTATGGCCAGCTACTGATGATTAAGATTATACTCCCTGATCCAGAAGAGTGTACAGAGCAAGAACAAAGGACAATCAATACATTTATTCAGAGACCGTTCCCGAGAACCAAGATTACCAAAGCTAAATAAAGGCCCAACCGCAAACGTGCACCAGTCTGCCAAGCGTTAGAGATAAGCAGTCTTCTGTATTTAGAAAGATTTTTGTAAAAACATACCCGAAACAAAGTCAAAAAATTAGAAGACTCTGAATTCACAATTATTTCATAGAGTTAAGGTTAGGCAATTCGATCAGAATGTATATTGCTATTTCAGTTTAGAGTAACTTTACAATCCTATTATTTTAAAAATTTGTTCGAGTAGAGTACGGTTGTTTGTTGATATTACACAATGTCTTTTAATATCTGATGAAGGGATTATTTGTCTTATTCACCACTGCAAAATTATTATGATTAAATTCTGTTCATATGAACAGTTTTTACTTTAAAGGCTAAATTGTTAAATTAAAGTCATTGTAGAAGCCTCATTTAATTCTATTAGTTTTGTTTCAGGCATGTGAATGTACATTGTCCCAATGAAGCGCATATAACTGGGCACAATGTATAGGATTAGATACACAAATGCACGTGGGCTTAGGATTCACTTTGGAGTAATATGACTAACGAGAATAGGACCATTGTTTAAATAAAAAATCAGTTGTGAAATGAGTAAGTCACCCAGTGAAGTTGTGAAGGAATATTCATTCAAAAGAATAAGTTGGGCAAATCACCACCATGATTAAAATTGCTGTCGGGGACAAAACCCTAAAATCCATATTGACAGTGTACCCAAGTTAATCACAAAGGTATAAGGCATCATGTAAGTGAACACATTCATATATTAGATCTGGCAGTTATCGGTTTAGATATCTTTCAGATCTGATAAAAAGAATGAGAAATGTTATATTAAGAGAGGAGTAATGATGCTGGGGTCTCCGTCATTGCATGTTGCAAGGGTCATTTTGTCAACCCAATCAAAACCCATTCGGAGTTGGAACTGTTATACATATAGAGTAGAGTTATTTTACAGTAGGAAATTGGAAGGCCATGGATTCTCTTGGGTAAGTTACGACTTTGCCGTAATTTTACAAGGTGTGCTATCCAATCCACAGGTGACACAGGTCAACTTGGTTCAATGTACCCTCGATGATTGTGAAAGACAAGTTATTGTAGCCCTGCATGATACTGTTTAATGTGTAATTGACGTAGAAGTATTGCTTTTGAGTTACGAACAATCCCATAAAGGAATCAGACACAGTGAAACTGACAAAAAACCTTATTTCATTATAAACAGTGTGACACACACACTGTACTAAGAAGAATGAACACTTTAACGTTAAGTATTTATTATTACTGGATTAATCTGTTTCTCAGTACATTTAAAACAACTACACAGAATATTATAAAAACATCAACAAGACACGTTCTAAATAACGAGAACAGAATGCACATTTACAGCATTGTTAAAATGTCATATAAAATGTTATCTAAAACCTAACACTAACACCTACTTCTATTCACTATGAAAGATGAAATGCAGAGCGACTTAGTCTAGAATTTATTAGGGAGAAGAGATGCCCCGCATACCTTGTTGACAGCCAAGGCTGTCTTTATCAGTGGAGGCGTGAAGACAGTGTTTCCTGCGAAGGGCAAACACCTACTGCGGTGGCAGTCAGTTGGTCCTCCTCCTGGACTTGGCTTGATCTGCTTCAGGCATGATACATCATCTGTGAAGTGTGCTGGCAGCAAGTGAGACTGTCTCTGGCAGAATCTCGGGCATTAATCTGGGCAAAGGACCTCTCCTGGCAAGTACTCAAGTGGCAGTCTAAATCTTATCAGAAATTGGAATTTCTGACATAAGTTTAGAAATGTCACAGATAATGTGCATCAAGATATGTGTCCGAGACATTTCCTGATGAACATATAAGGCAAAAGGCTGTACATTCAAACAACATCATTTTGGCTAAATGTCTGTATGTGTTCTTATTTGACTTGACATGGGGAGGAGTAGACATTTGACCCAGACAAATGTTGCATTAGATGATGTATCTATGTCATTAATCAAATAACTTGGTGCTGTCACAGTTCTGTGAAAGATAAGGTCTGGCGACATCTGCGTTAAAAGGCAGACATGACAATTCTGCATGAATAGGGGAATATTGTGGTTTCCTTTGTCTAAGTTAAGGAAGATCACAGTCTCCAGGAACTTGGATGGAGTCGGGGCCTACATATGATGGAGTCGGACCTTAGGGACTTTGTATCACTGTGTCCCAGATCTCAATTAATTGGTTGAATGAATATGACATGGCTTATTGCATTCAGTTCTGCTGCAGAGAGGATATGACACCCAGGCACAGAGCACCTCTCCGCCCTTGCTGATATTTCTCTTTTTGTTAAAGCCAATGGCAATGCCTAAATTGGTGACTAGTTCTGAATATGTTGGTCATGGTGGAGAGGAAGCGTTCCCAGTATATCTCATCACCTTTAATGTAATGTTGATGAAAGATTTAAAAACCTAACTGACCTTTAATGAGGATTTTAATGGATTGTCGTTATTAGAACATTGTTGAGATACTCAGAACATTACTGTTACAAGTGGCCACCTAATTCCAGATCAGTCAACATGTTAATGTTTGACAGTTAACGATTTAACAACCAAATCCCCAGTAAGACTACTGTGCCAACACCCTCGCTCCGCTCAAGAAACCCTCCAACAACCACGCCAGCAAGAGAGCCACCTGGTTCACCGACGAGCTCCAGACCTCCAAAAGCGCATGCCAGAAACTGGAGAAAATATGGCTCCACAAACGCACACCAAACAACCACGCAGCCCACAAGGACGCCACCCGCAGACACCACCACCTCATCAGATTAGCCAAGAGATCCTCCTTCAAAAACCGCCTGGATAACAACGCACAGAACAGCAAAGAGCTCTTCAACATCGTAAAGGAACTCTCCACCCCCAGCGCCAACGACATCCCGCCCTCACAAGAACTGTGCGACTCGCTAGCCATCTTCTTCCACCGCAAGATCGCTGACATCCACGACAGCTTCAACACCACGACCGCCCCAACCACGTCAGACTCCACCTCCCCTGCGAACACCACCAGCGCCATCCGCCTGACCTCCTGGTCCAACGACAACGAGACACGCAAAGTCATGAACTCCATCCACTCAGGATCTCTGTCAGACCCATGCCCACACCACGTTTTTAACAAAGCAGATTCAGCCATCGCACCCCAACTACGGAAGGTCATCAATATCTCCTTCGAAACAGCGACATTCCTGGTAAGCTAGAAGCATGCCGAAATCCACGCAAAGTCATGAACTCCATCCACTCAGGATCTCTGTCAGACCCATGCCCACACCACGTTTTTAACAAAGCAGATTCAGCCATCGCACCCCAACTACGGAAGGTCATCAATATCTCCTTCGAAACAGCGACATTCCTGGTAAGCTAGAAGCATGCCGAAATCAACGCCCTCCTCAAGAAGCCCAAAGCGGACCTCAAGAACTTCCGACCCATCTCCCTGCTCCCGTTCCCGGCAAAGGTCAACGAGAAAATTGTCAACGGACAATTGGCCCACCACCTGGAAGACAACAACATCCTGGACCCCTCCCAGTCCGGATTCAGATGAAACCACGGCACCGAGACAGCCCTCATCACAGCCACAGACGACATCAGGCGCCTACTAGACAGCGGCGAAACATCAGCCCTCATCCTCCTGGACCACGTCCTTCCTCTCCGGCAGAACCCAGAGCGTCCGCCTCCCACCCTTCCGATCTGAAGCCACCGACATCATCTGTGGCGTCCCCCAGGGCTCATCCCTCAGCCCGACGCTGTTCAACATCTACATGGCCCCCCTCGCACGAGTGGCCCGCAATCACAACCTCAACATCATCTCCTATGCCGACGATACTTAGCTCATCCTCTTCCTCACCAAGGACGCACACACCGCCAGAACCAACCTCCACAAGGGAATGAAGGCCGTCGCCGACGGGATGAAGAGTAGCCGCCTAAAGCTGAACTCGGACAAGATTGAGGTACTCATCCTCGGACCCTCAGCCTGGGACGACTCCTGGTGGCCGACCACACTGGGAATGGCACCAACACCCACTGACCATGCACGCAACCTAGGATTCATCCTCGACTCCTCCATCGCCATGTCGAAACAGGTCAACGCTGTCTCCTCCTCCTGCTACCACACCCTCAGCAGGCTCCGCAGGATCTACAAATGGATCCTGACCGAAACAAGGAAAACGGTGACACAGGCCCTCGTCAGCAGCAGACTGGACTACGGCAACGCACTTTACGCAGGAATCCCAGCCAAACACTTACGACGACTTCAACACATCCAAAACGCCTCTGCCCGACTGATCGTCAATGGCCCCCGCCGCAGCCGCATCACCCCCCACCTGAGACCTACACTAGCTCCCCGTCGACAAGAGGATCACCTTCAAGCTCCTCACCCACGCACACAAGCACTCCACAACGCCGGACCAGCCTACCTGAACAGCAGACTCTGCCTCTACACCCCCACCCGCCAGCTCCGCTCCGCCAGCCTCGCCCTTGCCGCTGTCCCCCGCATCCAACGAACAACCTCCGGCGGCAGATCCTTCTCCTTCCTCGCCGCCAAGACCTGGAACACCCTCCCTACCCACATAAGCAAGACCTACGCGCCTTCAGAAGACTCCTCAAGACCTGGCTCTTCGAGCAGTAGCAGCACCGCCCTCAGCGCCTTGAGACCCTCACGGGTAAGTAGCGCGCTCTACAAGTATTCTGATTGATTAAGTGCAGCCTCACTGAGCTTTAAACAGTCTGCCATATTGTCTTGGCTGTAGCAACCTCCACAAGGCCTCCCTCCAATGGCAGAACTTTAGTGTAGCTAATGTGCTCATTCCATGCACACTTAAACCTGTCTCAGGAACTAGCTGTGGCCCACTGAGGACTCCTTACTTCCCATGCAGAGTTTAGAGTCTTTCTGGTAGGCATGTGGTACGCATTGACACTGAGAAATACGTTTTCTTAGTACAAATTTGAACATTTATTTAGGATTGAGTCATTCAAAAAATCTGAACATGCAGTAGAGAATTATAGACTGATGGGATATACTTGAACATACACTAGAGATGTCCGAGTGATGAGGAAAATGGAAATATGCAGCAAACCTTACTGAGCAGTGGCACACATCTAAACATGCACTAAGGATTGGGAGATGGATGGTGTAAATTTGAGCAGGCAGGCAAAATTTCGGAGTAACTGTGCAAATCTATGTATGTTCATCAGTTGTTCCAGATTACGGAGTGGTGATGCAAATCTGAGTATGTACTGACTATTAGAGAGTCACTGTCCAAATCCGAACATGTATTAATGTTGTGAGTGATGGTGTCAATGTGTCTGTGCAGCCAAGACTATAGGTAACGATGCAAAACTGGCTGGCACAAGATATGGGTGGAAATCTAGATAAGCATTCAACATTGAGTTATAGTGCAAATCTAAATATTTACCTATGATTGGGTAATGGGGCAAATCTAGAAATGTATTTAAGATTGCTAACTGATGGAAGCAAATCTGAACACGCATAAATAAGGCCCTGTAGTAGGCTTTGTTGACATGGCGTTGCACATCTCTGGTATAAGGATTGCATTGACATCTATGCACTGCTGAATTTAAGCTGATCCAATACCACATTCTTAACAGAGTATACTGTACCCTTTAGAGAATATTCGAGGGGGCCCTGTCAAATTGCCCCTAGTGTAATCTCCCAGATGCAGATTTACCATATATGCTATGCGCCTATCCTGCCCTACAGCTCTACTGGAACCAGGGGCACTTCTGTTTTAACCCAGTCTACTGGGCACACTATCCAAAACACAATGGGGACGTGTTAGTACAATACCCTAAACAAGTCAGAGCTTTTAAGAGATTTTTAAACTTGGCTTTGGTAGTAGCATGTCAATTTGTCACTATGAATTGAAAACATACATTGATATGACTGTGCTACACACCTTTATCATAGAAACTCAAAGTAGTCATATCACAGGAGAAATGTTCTTGTTGAAACTACTGACTAGATACACTGTGTACTGCTGCACCGTTACTGAAAGAACTTGAATTTAAAAGCCTAAAGATGGGGGGAGGGGAGGTTGCAAGCTTAATTATTTTATTTTGTATTGACAGTAGGAAATGAAAAAGCAAGTATTTTAAGTTACTGAAAAATGTGTCTGCATGTACCACTGATTACACTATGTACCACTGTACCTCAACAATGTTACAAATGCATACATTATACAATAAATATGACATCCATTGCTAATAAATATTTTTTTATAAGGATTGTAGACAACCTCCCAATGAACTAACACCAGCGACTTTTCAGAATCGCATTGCGGTGCTGGAGAAGGGTCATGAACGAAACAGCCACGCCCTCTATATGTGCCAGCGTTCCCACTAGTGTGCCTACCCACAGCTGTGAGAGGATACTTGACAGCCGGAAGACTGCGGGCCTTGACGGAGGCAGGTTTGCAAACAGTGGACAACTGCTACAGGGAGGGGAAACTCCAGGACGTAGAAAACCTGATTAGCGAGGATGAGCTACCAAACACTCAGTTCTTAGTCCATGAGACACTGAACCACTCACTGAGGACTATGTGGGAGGACAATCACACTGAACCTTCAGAAAATGAAAAACTACAAACACTACTCCTATTTGGGGCAAGGTGTAGCTTAATCTCCTGGTTGTAACATTCTCTGCTAACTGTGTCATTATCACCCCTAACGAGATTGAGACCTACTGAGAGGAGGCATGGGGAGGAACTTTAGGGATAAATAATGGGCAGCAGCCTTGGAGCACACACTGCAGTTTTCTAGACATGCCAGATTGAAGTACACACGCAAATTATCTACACACCATCAAGTTAACACTACATAGGCTAACTATTATCAGTAGTACCGACCCAGGTGCCCTCAGAGATGCGGACGAGTTGCACATGACATGGATGTGTCAGATGATAGAGGCCTTCTGTCGAGCTGTTGCCTCTATACTGCGAAAACAGGATGCTTGTTTCCGGTCCAGGGAAGACATGGCTTGGCAGTTTGGCGCTAGACTGTTCCCATGAGGCACAGGGTCAGACTGATTTGCATATGGCCATGTCTGAACTGGGGTGGTGGATTGAGCTATAGAATGATGATGCATTAAACCCAGATCAGTTGACTGGGGTTGAGTGTTTGATTTGCTCAAACCCTCCGTCCATCAGCCCCTTTGGTATTGGGTTGCCTCTACACTGAGCACAGTGCTAAACAAGTCAGACTTAGTCCAGGAGACTCAAGTCTGTCTCCTGGAGTTGTACGCACTGCTGAAACCAGGTAGGGCCAGATCAAAATTCCTGGTCTGGCCCTGGTACATGCTTGAAGAGCCATAGCAATGCACTGGAGAACCCCAGATGTCCTTCCCGGTGCCATTGGAAAGAGGAGGTAGGGAAAGGGGCTGAAGCGGAGGGTGTAGGAACTTATGGGGCAACAAACGTACCCTATCACAGACCTGTAGGAGGAAATGACTAAACTGTTTAACAATGCATCAGTCTAAACAGGGGTCGGTTAGGGGCCCACCATACATTAAGGAAGAAAAGCACACGTGTGCATCAAAGCCATCAGGGATTGAGAATCTCAATTCTCTTGTGGACAGGGAGAGCAGAGGCTGGGGTAGGCATTAGACAGACACTATAATAACTTATGACACAACATCAGGCAAGGCAGGGAGGCATAGGTAGATACTTCATGTTTAATATTCCAAGCTCTGTCTCTTTCCATCATTCTACAGAATGTGCTGAATGTGGATGAGCGTGGTTGCCCGACTATCAATCCCAGAGATATGGATAAATCACCATCATAATTGAAGGGACATCGTCATGCCCACTGGAATCCCCCCCTGACAATGGCGGAATGAAGACAGCCATGTATCGCATTACATTGCTCAGAAAAGTGGCCTGATTATGTTAGTTAATTTCTTTATTTTCGTATTGCAAACATAATAAACTGTTTAAATAATTATATATATATATATATATATATATATATATATATATATATATATATATATATATATATATATATATATATATATATATATATATATAGTTGTAGGAGGGACTCTTTCCCCACTGATATTCACAATCTAATTTGGTGCTAATCCAGCGTCGGAGACAGAAACCAGATTGAGCACCTGATAAGCGGCACCTGGAAACGTTCATGGTAAGATGTCAGAGTCAGGAGGGGAGCTCATGTCGGCATTGATCACCATCTAGTGATCGCTCGTGTGAAGCTGAAGCTCAGAAAATACAAAATGCAAAACATCAGGGCGACAGCACGAGATTACAGGAACATAAAGAGCGAGAAGGAATTCAACTTACAAATCGAAAACAAGTTCCAACTCTTGGCAGACACAGAAGATCAGTCTGAGCCAGCTGCATGCAGTCATCAAGAATCTGCAACAGGTCTCTTCAGTATTTATGAAGAGCAGTGAAACATGCCTTGGTACCAAGCCAAGGAGCAAGAAAGAATGAATACAACAAGACAGCATAGCAAGCTATTGAAGACAGGAGGGCTGCAAAAAGGAAACTCACTGAGGCTAAATGGGAGAGGCTGCAGGAGAAGTAGAACTCTCAGCTCAGAGAAAAAAGCAGAGCAGTCAAAAGAATGACAAGAGCAGACAAGTGGGTGTCTGGCCTTACTGGCCGTACCGGGCATCGGAAGGGTATGGGATGGTTTTGCAGCAGAGGGGGCCGGTTTTGTTACTGGGGGCTAGTTTAGTAGCAGTGCTGCTTTATCGGCCCCCAGTAACAAAAGCAGCATGCTTCACACTTACAAAGCCCCCGGTCTGACAAAATTGCCAGGGCTGCTTTGGGTTCCCAGTCCGGCCCTGGTGGGCGTACATGGACAACCTTGCAGCAAAGCAGAGGAGATAAGCAGGAGAGGAGAACGGGTGATCGTCTTCAAGGTCACGAGGATAGTCAGTGTTAAATCTCGTGCAACAGCCAACATTTCTATGATGGAGAGGCAAGGCAAACTACTCACAACAGAGAGGTAGGAAGCATGGTGGGGCCGAGCACTTCAAAGAAGTCTTAAACAGACCAGTACCAACAAGTGAACTGTACTTCCAAGAAGCAGAGACAGTCTTGGAAGTGAACAATGCCCCACCCCAGAAAAAAGAAATAGTCATTGCCATCTGATTTCTCAAGAATTGAAAAGCTCCTGTCAATGAAAACCTGAATGCAGAAATGTTCTACGCAGATCCTGAAAAATCAACCAAGATCCTCCAACCATGGTTTACGTCAATTTGGGAGGGAAAGAAAGTACCACAACACAGGATTATTTTCAGGATTCCGAAATAGAGAGCATTATCCAACTGTAGCAACTCGTGTGGAATAGTCCTGTCAATCCCGAGTAAAATGCTGCTTAAAATTATTATGCGGTGGCCAAGCACTTGAGAATGGAACAGACTGGATTTTCAGGGCAGAAGGTGTCTTGTTCAGATCCTTACTATATGCAACATCATAGAGCAGTGCACAGAGTGGCAGCTTGAGAAAGCCTTCAACAGTATCCACTGTGACTGTCTGTGGTGTATACTGAGAGCCTATGGCATACAGCTGCAGATTGTTATCCTCATCAAGAACTTCTATGGGAATGTGTAAGATAGTGAGTATAGCTTTGAAGTGGAGACTGGTGTGAAACACTGATGCATTGTGCCAGCGTTGCTCTTTATCCTAGTCATTGACTGGTTGATGAGAAGCACAATAGAAGACCAAGCACACACACACACACCCACACCACAACCAACCGTTCACCACCACCCCACCTTCACCAATCAATGTGGATGGAGAGGAACTAGCCATGACTAAAGATTTTGTCTACCTAGGCAGTACTGTCAGTCATGATAGAGAGGCAGGCAGTTACATCAAGAGCAGACTGGAGATGGCCAGAAATGATTTCAGGATGCTGAGCAATGTGTGGAGGTTATAGCACCAACACCAAGCTGAGGCTTTACCAGAGCTACATTACCTCCACACTTTTGTATGGATCAGAGTGCTGGTGGTTGACGCAACATGACTTCACCAAAGTATCAGCCTTCCACACCAGTAATCTGAGAAGAATCTTATGCATTTTCTGGCTGGGAAACGTCGCCAACCAGGAATTGCTCACCAGATGCAACCAAGAGTGCATGGACACGTTCATTATAAGAAACAGATGGAGATGGATAGGACACACCTTCAGAAAAGAAGGAACTCCCTTCATGATATCAGTTCTCCACTGGAACCAAGAAGGCAAACCGAAGATAGGCACGCCAAAAAACACCTGGCTGCGAACTTTAGTAACAGAATTGAAAACTCTGAACCACAGCTGGGCCACCACAAAAGAACTTGCTCAAGTCACACAGAAATTGAGGTTCTTCACTGCTGCCCTACATGCCAGTCGGAATAATGGGCAGTTAGTAAGTAATTGAGGTGCAGTGGGTCTCACACCCTGTGCTCCAATGCCACTGCAGCTGCTGTACTGGTGATGGCTGCACCGTTGTGTAGAAACCTAAAAAGACATTTCCTTCTAGAACTTTCCAAGTTTCAATCTTAAGAAGGACATGAGAAGGACCTCCTTCCATATAAATGGTTAAAAAAAGTCCTGAAAAGGTTATGAATCCATAACATTTTCACACTATCTAAGCTTCTTTCCATGCTTATTATTTTGGTGTACAAGTCCAGATGCTAGCAAGTGCAACATCCTTCTGGAAGAAAGCTCACGCTCAACCAATCCTCAGTCATTATCAAAGAGGCCCAAGGGCTAGAAAAGGGAGTCCCTATGAACTATTGAACAGTATCAAGTTATTTTGTTGCACTTGGGAAAGGACCAGCTCCCTCCTCATTCTCTATCCACAACCAGGTAAAAGTGTTGGTAGCCCATGGAAAATAAATTGACAAAAAACCGAGATGCTGCAGCAGTTCTACTGTGGTCCAGTTTAAACATTTTGAAAGTTATAGATTGCTAATTGGCTTCTCTTCTAAAGTCATAGAAGGGAGTTCTTTTAGAACGACCGTCTTGCCAGAGTACAGTGGGATGCTGTACAGAATATCAGAGTAGGGAATGATTCTAGATCACATTAATTAGTTATCAAGCTAGTGAAAAGATGAGAAATGCATAATATTAAGGACTGAGCGAGCACCTGGGAGGTTTGTGATTGAAGAAGTGCTCCTTGGCATAATGCATTCTGAGCTCCTTCGTAAAATGAAGCTGCAAGGCTGATATATGGAAGATGTTTTCCAGGTTTGAGGTGGATAGGACTTTTCTTATGATTTGAAAAAATATATATATATATTGCAGTCTGTTTGTGCTGGGACTTTTGTTGGCTTTCCAAAATAATTTGTTTTTCTGTTTTTATCATGACACCATCATTGGCCTTGGGGACTGGAACCATCTAACTTAGAAAGTTGCATGCCCAGCCATCCTTAGCGGCAGGGACACAGGACGTGCACCACCATGTCTGGCTTTGTTTTCTGATTTCCTATTTATATACAGGTTATCATGGAATATTTAGTTCACTGCTGTTGAGGCAAGATTACAACTACCAGAATTTGATTTGATTTAGGATTTATATATTGCCTAAATACCCCCCTCCCCCTATCCCCCCCCCCACCCGAAGGGTATCTCCATGCTCGCGGACTGCTTAGTCGTCAGCAACAGGGGTGAGAGTTAAATCAGTGTACGCTTCATAAGCTTAGGGAACTGCAGGTGATCAGAGCATTCCCTCAAATGGATAGGAAGTTGGTTCCAGAAGGTAGGAGCTAAATGGAAGAAGGCTTTCCCGCCTTGTTGAGCTTTTTTGCAGCTTGTGACCACAAGTAGGGATTTTGTCACTGAGCGTAGTATCCTGGGAGGCTGATATGTTCAAATTTCTCTTCCAGATAACTGGTGCCTTTACCATTTAGGGCTTTATGCACAATGGGGCAGATCTTAAAGTGGATTCCTTTCCCCACTGGCAGCCAATACAGTCTCTGTAAGAGGGGAAGAGAAGGGGTAAGATCAGGAGCATTGGAGTCAAGTCGGGCAGCGGTGTTTTGGAACACTTGCAATTTGATTAACGATGGTTCGCTGGCTGAAATCAGCAATGCATTGCAGTAGTCTAATCGACTTAGTACTAGTGCCTGAATCAGGGTTTTCTGAATGGACAAGGGGAGAAAGGGAAATGCTCTTTGCAAGAGACCTAGGGCATGGAAGCTGGCGCCAATTGTGGTAGAAGCCTGCTCCTTCATAATTAATTTCTGGTCCAGGCGGACCCCTAGATTTTTGACCACAGTCTTGGGTTCCGGTGCAGGTCCCAATTCCGTTGGCCACCAGCTCGGGGACCATCTCGAAGGAGCATCACCAAACAGGACAATTTCTGGTTTTCCCGCCTTGGCTGGAAGAAGTTTTGCCTGTTCCAGCTGGCAATTGCTTTCATACCTTCTGAGAAGATGGATTGAGCATTAGCGTCATGTTTATCAAAGGATAGCAGGAGCTGAGTATCAGCCGCATAGGAGATGGATATAAAACCCAGCTTCCTAAGTAAACCTGCCAAAGGAGCAACATAGATGTTAAATAAAGTTATACTGAGACAGGATCCCTAGGGTACTTACTCCTTTGGTCAGTTCCTGATCTCAGAACAGAAGGGCCCTAGATTGATAGTCTGGGTTCTGTGTTTGAGGAAACTCAGCATCCATTGTAAGGCTAATCCTTGTATCCCAAACTCACTGAGTCTCCTGAGCAGAATTTGGTGTGAGACAGTGTCAAAAGCCGCCGTCAAGTCAAGCAGCACAAGTAGAACTGCCTGTCCGTTGTCCAGAACCTTGTGTGATGTTATCTGTGACGGCAATTAAGGCTGACTGAGTGCTGTGTCTGGGTCTAAATCCAGACTGAGATGGATCAAAACAGCCAGATTCCTCGACAAAGTCTGAAAGATGTTTATTAATGTGTTTTTCTAGCAACTTGCTCAGGAGAGACAGCAGTGAGATAGGAAGATAATTGGTCAAGTCATCCATAGGGGCCTTAAGGTTCTTCCCAATAGGAGTTATTTGTGCTGCCTTCCACTCGGTAGGAACATAACCTTCATTTAGTTTGAGGTTAAGAATAGAACTGATTTTCTAACTAAAAGCCTAGGCCTGGAGCATAGTGTCCCCGTGAATGGAGGTATCTGGTAATCCACCCTCTTAAGACAGGCTCAGCACACATACCTAAAATTCTGCTCAGTGGCAACCCCCAAAACGCATAACTGACATCCTTTCTCCAACCCAGAAACCTAACCAAAATGGTGTCATAGCCTTTCCCCATCCCTAGATATATATTTGCCATTTTGGCCACCACTAAACCTCCTAACACGTTATCCTGCCTGTTAGATCTGGAGGTCTCTAGTTGGCAATGGTATTCACCTTTGTCCAAATAGTGACCCTTACTTCTAAGTCAGGATAAGGGGATTATACTCCTTAATAACCCCTGCTCACCCCCTTGGTAGCTTGGCACGAGCAGACAAGCTTATCTCAGAGTCAGTGTGGTAAGCATTTGTGAATATACACTGTAATACAGTGAAGACACTACAGATGGACACAACACAGGTTTTATTAAAATAAGTATTCTTTATATAGACTTAATACAAGGCCACAAACGATAAAAATCCACAATACTGTACTTAAAGATGACTTAAAGATGATAAAAGTTGCTTAGTTCAAGTTGATGATCAATGCAACACAGTTCTCAGCAAAGTACCTGGATGCGTAACGCAAAGTGAACAAAAGGCTCGCAAAAGTGGAGATGCGTTGGTTCCGTGATCCGGTGGAAATGATGAGTCGTGCCTCAATGCTTGCGCAGAGTGGGGGATGCGTTGTGATCCTTTCCGGTGCAGGGTTGATGCATAGATTCTCCGGTTGCGATACCCAAGATGGCGCCTCGATGCGATGCGATGATCCTGGTGTGATGCGAGAAGATGGCGCCCTTGATGCGGCGATGCAATGACAATGCGTAAACGCCCTGGCAGCCTTGCGACAACTCTGTACTTTGGAGCCGTGACAGGCCCTGCGACACGGCGACTCTCGATGGCGTCACGCTTCTCCGGTGATGCGACAGCAGGCGGCTTTCGACGAAGACATGCTTTCTGGGAGATGCGGCGGTGATACGCTTCTCCTGCGGTGCGTCGATTATAGCTGCGGTGGCGACACGCTTCTTCTCGATGCGTCACACTTCCAGCTCCCAGCGACACACAGGTTTTAGCAAACAGAATTCCCAGTATGGAAACTCTGACGGGAGCTGGAGATGAAGTCTTTTGTCCCTGAGACTTCAGCAGGAGGCCAGCACAAGTTCAAGCCCTTGGAGAATATTCTGTAGATGATGAAAGTCCTTAAAAAGTTCCCTCTTCTTTCCCTTGGCAATAAAGAAACCACTGCAGGCCAGCCCAGCAAACAGCACACTGGCAGAGGGGCAGTCCAACTCCTGCAGCTTCCTTGGTTCTTCTCCTTGGCAAAAGGCCTGGACAGTTGGGTAAGAAAATACCTTCTTTCTAAAAGTGGTATTTTCAAACACATAATGCTAAAACCAACGTTACTAAAAGATGTATTTTATCATTCTGAGTTCAGGCATACTAAATTCGAATTTTTTCCATGTTCCCGGAGTCAGTTAGGATTATAAGAATGTAATAATCTAACTGCCCGAATGCCTCTGGAGAAGATGGCGGCCGACTAAGGAGCTCGGTTGGCAGCTCCGTGCCCTGAGATACACTAAACAGTTGAAAATGGCCAACAACAACAGCCTCTGCCGACAACCGAACGCTATCAGGAAAGGAGTAAAACCGGAACGGACCAGGCAAGATTGGATGTCGTCTAAGCACTACTGAGGCACAAGGAACGTGGGAAAGAAGCGAGGGATCAGCTCACCCAGTCAGCCGATCTCGGGACCGTTAGTGCGCTGTACTGCCTTCCTCAGCCGTTCTCAGCTGTCTCTGCCACTTGAGCGGCACCTGTGGGGCCTCTTGTGAAGCCTCCGGAAGGGGATCGACACCTGATCCTGGCGTGGGAGAGTGGGGGGGAGAAGACGGAGACCAAGGCAGTAGAGCCCGAGGCAGCGCTGCAACGTGCGGCAGGAGTGTGGGCGGAGGAGGTCGAGGCTCACCGCAGCAGCAGGAGAGCCGTGTTCAGAGAGTCCTTCCGGGGGAGAGAGGTGGCGGCAGTCAGGAGAGCCTCAGAGAGAGAGGAGCGGCTCAACTCACAACTGTGCCAACAGACCTGGCTGGGAGAAAATACTGAAAATAGAGCGTATTCCTGCAGGACAGCAGGTGATTACAGCACAGCTTGAGCATGAGAATGAGCCAGTAAGTGAGAGGGGCTCTGGTTTTGATGTGGATAAAAAGTCAACAGTGACAAGCTTAAGGAGGGGGAAAACTCCTGCAGTGGCATTTCCAGGGGCACTTCCAGGGTCACTTCCAGGGCTCCCTGATGGTGAAAAGGCCTGAGGAGCAGGTACTTGTTGGCAAAGGGGAGCGCTGGGTCTAGGTCGCACACAGTCATTAAAGACATAAAAGCCACCAAAGAGAAAATCCTGACATTGGCAAACATATCACCCAGAGGGACAAGAGAACACAAAAGAAAAGCATATCCCAGGGCAGCCGCAGGCCCCACTATCCAGAGCAAGTCGTGCAAGCCTTAAAGCACCAGGTCCGAGTAATACACAGAAAATTACTCCATCCCTAAAATCTTAATTTAGGGTGCAGGAAAAGGAATTCAAACCAGAGAAAGGAAGGACCGGACCAAAAGTCTTGGAGGAAATCCACGGATCCGTCACTACAGAAGCGGATCTTCAGTCACCTTCTCCACCTTCGACGGGTGTCAAAAAAATAAAAGCCATAAAAATGGCAGAGAAACAAGGGGACGGGAGCTTAGATCTGATAACAAGCAATAGATACCAAGTTATATTTACACAAGAGCCAGAAACAGGCAGAAAACCCCCAGAAGGTGATGTCCCCGGGGGAAGAGCAGATAGCATCCCGAACACCAGACAAGATCAAACTCCCTCCAGTAATCCCCATACGGAAAAAATCCTAAAAGAAATGATGGAGATGAGGGCCAATTTTGCAATTTCCAAGAGGAATCAGACCAAGATCCAAGAAGCTTGTGAGGCAGTCGATCATAAAATAAATACGCTTATAGATAGTGACGTAGGTGGAGGGTGAGGTAGAGTTGCTGAGCAAGAAGACTGAGGCTAATCAGGATGAGATAGTCAGGCTGAAAACCAGAGAAACTGAGATTAGCGAAAGAATGGAATCCCTAGAGAACCGCGCTAGGAGGAACAACCTCAAAATCTTAAATGTGCCGGAAGGCATTGAAGGGGAGGAAATAAAGGGGTTCACGATTCAGCTACTAGAGGAAAAAATTCCCTGGACCAAATCGGTCAACCTCGCGGAGGACATTCAGAGGATACATCGAGACCCCTTCAAAAAGGGGAAACTGAGGAAAAACCCTAGCAAAATTTTGATAAATTTTATTCCATACTCTCTGAAGGAGAAAATCTTGAGCGAAAGCCTAAAAGCTGGTTCATTCTCTAAAGATGACTGGACCCGCAGAATCAGGTCAGACATATCAAGAACAACCCAAGATAAGCAATGGGAATTGGGCCAGCATATGCCACAACTAAGATCACTCGGGCTACTGTTCAAATGCGCTTTCCAGCTTCCCTGAAAATCATGTGGGATAATAAGATGCACAACATGAGAGACCCAAAGGAAGTTGAAGGCCTCATTGAACTAATGAAATCACAACGAAAAGACCACTTCTAAGACGCAAGAAATGAGTCATAGCGCATAGGATGGGTTTGTAGCGGCGATAGATGGAAAGTCTTTAAATCATGTTGAAGGGCAAGGAGCTCAAAAGGGCGGAAAATATGCCCAGAAGAAAGAAGGAAAAGGAGGCTTCTGCAGGGAGGGGGAGGCACACTGTAAATATTGCACACTAGAAAACTTTGAAAAAGGAAAAAAAATTACAGCACGGACTGGGGAGCAAAATGGGAAGAAAGGGAAAAAAGTCCTAAAAGCATAACCAAGCGGAGGAAGAAGGTCCTCAAGTTGATCACAGCGGACCAGAAAAAAAGATGCTAGTCGCTGGTAAGGATGCCAACGAAAAGAGTCTTAACATCCTAACGTGGAACACAAACGGGCTAAGGATAAAAAAACGGAGATTGAAGATTATGGAATATTTAAAAAGACATTGTGAAATAATCATATTACAGGAAACACACCTACTAAAGGAAGAATGGGCACTGATTTGTAAAAATCAAAGATGGGTGGACCACTGTATATGGACAAGCCAAGAGTGCAACGTAAAGGGCGTAGCAATTATATTAAAAAAATCTCTGAAAGCAGTTATTGAAAAAGCAGAAATAGATAAAAAAGGAAGACAGGTAATCGTAAAAGCAAGGATCCACAAAAACGTGTGTACACTAGAGGGGTACTATGACCCTAATGTGGATGACTCTGAACCACTTCAAAAAATATACTCTCATCTATTGACAACCCAAGCACCAATAATAATGGGCGGGGATTTTAACATAATATTAAACCCCAAAGAGGACCAACATCCAGCACAAAACTTCCCCAATCTACCAAAGATGAGAGAATGAGTCGGGATGTGTATCAAGGATTTAGGCATTGTAGATGTATGGAAGGATAAAGGAAATAAAAATCACAAATTTACTCAATAACAAAAGACTAGGTCATGCCTCCAGAATCGACTTTTTTCTGATTGACAGAAGCCTAGTGGAATGAACAAAGAAGGTTGAGCATATACCAGAACACATCTCGGATCATTCAGCAGTGCAACGTAGCCTCAAACTAAAAAACCTCCCTTTGCGATCAAAGATGGACAGTGGATAGAAGTATCTTCGTAGACACATCTTGCACGGATAGGTTGGCAGAGGAGTCAGAATTGTTATTCCAAATTAATAAAGAAGGCACAACAAAACAAATAGCCTGGGGCGCTTATAAGGCCTTTTATCAGGGGGAGAATCATTAACATCACAGGACATAAGAACAAGAAGAAAAGGACCTTTATTAAACAAATTAAAAAAGAACTTGTTACTCTGGACGAAGAGCTTAAGAAAGTGAAAACCGACCAAGAAAGGATAGTAATAGAGGAAAAAAAGTAAGGAAAAAAGGTAGAATTAGCAGACTTCCTCGAAACAATAGTTAGGGATAGATGGGAGGCAAGTAAATTATCATACTATGAATATGGAGAAGGCTGTGGGAGTATCTTAGCTTGGAAAACAAAAACTTAATCAATACGAAATAGGGTCACAAAGATACAGAAGGAAGGCCAACTTGGACACTGCTTGGAAGATACTGAAATCAGGCGACCGGCGAAAATGTACAAAATTCTTTGACTAATTGTATATGGAGAAACATCTAGCCCTGAAGAGCGAATACAAAGGTTTATAGATAAAATAACCACCCCGTGGAGTCTCCTGACTAGAGAATAGACTTTAACCAGGAGATCTCCAGAGATGAAGTTTTGGACGCAATAAAAAGCCTAAAGAAAGGAAAGGCAGCAGGCCTAGATGCGCTACCAAATGAATTGTACCTACATTTGAGGGAAGTACTAGTAACCTCCTTAACAGAACGATATCCTCTTAGGGAAAAAAGATTTCACAGAATCATGGAACGATGCAATAGTGAGTATTTTACTAAAGCCAGGAAAGGACCCAGCCAAATGAGTCATACAGACCCATCTCACATTTAAACTCTGACTACAAGATCTAAACACAGGTGCTATCCAAAAGATTAGGGGAAGTGGCTGGGTCCCTGATTCATCCAAGTCAAAAAGGGTTCATCAAGGGCAGACAAATATACGAATTATCGCATGAACTTATTAGTGCCATAGACATCGCAACCCATAATTCCAAGCCACTGGCAGTTATAACTTTTGACGCTGCAAAAGCGTTCAACAGGGTTAGTCGGCCCTTTTTGAACGCCCTCTAGTTAAATTTAATCTTGGCGACAACTTCGAGAGTGCAATAATAATAATAAAGATATATAAAAATCCTGCAGCCAAAGTGTTGGTCAAGGACGCTCTTACTGAAAATATAAAGATAGAGGCACAAGACAAGGGTGCCCCCCCCCCCTCCTCTTTAATTTCTACATAGAGCCCTTAGCGTGTCTCCTGAGAAGGGAAGAGGGGATCATATATTTTAAACATCAGGACGGGGGGGAAAAAGTCGCGCTGTATGCGGGCGACTTAATGATATTTACTGGCGACCTAAATACCTCACTTCCAAAGATAAAACAGATCATAGACCAGTTTGGGGTAGTCTCAGGATATCTTGTGAACCAATCAAAATCAGAAATCTTAGAGTGGAACACAAATTCTGGAAACTCACTAGTGAAGGAAAAAATAAAATATCTAGGGATAGAATATATAACAGAGTTAGATGGGATATCTAGCATGAATTTTGCCAGAATTCATAAAGACATAAGGAAACTCCTTAAGGCCTGGACAGGTTTACAATTGTCTTTTTTAGGGAAATCTAACTTAATTAAAATGAGTATACTGTCAAAATTCACTTACCTATTTAGCTCTATCCCGTTGGACTTTAAGACAGAACACATAAAAAAAGCTGTGAGGGGAGATATCTAGTTTTATTTGGGCTGCCAAGGGGGTAAGAATCGGTTGGAAAAAACTAAGAAGGAATAATGCGCAGGGAGGAATCGCGAGCCCGGACATACTAGAGTATTGCAGAGCTTTCCAGTTTAAAAATATAGGGAGACTTTTGAGTAAATGAGAAGCATGGCCTACATACTTGAAAGCCTTAATCGGTCATGATAGAGACCATTTTCTTTACAAATGTGGACATCCCAAATATTTCAAAAAGATCAAACTAAAGACATTGAAATCAGCTGCAAAAACCTGGTATGGAATAAGAATTATCCTAAAAATCCCCTACTTCAGCAAGTATGCTCCAATCTGGGACTCCCCAGGAACCCCTGACTGTCTAAAAGACAGACTAGTGACCCCCTTAAGAGAAGGAAACATAAATAACTGGGGACAGTTAATAGAGAACAACAAAATTGTAGAATGGGAGATCCTAAATGAAAAAACTCAGGGATCGCTAGCGAGATTCAAATACTACCAATAAAACAGTTGGATAAAAGACATAAAGGAAAATCTACAAGGGGCTGACGTTATTGAGCAAAAGTTATTGAGCACGAAACCATTCAAGAAGGAAATATCATTTTGGTACTGGGCCCTTATAAGAGCTGGCGAAACAGAATACAAAGCCCCAAAGGAAATCTGGGGAAAAGCTTTGCCAGGGCTAGATATCCCCCACTACTGGCAAACCTCAATGATAATTCTTGGGAGCGTGGTAAAATCTGCCCCATTGAAGAAAAAACATCCATTCACGACACACAGATCGTATTGAACCTCAAAAAGACTGACAAAGGTCAACAGTAATAAGGTAAAAAAGGGCCCGAAATGTGGGGAGGAAAGAGCAGATGATCTGCACATGTTCCGGTACTGCACTCAGTTGGAGGAATTCTGGAATCAAACGAGTAAGACTCTCTCTGATGTGCTGGAACAGCCCATAGAGGTAAGCATGGAAGCAGTTATTTTTGGGATCAATCAAAAAACAAGCTATTCTATATTGAATAAAGATCAGGAAAATATATTCTCATTAATACTGCTAGCCAGAAGGGAGATGTGTATTAATTGGGTAAAAGCTACACCACCAGTAGACAAGGACTGGCTGAACTCATACTAAGTGTATACAAACTAGATAATCAAGGGAAAAAGAGTAAGAAATGTAAATTCTGGAATATCTGGGAACCATACATCCAATCAAAACCGGGTGTCCAATGATTAAGGCAATGGTAACAAAGATTTTAAGCTCAGTCTTGAACTGAGTAGTCATCATGGCTAGCTCCCCCCACTTTCCAATAATCTTGTGCCTGGAGCTGGACAAAAAGGGGCCCCTGAGGACAAGGCTAGTTACATCCCTTACACAACATCATAAGGTTAAAGCCCATTTGGTACAGAGCACATAAAGTGGCCTCTGACTGCAACAAACTCCCCAAAAAAACTTTGCTAGATGAGGACATAAAATAAAAAAATAATAATAATCTAATATGACCTATGGAGAACAGATAGCCTTGTAATAGTGAAAACCAAAAATGGCTGTAATTCACTACTAGGACATGCCACACACACCAGGGCATGTCCTTGCTAATACTCACAATGCACCCTTGGGCCTACCATAGGGGTGTTTGAAATGAAGCAAAGGGAAGGTTTGGTGTCTGGCAAGTGGGTGCACTTGCCAAGTCGACATGGCAGTCACAGACTGCACACAGGCCTTGCAATGGCAGGCCCGAGACACACTTTACAAGCTGCTTCTGTGGGTGGCACAACCAGTGCTGCAAGCCCACCAGCAGCATTTGATTTGCAAGCCTTGGGCACACATGGTGCACTGTACTAGGGGTTGACAAGTAAATCAAATAACCCAATCATGGAATCACTAATTAGTACATCAATTTAACATAGGGAGCACTTGCACTGTGGCACTGAATAGCAGTGGCACAGTTCCCAAAGCATATAACCAGCAAAAACATATCAAAACCAGAGGAGGCAATCATTAAAAATGGAAGGGAGCATAACGCTAATGATGCCAGGTCTAACACTGCCCCCCCCCCTCCTAGCTCCATATGTTGCATTCCACACCGTTACTTGTCATCCTGCTCCATTCCAGCACCTATCCTTTCCCTCCTCCTCCCAGCCTCGTTACTTGCCATTCTACCTCTCCAGTCTACCCAAAATAAATACTTCTATCATCCATACTACTGATTTCATAATCTTCCTGCATGCATATGTACCTCCTTCCTTCCCCTTCCCTCTGAGTTTGGAGGAACCCTGGAGAACAGCTGGTTGTCCCGGCATGCACTGCATGGCTGTTCACCACCTGGTTTGCAAAAGAGTGAAGATGAAGCATGGGGCTCTGTGGTCGCCCAGTATCCGTAACAAAGGGAAGAAGGGTAGATAGCCCTGGTTGATTACTGCCTCTCTGCTGCTGGCTCATTTAGAGGCCAGAGAGAGACCCTGTCAAGGCACAAACAGGACAGCACTACTTTGTAATGCCGATTCTACCTGTCCAGTGGCAACGCACGTTGTTGCCTGGCCTTCAGTTTGATCTCCCTCCTTCTTTGCCTTACAGAAATTAACAACACAGTAACTGGCAGCATGCTGTGTTTTAACAGCCCAGTACTGCTATTTTCCACTCATAATGCAAATTGCGCTATTATACCAATTGCATTAGTATGATAAGGGGTCTGCTTAATAATAATAATACTGTAATTTATTAAGCGCGACAGCTACCCCCAACACAGGGGTGTCACGGCGCTAAAAGCACTAGGTAGATGAGGCATCAGAGGCAAGAGTGTGTATTTTATGGTCTAAAAAGCTGCTGTCCTGAAAAGCCATGTCTTCAGGGATTTTTTAAAACAGGCTTCTGACTTGGCACTTCGCAAGGAGGCTGGGAGGGTGTTCCACAATACGACTGTTTTGACCGTGAATGCTCTTCCACCCAGCCGTGATTTCTCAAAACGCGGAGTCTGAAGCCAGTTGAAGGAGTTAGAACGCAACACCCGGTTTTGTTTATAGGAGCAAAGTCTTTCCTTCAGATACTTCGGACAGTTTCCGTTCAGAGCCCGATAGGCCGTTGTCATGACCTTAAACATGATTCTTTTTGCTACTGGTAGTCAGTGGAGTTTGTGTAAATGCGTGAGGCATGTTTTCGGAATGGGATCCGTCGAAACCAGTCTCGCAGCCGCATTTTGAATCATCTGAAGGCGATGGATTGCATATTTAGGGAGGCCAAGGTACAAAGCATTGGCATAATCTAACCTAGATGTAACTGTAGCATGTACAACTGTTTTGCGGCATTCTTCCAGTAAAAAATGCAAGATTTTCCGGAGATTTTTTAACTTACTAAAACAAGTCACAGAGCCCTGTTGTATTTGGGCTGAAAAGGTCAGATTTGCTTCCCATTTCACTCCTAGGTTTCGGATAGAGGTGGCTGGGTATGGCGGAGTGCCCATTTCTGCTGGCCACCCAAGTTCTGACTCGGGCACATTTCCTTGTCCAAAAATAGAACCTCTTTTTTTCCGCTTTTAGCTTTAGTTTATTAGAATTCATCCACATAGCTATATCACGTAAGCACCCCTTAAAATTTTTGAAACCATCCACCGTCTGCTCTGTGAAGGAGAAAAATAACTGAGTGTTGTCGGCATAGGAAATAGCTTTCACCCCCAAGTTGGCAATCGGGGAAAACAGTGGGGCTAGGTAGAGGTTAAAAAGGAAAGGACTCAGTGCTGAGCCTTGGGGTACCCCACACCAAAGTTGTTTCGGTTGGGATTCATATGGCGTGAGAGCGACTTTCTGAGTGCTTCCTCTCAAATCAGAGGTCAGCCATGAGAAAACATTTCCCTCCAATCCGAGTTCTTTTAGGCGCTCACCAAGGATAGTGTGGTCAACAGTATCAAAAGCTGCTGCAACAAATGTTGTATTGTAGACAGTGAACAGAAGAAGGTAGAAGTCAGCCATAGGGAAGCGTACCAGAGCTTGGGTGGTTGTTGTGTCGTCCAGGTCTGCAATATGTTTGTTCATGTTTAAGAGCGAGCTGGTATCAGGCAGTCTTGCTTTTCCTAGTGGTGTCGATTTTTGAGATATGGCCGCAGTATGTAATGAATCAAGTGATTTCAGGTTCACAAAGAGTTGGCGCGACAATCAATGAGGAAAGGATATAGAACTAGCATTTATGTGAAGATGAATGGGAACTATTTTTCAATGCTGACATCTGGTTTGTATGATGTGTGTAACGTCTGTGACATGGCAAACTGTACAATGTGCTTGCATTAAGGAAGGATTAACCTGAATGCAAGCTCCTTTCCATGTGCACTCCTAGGATATAGCTACCACAGCCTGGACAACTGGAGTTTCCTTGCTTCAACAATGGTGACTCTGTTTAATTTCCGCTAAGATGCGCTTATCAGGTATTAATGTGCATTTCAACATGATTAACCTGTTTGATATCAACAGAATAATTTCTTTCGGTAAGACTGAGGTCATGCATCTGGTACAATGGATGTCGCTACTAATAATTATCTTGTCTACTCCAACACTTTTGTTTTGATTTGGTCAGCCAAAGCATTCAGGCTTTCAAGAGTTCCCAAGCTCACATGCCAACGTCATATGGCTTGCAAAGCAATTCTGGTTTATTTCAAACCTTAGCCCTGCTCTTTCTGCCTCTTTCTGTATAACTGCAGGTCTAAATCAGGGAGAATATCCTCCAGTGTAGTGAAAGACTTACCAGGTGCTAGCATCACTCTTATCACCTAGGATGACAGAATTCGGAGCATCACCAGGAAAGGATGGGTCTACTGATTTTGCTGATTCATCTTGCAGGGGTGCCAAGATTCCAAAAAGATGTTCTGTATCCGTGATGAAAAGTTTAGAATGCGTGAAATACTATGCCATATAATCGATGCTTGTGAAAAGCTGTGGTTAGAAGTGTCATGTCAACGAGCCGCATTCCTTTACCATTTCCTTTAAAGTCGTAACCAGATCCTAAATCTGCTCTGTGCAGCAGGAATTTGTTAAAAAAAAAAAAGCAGCCTTAGTGTATCTTAATTAAAGTCTTATTTGAAGAGAATAGTTGTAATATTCTTTGTAATCAAGGATATAGGTGGTGGTCATTATAGTCACAGGTAACTTGTTGAAAAGATGAGCTCCTGCAGAAGTGCTCCAAAGCTCTTGTTATTGTATTTGGTTTCAGTTAGGTGTCCAGATTTTCTTTTCAGATGGTTGGGCCCTGTACATGACGATGCCAAATGGACCGTCTTAGTACTTGAGTTTCAGTTTTTTTTATTCAGTGTAAGCCAGTGTAGGGGTGATGGTGGGTTTTGTCTCGTTATCTTTGCAAAGATTCTAGAAGATTTTTCTTGTCTGGTTCTGATGTAGTTACCTTAATGTTTTTGATGAGAGCCCTTCATCTCAGAAATCACACTGTCTGTAGCATGCTAAGATTGTGGGTAACAATATTAATTCTACCTACTTGCCATGGGGCTTAGAAGGCCAATTCCAATGGGTAATTTAACTATTCCTCATCAGGCAAACAACGCCTCTTTTCTGGTTTGTGATATAATTTCCTTCCAACCACCGAGTCCCTGCCGCAGTAGAATGTGAGTTTGGTGTTTGTCACATCAAGCAGTAACTAATTGAAGCCCTTAGAAAAGTTTTCCAAGCAGTTTTCTCATAAGACTAGATTACTAGAGGACACTGTACTTGGGCTCTCTCAAATGACATATGTCGAAAATATAACTGATACAAAAGTTGGCATTCCATAAAATGTTAAGTTTACACAGATGTATTCATACTTTGCTGATTGTGGCTGAGTTTCACCAGCTGCTTGCAAACAGACACATTATATTCAGGAGAGTATATTGTCCATTGTGCCTCTCACCAACCAAGACCAGCTTAAATTCGAACTAAAGTGCGACCATATTTCCAGAACAGCTCGCTCCCATCATCTGCAACATCTATTTACTGTACCTCACTAAAACGAAGTTGAGATTGAAAGCCTTCTAGTTTTTTTCGTCTGTGCTGCCAAGGAATGGAATTTTTTCAGTTATTTTGATAGTTAAACATGGATTATCCTGGTCTTAGAAAAGTCTTAAAGACTTGCATTGGCACAAAATCATAAGTCATAGGCAACTTGCCTCGCGTTGGAACTTGCCTTACATGCTCACATAGCGTGTTGGAGCATCCTGAGGGCGGAGCCTGGAATAGTGTCGGAGAGGTTCTGGCATAGGTGGTGAAATTGACTTGACCGGGCTTGGCCCGGCAAAGACCCCAGACAGACTCCTCGGACCCTGGATAGCCCGGGCAGTAGTCCTGGACGGCAAGGCTAGGTCAGGAAACAGGCCGGGAGCAGCAGTGGTGGCAGCAGTCTGCCCGCTCGGTGGCTTTGGCTTTGGCTTCCCGGCATAGAGGTAATGAGCACAACCAGGGATATTCCATAGGCCTCCCATGCCCCCTTGTGTCCCTGCAACCACTCACCCGATAGCCCCTTTCGCTGGCCCCTCCACCAGCTTTACCAGTCTCTCCTCTGGAGTGGGAAATGGGGTGAGGGGGGCACACTTTGCTAATTGCTGTCTACCATCTTTCCGCCTACCTCCTGTGGCAGCTCAGCCGTCGTCTTCCACCTGTTCACCAATCCATCAGCCCACTAAGCCTACCCAACCAATATTTATTAAACCAGGCCTGTTAGTGCCCTCCACAAAGCAAAAGCTCTAGCAACGCCCCAGTAAGAATCCAACGGAGAGACTGATTTGCCTCAGCACCACCCTCCAACTTAGTTATGGACTTAGGGCTCCCGGTTTTATGGGATTTATTTTTTTGACATGTCAGTCTGTATTTATCCATATTTATTTTGGTCTTTGTGAAAAAATGAAGCTGAAATTGGTGTATTTACACATTTATTTAACCAATAAATATGGACTCATGCTTGAATGCCTGCCAGGTTTCAGTGCCGTGAACACCTGCAGAAGTTAAATCAATGCACTTGCAGTATCAGCCTTGTGTATATCTACTTCTTTACTTATCTTTACTAAAATCCCTTTTTGGTTTTAGCCCCCTTTCCTATCAACCCACTCAGTTATTGGCTTGGCAGGCATGGCAGACCGAATTTAGAATTACTCCAAAAACAACCCAATTTCTGTATTTATCCACATTTAAAAAATAAATACAGACACGAACATAAATGTTTTCAGTCTGTATTTATCTGTAAAAATCAGTCAAAACGGAAAACAGGGAGCCCTAGTTATGGTCAACCAGGTACACTGGGACGGGGCGTGGCTAACCGCCAAGCATGGCGGACACAGTGTGACCGAGCTCCGCGGCCGGGCCACTGAAATCCTGTCCCAATTCTTCTAGATCGGCGATACTGACACCCAAAAATTGAAGTGGGTGCTCTGCTGTGACCCCGCGAGCCCCTGGCTGAGTCATGGTGTTCCGGGGCATCAACGTATCTGCTGGGGGCGACGAAAACTGGGCAGGCGGGCGGGGCCTGCACGAGCCGCAGGCCTGCACGGACGAAGCAGGGGGAGAGCTGGGGCGGCTGTTGTGTCCGGCGTGGACCCGGCAGAGGTCGTGAGGACTACATCCAACCCCCCGTGCATGCATGGTGCATAGGGAGACCGGGGTGTCGAACCTGTGCACCGCAAGACTTGGTGTGGCACGGAGACCGACGGGGCTGACGACGGACCCCTCCCCCATCCACTGTGGCGTTCTCAGAAGTGCGGCGGCCCCAGTCTTACTGCCCTGGAGGACGGCAGAGATCCAGCCGAAGGTACGCTGAACCCTGCGTGACCTAGCCCAAGGGGAGGAAGCTCCAAGATAGCGGTGCGCCTTGGTGTTGCTGGGAACCCTTGGAGGTGCAATTCAATGGTCCACACGAGTTCCAGGGCCCCATTGACGTAACGAGGTGCGCCACAGAAGCCCCGCATGGGCATGGGTGAGGAGGGACCAGAGGAATACACCAGAGGCAGGCTGGCAGTGTTACCGTAACAAATGTACGCAAGTAGCAGACCTTTTCCCGCCCCCCACTGGGCAGGCCCATGCAGGTATCCTGAGGCCCTGAACACTGCCTGTTATAAGAGTCGACTGCACAGCGCGAGTGATTGGTGCATAGCCGGGGGACCCCCACTATCCATGAACAACAGCCAGAGGTTGGGGTATAGACTTTGCACAGGGACAGCTGCAGGGCGCCTTGACTGGCTCTGCCCGCTGGCGGAGTAGGCGTAGGAGCAACGACCAGTCAGTTGCTGTGAGACCAGCGCGAAGTGGCGGCGAGGAGCGTCTAGAGGACCTGTTGGGACGGCTGTGCACTTGCGGCTGGAAGGTTGCAGACTGTTGAGGCCAGCTGTGTGGGTAGAGCTCCACCTGCAGCCTGTGGCCCCCTTGGAAGACCCCTACCCCCGGCTGGGTGCATTGCAGTACAACAGAAGAGAGGTGAGGCCTACTGGAAGCGCCGGAGTCTACTCTCAGTGACCATTGGATGGTAAGTGCACTGAAGACTACCACCTGGTGTCTACAAGGGGGGGGGATCTCCCTAGAGTGTCGAGTACTGTAAATGCCAGGCCCCCGCAGGATAAGGACCTACAAGAGCAGCGAGTGCTGGTATATCGGAGGGTCGTGTCCTGGACGGCCTGCTGGGGGATTCGCCCAACTACGGGGCCTGAACACTCGCTGTTGACGTTGTGGAGGTGCCCCCGGAAAAGATCGTTGGGGGTTTCAGAATGCTTCAGGTTGCAAGCCCGGCCAGTTGCGACACTTAGTGGCCACGAGCCTCCTAACCCCGCCACAGATTGAACTTGCCACCCTGACTTCTGTGGGGACTGACTGAGCTCATTACTAGTAGCCTAGCGCGTAACCCATTACTACCCTGCCACGAGAGCGGCACGCTGATAATCTGTACAATGGGGTGCCCCAGGGGGAAAATTGCAGACCCTAACAACGTCGAAACGCAACCTCTGGACGACACAGAGCTCCCCACACAAATGACTAACACTATCCCGGAAAAGTTGGATCTTAAACTACAAGAAGTGAGGGACTCGAGAAAAGCTATCGAGCAACAAACAGGAACCCTGACCACCGGGTTCACCCTTTTGAAGGCGGACCACACTAAACTTGCTTCCACGGTCAAAGACAACAAATTAGCGCTGGCAGAATTGCTACCGCAACACAAAGAACAACTTCAACAACTCAAGCAGCAGGTAGCGGGGCTCCAGGACAGAGCGGATGATGCAGAAGGTAGGGTCAGACGCAACAACATCCGCGTCATTGGCCTGCTGGAGAGATGCGAAGGGTCCAACGCAACTGCATTCATGGAACAATAGTTCAGAGACCACGTGGCCCCGGAGGGTCTTTCAAGTTTCTTTTGCGTCTAAAGGGTGCATAGGATCCCTACCGGCAGGCCGACGTTGGGTGCCACACCCCTCCCTCTGATCGTCAAAATACTGAACTACGCAGACAGGGATATACTGCTGCAGAAAGCCAGAGAATTGTCCCACATGCAATACAAAAACCAGAGGGTGTCGCTAAACCCTAATTAAACTGTCCTGGTGCAACGAAAGCGTTCTCAATACCAGGAAATTAAGACTAAACTCAGAGCACTGGACATCAAATATGCATTGTTGTTTCTGTCTAGATTAAAGTGATTCATGAGCAGTTGACACAGTTCTTTAATACCCCGGAGGACGCGGAGGAATGGCTGGAGGTCATGTTTCCACCGTCGGGGTCCAGGCCCCCTTTGCAGAGTACATCTAGCGCACCGAGACCCAAGAGGAGCTGGCGGCTGCGGCGCCGCACGCTGAACACGATGCCCAAAAACAGGAATCCCCTGCCGGACCTGGAACAGAAAGGTTGTGCGGAAGCGCTGCTGACTGCCAACATGTTTTGAGAACGTGCACATCAGATATCCTTGTAATCTTCTGAGGAACACACCGCACATTCAGACTCTGACCAAAGCATGACTTTATTCAGTGGCATCACTCAGCAAACTGCAGTAGGTTTTATAGGGTAGGACGGAACCGGGGTGGCGGGGAAGGATCATCATAAGTGCTGCACCCCACCAGTATGTATTATTTATGTAACCAGAGAGTATCCTCTGTTCAGAAACACTGATCTAAATAATTAACTAATATAAAACGGTCCGGGCCGTGTAGAGCTCGCATTGTCTTCGTTCAAGTAGCTAACTAGCTAGGACCACTTACCCCAATGGTGAAAGTAATGTCTTCATTGTTTACTGTTAACATTGTTATATGTATGGTTTGGACCAGCACAGTTGTAATGCTGGACTGAGTATTTTATGATAAAGTTCGACAGTTGGCACAACCTTGCACAACCCACCCTTCTACTCTATACACTGACGACCTACTCTCACTGGATATCTACGGACCACCGACGCATCACACTTTTACACATGCAGGATAGTCACACAATAATTACCTGGAACATGAGGGGACTCGGGTCCATAAATAAAAGAAATAGAATTAATGCGCAGCTAAACTGGCGACACGCGCACATAGTTTTTATGCAGGAGTCCCACCTCACTACGACGAGGCAGCCAAATTCCATACGAAATGGAAGGGCCAAGTTTTCTCTACTTCTTATTCTGCCTTTGCCCGAGGTGCCTCCATCTGGCTTAGGAATGGGGTTCCTTTCAAAGTGTTAGAGCAACGGACAGATCCACTGGGGAGATATATTTTAGTCCGGGGAACCTTAGATGGCACACACGTAGTGTTGGGGAGCATATATGCCCCTACCTTTGAGCAGGATAGATTTCTGTTGAGCCTTAACCCCGTACTTGCGTCCTGGGCGGCATATCCATGGATTCTGGGTGGAGACTATAATGCAGTTCTAGATATTGGTAATCCCCCTACCATTGTGGGCATTCTTCTCAGTTTTATTGAACCTTTCTGTCATAGGCTTGCAAAATCTGTAAACCTCCCTCCACCAATATTGCTCGACCAATGAGTTATCTATCAACCTTGAGAAAATAAAGGTAGTCATATTTGTCAAAAAGATAATCAAGAAAAAGACTGGGCTATGGGGAAGCCCAGTGGGTAAAAGTCGAAACTACAAGAACTTGGGTATATGGCTTTACGACCGATGGTCCCAATGACTGCATGTAAGTATACTGAAAGCAAGGGTGGCGTCACAAATCTCAGCTGTCTAAGTCCTGGCAACTAAATTGCAAAGTACAACCTGGCAGCCACTGTGTACAGCGATAAAGGAAAAGTTCCCACCAATGTAAACACAAGCCTGGAAATCGTCGCTGTAAAATGTGCAAGCTTCTTGAAAATTGCCCTGAGCAAAGTCTTCCACCTCATTTTCCTACTTCCACAAAACACCTCCGGCTCAAATCAGACTAGAATTTGGACTCCAGGATCAAGAACTGGTAAAAGTGGGTTCTTTTCTCAAATATGCATCCTGGTTGAGGCAGGCACACCCAAACTCACTATAAACCTTGTTATGACTATAACTTTTATCGGACACACCCCCAAATCCAGATTCTTGGTCGGAGTAAATAGGGGCATCTGTCAAAGTTATCAAAAAAGCCTACCTCACCAGACTTTCAAGCTAGCACTGAACAAACAAATCAAGCAGCTCTCCTGGTGCGAAGATAAAGCAAAATTTAGACTCTGCAGCCATGCATAAATGACCAATACATACAATGCACCAACACCACGCTGTCCCACATGGATGCCTACTTCAATCAATCAGGATTTTTTAAAGTGCACTACTCACCCGTGAGGGTCCCAAGGCGCTTGGGGGTGGGGGTTGGGGAGGTGCAGCTCAGGATAAGTCGAAGAGCCAAGTCTTGAGGCTCTTCCTGAAGGTGTGCAACGCCATAGACAATTTTTATAAAAGGGTCCTAAAGGATCTAGATGATCATGATCTCAAAAAGTAGAAGACTAACAAATTTCTGCAGCACAACTTAAATTCTGGAGAAAAACGGGCATTGAAAGACCTAGGCGAAGACCATACCATATTGAGATTAGAGAAGCAGATAAAGGGGGCAATGTGGTTGTCATGGACAGGGTAGACTGTAATCAGGAAATCGAGTCCCATTTAAATGACACTACTTGTTATGAAGAAATTGCATACAATCCCATGTGTCCCCTTTGCACTTTGATCAATAAACAGTTAGTTACTTGGCATACACAGGGTTTGCTTGATGAGGATGAGCTGGCCTATTTGAAGGTTTTCCGACCTATCCTATCCTGTACACTCTACCAAAGATGCACAAAAATCAGCCTTTCCCACCAGGCAGGCCGATTGTGTCGGGCATAGATGGTCCGACGGAAAGATTATCCGAATATGTGGATCTTTTCATTGGCCCTCTGGTACGCACAATGGCCAGCTATATTCAGGATTCTAAACATATTCTAGGGATTCTTTCAGACCTACCATGGCAACCTGATTTGTTACTGGCGACCGTCGATGTGGTGGCCCTGTACACCAGTATACAACCTGATAAGGGATTGAAGGCCATCACACGTTTGCTACATAATAGACCTGCCTCTCAGTGGTTGCATAATGAAATGCTGATTGGCATGATGAAAATCATACTTGAGAACAATTTCTTTATTTTTAATGACACGTGGTACAAGCAAACGAAAGGTGTTGCCATGGGATCCAAGTTTTCACCCTCCTTTGCCAACCTGTTCATGGGTTGCCTGGAAATGGATTGGATCTGGGGCAGGGAGGGTGCAATTTGGATCAACCAAATAATTTACTGGGGCAGGTATATCAATGACTGCCTGTTGGTATGGTATGGCACTGAGAGTGAACTACAACAATTCAGTGACCATCTTAATACCAATGATTATGGCATTCAGTTCACTATGGAATACAGTACCACCAGCATCAGTTTCTTAGACATCGAACTATACATCAAGAATGACAAACTGAATAGCCGTCTTTACAGAAAGGGCACTTCCTGCAATTCGGTTCTTCATGCGGGTAGCATCTATCCTGCACACCAGATTAGTTCTATACCATTTGATGAATACATGAGGGCTAGACGCAATTGCAGCGATGACCAAGAATTTCACCAATGTGTAAAAGACATGGAGCAAAGATTTCATAAGAGGCTACTGCAAGACCATTTTAAATAAAGCAGCTAAGAGAATAAGTAAAGTCAAAAGAGAAGACACTCTTAAAACCAAGCCTCTTAAATCAGAGGGTGAGACACCTGTACACATGATCACAGAATGCAATGGTCTGAACCTTGTTTTAAGAAAAAGTATGAGTAAACACTGGGGTTTATTACGTGCGGATAGTGTATTAGCGCAAAGTATTCCTGCACGTCCATTGATAACATTCAGACGAGGCAGAACTTTATGTACTAGATTAAGTCCTTCTCTGCCTAAAACACAGCATCCTGGCTCCTGGTTGACTCCGCATACCATAGGTTTCCATAAACGTGGGTTCTGTGGGATGTGTAAGTGGGCACAACACAAAGGTAAAACTTTCACCAGCCCTAGCAATAGAGAATTTGTAATTAGAAATAACATCAACTGCACTTCCAGATATGTTGTCTGTTATTGTGTGCAAATGTGGAAAAAGGTATGTAGGTAGTACGATCAGACCTCTAAAAGAAAGAATTGCAGAACATGTGAGGACAATCAAGCAAGGTGATGTTAGATACCCAGTCGCCACACACGCAGCTCTGTGTCCCGCACAAAGTACACACAAGGAGTTTACCTTCTTTGGTATTGAGAGAATTGACCAACACCCCGGAGGAGGGAACAGGGAACTCCACTTGCGCAGAACCAAAGCAATGTGGTTTATGCGTCTGCAGTCGGTTCAACATAAGTTGAACTGTGATTCAGAAATGCAATACTTTCTAGGACATTAATTTAGCATTTCTAATTATGCAGTAACTGCAGAGGAGTTGCATGGATGAGTTTAATAATATACAGTACAATTAGTTGTGACATTTATTCATTTGAGAAAGTTATGCTTTGGATACAACTAAAACTGTGTTCTGTATCCTAATGAATGTAGAATACAATATGATATGACTACATACCATGTGTTCAACTCTACTTGTGTAACTCCAAATGTAAATCTGATCGTACAGTTTTGATAATATCAAACTTGATGTCAATAAATTTAGTTGTGAATATGTAACATTTTGTGTACACTAACATAGGTCAATGTTGTCACTACTCTTGAATGACCACTGGTGTTTGTGTTTTCTCTCACTAGCTACCTATATGAAATACGAACAGCTGTACTTATTTTGAAAGGTAGAGGGCTTTATCAACATACTTAAGATACTCATCATTCTTAAATTGCTCTCGGGTACTCAGGCCTTTATGACACCATCTCACTTCTATTTTACGATGTTGTGGTGGTATACCATGGAAATAATTTCCGTTTTCTCCCCTTTTTCTCTAGTGCACTTACTTCTCCCAGTACTCGGATTAGGTTTCAATTGTATATATAGAACATATATTTTTTCTTTTAAACCGATCTCTTGACGTTCGACTGCTCTTTTCTACATACCGAGTAAGATCACGTGGTGTGGTTTTACATCATACTCTTATAGCTGGCGATAGTTGAAACAAATAGATGTCTTTCCCAAGAGCAAATTTCTCTTTGTGTGTTACAATACCCATTTCCAGGGTTTAATATTACACTAATTTCAATTGCCACTAATATTTCTTGACAATAATTTCAAGCTGTGGTTTACTTTTTCTAGATAGTACAATTTACGTCACTTTAGTATGCATAATAGGGGCTTGCAGCCTTATAGTTCCGCGTTTAGTGTTCAATATAGGAAACATTATACGCGGTCTAGTTTCTCTACCAAAAGAATCCCTGTTTTGTCATACGCGCTCCACCTTATCTACATCTCAATGGTAATCCAGGTTTTTTTCTTTGAATCATTCAGTCCATATTTCTTCGTTATTTTTTCATGTAGGAATAGACTCGTTGTCTCTTCACTTCCGTGTTTCCATTTTCTAAATACCGGAAATAATGGACGCGGTCTAATGTCTCTATCGCCCCCCTTTAAACGGACGTTACCTCATCTCCAGTTCTTTCGTGTTTCCCAGCATCCGGGCAGCTTGTACGAACGCCGAGACACGGGGTCTCACATATCTTGATGTAAGTAACCATGAGCATTACGGGCCCCGCTTTTTAGAATATAGAATAATGTTATGGCCCTTTTTACCTTAATCGACCTCTTGGTATTTATGAATTAAATCGTTTTTTTGTTCTGAAAAAAGGATCTTGACACCATTGCATGACTCGAGGGGTTTGACTACTATCTTTCACAACGCGACTGGGAGTGGTTCTAAACTTGCTTTTCCATTATGGGTGTTGAGGGTTTATGAACCACAGACCTTTATAGTTGTGTTTTCATTTTTTGTAGACTTGCAGTAAGACATACCCGTCCTTCTTAGACCCCTGATCGGCGTTATCCGTGCCCACTGATTAATTTTCAGGTGGGTTCCTTAACGGTGGGAGGTGGTGTGTCTTCCCCCCTTAGTGTTCGTGTGATTTCTAATTTTAGCTGGCATTATAATATTCGACCTTTGTCCATTTTCTCATATTTTTTCCACACAGTGGATTAATGTGACGGTTGATTCCTGATAGATACACTCACCTTTCTGATTTGAATCTGGTCATTGAACTTGGAAGTAATAACTTTTAATAGGTATTGCCCATCAGATACAATTTTTGCACGCTCTTTCAAACCTTTGAAAAAAATGTTTTTAATTTTCGGTTGATATTCTCTTATGGCTTTCCTTCCTTCTTTTCCAAGCTGATTACCTCGCATCTTCATTGTTTTTACGGTTGCATCTTCTACCAACTCAGACCCCGACCGGGTTGGAATTATCACCGGTCTTGGGGTAAGTCTTTTGGAGTGGTATTTACCAACCCTAGCGTGTGTTTTTTCACCTGGTCATTCTTAGAATCTCATCAACTGATTTATATATTTTTTCATTCTTTTTTCTCTATAGATTATCCATACCATCTATTATGACTTGGGTATGTGTCTCGCATGTCATTTGACATTAATTACGATGAGTCACTTTCTTCTTTTTAAGGTAGCACGAATGAGTATGGGTGTGTTTGCACACTGTGTAACACGCACAAGTCTATCCAAATGTTTGTTTATAAGATTCAGGGGAAAAAAACAATTTTTTGTTGTTGTTTAGATTATTCAAAATCCTTGAGTGAATTTTGTACAAAGATTCATCCACTAAAAGTGTCATTCTTTGAGCACTGATGATCCCACTATTCCTCTCTGTCGACACAGTTCTCTGTTGCATGATCTTTTCCTCAGGTTTCTACTGATGCTATTTGTATTCTACAACTGGTCATTATGTTTCTCCTGCGGGATTGTATAATGTATATGTTGGCTTACTGAGTAAGCTTCTTTTGTTCTAATTCCTGCCCTGAAGAGTCAGAGTTGACGGTTCTTTGATGAAACACGTGTCGGCTGGTGTCTATGCAAATAAGCATTAAAAGCAACAAGAAAAGACGTGGCGATTTCTTGTATATCCGTTCATTACATTTACATACTTTATATTGTGATTTGATGTGTGCACAGGTCCTTAGTTATTGTTGTATAGGTTTGGAGTCCCAGACACTACCTTGGGGGTTATTAGGGTCACCCCTTTTCTGTTAGCACCATATTACTCAATCATATGTCGACCTGACAGCCAGTTATTCTGCAGAGCGCAAGTATTCCCTTTATACTGAAAAACCCTTTTCTATGGATACGAGCATCTGATGTTGACTGGGAACTTGTTCCAGGCCTTTGCTGCAAGGTAGGATAAGGCTCTTCCACCTGCTCTGGTTCTGCGGATGTGTGGGGTCTCTGCCAGAGGGAGGTCAGCAGAGCAGAGGTTCCTTTTGGGTACGTGGAAGGGAGACACTTTCGTTGAGATATTTGGGTCCAATGTTGAGGGATGTGTAGGCGTGGGTGAGTAGCTTAAAGGTTACTCTCCTCGATGGGGAGCCAGTGGAGGTCTCGTAGGTGCTGGGACATATGCTTATGTTGTGGGGTACAGAGGACAAGTCTGGTTGCGATGTTCTGTATGGTTTGGAGCTTGTGTAGCAGGGACTTGCTTATTCCGGCGTAGAGCGCATTACTGTTGTTCAGTCTGCTGGTTATGAGTGTGTGGGTTGACAGTCTTTTCTGCATTCGGGGGAGATCAACTTGAAGGTCTTGCGGAGGGAGGTAGGAGTCTAGAATGATGCAGAGGTTTCGGGCTTGGTCTGTCTGAGTGGGTGGTTTTCCGAGGGCGGCGGCCCACCAGTTGTCCCAGGCGATGGAGGAGGGTCCAAGGACGAGGACCTCCGTCTTCTCCGAGTGGAGTTTTAGGCAACTGTTGCTCATACAGGCCGTGACGTCTTTAATTCCTTCCTGGAAGCTGAGTCTGGTTTCTTCGGGGTTCTTCTTGAGGGAGAGGATGAGCTGGGTGACGTCGGCATAGGATACTATGTTGAGCCCATGCTGTCTAATGATGGCGGCGAGGGGGGCCATGTAGATGTTGAAGAGCGTGGGGCTGAGCGAGGATCCTTGGGGTACTCCGCAGTTGATCTCTGTGGGTTCAGAGAGGAAGGGTGGGAGTCTGATCCTTTGGGTTCTGCCGGCGAGATAGGAGCAGATCCAGTCAAGGGCGGTTTCCCGTATGCCGGCGTCATTGAGTCTGGCAGCAATGGTGCGGTGGGAGACAGTGTCGAAGGCTGCGGAGAGGTCTAGTAGGATGAGGGCCGCGGTGTGGCCCTGGCAGAGTAGCATGCAGATGTCATCGGTGGCTGCTAGGAGGGCGGTCTCGTTGCTGTGGTTGCTGCTGAATCCAGACTGGGAGGAGTCGAGAATGGCGTTCTCTTCGATGGATGTGGTCAGCTGGGTGTTGTCGAATCTCTCGGTGACTTTGGCTGCGAAGGGAAGGAGAGAGATGGCCGGTAGTTTTTCAGGTCTTGAGGTACCTAAGAAAGCATATAAAAATAAAAGTGCTCCAAGCAAGATTGCAGCTTCTTCCTCCACGCAACACTGTTCCAAAATGGCACCAACCTACAGCGGACAACGAGTGTTGGCTTAGCCAATATCCTCGCGAAGACTTGCTGCACATACTATGCATGTGCTCAGTTTTATTACCTTGGCACAAAATCGGTCTTCAAAACATCTTCAAATCAAATGGGATCAGATCTTGCCGGCAAGCAATTTTGTTCTGCCTGAAGAGTTTGACTCTACAAAACATGGCATCGTAAAATTTCTTTTAGAAGTGGACTCGCTCATCAAACAGTCCACAACCGAATCCACTGGAACCTGAACAGAGCACGTATATAACCCACTTTTATGACAGGTCTCCCACCCCCATTTATTACTGGATCGAAAATTGATAAATGCCAAGTGCGCTGCACTTTGGAAACTCATCGCACTTTAAGCATGTCAAATATTATGCACTTTGTTACTTGCATCAAAACAAAGGGACAATCTCGGAATGCATACCGCTAGGACTGTCTTAGACTCAGTAGGATACATGCCTCCATCGCATACCATCTCGATCGGAAGCACAGCACACAGCACTTAATTTTTGTTGTTTTTTGGCAATTACATTTTTTTGCTCTATGAAGATTGAAAACTTTTTTTAACATCTTTCTATTTTTCAGTGCTTGATGTAATGAATGTGCTTTTTTTTAACTCCTTTTAGTAGTTGATTGCAATGCTTTTTATTAATCGCGCATATAAAGTACTTCCATTTCATGAATCCTTGTTGGTTACCAGTAGTGTTTCTTTTGGATTCAAATATACAGCTCCAAGGAACCTTGGGGCAACAGACACGCTTTTAATACGTATTTTTTTTTCAAGTTTGAGTTTATTGAAAACCAGAGGAAAAATTGACTACAATATAATGGTAAGATAATAAAACTCAGTTGATATTAAAAAAAAAAAAGTGGATTAAGGGCTACGAAAGAGATACTGGTAACAATAAACCAAATAGGAGTATAGGAAGGGTACAGGGAGAAGGGGGAAGGGATACATAATTTGATATGAAAATTGGAAAAGAGACTATTGCAGTTTAACACTGTGTGCAGAATAAATATACAATATATAAACAGTACAATAAAATTAGAGCATCAAAAACTGCAAAAGACAACAAGGTGTAATCACGGTGGCTTCTGTACATCGTCCGATATGTTGACAACCTTTGTAGAGGAAACATGCAGAGAAGCACACCAAGATAGGTATGTGATGAGTGGAAACACCAAGGAGTATAGAGGGAAAAACAAAACTACGGCGCCCTCCACTCAATACATCATTACACAGCCAATGCCGTAGTTTCTGAGGCAGTTCTCAATTCTTGATCTGTAGACAATACTGGATAAACCACAGGTGCTTCCAGGAAAACTCTAACCTTTAGATACTTTCAAATTGTCTCAGTCTAATGCCTTAATAAAATAGCCCCTCTCTGATCCATATACATTGAAACAGCACATAACCCGCAAACATTTAACAAAAATGAAAAAAGGTGGAGAAAGAGAGATGGCACCTCACGGGCGCACCTCCAATGGGACCCCTGGTTGGTACTCACCAGGATGGCCCTGTTCTCATCATTGGTGCCATCAAGCCTTAACGGAAACGTGTCTAAACCCAGGATGGGGAGACAGTGAATGGTGCAATGGACACAACTTATATGTGACAAAACTTACGACATTAGACATGTAATATACAACATATAAGTTACTGTGCAACTAGAACCAAAAAAACTTTACTCGTGTTCTATTCTTTGTTGCAAACAGTATACACTTAAACATAAACATAAAAAAGAGGGATGTGAATACTACCCATCGATTCACACCCTACTTACAGGTTTTGTGAATTTTAAGCCATAACCTGCCCCAGCTTTTAATATGTTTTGATGTAATATTTAACGTAAAACTTGAAATGACGCTTTCTTCTTCGAAGGGCCATCGAGCTCTTAACACCCTGCACTTCTGAACATTATATGCTAATTCTCCCTAAATACTACTCCGTGCATGCTTTTCTGTTTTTCGCTCTAGTTCTGTATGATTTTGCACCTCCGCCAAAAAATTCATTGTGTTTGTGCTTGCCTGTGTTTTGGTCTCACTCCAGGCACGACTAGATTGGACTTCTGTGTTTTTGGATTACCTATTGTGGAGTGCTCGTTGCATAAAAACATATAAGATCTTCATGTCAGGCATGTTAGTATCTTGCATTTTTTACACATATATAATCTAAGGGGCTCTTCTTCCAGTAATTATTCATTCTAATTTAAGTAGAGTTTGTGCAGTACGTGTGGCTTTCCAGCGCCATATGCAAATTGGGGCGATTTCTATAGCAGCCACATGGAACCTCTACCTTGCTTTTTTACTTATCTGCTTATTTCTTCACCCAGTGCAGTGTTCTGCAGTATTGTCTTTTAGTCTGCTGGGATATATTTCCCATGGATAGGTATTTGAAAGCAATCCAAAGTTACACAGACGTCACTAATTGCACTGGCTCTAATTTAATGACTTGTCTGACGTGCAGCTTTTTTTCTGGACTAGTCATCTGAGGATGATTGGCTTGTGTAAATATAGTGTTTACGCAGTGACACTCCTATTTGGAACATCTGTGAGCATAGTGTTTAGCATTCCCATAGTGCAGCATCTCATGCAGCGTGTTCTTGCAATTACATAGCTGCCGCAACCAGATTCTAACATTTTACTTGCCACCCAGTGCCTTCTTCACCTGCAGTGCCATGCTCCACAGATTTATTGGATCCTATGCTATGGTTTCTGATGGATACTTGTAACTGCAGATCCATCAGCTTGTGAATATCCCCGGGCTCGATCCTTAAACTCAAAAAGCAGACTTCGTTCCACTCTGGAAGTGACAAATGGAGCTGCATACAAAAGCCACCCATGTGCACTGACTTCCGCTTCCCTTAAATTCCAGTGTGCAGGGGACCATGTCACCCCATAAGACTACTGGGTTTAAATCTTGAAGGGGCTGTCTCAAACAGCTGTCTGTTACTGATCCTCATGAGGTTTGCCTCTGGTGTTTGGATTCAGCGCTCATCTCCGAGGCCTGCGATGACTGCGCTCAGATGAATCTGAAATAAATCCAAGAATGTGAAGCAAAAGTCTATGTGGCAAAATACAGCAAGAGCCCATGCAGGTCCTACTCCCGGTCAAAGTGAAGAGTGCAGACCCATTAGCACTCTCATTGCCTAAGTCGTTCCCACCTCAGATCATCTTCATGGTAGAAGACTTTGGGTAATTCCTTAAAAATACACAAGAAGTCCAAGCAGGACTCAGCCGCTTCCCGCCACTCTAGATCTCCAGCAAGCATGTGTGAGAGGGAGTCATTGTGCCTCCTGGTCTCGCACACATTCCATTGTAGAGCTGATTCCATCCTAGGTCTCAATGCACCCTGAGTTTCTTGGTCATTTGGACGCCCCAGTAGCTTGTACCCTTTAGAGACAGCATGCTACACATCTTGGGTATTTTTCTAGCTCTTTCAGGTCTCCAAGGATCCGCAGGGCCCTCCAGTTGGATTCCCGTCTGCAGATGTGTCCTCTGTGCTGCCTGTGTACACTATGGGTCCGATGCCAAAATTTGTGCTGGTTCTTCGGCCATCAATGCTGGCACCGGCGTTTCTGGGGGAAGAGTCTATAACCTATTGTGTTATCCGACTCCGAGCAAAATTCATCTTGACTGAGACTACACCTCAATGCCAATGTGGTGGAACCAATACTCAATCCCTCTGATGCAGACACTATACCATTATCGTGCAGATGCGCACAGACAACAGCCCAACTTTTTGGCTTGGACTCCAACCAGAGCCAGCCTTATTGAGATGACAGTAAGTGTAATGGGGACCAGTTTGCCCCACCCTATGAAAGTGGATACTGTAGATAGACCTCCAGGATGCCAGCGGATTGGATACCTGCCAGCTACTGTGTTGGTTTCTTATTCATAACCATCATCTGAGGGAAAGTACATCCTTAGCCACGTCATTAGGAGAGTTACTTAGGCCCTTCACCTCCCCCTCCCCATATATGGAGGTAAAAGCTAATGTTCTTACTGAGGTCTTTCAGCCTGACCATGCACCAACCAAACCTATTATGCCCTTTAATGAGGCCCTCAATGATGCTGAGTTTTCAAATGTATAGAAATGTGTTTACGCATTTATTTTCATCGACAAGGCTTGTCCTGAGGTCAGTCTGCATCTTCTGACTCTTGGGTTGCTGTACCAATGCACTATGAGACATTTGTGAGATCTTACAGGCTGTTCCAGAAACCTTAGAAGCATCCCTGGCCCAAACCAATCATGATTGCTGAAATGTGGATACATTTGTCATCTGATCAGGCCTAGACACCACTGATTGTCTAAGTAGCATTGTTGGGACAAGTGTGGTGCTTCAGTTCAGCCCCGTGCATGGATGAGATTCACAAGCTTCTCATCCAAGCCTCCCTTATGAACATGCTCCTTGAAGGAAGTGGACTCAGCCATGGAGCCTTTTATAGAGCACCCAGCCATGCAAGACCTATTTGAGCTCTCTGTTACCATTTGGGCAATCCCCAAATAGTTTCACCCTTTTTAAGGATGTGCCAGAGTCTTAGCTTATTAGCAGCATCTGGCCCGCCGCCTCACAACAGGCCTCCCAGCCCTTTAGAGATCGGGGTTGTGGCCCCAACATACCTCGATCAAGCCATCAGTGGCACCTGGTGTCACTGCCCTCCACCCTCCAGCAGCCACTGCAAAACCTCTTTTTGGACCCTTAACGGCACACAGCTATCCTGTAGGATGCCAGGTCAGCCACTTCGTTCAGAGGTCGCAGAGCATCACATCCAACAAGTGGGTCCTTCAACTTGTTAAACAGGGCTGCACCCTGCCATTCCTTTCGACCCGCCACCTAAATGAGAGAAGCTTTTGGAGGCCCATAAGCCTGTTTTGTGCCAGAACGTGCAGGCTGTTTAGTCAAAGGAGCCATGGACCGTCTCCGAAGTGGGGACTGGATGTTATTCCTGCTTCTTCCTTGTGCCTAAGAAGGACAGAGGCCTTCTTCCTATTTTGGATCTTTGCTTTCTCTATACTTTCCTGAGAAGACCAATTCAGAATGCTCACGCGGTTCCAGGTTCTGTCTGCTTGGATCCTGGTGACTGAATAGTGACGTTGGACCTGCAGGATGCCTATTTTCATATTCTTGTCCTGCAGGTCCACCAGCCCTACCTGCAGTTCAAGGTTGCCCAAGCACTTCTAGTTTGCTGTGCTCCCTTTCAGGCTCACCACTGCCCCTCAGGTGTACACCAAGGTGATGCCTCTGGTCACTGCCCATCTAAGGAAGTCGGTGATACCAGTGAATGCAGAGGCTTCCTTTCATCATGTGTACAGTGTGCTTATGGGCCTTCCCTCTGGATCAGTGAGTCCAGGACATTTGAGCTATGATTCCGATGTTTCAGACTCTGTCCTGGGTTTCAATGAGCATGGCTCTGAGGCTCCTTGGTCTCCTGTATCCTCCTCGCAGACCATGTCAGATGGCATGTGAGTTGTACAGTGGAATCTGAAGTCTTAAAGGGTCCAGCACTAGGAAAAATTATCATATTCCATTTATATTTTGCAGGAGACTGCAAAAGACCTGCAGTGCGGACTGCTAGACCGCAACTGGACCAGCTCCCTACCCCATTCAGAGTTGACAGTGGGGATGGACGCATCACTACTGGGGTGGAGAGGCCATCTCGGAGAGGTGGAGATAACAGGACACTAGTCTCTGGCGCAGACCCACCTCAACATCCGGTTGCGGGAATTGTGGACAATTTGCTAGGCATTGAAGATCTTCCTGCCAACCATCAAAGAGGGGCTGGTGCAAGTTATCACTGGCAACACCACCACCATGTGGTACTGCAGTAAACAGGGCCTGGTGGTGTCCTGATTTCTGTGCTATGAGGCTCTGCTCCTCTGGAACTTGTTGAGCCTTCAGGGCGCCTCTCTAGTAGTCAACCTCTGGCGGGATCGGACACCAGGGCAGACTAACTCGGCCAACGCTTAACAGATTGCTAATGGAGGTGGCATAGGGCATCTTCCAGGAATAGGGAGAGGCCTGGCTCGATCTCTTCCTCGTCATCAAAAAACCTTTTTTGTCAACACTTTTGCACAATGGTGTTCCCTAGGAGGCACTTTCTCAGAGATGCATTCCAATTAGAGTGGAGGATGGGACTCCTGTATGCCTCCCCCCCCATGCTGAAAAAGATCAAGAATGATCAGACCCAAATCGCCTTAATGGCTTCTGAGTAGTCCAGGAGAGTGTTGTACCTGAAATAGCTGGGCAGGAGCTTCTGTCCTCTGATTAGGGTCCTCTTTCAAAGCATCTTCTGTCTCAGGGCAGGGTCTTGCATCTTGCACTACCTGCACCTTCATATGAGAAGATTGAGTCGCTGCAGTTGATATCCTATGATCTCCCTTCCAAATGCAATGTAATTTCGACAGCCAGGAGCCTTTCAATGAAATACCTGTATGCCAGACACTGAGAAGTTTGTGGCATGGTGGAGCACCCACCAGAAGTACCCATTGCAAGCAACCAGTTGGATGTCTTAGTCATTTCATCTTTGGCCCAGCAAGGTCTTGCAGTGGGCACTGTTGGCACTCTTGCCCTTTTTTGCTCTTGCTGGACCAGCTGTCCTTGTTAAAATCCTATGTTGTGATGTGTTTGCTCAAATGTTTGTAACATATGTTTCTGCCAAAGTCCTTTATGATGCCCAGTGAGACTTAAATTTGGTTCTCAGTTTCCCAATGTGTACCCAATTAGAACCAATGCACAGTAGTCCATTGAGTCATTTTAGGAAGTCTTGCTTTTTACTTTCAATACTGTCAATTTGTTCTACCCACTCAGTACTGTTTGCTGGAATTAAAGGTTTAGAATTCCTCCTTTCAGGAAATAGTTTTTTTTTCTCTGGGGGCAAACATTGGTGCTCTTGCGATGGGTAGTGATGTCTGTTAATAGTGTTATGTGCCATCCGGTTTCACAACTTGGCTCAGTTTGTGTTTAGCCTAATATCTAGGTGAGAGTTGTGCACAGACCTAGGTATGAGCCGAAAGTTGTGTAAAATGGTCATATTGTATGCAAGCTGGGTAGTTAGCTGTTACCGAGATGAAAACCAGGTGACTGCTAGGCCAAAATGTACATTCAGGGAGACCAGCTATGTTAAACTTTTGCTAACAAATGTCTGCAGCCTGTCAAGTTAAATCATCCTTCATCTGTGAATTTCAGCCTTCAAAAACCAAATTGCAGCCTTGAAACACTACTCCAAGCCCCATGCTTGCAGAACAGAAAATAAAACCAATTATTTGTGCTGTATTTTCACATAGTGCAGTCCCCTTCAAATCCTATGGGGTATTTTTAGCTTACGACCTGAAAAGTGTATGGAGCACATTTGCTATCCGTGAGAAAGCTTTTGTAAACAAAAAAAGCTTAAATGAGGCTTTGAGCCTGCCTTTTACTTACCATTGGTTGGCACTCTCGTTATCTTTCTTCTTATTGGTCAGTGACTTCCTGAGCTTACACCTGGGCTTCAAGTTTCTGTCCCTGCAGTGGAGCATGGACCAACTACAGTTTCCTGTCTGCAGCCAGTGTCGTTACGCTGGCTGCAGACTTTTTTTTTTTTATGTACTCTCGAGGAGCGCATGTCTCTGCTGTACGTATCCCGCCCTCCCCCAAGTCTCTTGGTATCTTTCCCCACCCCACCTACTACCCATTTGTTAGTGCATCACCCCATCCCACACGCTGTCTGTTCTTGCTTCTCCCTCCCTCTTCCGCCAGACCTCCCTCATGTGGCTTGTTAAGCCCTTAACCACAGGCGTAATTCCCCTCCTGTGCTGGGGGAGGAGGGCCGCGCCCGGCGCTGCAGTGCTCATGACGAGCCATCTCGTCATGAGGCACAATGCAGCTGTGCTCATGTCGAGCTGGGCTCGTCATGACTCCGCCCACTCCCATAGAGCGTCCGCACAGGTGTGGAATTCACCTCACGGGGGAGTGGCGCGGCTGTTATGACGAGCCCAGCTCGTGATGAGCACAGCTCCACTGTGCCTCATGACGAGCTGGGCTCGTCATCAGCAAGCAAGGGACCTGCCAAATGGCTATCGCAGAGCTATTTGGCTTTGTCAATGTTTTTTGAAGACGTTGCGTGCTGTACTGTAAGCTATGTTGCACAGCACTGGCTACTGTGCAACATTGCTTACATTACACCAAGTGAGCACTACGACATAAGCAGTGCTGGCCCGCACCATAGTACTTTGTTTTTATGTACTTTCAGCAATGTTGCACAGCAGTCCGCACTGCGTTTTTATGCAGAATGCCCTGCACATTGGGGCCCACAGTTCTGGCCCAGGGAGCTGGGACCCCCCCCCCCGCCCCAGCCAGTTCGGCAAAGAGCCTTGGGGTGATCATCGATGCGGAGCTCTCCCTTAAGGCCCAGGTAGGGGCTGTGATTTCCTCCAGCATGTTCCAGCTGCGCAAAATCCGCAATATTGCCCACTTTCTCTCGCACGAGGCCCTGGTACAGGTTGTGATCGCCTTGGTGCTATCCCGCCTCGACTTTTCGAACTCCCTATACTTTGGACTCCCACAATCACTCCTTCGCCGCCTCCAAATTGTACAAAATCAGGCAGCCAGACTCATTCATAAAACCCCAAAGTGGCAATCTGCTAAACCTCTCCTGCATAAACTGCACTGGTTACCGATTGAACAAAGGGCAGCCTTCAAGATCGGCTGTCTGACGTTCAAAGCTCTTCATGGCACCTACCCTAACTTCCTTAAAACCTTAATCGCGGAGCACCGCCCGGTGCGTAATCTGCGGTCTGCTCACCTCCACTTGCTGGTCGCCCCCACAATAAAACTCAAAAAGTTTGGCGGTCGAAGGTTTGCCCATTCAGCACCCAAATTGTGGAATCCCCTCCCTCTGTCAGTCAAATCAACCTGCTCCCTACTGAACTTTAGGAAGCTCTTCAAAACCAGGCTCTTTACTTAAGCCGGTTAGACTGCCTCTCCGCAATCTCTGCACCCCTTAGCGCCAGGAAACTTATGGTGTCAGTGCGCTTTACAAATTTCCCTTAACATAACATAACATACCGCTACTCATTGGTAACAACTGCGGATTGTTCATTGACCTATTGTAGGTGATACTATTTACAATTGGCAAGAGACAGTGGTCAACTTCTTCTTAAGGTGGAATCTATATATAAAAGATGTTCTATAACGATAAAGAAAATTGAGCTGCACATGGAAATGAAAAACAATTTATTTTTTTGTCAGAAAACAGATGTTTGCCTATTCAGAAAAGCAAGTTCTTCAAAACATGTAACATTAATTGACTTATTACATCCCGAAGAGGCCGTAGATCTGAAATCTGTATTTTCCAAAAATATATCGACATTATTTCAAATACAAAAAGCTTTATTTCGGCAGCTTCTGTCTTAAAAGCACCACACAAAACAGGCTAAACACATACATCACAAAATACATGTATGAATTAAGCATATAAAACTGTCAGTAAAACGTTATCTACGTTTGTCACTTTTGTCATATTCCCTGCAAGAGGGTACGTACGCCCTGGCCCCTCATCATGGGTTAGTCAGTCCACTTCTTCCAGTTCATCGAAGTGAATATGGACAGGTACATTATAAAACCCATTGTGACATTGCAAGCCATTTGATGGAAGTTTAGAGCTAGGACTGAAACCCTCACAGTGGCAGGGGATGGATGAGCCTGCCTGGTAAGTAAACCAGGTTTCTAAAGGTAACCCAAGGGCAAAAGACCCCTTTCTGTGGCTGCACCTCCTCACTCAGCGGCTTTCGAACCAGATATGGACCTTTAAAATTAATGATTGCACAATCCCCAGGGCGATCTGCCTGGTGTGGCCTGGCCCATCCACCCCACCCTGCTTGGGTGCCATTTTGATAGAAAAGTTCATATATCTGACATAATTTATTGCAATTGTAGTAACATTTCCTTGATGTCATTATCAAGTATCTCCAAAATGTTGTTGCTTAAAATGACATCTCGCTTTGTATAAACAGTATAATGGGAGTTCTCCTCATGGCTCACAGTGATCTGTAATACGGCCTGTACATAATCACTTTTGAGAGCATGACTTGAGAGTAATCATGATCTATTGCGTGATTTAAATGACGACAGTCCCACTTTGGCTAGTTGGTAGTCCTCCAAAATCGTTGCAGTGATGAGTGTTAGTGGTACATGGTGCTCCAATGATTTTGGCATAAATAAAATCTGTAGCGAAAATAGTGTTTTTTTCTCATAACACACCAAGTGCTGCCTTAATTAGTAACTTTCTTTTGAGAATTACTTTACTTACTTACCTATCTTGTGATTTGTTTCCTGTTTGAATGTATTTATACACATTTAAGTCTAATCAAAACATAAGTCCTGATTAGAAAACCAAGTACGTGAAAATGCAAAATCAGTATTTGAGGTTATCTTCGGCATCCAAAAACCTGATTTGTGCTCGTCAGTTTTTCTAGTTTTATCAACCTATGCCCTTTACTCTCTTTACAGGAAAACCGTTGTTTGCCCCATTATTGATGTTATCAGTGATGATACGTTTGAGTATATGGCAGGCTCGGACATGACATATGGTGGGTTCAACTGGAAATTGAATTTCCGCTGGTATCCTGTACCCCAGAGAGAAATGGACAGGAGGAAAGGAGATAGAACTCTACCAGTCAGGTAAGGAGCTGACCATTACCTCTGCTGAATTATTCCCATGCTGGTTTTGATCTTTGCCACTCAACTCAGCAATGTAGAACCAGTTTTTGTTGGCTTGCATTTCATTTTTTATTGCTATTATTTCATAAATACGATAAAATATTGTCCATACCTGGGCTACACAATACTAATTGATTTTGAAGAGAGTAACATATGTAATGGCATTGGTAATTAACCTAATTCTACTTACTGAAGTCCTAAACCTGTGGGCTAGTTCACCAAGTTTTAAATCGTACATAAAGAGCATTTTTGATAAGGGAAGGACCGAGGAAGGGTCGAACTGGGACAGAACATGGGCCCGGGGACCACAATAAAAGTGGCCCCATTAGTGAATTATATAGGTAAAAAAGAGGCCCATGTTTGCAAATTGGGGCAACTTTGAACTTGCATTAGCACTATGTATACATACGTGTTTTACAATGTAAGGAAGACTATATGGATTTGTGCTTGGTGCAGGTAATGTTTATTCCAATATCAGGGAACAGTAAACACGGCCCCCAGCAGACCTAAAAACAGGCCCATAAACAGCAAGAAAACCGACCCACACACTGGCCTGTCCGAATAGCCTGCCGGTCACTGCCTGAATGCAATATAGGCCGGTTCGACCCTGGACAGTGGGAAATGAAACCCCAAACACTCTGTAATTTAGTGTTATCAGTATCTAGTGGTATCCACTTTACCACTGTGGATTCTTATAGAAGTTCAGGAAATCATCCCTCACAACTTGAAATGTTACCATGTTGTTAGTGTGCAGAGTAGATCTTGTAAGCACGTAAGTAATCAGTCTTTTTTCAAGTTAGTCAATATCTAATTTTCCTACAATCACTGTTGTAATAATCCATAGGTTTTTCCTAAGTTTAGCAGATCTTTTTTTTCGGATCTTTGAATGTTAATAACCTTCTGGGTTTCAAGAGCAATCCAGTGTTCGTCCTAATTCTGACAAAAACTTTGCTTCAAAAGTGCTCAAAATTGGAGAATGTAAATAAATATGTGTCACAATCAAGAGCAATACAGTTTTAGCAACGATCTGATAAGTGTACGTTTTGCATCTTTATTGGTAAAGAAATATTATCTCCACTGAAGACTGTTGTCACTTTAAGATTACTGTGCAGTCCGAGCTTGTTGAGAGTTGAGCATGATTGTGTGTATAGCCCAGCATCCAGTTCCTTGCTAGTGTCTACTTCCATATTTTTCAGACAACTGGGGCTAAGAGCCTTGGAATGTATGTTGCAGAAATAGAAATTATTGAAGACCAACTTTAGTCCAGCATTCATCAACCTTTGATCCGTTGAGCATACTGAATTGAAAGACTCCATGAGTCATTCTCTTCAGATATATTTCCCATCCTCCGATTGCCAGAGATTGCCGCACTTTTTAAAAAAAAATTTATTTATTTATTTGTTTCGGCTAAAATGCCATTAAAGAATCACAACACAATTCATTATAAAATGCATCAAGTCACAATTTTTAATTACATTTGGAACAGGTAATACATTTATAATCTAAAAAAATCCCAATAAACCTATATCTGGACTCAATAAAATACCAATAGCCCTTTTAGCGCTTGATAAAACACATTTGGTCATACAAACTCGTCTCTTTGGCATTACAGTTTTAGGCCTTTTTTCCTGCGCATTAAATAGATCGAATACAGAAATCGGCTAACACTGAATACTATTGTTTGGGTTGTGTCTGTTTTGATTATTCTTAGTGCCTGATTACAAGATCTTATTCCTAGATGTACACATAGAGGCTTGATCCATTTTCTTCTGGCCAGTGCATAAGCTGTGCAGAAGAAAAGGATATGAGGGTCATCGTCCTTCTGGTTGCCCTCACACATGTTGCAGGTTTCGTCTGCCACTGGTGCTAAACCATTGGTCCACCTAGACCAGCGCGCCAAGGTTGTTTTGGTCAAAAGGTTTCCATATCTTAATTTCATAAGAAGGGTTTTGGCAAGTGGAGGCTCAATTTCGTCAAGGAAGGCCTCAAAAAAAGGCTCATCCTTGAAACTCAGAAAGTTGGTCACTAGGGTCCCAGCATTATTCACATTTGTTATTAGGTTAGACACAAAACTCCAAAAAGCCCTTTTTACAACCAGTTTTGAGTTCGGCGGTAAACCTTCCGGATCCTCCCAAAAGTGATTTAAACCTATTTTGGTGAACCAGATTTTAACATGTTTTAGCCATGGAATGGTGTTCAGTTTGTCCAACCCCAGTATCTCTTTTAGACCTTCCCTATAATCATACAATTCAGGTGTCTGCCAAAGCCTTACCCATAGCATTAGTGGCCGGACGATGGTGTAGTGGTCAGTCCTTTTAACATTTAGATCCAGCTGGAGTGGCACCAAAGGAGTACCTCTTGGAGCCCTTACCAAACTTCTCATAAAGTTATTATCCATAACAATAAATGTGTCCTTTGACATGGGCCCCCAAATTTCAGCGCCATATAGGGCCGCTGGTTGGACTTTGAATTTGAATAACTCCACTACAGGTGACACAGCTTTACTAGTACTCCAGCTTTGTTTTCTAAGGATAGGCTTTACATTCTGTGCAAATATCAACTTGCTTTTTTCGATTTGGGGCCGCCATGAGAAGTTAGAATCTAACGTGACCCCTAAATATGAAAAGTTTTGAACAAATTTACAATTTCTCACCATTCAGAATTAAACAGCCTTTATCTGGTTTTGATGGGTTTAGGGCCATACATTTAGTTTTTTTCCCATTGATTTCCAATCCCTTCTTGCTGCAATAATCGCTAAAGGAATTAAGTAGTGCCTGAAGACCTTTCTTAGTTTGAGAGATCAGGATAGTGTCACCTGCTAATAATAATGAAGTTACCTTTTCTCCATTAAATTTCGGTGAATCATTTTTACACCCCTCGAGATGTGCAGGGATGTCATTCACAAAAAGGGAGAAAAGTGTGGGGGCCAATACGCAGCATTGGCGCACGCCACGCTCGATAGGTATTTTTTGGGTTAGTTCCCCGTTTGGACCCCACCGCACTTTTGCAAAGTTCCCAACATGCAGTTCAATTATCTGTACCAACAAACTGCTGGGAAACCCTGCTTCACTCAATGTTCTCCATAGAAGGTCTCGTGGCACTAGATCGAACGCTGCTCTCAGATCAACGAAAGCAACGTATAAGTGGCCCTTATTAATGTGTACATATTTCCAGTATATACAGCAAAATCTGAATACTTGGTCAATTGTGCTCACTTTACATCGAAAACCGGCTTGATATTTCGTTATAATAGCATTCTCCTTCAACCAATCATTAACACGACTTAGGATGTGTCTCGAGTAGATTTTTTGGAGAATGTCCATCAGGCTAATTGGCCGATAATTAAAAGGGTCCAGCCGATCCCCTTTTTTAAAAATTAAGATAATTTCTGCTCCCCTCCAGCTTCCTGGGAAATCTAGACTGTGGGATAGTTTATTACACAGGTAGTTTATGTACGGTGCCCATATCTTTAAGTCGTGCTTGTACAAATCCCTGGTATCTTGTCTAGCCCTGGCGCTTTGCCACTTTTTACCGAGTTTATTGCCGCCTCGGTTTCTTCTATAGTGAATTCCAGGTAGTCTAGGGGGTATTTAAGCCACGGGGCATCATCGCCGGAGACACTTGACATTGTGTCAAACTTTTTGTAAAGGTTCGTGAAGTGGTTAACCCACGTTAGCTCGTCTAGGTAAACATCTTTTGCCACTCTCCCTACGTGGTTACCATTAGCGACTAGCCTCCAGAACCCTACATTATCCTTTGATTTGACAGCTATCAACAGGTCCGCCCAGCTTTCTTCCTCCCAAGCCTTTCTTGAGGCATTTTGTACCTGCTTATAAATTTTCCTTGCTATTTTTACATCTTCCGCAGATTTTGATTTAATCGCAAGCAGAAGAGCCCCCTTGGATTCCCTACATAATCTGTCATACCATGGTTTACTATGGGACAGATTATGTAATTTTTTATCATATTTCTTTGGCATTTGTGTGACTAGCGTTCTCAAAGCTCTAAAAAAGTTTTTGTGGAGTGACATAAAACAAGCAGGGTTTTCATCATCGGTAGGGGAACCTATAAAAGCTTCAAAGGACCCTGCAAATAGTGTGTAGATTTCGGCAAGAATCTCACCATGCTCCAATATGTGAGACCATTTAAGTGCTCATCTGTTATTACTGACAAGGATCTCATCACTCGTTCCGCTATTTACATCAGTTGTCGGCACATGCACAACCCCCAGGAGCAAAGAAGCTTCTAACAATAGACCCAGGGGGTAGTGATCACTTTCTAGCCTGTCCTCTACCTCAAAATCAATCATACTCTGCCAAATAGACAGTGAGACAATTACAAAATCTAGATTGCTTTTGCAGTTGTTTCTTGAAAATGTTGGTTTTTTAGAGGTGTCAGATGGGAACCGCCCGTTACAGGCCCTGAGGCCATGCTCCGCAGACAACTTCATTAGTTGGACTGCCAAAACTGTACATTTAACAGGTTTATTATTCTCCAATGTTGGAATATGGTTAGCTTGGTCCTCTTCTTCAAAAATATCACTAAGCCCTGGGACCGGTTCATAATTGTAGTTTAAGTCACCAGCTATAATGACATATTCCTCTTTTCCAACTATTCTACCTAAAAGGGAGTCTAGTTTAGCTAGAGTGGGAGATTCTTTGGATGCAGGGGCAGGTCTATTGTAGACATTTATTAGGTAAAGTATTTTCCCTTCACATGTAGTGATTTTCAAAGCGAATATGTCAGGTGAATTTGTATCTACTACATCAATCTGTATCCTCAAGGTTACCTTCACCCAGGTTATTAAACCACCAGAGGGCTTCCCCTTGTAGATGGAATAGCACCAATTCCAAAGGATTTGAACCCTACCCTATGTGGTATAGCTACCACCCAAGATTCCTGTAGCAAACAGAAATCACTGGAATCAATAAACTCTGCCCATTCCAGGTCCCTCAAATTCTTGGCGACACCGGCTATGTTCCATGACACTAGTTTCAGTGACTCACCCTTGCTACTTGATACAACAGGTGGCTTCAGAGTTGGGGGTTCCATGTTTAGTAACATCTCTCTCAATGGTTCCTCTCCCAATGAGGCAGTATCTTCGCACATCCAACCTCTATCTCCCTGGATGATGGCATTATTTGTGTTCCTATATTCTGGTGGCAAAACATCTTGTTGTCTCTCTACCTGGTCACAATCTACCACCACTACCTCAATGCCGGTTGGTGGATTGACTACATCTAAATCTCTAATATTAGTATATGCACTGTGATCCTTTTTGTTTCCTACACCCGTATGCGCTTCTGGGTTTGCTCCCAAATTTCTTTCTCTTGGTTCGTTCCAAGTAGAGGGGTTTAATCTACGTGTTCTAACTTTGGTGCTAGATGCACGTCCCGCCAAAGGATTCAGTCAATCGACTGCGTCTAAGCAGCTGAATCTGTTATAGGATGGCAATCCCATCCATTGGCTTGAGTTTCCCAGGTTCCCACCACATGATCTACCTGAAGCACTATGGTTAACCATTGTCCACCTTCCACCACCCTCTGGGTACGTTTTGGGTGGGTAAAAGTAGGACAGTGGTCTAGTTTGAATTATATTGCTTCCATCTAACGTGCATGGGTTCCAGGATTGCCGCACTTATTAATAGTCTTCTTGGAACCGAGTTTGTGAGTCACTGTGTTGAGAATTCTTAACTAGTTGATTTTTACATGAAGTGACCAAACTAGGCTGAAATATAATTAAGGACTAGATCGTCATTAATGTTGCCAATGTTTTTAAAACATTATTACAACATATCTATCTTCATGCAACAGTTTCCGAATTATGCATTTTCTGATTAGCGGCACCCGGGGAAAAGAGTTCGGGAAATTATTTTATCCAGTACCTCGTCACCAATGACCTCTGCAATCCAGAGCGGTAATTGCAAACACAACAGTGATGGACAGAATCCAGAGCCATCCCGCCTGTGAGAGCTCGCGTATCTAAGTTTCGTAACATGGGTGCGCTATCCACCCTACTGTCCCAATCCTAGTCCTTCTGGACACCTTCACTCCCTTTGATTCACTTGACCTCCGTATACTCTTCCAAGGCATTGCCTGCATGTGCCTCTCCTACCTTGATGACCAATCCTGTCTATCTTAGAGCTTGTCCAGCTCTACGCGCACCTCTCGGCTGCTGACAATACAAGAATTCCTTCCTTTGCCCCACTACTTTTCCGTGTTGCATCATTCCTGCCTTTCTCTTCGATGCTCATTCCAGGTTTACGTGAAAGGTTGGCCATATACTTAACTCACTGTGTCTAAATGCGTCTCTTTATATTAAATCCACTGTGCCAAAAAGCATTGGGTCTCCCATCTTTCTCAGCAGCATACATTCTCCCCCGCTCCCTGGTAGGTTCACGAGTGCTCTGCAAGCCCTTGACTGTGATATGTGCCTGTTTCGTTCGACCTGTGCGAACTCCGTCCCTTCCTTTCTGTTACTCATCAAGCAGGATAACTTTAACAGAAACGGCATGCACCTCCTTTTTGCTGCTTCTCCCAAACTATTGATAAAGGACTTTAGCTTGACGGCCACTGTACCCTCTTACAATTTCTAAGGTCATCTCGGGGTCACTTGGTTCCCTGGATCCTTGTTACTTTTCTAACTTCTCGCAGTGCTATCCATCTACGGTTTTTGATCTCATATCACTGCACATACAGTCTGCCTGTTTTTACACATAATTCCCCCACTTCATTTGGAAATCCCACAACAGTCTTTGCATCCCCCGCGCAATTCAAACAGGTTCTCTCTTGGTATCACTAGACTAGACCTGGGATCCTAGAAAACTCCCCCTCCCCCCACCCGCCCCTCGGTGGGTGGCAAAGATTTCCAACTTGAGTGTTCCTCCAACATCTTCTCAGCTTGAGGCCAATACACCAGAGTACAGCACGCTCATTCCTGGGATTCTTAAGTAAATAACGCCTTGTGTTGTCTCCTCTTCTCGTGCAGGTTTTTATTTCCGAGAATGGACTTTCCATTGCTCAGAATCGCGTGTCACTGTATATATTCAGTGCGGTTTGTGCCGTAAACAGCCTGCGGATGGCGCGTGCAGTCATAACTCGAGCGTCATCCCTGCGCCTCGTGATAGAAATGAAGTGAACGTAGGTCCTTGTTCGCCCTCTGCCAGGCTGTAAGAAATGGGAGCGTGGTCCTCTTTGCTGTCAGGGTTGAATGTTATTAAGCTTCGATGTCCGTGGGGGGGATGTCATAACTCGACTCTATTTTGACGTATGTAGCCCACATGTTCAGACGGCCTCAAACAAACGGTGTCCTCTTGCAGCCTTTAATATCGGGTTTTGTCACGGAGCAGCGGAACAAGCACATCAGAACCATCCGTTAGTGTCTTGAGCATGACTGTGAGAGGCTGTCCATGCAGATTATGCATCAACACTGTTGCAGATGCGTTTAAATGTTGTTGCTGCCAGCAAACCTTTCCCTAAATAACATTTTCCTAGAATTGGTGCACGATTTGACTCTCCAGCCTTTGGATCCTTTACTCCCACATTAAATAGTTTGGAGTACGATATGCGACCACACGCATAAATGAGGCGCACCCTGCAAGCTAATGGGGCAATTGCGCCACCTACAGGACAACGGAAAAGTAATTGTCAATGTTCCACAGTTCAATTATATCGACATTTGTACTTGGGTATGACTTCGTCGTAGCTGGAGGCGCCGTTTGCACTTTAATTAGAAACTGTTTAGTTAACCAGTTCAACAATTAAAATGTTAATTGTCATTTATTTTTGCGGCATCATTTTAATTCTCAGAATACATTTACAGTGGCTGGAAATTGACCAGTCCTTACTCTGCCAGGCATATTTTTGGGTCCAGGAAGCCATACAAATCCGCCCCATCCAATCTCTCTATGTAATGCTTTTTTGCCCCCACTATGTCCTGTCATATGCTAATGATTAAATTCAGCATCTAAAACACTGAATTTCAGAGCATTAACGTTTGCTCCCGACTTTGAATATCCAAAGTTGTAGTCCTAGAAGAAAGTTTCACAGTGATCTAGGGAGGGGGGTACCTCTGTTAATCGCATAATTCAATAAGCATTGGGAGCAGAAAGGCATTTTGAGACTTCTTGGATTTGGTATGGGAATTATATTAGTAGGGTGAATATTTTTAGTCTTTTTGCAGGTGTACCATATAGCACTGAATTACCTCAAAGTTGCAGCATGTTTTTTTAATGTGTCAAGCGAAGTGTAGTAGTAGGTTAGTATTCGTGTATTAGTAATACAGCTTGTTTCTCCTTTAATAGAATTTTGATTGTAGAAGTGTATGAAGTAGCTTGTATGGGTAGCGACGTTATGGAATGGTGATGGGAGGACGCAGCAGGTGCATGGCGGGAGGCTGTGAACATCCCTGTGTGCACGGAGCAAGTCCAATAGATGGTATTCTGAATGTGGGCTCCGTGTCCTGAGATACTACATAAAGCCCAGAATGTTTTTCTCTACGCAGGGAAGCATTATGGGTCCAGAAGAGACCGAATGTCATGAGCTAGAACGTGAGGAGTGGTTGGGCTTCAAAACATGCACTTGTGTTGGTCCACTGTGCGGTTGTTTTTATACGGTTACATTTCACATAACGTTTGACGTGGGGTTAGGATTGCAGGTTAGTGGTTTGCCGTTGCTTTTGGAGCACGTTTACAAACGGTAATTAGAACCCAGTTATTAAAGCCAGCACCGTAGACGCTAGCCTGCATCTCAGACCTGCACTGATCAATTAAGTTAAATAAATTTCATGTAAAAACTGATCACAGAAGAGTGAAGTGCTTCTGTTGCTCGCATCATTAATGTAAATAATACAAAGGATAACATTGGAAACCGGTGTTCAGTAAATGACTCGAGACTTAACTTTGGTAATAAAACGGGAGTTTGAATTCTATTCTTGAGCCTAAAAGGGATGCCCTATAATATGACATAAAGTTCAAAGGAACATATATCTTTAAATGGCGAGAACAATCTATATCCACCGTCGGCTGCATTGTATCGATGTTGCACACGAAAGCTGCTTTGACACAATCACTGTGGTTATATGGTGCAAGGTGAGATCTTCGACAAGAGCACCACCAGAATATTGACAGTCTGTCACACAAGCAGTACTGATTTGAGGCCTGAACTAATTAGTGCATCTATTGGATAGCTACCTGAAGATCTGATTGAGGGAGTGCGGTCTTGGGAGAAACTGTGAAAGTGCTGCCAAGCAATGCCTTGCTTACGAATCGGTACCTCCACGCAAGTGACACGAGCCGCAGGACAGCCCTAGATGGACTGCAGCTACCAAAGTTCCATAGCAATGCTAGGAGAGATCGAGTTCGGACAAACTTTATTTAGTCCACAATTAGTTTGAAGTATTATATGTAGCAAAATCTTGTAAAGGATGGGTGCACACAGGAGCTGTGGAGTACATTTTGGGCCAGAAAAAACACTTAAGTTCACTGGTCTTTGCTATATGAGCTTAACAATGAAACTTAGTAAATTTAATCTCATACATTTGAAGCAGAATTGTACCTCTCTGGCATTGGAGCTGGTATATAAACTGAGACGTTCAATGTAAATAAATCCTTCACTGTATTGTAATGCAAAGTTATATGTAATCAGTCTGAGTGCCATCATAGCCACCAATATTCTGATAGGGACCTGGATTGCCCACCATGGTTTTGGACTCAATGCTGTCGTACTGTTGATACTTTATCCGCAAGATTGTGCGTTTGGACAACATAAACGTCAAAACTGTGCGAAACGGACTTCCTGCACTCCACAAGGATATATTGCCTGTAATCCTGGCTAGCTCATGGTGCACCCTCTGGACTTCTAAACCGTACAACAAACCTAGGGCATGCGCAACCTCAGAACATGACCACTCTGACTCCCCAAGGAAATCATGGAAGATCAGTCCCTTTCATTAGTAACTCATGCATGCCCAAAGGGAGACACAAGAAATATGCAAATCTGAAGTTCAAACATTTATTGAAACAATAAGATTCTTGTGTAAAATACGTATTCTGGCATTAATAGAAGGAAATAAAACCGAGTAATCAACATCACAGGAATGGTAAAGAAAATGAACAGTTCAACCATTGTGCTGTTATGTGGATGATATGTTTGCATATAATTGTGCTCCTACCTCGTGCTCCCTATCCTAGTGTGCCTAGGGTGGATGAATCTGCCAGGATCCCCTAGGGTGATCTAACTCCCCAGGTACCTGTGGGCATTTTTTCATCTGGGGCCAGTTTTGGTGTAGAGCTAGGCACCATCCCTGTTAGGAGGGAGGTAAATAGGATTCAGCTAGACTAGAATTCCATCTTGAGGTGACCTAAACAGTGTCAGCTGAATTCTCCTCTCCCTCAACCAAGGAGTGATGATATTTATATAATAAACTTCACCCATGTTGCCATGCCAAAGCCCCAGTCAGGCTGCCATTATTGATTCTATCTTTACAGGGCTGTCACTGAGCAGACAATAACAAACATCAACATTTTGCATAGTGAACTTAGCCCTTGTACAGAATGTTCAAGGCTCCGATAATATGCTATGGAAAAATGTAAATATAAGCAAAGCCATTTCAGAGAATATTATCCCATAAAGGCACGCAAGCAAATGTGTGTCAAGTGTCAATGTTCAAGAAAGATGTCAACTTTAAATGTGAGTATGTAAAATGGTGGTTATTGCCCGTCCTAAGTGACAACTAACAATGCCTTCATTAGGATGCCTATGGTGGAGTCAATGTTACTGGTGCTCCATAACTGTTTATTAGCCTGGAAAGAGGCACTTGGGCTGCTGATGACCAATTTAGTCGGTGTAGTGCAGTCTATCCTGTCCTAATGTGCCCTCCCTGCTCCTGTTTATTTATGGACTATCCAAGTCGTTCTGTTACAGGACGTGAGAAGACAAGAAATGTTTCCCTTTCTACCTCGAAACCAAACTGTCCCATTGATAAAGGTACAGGCAGGCAAACATTGATTATGATGTGTACAGGCGGTTTAGTGGTTATGGGGAGATTCATATAAAGGGCATAATGAGTGGTATGGCCGGGGATCCACGCCACTGGAATATGTCCATCAAGGTAATCCGTCTATTTGTGAATGGCCAGACCTATTTACTTACATCACAGAAAAGTAAAAAGGAAATGAAAGGGCACCAAAGAGAAATACAGTAAAAAGGGGTAAGGCGTGGTTGTAAAACAACCATGGCAACAGTATGTTGAATTGTGGGTATCCTCATATCTCTGTTTGATAGGTACATCTGTGCTAAGTGGAATGCAGTATTATCTAGTTCTCTCCAAAGTGATTACTGTTACACTTCAGGTGTGGGGTTGGTAACAAGTTTGATCTTCAAAGGTTCAGATCATGGCGGGCCTTGTGCATGGGCGAGCTGGGCCCTGGCCTGGGGTGCCAATATTCCAAGGGAGGCAGCAGGGAACTGCCTGACTCAAGGTTATGCAAATAGCAGTGTATTCATCCCACATAGTGTCAATCAGATCCCGTTAAGGGCTTTGTAAGCAGCCCTTAATGTGCCTTAGTGTAATTGCTAGCACCCCATCAACCCCATTGCCGTTATTCCCACCTTCCTCACAGCTTCTGCCCTCACACTGCAACGACCACTGCCCCCACAACACACACTACATTTTCTTACCGCCCAGGACGCTGTGCTGGTCAATCCAATATAGGGCTGAGCCTGGTTCAGATTAACCCCTCCATCTGTGAGCGAATTTGTCCAGTATTCAGGACACAGTTGTTAAACCTCATGGAAAAGAGAATATGCCATCTACTCTCTGGAACTCTATTTTTAAGAAATAGTTTTACACACTGTAGGTTTACTCCCGTATCATTCAGTGATCTTCCATGGTTTGAAAGAAACCCCACTCAGTACCTGTGCATTCCTATTTCACTCTTTGCTTCAGCATCTTGATTTCTTAAATTCTATGTTTGTCTATTCATTAGACTAAAATGCACTTCTTCATTACTTGTGCATTTAGTGCACATACCACAACACTTGCATCAATTCTTTATCCATGTTAAGTATCATTGCTGGGTACATTCCACAGGTTTGGGTTCCTTCTGCCCCTCTAACGCAGTGATGTCTTAATGAAAGGCATATATGCAGAAACCTGTTTATCTGGATAGGCCATGATTTCACAGGTGAGGAAAGAGGTTCGTGGAAGGGATTTGATTAGGCCACCAACATAATTATTGCTCAAGTTTTATACTTCAGTGAATCAAACACAAATTGTTCCCCAGGAAAGGGAGACTCTGTTAGATAGCACCTTTGCCTATTTTTCAATTCATGGGATGTTAATATACTGCCAGGGGAAGCTATAGGAGTCAAGAGTGAGCTTTGTGGATGGAGTAGAATATCAGGAGAGTGAAGGACAACATTAATGGGTGTGTCGTGAGCAGTCAAAAACCCAGGACATTGGTGCCGATAGTGGGTAAGGTACAGGCAAAAAGGTGAGGCTGGGAACCTCTCCTCGTCAGACTTAAAAAGGTCTTTCCAAACCAATAGATGTAATCTCTGGCTTAAAAGGACACACTTAGCAAAGGCATGTACTGTCAGTCCTACTATGGTCATTTAGTGCTTTGTCCACTCATTCATACTCCAGTCACTCACCTTTCCGGTATAATATGGGGATGACGCATCTTCTTTGAAATATATTTACGGCATTCAGGAAGAAATCTATGGAAAATGCATGGAGATGTTGCGTTTTGTGATCGTACCACCCCGAACCTTTCCATACACAAGCTAGGCAAAAAAGAGTACTTTAAAAAAAAATGTTTTGTTGAGATTTATCAAATGGTCCAAAGTTATTAGCAACACAAAAAAGCTTAACTAAGCAACATCTGACCTAAATAGATCTACCCAGTGGTGATCTCCACTGGCATACATGGATGGACGCATTCAGGCATGAACAAACAACCAGAGAGTTTACCCTTTTGGATTACTCTTTCCTGTTTCGCTTCTACTGTGTTATAAAAATAAAAACAATTATGCAGGATTTGCAAATTCAACTTGGAATTCACATATCCTACAAAAAAGTCTGAAAAAAAGGAAGTATTTGAAGCACTAATGCTGTGCTTGGCCAACAGCCAGACATGGGGTTGGCCACCTGGAGTGCTGGTTTCATGGGCGGGACTGAAGCCAGGATTAAAGGCTGACCCCTGCTGCGTACAGCCAAAATTCCATGCACTCTATGTGTTGGCCGCTCGCAGATATTGGGAACCGGGATGGTTGAAGGCTAGGCTCTGTGGCCAAGGTTCCCTGATGAGCATGGCCGAAGGTTGGCTTCCAACTGAGGGTTTGGTGCATGGCCTGGCCACATGCCAGATCCTGTGACCAACCCTGCAGCACAGTGCCGAATGCTGTGCATTTCCTTTCAGGCATGTGCTGTCCGTGATTAGCTGGATATTGGGCATGGCCTGAGGAGAGAGGCACTGTGTTCAGTCGCACTGAACTTAGCCAAAGGCCATGCGTAGGTGTGCGTGCCCACCTGCCGATGGTGAGGCACAGGGCCTTCAGCCAGGATTAGCAGGGGTTGACCACCCACAGAGTGTTGGGTGCTCTGGCTAACACCAGTGCACAAGGCCAAAGGTCGGGCACTGTGGGTGTTGGACACCTGTAGAGGGTTAGGGGCAGGCTGAAAGCCAGATCCAGCATCCAACCCCCTCCCCACCACTGTGCACAGCTGCAGTATGTTTACACCTGAGGCTGGCTACCTCCAGAGTATTGGACCAAGGAACTCTTTATAAAATCTCTGGAAAAAAATAAAGGTGAAAGTGAAGTAATGGTTAGAGTTTATTCCCCTCAGCCTATGTTTGAAAGAAATATGACAATTCACCTAAAACAGTTAAAGTGCCAAGGTTATAAATTAAATCTGAAAACCCTCTGAAATTCACAAGTTGATGTTGTGTCCCACATTGTAGTTGTAAAGTCACTGCAATGGTATTTGCAAAACTCATCATAACCAATGCAGGGAGCACCTATTAATTATGAACCGAAGAATGACATACTCGCATGTTCATTGACTTGTACACAAGTCAGCTAGTAGAGCATTTCATGTTTCTTGCATCTCCCCAGGTTAACCTTTCCAATCATCATTGCATGCCCGATGGTTTGAGTTTATATATGGCCACTGTTCCTCTACACAAGAGGCAACTATGTGCAGGCAAAGTCTGCCCCCCTCTGAGCAGGAATGCTGGGGCACCACAACAAACGGAGTCTGGATATAAAAAACTGTGTGGTCCAGGGCAAATACTTTATTTCACCATGCTGCCTTTATCTTTATTATCATATATGAGTACATCTTACACAATTGGAGTTCAGCATGTCTGTTGTACAAAAACTTGTTTGATTTAACTTTGTAGTTAGACAAAGGAAAGTAAATACCAAACTTCAAGATAAAGTGAGCAGTAATTGGTAAGAAGACAAAAGAGGACATTTGACCTCTGTCTTGGACATCAAATGTGACAAGATAAAAACAAGGTTTGAAGGCATCTTTATTGCTCGTTCACATTCAGAATGAATTTGATGCCTGTTCTTTGCCAGCTCTTTGCCAGCTCAAGCTCTCTCGCTCGAACGGGCCAGTAGGCCCTAAAATAGCTCACGCTGATAAAATTTGACTCGCCATAGCGAGTGGGTGACTAGATTATTTTGAGGCCTGAATTAAGGGCCAGGTCTTGTAGCACCGGTCCCGATTGATATCCAGCACAAGTTGACGGCCACTTGAATGTGTCACTCAGCAACTGGCCTGGATTACTATAATTAGCAACTCGCCCCTTTTCATTTACAGTATAAGTGGGTAGGCCTCTTCAAGTCCTCTTGTTTCCCATAGAAGTTAGATAGACTTTGTTACTCCTTCTGCATGTTTTTGCCGAGACTTTTAGATGGTATTCCTCCTTCCACAAAGAGACACACCTATTGAACAAGCACAATAATTTAGTCTTAGTCTGTCAATAGAGACATTTTGGAAGAATCAAGAGATGCTTAATTTCAAATTACCAAAATGTTAATCAAGTAAAACTCCCAGTGTTCATGCTAAATTACATAAGAACCCAATATCACGTTTATTTAAACTAAGCCACAAGATGAATCATCATTTGGCATTCTCTGTTGCAAGTTACCTGTTACAACTTTGGTGTTAATCTATCTAGGATTCTCACACTCGCCCCTCTCCCCCACCTCCAAATGGAATCGACATGCATAAGCTGTGCATGCAGTCTATTGCATCTTCACTTATAGGTAGCCATGACAGGCTGACAGTTTGTCAGGAAATGGTCTAGAGGCTTCCACTGCTGACTTGGATAATATTATTGCTCACTTCAAAGCATACAGTTGACTCGAGGGTGCGTTATTGTTTACCTGTGCAGCACACACTTATCCATATAACTTTATTTACACAAGCCCCACACCAAACCTAAAAAGAAAGCATTTTTCCAATGTTTTCGTAGCAGGCATTTCTGTTGCGTTATTTATTTTTTTATATCTAAAAAGTATACTTCAGCCTCAGATTCAGTAGGGTCTTCTGTGTGACGTTCAGTTGCCACACTTGTGATATCAAACTTCCCGTGTCCACTGTTGTCTTCTGGAGCCTTAATTTCTGTGTATGAAATGTTCATTAATTTAATTGTTGACGGTCCCTCCAGGTATTGAAGAGAGATACTGTTCCTTCTGACTTTTGATAATTGCTCTAACTGCAACTAGCACGTGCTCCAAAGATACATTGGCTAGAGGATATGGAAGACACTGCAGTGTCAAACTGCTGAGCGCTGGCCACCGGTCCGTCTTCCAATGCCAAATGTTTAATGGCTCTTGATCTACTAAGTCCTCTGTGGGTCATCCAAATAGTCTTGTACCGTTTTGTCAAGTGTCCTTGTTGTTGACCTTGGTTTCGCCTTTGCCTACGTGTGTACACTTGATTTAAGTCCTACTATAGTGATGAACCAACCCATTGCAGATGTTACAAGTGAAGCTGTTGGTGCTGTAGGTCAAGTGTCGGGCACTGGTGTGCCTACTGGCGGATGCTGCTTCTACATTTGCTACATGCTTTTCGATTCTGTGCCAATATCATGCTCTCCAGATGCTGAAGGCAGTCCTTAAGTTCTGCTATGGCCTGGAATTTGTATCATCAGGTCACTTGCTTTCCGGATGATAATATTCTTGTAATTTGAGAAATCCACTACTGAAGAAGGAATAAAAGGGAGAAACGCTTTTTGTATGGTGAATGCAGTATCATGGCACGGATGTACTCTTCGTAGGGTAAAATCTTATTGTGTTCTGAAAAAGGATAAAGCTGTTGACCAATACAGCTACTGTTTCACTGACATTGGTAAATGTTTGTAACACTTTTTGAAAATGTTCCTGTTGCATGTACAACAATAGGATTGTTTGGCTGTTGGTACTGTCCTTCTTGCTGTCTTCCCTTGATAAATCGCAAACAGCACCAGCATTTGAACAGACACTCCACTGGTCCTCATTTTTCAACCTCCATTTTCATGGTTTGGCATAGCAGTTGCATCCCCTCTATTTTGTAATATATAATTATTGATAGGCCTGTACTGCTCAAACAGGTGTTGCAGCATATAGTAGGCGGAGTTCCAGTTGAATGGCACCTCCTACATGACAGCTTTTACAACATGCTGAATGATCCTTAACTACTTCCAGGCTTTGAAAGAATGTTTTAATCAGTGCACATCTGGTGACAAATGTCCAGTATGGTGATGATTTCTGTTTCTTTTGTGAGGAAATCTTCCACAGTTAGGTTGATGCAGTGCGCTAAACATAGGACTGTGATGTATCCTCTGTCAGCCTTGGCTTTGACAATATTACTGCCATTGTCAGTTGCTGTAAACCTAATGCTGAGACCTCTGGGTTGAAACCATTCTTAGACATTTGTGTTACATTCGACGAACATATTGGCAGCTGTATGTGATTTATCAGTGGAGAACTCTGCAACTATTGCATAGCGCTGAATGCCTTGGAAAACTTCCTCCTAGTGGCTAGCCTTCGATTACCCCCTCGAAGGAAATCTAGTGTATAGAGATGCATCTGTAGTCTGTGCTCTCAAAAATCGTGTTAAATGGATGTTAATGGCCCTGAGCTGGCTGCCACCCACTAAGTCTGTAACCGTACTAACTCACACATTTAGGTACAGTTTGTAAAACATCATGAGTAGGCATACACAAACCAAACTCAGTATGCAGTAAAAATATTAGAAAGCTATTATATAAATATTTTTTATTATTCGGTATCTCTAATATTTAGTTTGAATAAATATGTAAAAACAATGTTTCTACAGAAAAGTATAATACATAAATCTTCCATTTTATGAATCTGAATGATGGTGAAAAATCTCAGTGATGTTCAATTGTATATCGTTCTGTAATTTCCTGCTTAAAATCACCATCACCAATAAGACCAGCAACCCATATTATTGTCTTAGCCAACACATATTTCGTGGTGGTAAAACGCTTCTTCAGGGCTAAATAGATGTAGTGGATAGTTGTTGATACCCAGATCACCATTTATTTTCCAAACCGGTACAGGCAAAAAACCTCTGACTGATAATATAGTCACTCTTGATCACTTGCATTCTCCTCAAACCATGAGAGATTAGAAAATCTCAGATGTTCTCTTCAGGCATCCTGGTCTGTGGCGTGTACTGCTATGTAAGATTTACATCAGAGAAAACATATATTTAAGATTCTTTACACATCACTTGCATTCTCCTCAAACCATGAGAGATTAGAAAATCTCAGATGTTCTCTTCAGGCATCCTGGTCTGTGGCGTGCACTTCTATGTAAGATTTAGATCAGAGAAAACATATATTTAAGATTCTTTACACATTTCTCTCCAAATAATTTTTACTTCCTGATTAATATACCTTAACAACCAAAAAGCATAATTCATTGTACGTTATATATTGTACATAGTGGACATAAATACATCTGTCATTATTTTATGCATTCATTCAGGATCACAGCGCCCAATGCATTTCAGGACAGCCTTTCCCTTAGTCGGTTAATTACCTATTAACAAAAAAATAAACAGTTCCACAAGTTGCCAAAGCTTTTAGGCTGCACTCTCCATCGGAAAAATCAGGCAACAGCGCAATCTGCAACTCCCTGGTTAATAAGGTTGCCCTAAGCGTTTCAGACATAAGTTGTCCTTGATTACAGGCAGAGCGACATCAACATAAAATGCAAAGACTGCTGCCCAATATTACAAGTAGCTTTATTGCCTACAGGTGGGGCCTCGTGAACTCACAGAATTGCATTCTGGGAACAGCAGTTTTTGCATCAGCCTGGTAGTTCATAATAAACACTCAATGTCCACTCTAAATATATTTTCACAATTTAGCCATTAAAGGGCTCAACAGGGAAAGCAGAGAAACGCTGTTAAATATAATAAGCAGCCAACTTGATGGACGGAAAGCGGCTCACAACATCCAGAGCCTTCAGGCCGCATTAACTCACTGCGGTGGTGCAATCCCCACGGCATGGCTGCCGTGCATTATAAACAGTTCCACTGTTTCAGATTCCTTACTTGAGGGATCCCTGTGGAATCACATTGGTGAAAAAGTTCCGTAATCTAAGAATCCTCATAAATTTATAGAAAGCCACCTCATTTTCAAGCTCATACTGCTATATGTCGGTACAAAAGATGTGCCTCTGTTTAAAACTGTTTCTTGTGCTTTAGTTACATTTACTGATGAGATGTTGATTATGAGGCTTTGGTTTGGCTCCTCAGACCCTTCTTGAGTTTGTCCCTTTCTTTTTCCTCTCCGGATTTTTGTTGAGTAAGAATTTATTTTCTTAGTTGTTGGTCCGAGGGTTGCCCTGAGTCCCCTGCCTCTCCTAAATGACACATCTATGGGTTTTTCCGGAGCTCCAGCCTACGCCAATACTTTTATGGCGACATTTGAAAATGAACATATTTTAACAAACCCATCTTGGACCGAAGGCTTAATCTTTTTTCGAAGATTCATTGACGACATTTTCTTGATTAGGAAAAACTGCGAAGAATCATTAATAGATAATATACAAACTCTGAATACCAAAGACTTGAGGATTCAATTTACACACACTATCAGAAAAAGTAGACTGTCATTTTTGGATGTTTGGTGATTTTATTGGATTTCAGTTCTATCCAAACGTATGTTCAAAAAGCCCATAGCTAGGAATAATTCCTTATTATTCAAAAGTTTTCGACCACCATCTCTAGTGAAGAATTTACCTTACTCTCATTTCTTAAGAACTCAACGGATTTCATCAGAATTGACAACATGTATGTGGACCATGCAAGCACAAAAATTAAACTACAAAGCCAGAGGATGCCCGGACGATCTGCTGGATGAACACATATCCTGAGCAATGCAAGTTAGCAGAGAGCTTCTTTTACAAAAAAATACTAAAAACAATCTAACAGAATGGTTTTTGTATTAAAATACTCTCCAGTTTCTAGGGAGATAAAAACAAGCATACATAAACGCTGGCAAGTATTAGAATCTGAACCGGACTTTGAAGGATTGTTCAAAGAAAATCCACGCTTTGCATATATACGTGCACGGAATTTGAAAGAACTTTTGGCATCCACCAAAAGAATAAAGCCACTCACTGGCAAAACAGGAACCATGAAATGCTGGAATTGTATTCATTGTAATAACGTTTCACTAGGAGAAAATCTTTTACACCCCTGAACTGGCGAACAGATAAGACTAACTCAAGCCACAGATTATAACTCCCAAAATGTGGTGTACACGATTAAATGTCCATGCGGACTACTTTACGTCGGCAAAACTGAGAGGAAGATGAAAATTTGTTTAACTGAGCATAAAAGTATAATTCGAAACAAAAACATCAATTCAAGTTTAGCCACACATTAGACACAAAGCCGACATACAATTGCACAAATCAAATTTAAAATTATAGAACAAGTACCCAGTCAGATTCCCAAAAACTATTGCAGAGGGAAGTATTCTGGATGAAGCGCCTAAACACACTGATGCTGCCATTTGGATTGAACGATAAATTTGAAATGGCATGCTTCCTATAATCAAGCAGATTAAATTGAGAGAGTCCACGCATAAACGGTTATACATTTTTAGGGCTTAGATTGAACTTATATTATTATTCATCATAAGGATACAATCACTATAACTTGATCATGCACTTTATATTGTACCAATATGCAATGTGGAAATAGTTGCAATCTGTTTGATTCATGTATTCAGTAATGAATGACTTAACACACTCACATTCCTGTTACACCACTCTAAGATGGGCCCAATTTCTTGGCCGACTAGTGGGTCTGTTTGATTTAGCTACTACAGCGATATGAGGTTGTAAGATTCGAGCGTTGTAATGGTCCCTGTGTTTTTATAGTACTATTCCAGTTTTCAACATTTTGCTGTGGATTTATGTTAATCAGCCGTAAACTTATAGTTCAGAAAATCTTCAGTGAAGAGGTTTTGCATAGTCAAAGATGGAGCAGATGAATTGATTAAATTACTGCGAGATTTTGAAATGGTATTTTTGTCAACGTCTGAGCACAAACATGAGCGCAGCTGGTAATCGGGATGACGGTCTTCCTCGCTATTTTGGTCGAGGAGGTAAGAATGGAGCTTCGTAGATCTCGCATTCTTCCTGTGACCATTGGAGTGATGTTGACCAACACGGGCATTGCCTTCATGCTATAGCAGGTACCATACATTTTGCTCTCCGGTATAGGGTAGAAGTCAGTTAAGGGAGTGAAGGTAGGCAGTTCTTTTATTTAAGCGGGTGAGCTTGGATGAATCCCCAGCGGTCACGGCATGACCTCTGAGTGGTTTGTTATTGTAGACTTGCGCTCGGTACAGGGAATTTGAGGGCAATACGTGACTATCACATTCAAATTGGAATTTAAGTAACGTCGCCTGTACCACACGGGCTGCTGTTCTGGTTTTACACAGAATATGGAGTGTTTCCCAGACACATGACATTTGACTGAGACGTTTATTACACTTTAAAGAGCATGTTTTGAATGTATTACATTTTCCACCTTCGCACATCATTTTGATATTTCTTTTTTTGTTAATAGGTAATTGCCCCTGACGAAGGGACAGGCTGTCCCGAAATGGATTGGGCGCTGTGATCCTCAGAATTTTTGAAGCTCAAAAATGAATGTATAAAATAATGACAGATGTATTTATGTCTACTATGTACAATGAATTACGTTTTTTGATAAAGTAAATTAATCAGGAAGTATAAATTATTTGAAGAGAAATGTGTAAACAATCTTAAATACATGTTCTCCAGTATTAGGGGTGTCTTTCATAGATTCACATGCCTGAATCATTCCCCGTCGTCGGAGTGGGAGTCCCACGGTATATAAAAAAGCAATAAAATGCTATAAATACCATAGTAAATACCAATAAAAACAAACCAGGAAGTAAAGTAGCCAAGCTACAGAAGAAAAAACTTCCACATTAGTGACTATCCCTGTCATTTTGTGTAGCCCAAACTGCAGCCAATCAGGCGACAGCACCCACCAGAAGGTTCCCTCCAGAGGCTCAGGCTGTCAGATTTTTTACCGCACGTCGTGTGCAGGGAGTCTCCCTGAGCTCTGCTCAGTTTCTTCATATATATTATATATATCTATTAAATTTTGTGATATTTCTCACACAAAGTCTATTTGTTGACCCTGTGTCACTGGTGGAAGGCTGAGACCGTTTCCATGGATCATTTGTCTGCCTGTTGCTGACATGGTTGGATAGAAGGGGATGTTCTTGTGATTATGGCTACCCCCCTTCTGATGTGGGAGGTGTTTTCGATATTTTTATGGCTTTACTTCACCAGCTGAGTTTGCTTCAAAGGTAAGGGTCTTTGACCTGCTACGAGTCTGCCTCCCACATCTACGCCCACGAGATTTACTCTCAGGCGTTTAGACTCGTTTTGTGCATTTTTTCTTCTGAGGAGATGCCAGCTTGCTGACTAGAAGCTCTTGGTATTCTACGACGGCAATCTCTGCCGTCACTGGTGATCTACGGTGTCACAGGACTACAGGATCCTGTTGACAGAGCCCTCAGATGCACTGGTTGTAAGTCGCAGGAGGCTGCGTTGACAGAGCCCTCAGATGCACTGGTTGTAAGTCGCAGGAGGCTGCGCAGCCGACAAGGAGCTTCGCTGAACAACAGCCTTTTTTTTTACAGATTGCAATTTTGCCTCGTCAATGCTCGCCTCGACGACGAGTTTTGCCGCGTCGACGACTAGCAACGTTGACTGTGAGTGGCATCGTAGACGGGAACCTTTCGTCCACGACAAGGGGGCTGCGTCGACGACGAGCCTCGTCGACGACGAGGGAGCTCCGTCGACGGCGAGCCGCGTTGACGGCGAGCCTCGTCGACGGTGAGGGGTGTCCCTCGTTAACGCTGAACAGCTATCGTCGACGGCGAGATGCCTCGTCGACGCTGAAGAGCACTCGTCGACGGTGGCAAGCCCCGTCGACGGCGAAGGACCTCGTCGACGGCGAGATGCCTCGTCGACGCTGTAGAGCACTCGTCGACGGTGGGAAGCCCCGTCGACGGCGAAGGACCTCGTCGACGGCGAGATGCCTCGTCGACGCTGTAGAGCAATCGTCGACGGTGGGAAGCCCCGTCGACGGTGAGGGGCCTCGTCGACGGAGGGGTGCCTCGTCGACGGGGAGATGAGGTGCCTCGTCGAGGGAGCAGTGTGTCCCTCGTCGACGCTGAAGAGCAGTCATCGACGGTAAGAGTCTCGTCGGCGTTTGAGAGCCTGTTCATCTGACATAGTCAAGACAGTAATACTCCCATCATAAACTGCCACTGTTTAAACCCATTCAGATGCGTTGGACATATATCGAAAGATGTAGATTTAATAACACTTTTGCAAATAAATTGTTTTTTAGCAATAACTGCAGTGCACTTTCAGTCCGGAGATCGTGGGCTTGCACATACACTGGGACTACTGGTGTTTATAAATGCAGATGAGTACAAGTGCGTATTTGTTGGAATAAATATTGATGAGCACATGATCGCTTTGTGATCACAACAATAGGGTCAAGGAACCCAGAACATGCATAGCCTTTTACACAGACCATCTTGCTGGCAATCTCCGAAGTGTTGCTTCACTTTGGAAATATTTACATGCATTCATGAGTCGCTGCTCTGCTCCCCAAGCAGTTCAGACAGTGACGGTTGGCGCAATAGCAGTGGGCCACTAACAGTGGCCCTTCTCACATGTGATCCATCGGCCATTGGCATTGAACCTGGCATCTCTAGGCTATCAACAGTGAGCCAATAAGCAGTGCAGTTGGGGGCCATTAACAGTGGGCACATCGGCAGTTGCCACGCAGGCTTTAGGTCCGTACACAGCTGGCCCATTCACAACAGTTCTCTTAATCACTAGCAGGCTCGTCGACGACTTTCAAAGTTGACAAACTACTCGATTCAACAATCATCCTCAGTGATGGTGAGTTTTATGTGGAATGTTGACCAAGTTATGGATCAGTTTTCGTTACCAGCAAACAGTACGTCTACGGAAGACTTGTAGACTGACAGCGTCAGCTGTCACCTCCACAGTGGTTTAAGTCTGCAACAGTTTCCTTTGCGGACACTGAGGGTCACGTTTTCTTGTTATCCTCTCTAATGCTCCACCCAGTCCATGGTCAGGTTAGTCGACGCTTGGTCCACTTGGGCTTATTACAGTGTTACTTTACCCGACTTATTAGTCGTAGCCTCCTTTTAGCAAGTTACGGGATCTTGTATGATTCTTTATTCTTCTATCCTCCGGTGGATGTTGACGGATTTACCCTCCTCATGTTAAGAACGGCGCTAGTGACTCTCGGGCAATCTTTTAGCTCTCTGGACAGGTTCAATTTTAACATGGAGGCACAGAATGTGCGTATCCTTGAATACCCCTACACGGGAGCTTCTAAAATTTTTAACAAAAAGGATGGACAAAAGATAATTATCAACAAAACACCGTGCAGTATACATTACATCTCCAAGTTTTGCAGTATCGGGTGGCGGAGTTAAGGTTGGAGGAACCCTTAGTTCCTCGCCCACAAGTCCATACTGAGATAATGGCCATACCTTTTTATAGTTGTTACTTCTGGGCCATCATATTGACCAAACAATACCGCGCCTTCGATTCTCCACAGTACGGGGATCAAATCTTTCGGGGTGCCCGAGGACAGTTTTCGCATTTTATTCCTAGAAGTTCCACCCAGTACCTGATATGCAACTGTATGATTCGACTCTAAATCGTATACAGGAAGTCATTTTTCCAGGACACTACGACTTACTTTAAAGCCCATCATGACTCCATTCCAGGTGTGATAAGGATGGCATATCTCTAAGATTTCATTTGGTCACCACTACGATTTATATGGAAAATTCTAATTGTAATGTCAAAAGAGCATCCTCTAGAATTTGGACAATTTCCTGTATGCTACGCCTTCATAGTGACCGCATTCGATTCATCTGCGCGAGTCATTTACAAATTGACTTATGGATACATCAGGGACCGTCGGAGTGGTTCTGAATCTAATAAGGAGTTAGGTTTTTTTCCTCTCAGATCCTCTTCAACCATGTTGTGATATCGAAGTAGTCGCAGGAATATCACGAAATGAGTACTTGTGAAACATAGTTTGATCTTATATGAAGATCAATTGAACGCCATGTTTTGGCGGTTTTTACTTTTGTCTGGTCAGACATGTAGCGCTTTTGTCTGGTCAGACATGTAGCGCTGGATTTTTGGTCATCTCTGCGCAAACATTTTTCAAAGGTTGTACCTCAAGAAAGTTTTTCAAATGTTACTGCCAGAGACCTAACAAGTGCACTCGACCTCCAGAGTGTCAAGATTTAGGTAACAATGCTTCCTCAGCACGGGACGTGGTTACTCTATACTCTAGTTATATCACAGGCCTATCTTGTCAGGACTCTCGGTCCACTCCACGTGATTCTTATGTACATTCTGGCAGCTGTTCTGTGTCTGCAATACATACGCATTCATCATTTCTGAGACAGGTTTCTTTACAGAGGATCACTCTTCTTAATAAGCAATCCAGTACACCCAAACTTCTCCAGTATTAGTGGGTGTCCTTCTGCACAGGATAACAATGCTACAGCAACTGCATAAACTTTGGTTTCACGTCTCTGATTCATTTGAAGATCTCATTACAATCCCTCCTCGATGCGAGAGGTTTCTCTTTCTTGGGTGAATCCAAGACAGACATTTATACACAAGGTGTGTTTTTTCCCTCAAACAGGTATCACATTGCACAAGCACCATAGACACACCCCTCAGGAATTCGGGAGCACTATTATGGGCTGAAGATCTTCGGGAAATGAGCCCTCATATGAGGTTTGGCACGTCATCCTGCAAAGCAAAGAGACATCTTCCTTACCCTCCAATTTTGTTACGCAATAATTTCGAGGAGACAACTGTATTGGCGCATAGACAATACACCTGGTATACTCTATGTCACTAAACACAAAGGGCTTGATCAGCTTTGTTGCCTCAAGAAGCCGGTGATCTATGTGCATGAGCGATAGAACGCACACAACTTCCTGGCGATTCCACGTTCCTGGTACAAGACACAGTCTGGCAGGCACTCTCAGCAGGACGACAATTTCCACTCTCGAGTGAGTGTTTCCTCTACGGAATGTGGATTCAAATTTCGTCAGTAAGGTGCTTCCAAATCTGGTCTTTTCGCGACCAAGAAGAACAGCACATTCTGGTGTTTTTCAAGTTGGCATCACCACAAGAATTTACAGGGAAATGCGTTTCTTGTCCAACTGATCTCAATCTGATTCCATTTTCCACCGCTACCTTTGGGTCCCAGAGTTCTCCGAAAGTACAAACTGGAGTGATGTTGAGTGTCCCTCTTCACCCCTCATGGCTTCGCCAAGAATGATTTACTGGGTTTCCCTTTTTTCCAGTCGGAGTACGACTCAATTCGGAGGTGTCCACCTCCGGATCTATTTCTTTCAGAGCGGCCAGGTTTATCACTCGGAACAGCCATCTTTGAGGTCACTGGCCTGCCCCTGCTTACCTTTGGTTCGCCTATCTAAACATCCCTGCCGTTGGCAAGGGAGTGTTCGCCATAACAGGGACAAGATCTCCAACGCAAATGTTTTTGCGGTATCTGATATTGTTCAGTTAGAATTCATCCTCTTACTCTTAATAGAAAGGATCTTCCAGTTTGTTCTCATTTAGCTATCAAGTTCAGGATTGCCTCATGCAATTCTACTATTACCTTAACTGGCAGCGGCTCCAGATGCCGACAAGATGGGATCACATCTTTTTATTCCTCAAAAAATATGACTCAATCCTTCAAGAAAAATTCAGATTGTTTTTTCTCCATCAGTTCGTCCATTACCTTCGAGACATCTCACTGTGGTAATAGGGCAGTTCATGTGATATCCTTTCAACTTTTCCTCAGTGATGATCTACGATGACTTAGAAAGGTGTCATTTTCTTTTTCTTGGCTTTAACAGTCCTCTATTAGAGTCAGTTGGGTTCAGATCTTTCGATTCTTTAGCCTTTTTCATACAGTTCTCTATAACTCTATGGTGGTTTGAGTTACTCGGGAGTTCATACTTACTCGCCTCCGGAATTTCTTTCGGATCGAGCCTGTAAATTCGACTGCATCTTTACCTCCACCACTATCAACAAACTGGTGGTTTCCAGACACTTGATAATAGAAGAGGTTTCAAATGTTCTGTTTACAAGGGATAGTTCGGTTTTTCGCTGATCTGATCAATTTATTACTGAGGTACGATTGGTTACAACCCAACAGGGTCTAGGCGAACAGTTGCATTATTGATCTTTTGCTCCGATCGCTATTTTGCCATGCACAAGTCGAACAGCCTTGCTAGCTGCCCCTAGTACGCACTCTACCAGGCCAATGTCTTCCTCAACTGCTCTGTTTGATGGAGTTCTTCTCCAGCATCTCGGCAGAGCGACAACCTAGGTTAGCAGCCTTGTTTTCTCCAATCACTACTGTTTGTGGCAGCCAGTAAGACCAAGGTTTCCATGTGTCCAGCAGTTCTATGTATTCTTTTCAGCTAAGGTGAGCCTCTGTTCCCACCTCCTTTTTTCCTGCAGTCAGACGCTTCTCTTCCGTTTTCAGAGTGCACATTCTTCACTAGTTGCATTTTATCATGTTCCAGGCTATGTTAAGACATTTTATATATATATATATATAATTCATATAATGTGCACAGTTTGACAAGCTGGGTTACTATGGCGTCTGCCTAGCAAGGATATTTACTGCTATCTACTCTGATTCAGGCATGTGAATCTATGAAAGACACCCCTAATACTGGAGAAGAACAATAGTTACTTACCTGTAATCTGTGGTTCTCCAGTATTGGTGTCTTTCATAGATTCACATGCAACCCGCCCACCTCCCCTTCAGAGGCTCTTAGCATACTTTGGTTTACTATCACTCCGTGCGACAAAATCTGACAGCCTGAGCCTCTGGAGGGAACCTTCTGGTGGGTGCTGTCGCCTGATTGGCTGCAGTTTGGGCTACACAAAATGACAGGGATAGTCACTAATGTGGAAGTTTTTTCTTCTGTAGCTTGGCTACTTTACTTCCTGGTTTGTTTTTATTGGTATTTACTATGGTATTTATAGCATTTTATTGCTTTTTTATATACCGTGGGACTCCCACTCCGACGACGGGGAATGATTCAGGCATGTGAATCTATGAAAGACACCAATACTGGAGAACCACAGATTACAGGTAAGTAACTATTGTTCTTTTCACTGATGTAAATCTTACATAGCAGTGCACTCCACCGACCAAGTTGCCTCTGGAACTTGGCCACCGCAGTCCCTAGAGATGTATGCCAGGCAGGCACAGTGGTAGCGTAGCATGCTGATCAATCAAGTTGGAATATATTTTAAATCATCATAGGACGAAAGAGTGCACAATCTACAACCACTTTCCCTTCAGGCATCCAATACAATCCAAGAAAGGTATTACTTAAATCCTCAATCACACCAACATTGTTCTGGTTCACATTCCAAGATCGTCATATCTTGCATATAACATTTTCTGTATCATTCCAAATATTGTTCCTGTTCCGAAAAACGGTAGCTAGGTGACAAATTATCGCAAAATTCAAATAAATTAATTAAAAACAAGAACTGAGTATTACAGACCTCTACAGTCATCTACAAGCACAAATTAATATATCCGGAAAAATATTTTAGTAAATGAAAAATGAGCTAAAATTACATGAGCTTCATCTAATTTGAAGTTCTTCTAGAAAATGGAATAAAATAATAAATAATCAGAAAGACTCACTGGCTCATCAAAATGGTGGTCGCTCACCTCATGGCATGGACCAGCAAGGAAACCGAATTGGAGAATAAAGACAAAACGGGGGACTACGAAAAACACACGCGATTCACAAAATGGCAGTCACCACCTGGAGGCATAAAAAACAAAGAACATGGCTAGTTGGCACGCCTGCCACCCTTTAATCCCCCTCAATCAAAAAAAATAGCTGGATTGCAGGAAACCAATTGCATCCTAAATGTGACTGGGCCCGTTTGTGGCCCTAATGTACCACCAGTAAACCAGCAACAAAAAAGTCAGCAGCACAGCAAAATGTAAACTGTCGGACGATTTAAAGTGAACTGTAAAAAAAAAATGCCCCACACACAAGGCAACAATTATCCCTGGAGAACAATTTAAAAAGCTGTAGAAAAACAATTGATCAATCATCTATCACAAAAATGGTAGGCAAACATGTAGAGAAGACCAAAGGAAAAATATCAGGATATATGGGCCACCATGACCATAGCCACCACCAGAAGCGTGCAGACAAATATAACCCCTAAGTTTGACATGAAAACCAGGCTATTCACATGCCTATAGAATAGAAAATATCTCTAGCGCACTAAATCACAGTGATAGTGAGATAATGTTAACATCTGGCCTCCACCATCCAAAAATGTCTATCTCTCAATAGTTCACGAGCCTGCCTGCACCCTCCCGAATTTAGACTGTTATACATCAGCAACGAACAAAATGAAAAAAAAACTAAAAAGGAACAAAATATTGCTGCTTGCCAAGAGAAACATTTCGCTAAGAACTGCAGTCAAGTTACTTGATTCCTTCCTTACTTCCAAAATCCAAATCCACAAAAATGATTGGCAAAGCAAAAGAAGTCGTCTTCGGAACATGGAAGTTGACATTGTATGTATTTGATTGTAACGCCCCTCTCTGTGGCACGTCAAGTGTGTAACTCAAAACATAAGACAAAACAATATTTTATGCTCAAAATTTACCCTTGCCGTCTGTTTGGGTTAAAAAGTTAACACCGAATTACTTCGAAATCGAATCGTTTTTATCAGTACTTGTGCTAAAGAGCTGCTGCTCGTGATTGGGTCACTTCCGTAGTGCTGCCCATCAATCACATTGTTTCCGGGATACTGCAGTAGGATTTTTCCACACTGACACCATGTTTTTGCTGTGTGATGTAATGGCGCAATCTCTGGCATTATACATAATTTTCGCAACATGAAAATCCTGAGTTTACTTCAGATCACGTCAACATAAAGGAAATTACGCGTGGATGTACTTCTTCTAACCTTATCCATAGTCAAAGTAACAGTTATCTCACCAAGGGAGTAACTGTAAAACGTATGAGAGCAGTTAATCCTCTTCCCTCTCCCAAAATGTGAATAACACTTTCAACAATCAGTGGTTGAAGGGGGCTTCTTCAAATTAACCAATGACTGCCGGGTCTGACCTAAAGCCCGTCGGTAAGTAATTTTTTTTATGCACAGCAGCAGCTGAATCATTATCAATGCGTGCCCTAATGAGGGGAAACCGGTATTTAATAGACATATGGTATTTACCAATTACTGTAACTGTGTTCATTTACCCGTGCAGCAACATACTGAACTGTTTTCTGCCCTGGCGTGCAAGCTACTTCTCTGCCATCTATCGCTATGGTTATCCTCTGCGACTCCTGACTGCCTATCGTCTTTGCGCAGTGCTTTTAAACTTGATTACGTTTAGCTGTTTTATCAAAACTGTGAAATATGCTTAAAATCGTTACAAAAAAATAGTAATCTCTAATTATGTGACGGCATGAAGAATGATTTTTTGTTGTTGCTTCAAATAATGGTAGAACTTGCACAAAGCAGATAGGGCCATAGAATACATTAGTATAATTCAAATAGTAAGTTGTGATTTAATGCAATATGTTTTTCCTTTTTGCATACGTATTCCTCGAGGAACACTCTTTTGTGTTTGAAATATGCTTAACCATGGTTACATCTCCAAGTAATATATCTGTAGGTTATTCTGCAGCTATATTGTTTCATGTGGCACCTGTCCTTCATGGGGTACTGTGTGAAACGTCATTTGTTGCAAATTTCCCAAAGTAGCTAATCTGTAGGTCTAGGCATTGTTTATGCTGCTTGGTTATACAGTACAACATATTTGCAATACTCATAACATTTTTTCTTTTAAAAGTTGAGCTTAATTTGTTTGGTATTTTTTACCTCAGGACTCCCACAATGGCAGGTGGTTTGTTCTCAATAGACAGAGACTATTTTCAAGAAATTGGAACATATGATGCTGGCATGGACATATGGGGAGGAGAAAACCTCGAAATTTCCTTCAGGGTGAGCATTTCTTTTTTACTTGTGCTTTTTACACATGGTCAAGCTTCTGATAGTGTACTCCTGAACGATAGGGGACTTGCCAAAGCCCACTCATTAATAGAGAGCAAAAAATTATGGACTTGAATGTGTTCCGAACGATTTTCGTGGCTGAGACTTCTGCAGACATTCCACCCTTCATCTTTTGTGTTTCTTTGTGGATAAGAGATTCAGGGCAAAAGTGTAAAAAGTTGCCATCTTAATGGCAAAACAAGTTGTGGGCATCCTTGGTCCAGACTATTCAATACGTGGATTCCGCTATGAGAAAGGTAAAGGCTTGAGTAATGTTGATTACTCTTTCTGCGTTCACAGTCATACGCATAGCATTTTACCACCAGGTCTTTGACGGCCCTTTTTAGGTCTCACCTGGCAAACGCAGCGCGAACGCGCTGATGTCGCCAGCAAGATCTATTGTTGCTGACTTGCCCCCGAAGTGGGACAGGAGATGGGCACGCGCAGGGCGATTGGCGGTTGAGCAGGCATACGCGCTCGTGAAGACGCGCCTGCATTTAATGTATCAGATCTGCACGTGTACGCTGCTGCTTGGTGCCGCCTTAATTAGGCTCGAGGCGGGAGTTAACTTGTGAGCGCACACACACGCACCAGCCTCCCACAGCCAGTGCGCGCGTACTCGATTAGTCAACAACAAACACACGCACCAGCCCCCATGGTACAACTGAGCCCCACTAGGCTCTTTTGTGGCTTCTACAGGCTCTGTCTCAGGACTCCCCTGGTCTCATCTTCTCCGACTCGCATGACCTGGCACACGTGGGGCTTTCCTCACTCATGGGAGCCCCACACTTGCATCGGCGGCCTCAGCCGCCACTTCTGACCCAGGGCTTCTCCTTACTTCTGTCGCCAGCGCGGGGCTCTCCCTCAGGCATGGGAGCCCCTCGTCACCACCTCTCCTCTCAGTCAGCCACTCCGTGGGCGCGGGCTTCCCGCGGAAGGCGGAAGTCCCGCCCCACGGCAGGCATGGCACTGCCTGACTTCCGGTTTTTGCGCCGAATCGGGCCGGCAGCGGTGATACCTTCACTCCGGGCACAATGAGGGGTAGGCTCCCTCTTCACAAAACATATAAAGCTGGGTGGGACTGCAGTTTATAGTATGTTGTTTTTGTCTCATTCATCAAATGTACTGAGAGGAAATGTTTTTGTTCTTGGTTACCGTTTTGTCCTGGCTATAATCTACACTCACAAAGTGAAAAACGAAACTGCAATTCCCACAATGCAACTGCGATTAGCTTTAAAAGCCGATTTGCTTAAGGTGTCACCCGCACCTCTATGCAAACAATCTTGCAGAGACAGAGTGTGTGAGGCTACTCATGTGTGTTGTCCTCGGTGGCTCGTCAGGCACATCCACACTCCGGTTCCCATCAGTGGCTCTAGGGAGCAGGAAATAGCATGCACACAAGGGGAGGAAGGGGTGTCAGAGGGGCACGACTCCGCCACGCAAAGGCCTAAGTACTGCTGCCTACAAAAGGATGCTCACTCCATCTCCCACGTACTGCACACAAATCCAGTCTTTTTCTGGGTCTGAGGTTGCCACTTGCGATGTTTTTTCCAAGCCAGTCTGTCCTTTCCCTCAGATACAGTCGATTTTTGTCCAAGTGTCGAAGCTGGAATTAAAAGCCAGGCTACTAATACTGCCACCCTGCTAGTGTCTTAGTGTTGGGCACATTGGTGATAGCTGGTTTTGGGGGTTGTTTAGGCTAAAGCTGACAATACTGATGTTGTGTGTCAGACGACTATTGGTGCCATTACATTATTAATGGGTTTGTACGGGGCCAAGTATGAAAAATGGTGCCATGTTTGTGTTGGAGTTGAATGGTTGTGTAACTGATTTGGGGAGCTCAGTAGTACAAGGCCCCTCTGACTACAGCCTCACTGCCAGTTGTGAAGTGTGTGCTTTTAAAATACAGGTATAAAAACAAGCATTTGCAATGCAATAGGTCTCGCATTTAAGCAAGTTTAAGCTATTGGCATTGTAAATAACAATGCCTTTTATTTATGTTTTAAAAACGGAAACAAAAATAAAAGGCATTGTCATTTACAATGTCAATAGCTCAAACTCACGTAAATGCGAGACCTATTGCATTGCAAATGCTTGTTCAGTTTTGTTAATAATGTCTGATAACGCTCATGAAATCCTTTGTAATGTCATTAATAAACAGAAGGGATTTGTGTTGAGTTTATCCCTTCTTGACCATTGCTTTTTCAGAAATGTATGTCTTTTTTACTGGTACCTTACACAGTTTTTGTATTCTTGCTTCAGACAACTTTAGCTATCTGTCTCAGACGGCTTTGTATACAATGCTTAAACAATTTGCTTAGCGGGAGTATAGTCAACCTGTATGCTTGTGATTGGATGGCTTTCTTGTACATTTTAATTCCCTATTGCTGATGGGATGGCTTTAGTCTCTATTGTTGTTTGTCTCATCCCAGCAGCATTCAGGTGTCACCCTCATTTTTCATTGGTTCAGCATAACCTTTCTCGGTTGAAATGAAGGAACTACTTTTTCTTGGTGTTTTAATGTTGTGACTTGGCACTCACTGGAGTTCCTGATCTGCTCATTTCTCTTCCTGTTTGTTGAACACACATGGTTGCACTTATTCATTTGGCTCCACAGTTTCCCACTCTCCCTTCACCCCGATCATCCTCTCTCCTCCTCCCCCTATGTATGCCTCACTTTGTGTGCAAAGTGGCAGTCATCTTGGGACTATGGGCCAGTTGTATAAAGGGTTTCAGTGCTTGCAATCCCCCCCGATTCTGTAAATCAGAGCGTTTGTAAATGCTAAAACCTTAGTGCCCACACCGCCAGCGCTCGCTCCGCTCTGCGCACATTAACACTTATATACCAAGGAAAACTCACGAGACATATTTGTGGGAAAGCACTGTTGCAGGTTTATTTCGTACAACAGGTAGCTGATAAGGTGGGTCATCTTACAGGCGATCCAATGTGGCAGCCCCTCGCTGACCCGCATGCCTAAGGAGCCATCTTGCACGGCGAGTCGATTCTCTGACGGTGCAGTAAATTACCATTTTATTTCGTTACACTCCCGCCCCCCCTGTCAGGGCGGAGTGATGAGGCACACCCCCGGTCGGTTCAGGCCCCCCGACCGCCCGAAGGACTAACGGGGCGCCGACGCTGTTTCCTGGAACCCCCTCGGCTCCAGGTTCTTGGCTCAGGCACCCTTACTGTGCCAGGCAGAGGTATTTAGACTGTATCCTCCTGCCGCAGAGGTACCCCTACTGTCCATCTGCTTCCAGATCGCCCTGTGACTCCGCCTGCAACACAAAACATGACCATTAACAATTCACAACTTTCGCCCGCCGCTCTGCAGCTGGGTCAGGGTTCGGGGTGGGATCAGCGCAGAGCCTAGGGAACCAGGCGCGGGAAAAAGAGGCCGAGCATAGTTGCTGGGCCTGTTTTATACTCCAAGGAACGCCCCTCTCCCCAGGTGAGCCCTCCCTATAGGCTGTTGGCGAGGAGGGCGGCTCAAAGGGGTTGACGTGCTACAAGCTCTGCTCGCCCGTCGTGTGGGACTAAGGCGCTGTCCCGCCCATGCTCCCCTGCGTGTCGCGCGGTCAGCGGCATTTTTCAAATGTACTAAACCCCTTTAATGATTCAGAAAAGGTGTTTCTAATGGTTAAATTGGGTGTGGAAACCTTTCCGAAGTGGTATTTCAATGCAAGATTAGAATGGCTCTTCCAAATACAGATTCATTATGGTATGTATTAATGTTCTGCAACCAAAATATTGGCTCAGAAAATCAATATTATTCCTGCTGTATGAAGGTAGTTGTAGCTCATTCACAAACGCCAGTGGTATCCTAGAGATCCCTTCCCATTGTCAGTTGTAAAAAACATTTTTAAGTGTAGGCTGTGGCCCTTGGGGACTACTGCTTACTGCTATGGGGGGAAAAAGTTTCTCAAACGGGTTTAAAAAAAAAAAAAAGTTTGAATTTGAAGAAAATGAGCTGTATTTAGAAAAAAAATATTGTTTATTCAAAAGCAATCACAGAGCTAGTGATTTGCTGACCCAAGAGGCACCATCCCAGTGATGTCAATGAATCGTAGTGAATTTAAATTTGCTACCTACCTGACCACTTTCATTTATTACGCGCGTGCTCCTCAGCGCTGTAACTGCCTTTTTAAAACGCTGCTTCGTTATTGTGCTTTGCGCTTTTATTCTTGGGCGTGTGTGGCTGTATTTGAGGGGCATCCAGGGGGCTCTTAAGCAGGGACTTACTTGCACCATAATTGTTATCTTCACCCGCATTTGCGGGGCTTAGTTAGTGTTAGGGCTTCATCTGGGCGCTGTGTGTGACTTTGGCCGCCATCTTAGGTGGGGGTGTTTTTGTTTGGGCCGACTTTAGGCACCATCTTGCAGTGGGTCCAGTGGTTTTACTCCCAGGACTCCCGCGCACTGGAAGGTATTTAAACCACTCCCTTAACTATCTTTGTTAGACCACTTGCATTTATTACGCGCGTGCTCCTCAGCGCTGTAACTGCCTTTTTAAAACGCTGCTTCGTTATTGCGCTTTGCGCTTTTATTCTTGGGCGTGTGTGGCTGTATTTGAGGGGCATCCAGGGGGCTCTTAAGCAGGGACTTACTTGCACCATAATTGTTATCTTCACCCGCATTTGCGGGGCTTAGTTAGTGTTAGGGCTTCATCTGGGCGCTGTGTGTGACTTTGGCCGCCATCTTAGGTGGGGGTGTTTTCGTTTGGGCCGACTTTATGCGCCATCTTGCAGTGGGTCCAGTGGTTTTACTCCCAGGACTCCCGCGCGGGACACCATAAGTAGAGATGTCTAGGCAAGCGCGCAGCGTGGACGCGCAGCGGGCTCGCCGGAGGTGCGCCAGAGGTAAGCCCGTTTGCGCCCGTTCGCGCTCCGGACGCGCTTAGCGCTAGAGACGCTGCTCCAGCACGCCTGACATACTCCAAGGAAGAACTTTGCCTGATGAACCTACTCCCCAGTGCGGGTGAATGCTTAGCCCCTCTACCGGCCCCCCTGGTGAGCGTTAACTGCGGTCTATTGAATGTCCGCTCCCTCTGCAAACATCATGCAGAGACGGCTCTTCTTATTGACTCATTGCAGCTCGATATCATGTTTCTCACTGAAACCTGGACCAGGGTGGAGAGTAACGTAGAGCTGGAATGGGCTTGCCCGCCAGGGTACTCTATCAGGCATATCCCACGACCCAATGGGATAGGCGGTGGAGTGGGCTTTATCTTTAAAGACTCTCTCTCGCTCTCTCATCTGGAAGTCAAACCCGTCAAGGGCTTCGAGCTCATGGGCTTCTCTTTAAAAGATTTGAGTGGAACACTGGTCTCGGGGCTACTGTGTTATCGCCCTCCTACCAGTGTGACACCATCTGTGCAAGATCTGATAGATCTAATCTATGATCTATCTAATACCCATGCTAGACTCCTAATCCTGGGTGATTTTAATCTTTGGCCCGGCGGTCCTTATGACCTTGCATACCGTGATCTGTACCAAGCTTGCAATAATTTGCATCTCACGCAGCATGTGTCCGCTCCGACTCATGTGAAAGGCCATGTCCTGGATATGATCTTTGCAGCGGAGCTGCTGGTCTCGATTAAGGAGGTCGCGGGCCAATGCTGGACAGATCACGCTTTGATCCACTTTTCTATTCTGTTACCTGCTGGATCGCTGAGTAATAGCGCGCAGGTCAAGCCTAAACTCAGGAGACAATGGGCTCGGCTACTTACGGGCTCCAGTATACCCACATTACTGCCCAGAGCTTTTTCATTGGGTCAGAATGTGGAGGAGAGTTATTCAACTCTGTCATCAGCTCCTCGAATCGCTTGACAGGATGATTCCAATGCGCAAGGTGAAGGATAAACCGCAAAAAGTCACTCCCTGGTTTTCCAGTGACCTTCTTCAGCAGAGACTTCATTGTAAACAGTCGGAACGGGTCTGGAGAAGACACTATTCAGAAACAGATAGACTGGTCTATAAAAAACCCTCCAGGAGTATAAAACTCAGATCAGGTTGGCTAAAGCTAAGTTTCTCGAGGCCACTTTGGCCAAAGCTGGAAACAAGTCACAAACCTTGTTTAAGTTGGTTAAAAATCTTTCCAACCCAGCTTGTGCTACACCTGCCATTCCGGCCTCGCAGGAACTATGCGACTCATTAGCCTCGGCTTTTGAGGAAAAAATTAATACCATCTTGGCGGGTCTCTCTGCCCCCAACCTGTCTAGCCACCCTGATTCTTGCCCCTTGGAACTAGTCAGCGGAGTAGCTCGGGAGGTGATTATGGAGGAAGCAGTACAACCTCGGCTGACCTGTTTTCCTACTCCTTCCCTGGAGGATTTCAGTCTTCTGGCGTATGGTGTGTCATCCGGCTCCCCGTTAGACCCCTTGCCACACAAGTTTTGGAAGGTGTTCCAGGCAGAACTCTTCCCTCCGCTCCATTCCATCTGCTGCCAGTCATTGACCACGGCCATGGTCCCGGATAGCTGGAAACTGGCAGTGATTACCCCACTGCTAAAAAAAAGTCACCTTGGACCCTCTATGTCCGACCAACTATAGGCCTATTTCACTCTTGCCTTTCTCAATAAAAATCCTAGAGAAATTGGTCACTAGGGTCCTGTCCAGCTTCCTTGAATCCAACGACCTTTTGGACGTGGCCCAATTTGGCTTTAGGCCGGCCCACGGTACGGAGTCTGCCTTGGTGGCCGTCTTGGATGACCTGAGTTCGCGTGTCGACATGGGAGGAGCAGCGTTTTTGGTGCTGCTTGACATGTCGGCCGCGTTCGACGTGGTCGACCATGCGGTTCTACTGGGTAGGCTCCGGGAGTCCGGGGTAACTGGCTTAGCCTTGGACTGGCTGGCATCATACCTCTGTAACAGGCGGCAATCTGTGGCCATGTCGCCGTTCCGTTCGGTGGTGAGAGAGGTAAAACAGGGAGTACCGCAGGGCTCTGCAATCAGCCAGATTCTTTTCAACTTATACCTTCGCCCTCTAATAAGTCTGATTAAGTCATTTGGCATGTCTGTCATCAACTATGCCGATGACACTCAGCTTATTTTTTCCATCGAGGGCAGGGATGCGGTCTCCCTAGAATCCTTTCACCATTGTATGTCGGCAGCTGCGGATTGGTTGCGTCAGAACTCGTTACAGTTTAACGGGGCAAAAACTGAAGTTCTCTACTGTTCGGCAGATCGTACGCCTCGCCCCCTGCCAGAGGGTCTTTGGCCTTCTTCCACCTTGGGCACTGTCACAGCGGCAGACTCACTCCGTAACCTAGGTGTCCTGTTCGGGCCTAGTCTCCAGCTGGACGCCTATGTTAATAAAACCACGGCGACCTGCATGCTGCTATTACGCATGCTGCGGAAGATTCTTCCGCTACTCCCTCACTCAGCGAGGACAGAAGCAGTGCGTAGTATCATCCTTAGTAGGTTAGACTACTGCAACGCACTGCTTCTGGGAGCCCCCAGTACTGTAATCATGAAGTTACAGCGGGTACAGAACATGGCAGCTAAGTTGGCGCTTTCGCGGCCTTGGTCTGCTTCGTCCTCTCTTGCCCTTTCGGACCTACACTGGTTACCGGTGTAAAAACGGATCTGTTTTAAATCCGCTTGTTTGGTCTTTAGAGCCTTGCATGGGCTGGGTCCCGTAGTGCTGCAAGGTCTCTTTTCCTGGTACTCTGCTGCCAGACTCTTGAGATCCTCCTCGGCCTTCTTGGTGACTGTTCCCAAGATAAAAAGGGCAAGGATGGGCGGCCGCTCATTCAGCTTTACGGCCGCCAAACTTTGGAACTCTCTACCTCTGGCACTAAGGTGCAAGCAGGATCTCTTTCTTTCAGAAAGGATCTTAAAACTTACCTTTTTCCGAAGGCAGTGTAATTGTCATCTGTAGGAATGTCTGTGGTCAAAGCGCCAGGATACCCTTTGGGTGACAGTCGCGCTATATAAGTATGCCTACATACATACATACATTAATATGCATGAGATTTGTCAGATTGTGACCCATTATTATTTTTATTTTTAGATATTGACCTATCTGATGGAGACTTCCAGGCAGAGATTCCTTACCATAGATTTATCACCAGGTTTCATATTGGTTCTGGAAATGTTTCTTGAGCAGTACCGCTGTGCGCCAGTAGGTGGCATTGTTCGGCTCCACGTGGCGTCCTCTGAGCGACGTGCACAGTTCCTATATAGACGCCACCCTAGTGTGCTGATGTCAGTTCTTTTCTTTCTGTGCCAGTCAGTGCAGATTCAGGAAGAGCTACTGCTTTGTCCGTCTTTAGCTCAATTTTCTGAAGTTTTGTTGGTGTTTTGCGTTTTTTTTTCTTCCTGGTGTGGCAGTAATGTCATCAGAGAAGGCTGGCTTTAAGCCCTGCAGTGCCTTTCAGCGCTCAATGTCGGTGATGTACCTGCACCTTGTGTGCCTCTGGTGCCTCGAGCGCGACCAGGGCCCGAAGGTCTGCTCTGATAGCCCCGCCATGTACCCAAAGGCCTGCTCTGATTGCCACGCCATGCACTCAAAGGCTTTAAGGGAGCAAGCCCTCAAGCTCCTGGTGGCTCAATATGCGACGCTTAAGTCGTCTGGTCATTCAGGTAAATCCCGACACGAGAAATAGTTGAAGCGTGCTTTGACTTTTCCTCGTCAGATGACCGATGAGATGAGGGAGCGTCACTCGAGGCCTCGCTTCGCTGTTGAGCCAGCGCCTGGGTCGGCTCTGAGCTTTCCAGAGTTCCCAGGAGCCGGAGCGATCCCCACCCAACTAAAAGTTTTATGAGGGTATGCACCTCATATTTGGGCAGCCCTTTCCCTCCTGGGTGCCTTCGTGCCCCACTGGTTCAAGAGGGACCACTACTGGATCCATCATGGCAGCTCCGGCGACTGTCGGGCCCAGGGATCCACAGAAGGATCCAGATTAGCACCTGTTGTGCCATGTCGACTTTCGCTGGTACCGGTCCCAACGCATATATTCCCGGCGGCGCTGTCCCAGACTTTGACATGAAGCCGAGGGGCATCACCCGACTCCAGTGCCGACAGAAGACATGCTTTCCAGGCCAGAGTCTGAGGCCTATTCCTATAGGCTAGGACTCAGGAAAGGATAAGATGGGTCACTGGACCCTGAACAATACCTGCCTTATGACTCGTTGGACTGACGTGAGGATCTGGGTGACAGCAGTGGACTGAACACTTCTCCAGCAACAGGCATACTTTCTCTCCAAACTGTGGCTAGGGAGGAAGGAGCGTCATTCGCAATGAGGATGGGGAAGGCGTCCAAGTCCTAGACCTTAGCGTGCCCGTGGTGGCAGTCAATACTAGTGTACTGACTGAAGTGCTTTAAGCAGGAGTGTCCCCTTCCGAATAGCTTCTCCCATTCAACAAAGCACTTTCAGATATCCTGCTTGGGACCTGGCCAAGCCCAGCACAGGGGCTCAATGAAAGAGAATAATTACCTGCAGCCAATGCCCCGCTCCAGGAGACACTAAATTCCTCATGAAACATCCTAACCCAGAGAGCTTGGTGGTCCAAGCATCCATTTCACACACAAATCCTGGCGCATTCCCAACTGCCTTGCAAGATCGGAAATCCAAGAGGCTAGATAACTTAGGCAAGAAATGTTTTCTTCCACCAGTTTTCAGGTTGTTGAACACCACATGCCTTTTGGGCTGCTATTCTCACACACTTTGGCATACAGTTGTGCAGGTGCTGCTATGGTCCTAGAGGAGGCCTGGGCCATGCGTCCCCTAGCATTTGCTCAAGGTGGGGATGCGGCTACGGTCACCATTAGATGTGGACCTAGATACAACTAACTCAATAGGCAGAGTGCTTTAGTCAGCAGTGGCCCAATGTTGCCACATCTGGTTGAGGACTACTGGCTTTTTTTGAGGATGTCCAGTCAGCACGCATAGACATCCCCTTTGATGACTCCAGTGCTTTGTAGAAAAGGTGTATATGGCGCTGGAGCACATAAAGGACAACAGGGCTTCAGGCTAGGTGCTTTGTGCATTTCTATGGTCCTTCAATACCCTCAATTTACCTTTCGCGGCCACGGAAGGAGCATACAACTTTGCTCAACTTCGCCTGTTCATCCTTTCTCTTGCCCAGCAGGCCTCTGCTCTGGACACTCCGAAGGGCTATCTCTCTGATATTTCAGGTTTTTTTGTGGTTGCTTGATCAGCAATCCCTCCTCAAATCTCTTATTGTACATAGGTTTCTGAAAGATTTACAACTTTTGTGTCCACCTTCTTCCTTTATTATACCCAGGCGGGACCTCAATCTTTTCCTCACTTTCCTCATGGCACTCCCTTTGAGCCCCTACACAATTGTCCTCTCAGGCTCCTTACCAACAAGACAACCTTGTTGGTAGCAATACCACCTGCCCGAAGGGTCAGTGAGCTTTAGACCTGGTCATCCAAGACTCTTGTTTTGAACATCTACCCAGACAAGCAGGTGCCACGTACGGGCGCTTCCTTTCTTCCGAAAGCGGTCATTCCATTTCACGTAAGCCAGTCTGTCACTCTACCTACTTTTTATGCTCTTCCTCATCCCTTCAAGGAAGAGGAGCGACTTCACCGCCTGAACCCAAAAAGAGTGTTGGTGTTATACCTTGATTGCGCACGAGCGTTCAAGGTAGATGAAAAACTCTTCGTGGGATATGTGGTAGGAAAGAAAGGATGAGCTATACAGAAGAGCACCGTCTCACAATGGATTGTGCTCTATATCAAAATCTGCTATGCATTGGCTAAAAAACAACCCCTTGAGGGTTTGCGTGCTTGTTCCACCAGAGCTAATTAGCATGCTGAGTTTCAGTCCTGGACATCTGCCAGGTGTCAACTTGGGCTTCCCTGCACACGTTTACTAAGCACTACTGCCTGGACGGTCAGGTGTGTATGGATGACATTTTACCTTTTAGGTCCTGCAGGACTTCCTTGTGTGAAATTAGTCCGCAGACCCACCTCTGGGGACGTATTGCTTGGATATCTATTCTAAGGTAAGGAATCTTCGGCTAGAAGTGTCTATCAGATAAACAAGTTACTTACCTTTAATAACGCCTTATCTGGTAGGGACTCTAGCCGTAGATTCCCTACCAACCCATCCATTCTCCCTGCTCTGCAAACACATTTCTAGGGATAGGGCTTTCCTCTTTTAGGGCCTTAGTATTCCAAACAATTGGTCAGTATACCTCGTGGCTCTGCGCTTCTGGCATGGAAAGTCATGAAAAGTAACTGACGTCAGCGCTCTGGGGAGGTGTCTATATAGGCATTGTGCACATCACTTTTGACACGGACTATGCCGATGGCTCCATGTGGAGCCGAATTATGCTACTTACCGGGCATGTAAGGGTAATGCTCAAGAAAAATTTCCGGATCCATCTGGGGATAATTCTAATGAAAGTAATCTGCGGCTGGATAGAGTACAAGTTAAAGTGTTACTGAAGGTAAGTAACGTGTTCATTAGTACAGAAAAAAATCTTTACTGGTAGCAGAATTGCTGGTTGTAATATGCTAGGATATAGAAATTTTGCTGGTGCTTGTTAGTAACCAAAGTGACAGTAGAAGTGTTCTACAGTTTCACTTTTCATACTGGAGTGGGCTTGCCTAATGTTTATAAATTTCAATGAGTTTTGCAATGTATGGCAGTCTACCAGCAGGCAAACACAAATGAAGATTTGTAAGGTCTCGATCTGCTCGCTACACCTCTACTCCCAGACACGAAAACCTGGGTAATATGTTAGTGGGATAGCTGTGAAAATAACAGACTATAGTTAAGAAGTAACAAAATAAACTGAAGGAAATTTAAATTTAAAGGTGACCCAATAATGGGAGTTTTAGACTTTTAGGAAGTTAAGGGGTGTGCCAAATTCTGTGGGGAACTAAAACACAAACTTGGTATTCTTCATGGTGATGGTTATAAAGAACTCTAGTGAAGGCATGGTATTGCATCACCTATTCACATACGTTCTGAAAACCTGTTGAAAATCCTTTGAAAACATAATCAGTTACCATTTAGGTGACATCTCAACTGTAAGCACTGATTATTTTTATAGGAGGCATCATACATAAATGTTTTTGGGCTGCAAAATGAACAAGCATTGGCATTGCCAATAGGTCTCGCTTGTGGGACCTTATAAGTATTTAGTTTTGCAGCACAATATCCTTGTTGCATAATCGGATATTGTGCTGCAAAACTAAATACATATATGATCCCACAAGCGAGACCTATTGGCAATGCCAATGCTTGTTTTTTGTTGTGAGCGGTTTGTAAATCCGTGTTGGCTGATAGCTTGGCCGCTTGCAGTGACGGTCTTATGTTTGCGTGTTTTGATGGGGGTGTGCCTTGCTGGCCCGTTTCAGTGTTTAAGAAGCTGTAGAAGCTTTAGTGTTCAGCAGTCAGTTTGATATGTGAGATTCGGCTTGAAGGTAGGAATAGCCTTGTTTGCAGTATGCTCCAGGGTGACTGGCCTACGCAAGGGGCACCACCTACCATTGCACGATGCGCTGATGTTCAATGGACTCGATAGGATGGTGGTGTTGGGAGTAAATTCTGACGGAATGTTTGTGTTCCGGAATTTGTTAATTTATGTCAGCCACGCGAATATCTCATCTGAGAGCCATTCTAAAACAGCAGAAATCTTTAGCCAAATCTCTTACTTGTTGGCTAGAGACGTTCTTTATGAAACTGTGAGCCTTGGGTTCTGCTTTCCGGGAAGGGTGCAGCCTTTGGGAGAATGGCAACCTTCTTTCTCTTTTGAAGAGTAGTGTGTGCCCCTCGTGTTCATGCAGCTCAAGCTGAAGGAGGAGGGGGTGCGAGGGATGAGGGAACACGGCCTGGGGGGAGCTGGCTGGGGAGGGGGAGGAGAAATGCAAGGAAGGCTGTGTGCGGCGTAATTAGGGGAGGAGATTAGGGGAGGAGAAGCTGAGAAGCCGCAGAGCGCACGCTGGGCGAAGCCCTTTGATGTGCTGTGCGGCAAATGGAGGGAGGCTGATGCGCGTTCATGTTTGAACACGTGGTTCACATGAACTGCATGAAAACGCCAGCAAAAAGCTGGTGGTTTCACGAGAATTTTCGCCACTTGAATTCTCGTTCCGCTCGATGCGCATGCGCGCATCGATAGGTCGCGAGACCTAACAAGCAGGGTAACATCTGACTTTAGAAAGAAGAATAAAACCTACAAGGGCCGAGGCTGAAACGGGGTCACAGGGATGGGCACAAATGCATAGGGGTTGCGACATCAGCTACTGGCTGGACTTTGGGAGAGATGGATCATGGTCTATGTCTAATCTCCATTATTTGAATTGTCATACTTGGGGCTCAACTTGGCAGTCCTATACCGATACATAAGAATACTTGTGTCCTTTTATTTATTTATTTTTTATTTGAAAGGTTTTATATAGCGCTGGCTAGACTCAGAGGTATCAGAGCGCTTTACATGAGTATCAGACCATAGCTGCAGGTTACATCGTTACAAAGGTTACACAGTTATTTGAGCATAGCTACATAGTTACATGTTAGGTCGAGACAAACAATAAGGACGTAAGGGAAAAAGCAGGCAAGGGGAGAGATTCTGGGGAGAGGGGGTAGGAGCTTGGGAAGTAGACAGCGAATGAAGGAGGGAAAGAGGAGGGTGAGAGACACAGCATGAGCGAAGAGGGGTAGGGTGGCGGGGGCACAAACCGTTAGACGAGTAATAGCTGCGTCCAAAGTCCAGTAAGCTGTGATCCCAGGGGAAGTGGTATCATTCCCCCATCTCCATTGTGAGAGGCTCCCTTTACGTAGTGGACTCTCTCAGAGGGGTCTCTGAAACTCCAAGGCCTACCTACTGGATCATTCCCCAAAAAGGGGAATGATCACAGGTAATAGTGATACCTCAACTGTGAGTGGCTCCCTTGGCGCTGTGGACTCTCTCAGAGGGATCACTGAGACTCCAGAGTATACATTTTGGATCTTTCCCCAATATGGGGAGAAGGAGTGCTTAGTCACAGGGCACAAGGAACATAGGGCTAGGCGGCGTAGCAGGCAAGGGGAGAGATTCGGGGGAGAGGGGATAGGAGCAGAGGAAGTGGACAAAGAATACAAGAGGGAAAGCGATGGGGAGGGTGAGAGACACAGCATGAAAGAGGAGGGGGATGGTGAAGGGGGCACAAACCGGAAGACGAGTAAAAGCCGCGTCCAAGGTCCGGTAAGCTGTGATCCATGGGGAAGTGGTATCATTCCCACATCTCCGCTGCATGAGGCTTCCTTTACGCAGTTGACTCTCTCAAGGGGGTCTCTGAGACTCCAAGGCCTACCTACTGGATCCTTACCCAACAAGGGGAGAGGGAGTTCTTTGGTAAGGGGCGCCATACCATATCTCAGTTGTGCGTGGTTCCCTTGATGCTGTGGACTCTCTCAGAGGGGTCACTGAGACTCAAAAGTATGAATATTGGATCTTTCCCCAATAAGGGGAGGAGTGCTTAGTCAAAGGGCAACCAGGGACAGGGGGCTAGGAGGCGGGTCGGAACTGGCAGGTCAACAGAGGGGGAACAAACGTCAAAAGAAAAAAATCACATTATTACAGAAAGATAACACATTCAATACCAGAGAAAATTAGCAATCCAGACAAAGACAGGATCTACGAAAGGCAAGGGTCAGGGATGACAAAGGGAGGGAGTCGGTGAGTTGAAGAGTCCCACAAGGAAGAGATAACAGATAGCAGAAAAGGAAATGTATACTTTGTAGAGTCACTCAGGGGAGAGATGCAAACGGGAAAGCTCAGAATCACAAAATAGTGATATTAAGTACAAAGAACTTCTACATATACTAGTGGTTAGAGTTGTAACTATGCAAATAGTAAATTCACTCAGAGTTCCATTTCCACAACGATTAGGCTAAAAACGATTGTATATTACTTATCTACAGAGTGAACGGAGAAATAAGACATCCAAGTCCTGTCTGGTGCTTTAATTGTGGAAAACATAACAAAATGTTGTCGTAAAAAAGATAGAAGAATGAAAAGAAAGAATGAGAGCCCCTGTTCATTTACCAAATGACACAACTACAATTGAAATACGTAATGTTCTACTTACAAGATTGCATCAGATGGGCAGGCCGTGAATCCTCAGACTATACTAAGCATAAAAGGATACCTTTCCTCAAATTTCAGTTTTCCCTCCTTGATGATAGATTGACATTCTAGGAGTTGTGATAAACTCTGGTGCATCATCTCTTCAAGATCTTTTTGAACAATGCATGTGTTATAGCCCGGATGGATATTGCCATAAGGCTTGGAAGTTAAAATGCCACCAAATATGAAACAAGGCAGTAATATTACATGATGGTTTTTGGAAAAACGACAATACTGCATGCCTTAATTTAAATAATTACATTTTATGCCAGGAAAGGTGCACAGCAGACAGTCTTTCTGTGAACACATTCTGAATGTAAATCTATTTCCCTATAACAACACACAAACTTGCATACATTCAAAAAGAAAAAGCTGCAAAATTCGTTTTTGTAATTGAAATATAAAGTTTGTTTAGGTAATTCTGCATGTATATGCTGAGGAGCAGATTCATACAACGTCTTGTTAGACTTTGTACATTTGAAGACTTCATGTGCAGTATACTAAGAACCTTATCTGTCATTTCCAATAAAAATTATAGTTTGACACAACTGTGAAGTGAAACTCTGTAACTACTTAACTACTATTATCTTCTCCTTTTGCAGATTTGGCAATGCGGGGGCACGTTAGAAATTGTTACGTGTTCGCACGTGGGGCATGTGTTCCGCAAAGCTACACCATATACTTTTCCTGGAGGTACAGGCCAGATCATAAACAAAAACAACAGGCGGCTTGCGGAAGTCTGGATGGATGAATTTAAGAATTTCTTTTATATCATCTCTCCCGGTAAGAAATAGTGTAGATGGATTAATGGTGGAATCTGAATATTTGGAATTTTCTGCAAAACTATGGTGAAAAACTTTATCTAAAGCACAAAACATAGAAACAAACAAGTCTTACATTTGACAGAAATAGAGAAGAAACCTCACTGAAACCTTATACTGAAGGTCTCCATAGACCTTTATTATTGCCATTCCACTGTTCATAACCTTGTTTGAAAACTGACACTGGTCCACTAAATATGTCCTTACAACTTTATTAAAAGAAAAGATAATCTTGTGATCGTCTAATCTATTTCATCTTAGCAGTTGCTAAGCATTTCCATTAAGAAATGGTATGTAGGTAATTTTGTTAATACCTTAATGCTAATTATATATCTGAAATATTAACTACATTTTTGCACATCAAAATGGTAGTATTTTTTAACCATTCATATTAGAGCTATTAAATATTGGTCTTTGTTTGAAAACAGACTGCTCTATCTCAGGTGGGAAGTCATAGATTGTGTTAACCATCAATTCTCCTAGTAGAACCCTTCAAGGTTAATGAAACACTGGATTAATTCTCAATACCACTACTGCAACTTGACCTATGACTTTGTTAATGTTCACCAATGATCCACCTCTATTCCCAAGCACTCTGTGACCAGCTGTATAAACAGGAGTTTCAGCACATCACAGTGATGTCGTTTGATTGCGCAAGTTTACGACCTGGAGTATGCTGATTCTCACATAGGCTGTGAACAAGCTGAACTCATTCTCAGCAGTACTCCTCTTCTCTCCAAACTGCTTATGACTGGTTCTACTAACAGCCCCCCTTTAGTATACCTATATATCCATCACATTGGATCGTTTCTGGGATGTCGGGAGTATTGAAACATCAAAAATCTTTCCTCGTCCACAAAAGATGTGTAAAGGCATAATGAGCCACACAAGCAATGTTGAAGCTTTTTTCTGCATGCAGCAATCAAAAGCCTTCCTCTCCACACAGACATCATGAATCCATCATCCTAATAAAATAAAAGACCTGGTATGTATTTAAACCATAAAAGTGAAAGACAATTTTTATAAAGAATTGAACAATATTTAAGAATTTGAAATGGGCTACAATGTTATGTGATTTGTACAGTCTATACACCACACCTAACATCTAGGTGTCGACACAGTAGCCCATTTACTTGAATGCATGCTAAGCAGTCTGCTAATTTATATATGGTTAGAACTTATTCCGGGATCCGTAGCATCTCATGGCCAACTCAAGACTTTCTAAGAGGCCTTACACCTTGCTTTTGGGCAGCCCAGGTCTGCTGGTGCGCCTTCGGGCCCTAAGCCAGTGGGGGGCCCTGGGCTTTCGATGCAGGCCGACCTGGGCCTTCGATGCCGGCGGCTCCGGCACCGGTGCGGAGTCCCCCCACGGATCCCGGGCTGGATCCGCATCGATGCTGGTCAATATTACTCGACCTTCCCTGGGGCTGATCCTGACGACGGTGCCCGTGGCGCCGGCTGTGCACCCAGCCGACGTCAACCCCAGCCTCGTCCCTGACTTGGACACGGAGCCAGACCAATGTTGGTCGACGTCTTCTCCGATGCCGAAGGGTACTTTTGTTCCCCTGTTCATCCCTGGTGTTCCCTATCAGCCAGAGGGTGGTGATGAGGATTGGGAGGGGTTGCTGGATCCTTTAGCTGATCAGCTGAAAGAACCGGACCGGCAAGATGACCTTGGGTAACGCCAGTGGTCTGGACACTTCTCCTGACACTGGTTTGCTTTCTCCCCCTTCCTTGGCTATGGAGGAGGGAGCTTCCTATGCTGTGGTGGTGAGAAGGGCAGCCGAGGCCTTGTGCCTCAAGCTCCCTTGAGTGGAAGTCAGGACTACCCTCCTGATGGAGGTGCTTCAGCCTGCAGCTTCCTCTTCTGAGCCCCTGACGCCCTTCTGGGCTCTTGGTCCAAGCCCAGCACTGAGGGTCCTGTGGATGGCATGATTGTCCACTGCCACCTCCCGGTTACGTGCAACAGTGTTTTTGACCCAACACCCTTCCCGTGAGAGCTTTGTGGTCCAAGTCTCTTCTTCCAAGGGCGCATTCTTTTCTGCACCACCCAATAGGGAATCCAAGAAACCGAATCACCTTGGGAAGCATATGTTCTCTTCCTCCAGCTTAGCACTGCAATCGGTGCATACCACGTGTCTCTTGGGCCCTTATTCCCACTCCATCTGGGATATGGTTGTGCAAGTGCTGCCACATTACCCGTAGGAGGACCGTGCCATTCTCTCCCATGCAGTTGCAGATGGGAGAGACTGGGCTAAATTCACCATAAGATGTAGATTGGATCCCACCAAATCAATAGGCAGAACAGAACGATTGCCACGTCGGTAGCCCTGAGACGCTACACCTGATTGAGGACGTCTGGCTTTTTGGGGAATGTCCAATCAACATTGATTAACATGCCCTTTGATGGCCTTTGTCTTTTTGGTGACAAAGCAGACTCTGCGCTTGAGCGCTTCAAAGATTCTAGATCTACGGCCATGTCTTTGGGCCTCACTTCGTAGTCTCGCCCATCTCAGTCTGCTTTTCGCCCCTTTCGTAGCTACAAAAGGGGTGCCTCACCGCGTCCGTCCCACCCTAGCCACAGGTACAAGCATGCTGCCCAGCCTGTGCGTGGACGTGTGACCTAGCGTACTTGCGGATCTGGGACCCAGCGGGTGTGCCAGTCCACCATGCCACCCCCCCCCCTCCAAGCTCCCCCGGCCACTGCCTCTAAGCCTTCCTAGTCTGACTTTCCAGGGCCACTGCAGTGGTGGTTAAACCAAGATTGGGTCAGAGGCAGATCCCTCTCCCTTCCCCAACAGGATCCGACAGTAGTGACATATGCTTCACTTCTGGGATGGGGTGGCAATCTGGGTGAGGTGGAGATCAGAGGCATCTGGTCTCCGGCGGAGTCCGGACTCCATATCAACCTGCTTGCGCTCCGGGCGATTCGGCTGGCACTGAAGGCATTCCTTCCCCCTCTCAAAGGGAAGGGGATGCAAGTGTTGACGGACAACACCACCGCCATGTAGTACTGCAATAAACAAGGCGGGGTTTGGTCGTGGACACCTTGCCTGGAGGCTCTTCGTCTCTAGACATGGCTGGAACACCAGGGCATAAGCCTGGTGGTTCAACATCTGGTGCGTTCTCTGAACGCCAGAGCAGACAAACTGAGCTGTTGATGCCTAGTTGATCACGAATGGTGTCTCCATATGGAGATGGTGCAAGGTATTTCAGCGATGTGGGGAGCCTTGGTTAGATCTGTCCGCCACCAAAGAGAACTCGCAATCTCTGCAATATTGCACTTTGGAGTTTCCTAGGCGGCACTCGCTTGGCGACGCTTTTCGGCATGAGTGGAGCTCAGGCCTCCTGTAAGCCTTTCCCCCTGTACCCCTTCTGCCTTGAGTGCTGAAGAAGATCAAGCGTGACTGGGCCCAAATTATCCTTGTGGCTCCGGACTGGGCAAGGAGAGTCTGGCACAACGAGCTTCTGAGCATGGCCATCGATCCTCCGATCTTCTCTTGCAGCAGCAAGGGGCAGTTCTTCACCTGAACTTGTCCAGCATCCTCCGCTTTGTGGGGAGATTGAGCGGCGACAGTTGACGGCTTTTGACCTTCCGCCCGAAGTCTCTAATGTAATCTTGGCAGCCAGGCGTCCCTCCATGAAATCGGTATACGCCTGTAGATGGAACAAGTTTGTGGATCCCCTTTTCTGCCCCTCTTTCTGAGGTTCTTCTGTACATACTTTTGTTAGCGGAGCAGGGCTCTGCCCTGGGCACTTAGAAAGGTTATCTTGCAGCTATCTCTGCCTTCCGTAGGTTGCCTGATCAGCCATCTTTATTCAAGTAATCTATTGTTAATAGATTCTTTAGGGGCAATACTCATCTATTTCCTCCAACTCCTTTTGTAATGCCCCAGTGGGACTCGAATCTTGTTGCATTTCTTGTGTGTGCTCCCTTCGAGCCACTTCATAACTGTCCTCTCAGACTCCTTACTCTAAAGACTGCCTTCCTTGTTGCCTTCACCTCTGCTTGCAGAGTGAGTGAGCTTCAAGCTCTGTCTTTATAGCGCCCTTTCTTCTCTGTATATCCGGACAAAATGGTGCTTTGGACAAGGCCTTCCTTTCTGCCAAAAGTGTTTTCCCTTTTCATATAGGTCAATCCATCACCTTGCCTACTTTTTTCCCACCTCCGCACCCTTCCAAGGAGCAGGAGACTCCACCATCTGGCCCCTAAACATGCGCTGTCATTTTACCTTGACTGCACCAAAGATTTCTGGGTGGATGATCAACTCTTTGTTGGATGTGTGGCTGCTAAGAAAGGCAGGGCTATTCAGAAACGTACAATCTTGTGATGGGTTGTCCTTTGCATAAAAATCTGATATGCTCTAGATAAAAAAGATCCTCCAGTGAGACTGCGGGCTCACTCCACTTGGGCTACGGCAGAGACCACTGCATTGGCAGGCGGAGTCAAACTCCTTGATATCTGCCAGGTGGCAACGTGGGCATCTATGCACATGTTTACCAGACATTACTGCCTGGTCAGCCAAGTCCGGAGGGACAGCTTCTTTGCCCGTTTGGTCCTCCAGGACTTTCTGGTGTGAACTTGGTTCGCAGTTCCTCCTCTGGGGATAGTATCCCCAGAGAAGGAAGTCGAGCGACCGGTCGCGGAGCCGCAGCCATCGACGCTCGTCGAGTCAACACCACTCGTCGGGCTCGAAGTCCTCCGGTAAGTCGAGGAAGAAGAAGTCGAAGAGGCGTCATCGCTCTTCTGACTCCCCTCGCCGGTCGCACGACGCGGCTGAGGGTTCGGGTGACACCACCCGCGCGGCGGGCATCGCATCCGGTCCCATACCCTCTGGTCCCTGGACTGCATGTGATGCCGGAGGAGATTCGTGACTTCCTCGTGGCCATGAGGACTCACTTCCCTCTGTTGAGGCCTGCCGGCGTGCCTTCGGGCCCCGCGGACCCGACTTCGGGCCTAAGCGGGCCGGTGGCTTCGGCCTCGACGTCGTTGGGGCCTTCGGCGCCGGCTTCGGCTTCGGTCCCGACGCCGCAGGGCCCAGGGGGATCCAGGCCTGGATCCCGGTTGACGCCGGTCGACATTACAACTCCTCCGCCAGTGCTGACCCCATTGCTGTCACTCCTGGCGCCGTCTTCGGACGCCAACGCCCCCGGTTTCAGTCCGGGTCCGACGTCGGAGCGGCGCTGCTCGACGCCGTCTCTGGCGTCGCTGGGTGAGCAATTCACCTATGACCCGGCTCCATCATTTTTGCCTGTTTATCAGGACACGGCTGAGGGGGAGGACTGGCAGGTGTCTGAAGACCCTCTGGCACAATAGTGCCAGGTAAGTCAGGACTGGGCAGATGAGTTGGGGGAGGCAAGTGGTCTGGACACATCGCCCGACACTTGATTCCTCTCTCCTCCCTCCGTGGCCACGGAGGAGGGTGCCACCTATGGTGGTGTTGCGCAGGGCAGCCAAGGCCTTGGCTCTTGAGCTCCCTGCGGCGGCCGTGTGGACTAATCTCCTCACCGAGGTACTTCATCCGCCAGTAAGCTCTTCGGAGCCTATGCTGCCGTTTAATGAAGCCCTCACGGGCATTCTGATGGGCACCTGGTCCAAGCCCTCCACAGTGCCCCCTGTGGATCGGAACGTGGGCCGACGCCACCGCCCGACTCCGGGCGACCCCCACTTTCTGTCTGTTCACCGCCATCCCAGATTGCATTCCCAACTGCTCCCCCAAATCGGGAATCCAAAAGGTTTGATCAGTTATGAAAGAAACTGTTCTCCTCATTAAGTTTGGGGTTGCGGTCTATCAACACCGCTTGTCCTTTTGGGCCATTACACCCACTCCTTATGGGATACGGTTGCGGACGTGCTGCCCCAGTGTCTGGAGGAGGCCCAAGCGCGGTTCGCAGCACGCTACTCCATCAGATGTGGACTTGAAACCACGGACTCGCTGGGGTGATCGATTTCCACGACGGTGGCGATCCGTCGCCATGCCTGGCTAAGGTCTGCCAATTTCTCGGGGGATTTCCAGGCCACGCTCATGGACATGCCCTTTGATGGCCGTCGCCTTTTTGGCGACAAAGCAGACCGTGCGCTTGAGCGTTTCAAGGACTTCAGGGCTACGGCCAAGTCCTTGGGCCTGTCGGGCCAGCGCAAGCAGACTTCTGCTTTTGGCCCCTTTTGTGGCCAAGGAAGGGGTGCCCGCACACGTTCGTACGGCCGCAGACCAGCCTCCATGCGGTCCCGGACGTGGTAACCGCCGTGGCGGTGCCGGGGGACAAAGGCAAGGTCAGTCCACATCCACTCCCTCAGCATCTGCCTCAAAGCCTTCCTGGTCCGAGCTTTCAGGCCCATTTGACGCCAGTGGGGGGCAGGGTCCGCCATCACCTCCTCCACTGGCGTTCCATCACGTCGGACAGGTGGGTGCTGCAAATTGTCCGAAGGGGCTACTCCCTCCCCTTCGAGGTGACCCCTCCAGCCATGCCACCGCATATCTGGGGATCACTTGCAACTTCTGCAGGAGGAAGTTATGCCCTCTTGGCCAAGGGGGCCTTCGAGTGCGTTCCTGGGCCAGTAGTGGGACGTGATTGTTACTCCCACTACTTTCTGGTACCCAAGAAGGGCAAAGGAGGCCTACGCCCTATCTTGGACCTCCGGAGCGTAAACGTCTTCTTCCGGAAGGCGATGTTCAAGATGCTGACTTTGGCTCAGGTCCTGGCTGCCCTAGACCCTGGAGACTGGATGGTAGCGGTGGACTTGCAGGACGCGTATTTCCACCCCCCCCCGCCACGAGCACTTTCAGTTTACCGTGCTCATCTGCGCAGATCAGGGGTTTCAGTCTTCCCCTATCTTGACGACTGGTTGTTGAAGGCGAGCTCGCCCCAGACAGTCGTCTACCACCTCCAGACTATGGCCAACCTCCTGAACTCGCTGGGGTTCTCCATCAACGTGCCGAAGTCACACCTATGCCCCTCTCAGAAGCTCCTTTTCATCAGAGCGGTTCTGGACTCTGCGCAGTTTCGTGTTTATCCTCCCGAGCAGCGGGTTCGGGATATTCAGGCTCCGATTCCGATCTTTCAGCCTTTATCCCGAGTTTGTCAGGTTGGCGCTGCTGCTCCTGGGGCTGATGGCCTCCTGCATCGTACTGGTGCATCACGTCAGGTGGCGGATGCGGGCTCTGCAGTGGGACCTGAAGTTTCAGTGGGCACAGCATCAAAGCAACCTGTTCGACCATGTCCTGATCTTGGAGGGCACTGCGAGTCAGTTGCAGTGGTGGCTCACGAACCGTGATTGGGTCAGCGGCAGATCCCTCTCCCTTCCCCAACCGGAGCACATAGTAGTGACGGGTGCGTCCCTCCTGGGATGGGGGGCCACATGGGAGAGGCAGAGATCAGAGGCCTCTGGTCTGCGGCGGAGTCCAAGCTCCATATCAACCTTCTGGAGCTGCTGGCGATCCGACTTGCACTGAAGGCATTGCTTCCCTCTGTCCGGGGAAGTGTGGTGCAGGTGTTCACGGACAACACCACCGCCATGTGGTGCTGCAACAAACAGGGCGGGGTGGGGTCGTGGACCCTTTGTCAGGAGGCTCTGCGCCTCCGGACATGGCTGGAACACGAGGGCATCACCCTGGTGGTTCAACACCTGGTAGGTTCCCTGAACGCCAGGCCGGACGAACTCAGCCGTCGGTGCATGATGGATCACGAATGGCGTGTGAACTCTGATGTGACGCAAGGTCTCTTTCAGCAGTGGGGAGATCCTTGGTTAGATCTATTCGCCACCGAAGAGAACGCGCAATGTCATCAGTTCTGCATGTTGGAATTTCCAAGGCGGCACTCGCTCAGAGACGCTTTTCGTCCCGAGTGGAGTTGTGGTCTGTTGTACGCCTTTCCACCTGTACCACTTCTGCCCAAAGTGCTGTATAAGATCTGGCGAGACCGGGCCCAAGTCATCCTTGTGGCACGAAGATACTGGTATCCCGAGGTACTCAGCAAGTCAGTCGATCCCCCGATTCGTCTGCCTCTTCAGGAGGTCCTTCTGTCGCAGCAGCAGGGGACGGTCCTCTACCCGAACCTGTCCAGTCTCCACCTACATGCTTGGAGATTCAGTGGCGGCAGTTGAGGCCATTTGACTTGCCTCCTGAAGTCTGTGACGTGATTCTGTCAGCCAGGCGTCCCTCCACAAAAACGGTATACGCCTGCAGGTGGAACTAATTTGTGGCATGGTACACAGCAAAGGCTGTGGATCCACTTTCTGCCCCCCTTTCAGAGGTTCTCCTCTTCCTCCTTTCTCTTGCCCAGCAGGGCTCTGCTCTGGGCACTATCAAAGGCTATCTCTCTGCCATTTCAGCCTTCTTAAGGCTTCCTGATCAGCCTTCTCTTTTCAAGTCCCCTGTTGTAACTAGATTCTTGAAAGGCATCACACACATGTTCCCTCCTGTTCCTTTCGTGATGCCTCAGTGGGACTTGACCCTTGCACTGACTTATTTGATGTTCGCTCCCTTTGAGCCACTTCATAACTGTCCTCTTCGTCTTCTGACTCTTAAAACTGCATTCCTGGTTGCCATCACCTCTGCCAGGAGAGTGAGTGAGCTCCAGGCTCTGTCTTCTAAGCCTCCTTTCCTCTCTGTCCATCCGGACAAGGTTGTTCTGAGGACTCGTCCTTCTTTCCTGCCCAAGGTGGTTACAGCCTTTCACATCGGGCAGTCCATCACCTTGCCCACCTTCTTTCCGCCTCCGCATCCCTCGAAAGAGGAAGAGAGGCTCCACTGTCTGGACCCAAAACGTGCGCTCTCCTATCTTGACCGCACACGCCAGTTCCGGGTGGACACCCAGTTCTTTGTTAGTTACGTGGGCACTAAGAAGGGACGGGCGGTGCACAAGCGGACCATCTCTCGGTGGGTCATTTTGTGCATCAAGGTTTGTTACTCCTTGGCGAAAAAGGGGCCTCCTGTGGGGCTGCGCGCCCATTCTACCCGGGCCACGGCGGCTACTACTGCCCTTGGTCGGGGAGTCCCCTTGCAGGACATCTGTCAGGCAGCTACGTGGGCCTCGCTGCACACGTTTGCTAGGCACTACTGCCTAGACAGCCAAGTCCGAAGAGATCGCTTTTTCGGCCGTTCCGTTCTTCAGGACCTTCTGGTGTGATCTTGGTTCGCAGACCCACCACCGGGGTTGGTATTGCTGGGGTATCTATTTTAAGATAAGGAATCTAACATTAACCTTAACCTGTTTCTTTCAGATACACAAGTTACTTACCTTCGGTGGGGAAGCAGGGATTTAAGCCCAAAGTTCCTGATTACACATTCTGTACTTAAGCTACTGAATACATATTTCAACTTGCCACCTTTCATCACCCAATAACAATGCTTGTGTTTAATTATTTCGTGGCTTTATTATTAATTACATAGGCGAAACCAATTGCATTTACCACTGCTTGCTTGTTCCTTTTTTTTTTTTTTTGTCATTTTTCTTTTACTTCTCCCGTACGTTCTTGCAGGATCTAAACTTTTATGGAAAATAGGAATTAACATCTACTCAACACAGTACTGATCTTTTGCAAACAATGACTACAACATGCATTCCTGCTAATGAAGAGTAATCAGAACTCATCTACCACCTTTTACTATTCACCTATCCCTGGGACACCTCCTCTCTAACCTAAGGGACAGCATGCCTTTCTGCTGCTCCCTTACATAGCTTTTTTTAATTAATTTGCACAATGCCTCTGATTTTTCACAGTAAAGAGTAATGGCGGCCATTTGATTTCTAACATTCCAACAGCCAACCAATCAGAGTGCTTGCTCTTGCGAGACTCGTGGGAGTATTTCATGAGAATGTGAAGGCTCACTGGAAAAATAGGCCTCTCAACCAAACACTGGGCTCCATTTTTGATTTTGGGCTCTAACCGATGGGACTCTTGCTAGCCCAACTGTTGAAATTTACAAATATTTCTCAAAACTACTGAATGGATTTACACTAAATCACAAAAAGCACAATCTGCGGACCAAGATCTAGCTTCCTGCCAAATTTGGTGTAATTCCAGTCAGTAGTTTTTGTTATAACCTGTCTTAAAGATGTCTATGCACAGAGATTTAACATTTTGGGATACATATATATATATATATATATATATCTATCAAACACACGAGTTGCCTCGAATGATGGAGCCCTCACGGGTGATTTTTTCTGCATCTCTTTAATGAAAACTGTGACACGGAAATTGCACCGCCAGCAGCACAATCATTAAAAGTCAATATGCCGACGCGTTTCGGGCTCCCGCCCTTCGTCACCGGCTGACTTTTGGAATGAGCCCTCGTTGTCCATAAGCGCTAAATTAATGAAGTTCCCGCCCCAGTGGGCGTAGCTGCTCCTGCAGCATCCTGGTACTAATAGTTCAGCGCCGGTATTCCTCGAGTGAGTTAAACGAGGGCTCATACAGTAAAGTAGCATCAGGACGGGAGCAGTAATTCCAAGGCAGTGAGGTGCCTGTGAGGTGAGAAAAGATGGCAGAGCGACCCACTGGGGTATTTTAAATGAAATTCATCACTGGAAGAACAGCGGCTCACTTGAGTAATACGTCAAGGCACCACAAGTTCCAGAGGGCCGTGCGAGCGGCCACGCCCACCAGGGCAGAGGACTGATTTAAAAACAGGTGCACTACTCGCTTGTACTTTCCAGTTTTCATCAAGCCAATGATTAAGGGCAGTGGCCCGAAACGCGTCTGGCTGCATTGACATTGCTGTGCCTTTCCGATTTTACCCGCATGGCAGCCTGCGCTTGTTTTTATTTTTCATTTCAGTGATATTAGCAAATTTCGATGTGTGCATTTGTGATGGCGTGCAGGCGCGCCCACTGTGGAATATTGAGAGAACACTACATCACCCAACAGGCCTTGCAGAAGGCCACGCCTATTGAAGCAGGTGATGAAATATTGAGTGCTCTTCAGCAGCGCCTTCAGCCTTCATTTGCCACTACACGCCACTGAAGAAAGGATGTTTCCTGAAACGCGTCTGGCGTTTTTACTTTTGAACATTTTGCTTTCCTGCTGGCAGGCTGTCTTTCACTATTAAAGTGGGCTGTACTGAAACCTTCGTGTGGCTCGAATTTCTCAAAGGGGTGTTCTGCAAGATTTGGACACACACACACACACACACACACACACACACACACACACACACACACACACACACACACACTCACTCTCCCACTCACTCTCCCACTCACTCTCCCACTCACTCTCCCACTCACTCTCCCACTCACTCTCCCACACACTCTCCCACACACTCTCCCACTCACTCTCCCACACACTCTCCCACACACTCTCCCACACACTTCATTCTTACAAAGCCAGTGAAATGTAGTAGTTATAGTTAGCGGAGCTAACTATCACTTACACCTTCGTAACGCACTGCTTATGACCTCGCATATTATATCACTCATGACATGTTCAGTGACATCACTGATGACTTCTGAAATCACAATATTAAAACCAAACGCAGGAGACTGCGCTTGTTTTTATTTTTCATTTCAGTGATATTAGCAAATTTCGATGTGTATTAAAAAAAAAGCTTTATTTGACCCCAGTACCAGAGCTAGAGTGTCAGGGTATTTGTACTCTTCCCGTTTTTCTTCCTGGGTGAAGTGTTGGCAGCCAGTCAGAGCTCTGCAGATCTCTGCCAGAGCTACCTATTATTCGTGAAGTAGTCACTGCCATAGATTTACAAATTTGGATTTTCACCAGTATTGGACTTCCATAGATTGCCATGCTTTGTATCATTCCCCCGTCGTCGGAATGGGCGCCTCGGTAAATACCATAGCAGTAGTTACAAAAGAGAAAGAAAGACCTATGCCTCATCTCATTTTGTAGCGTATCGCCCTCTTTTTGTGAAAGAGACCAAAAAGTAGAAACAACCAATCAGATCAGTCTCACCCCATAGAACCCTCCTGAGGAAGTCTCAGAGCCTCGGATTTTCTACCGCACGTTGTGCTAAAGGAGTCTCCACTGAGCTCTGCTCAAATTTCTCTTCAGCTTTGGATTTTCTCTTCTTTTTCTACTCTACAATGTCTGATAAGGAGAAGAAGGCTTTATTTAAAGCCTGTGCTACTTGTTCAAAGAAAAGACTTTACATTGAGGACCAGCATAAAGACTGTATATACTGCTTGTACCCGTATCATAAGGCCACGGATTGTAAGATCTGCAGGACCTTTTCCACCAAGACCTTGAGAGACAGGGAAGGCCGTTTGTTAACCTGGTTGCAGAATATGAAATCTCGAAAGGAGGTTCTATAATCTAACAGTGAGGATTCTTCCTCCGCTACGTCTGCCAGGAGATCCAGGAAAAGGAGTAGGTCTTCCCCCTTCAACTGAACCCCCTGTTAAGGCCTCACAAAAGACCTCTGATAGGTCTGAAAGGCCCAGTCCCCAAAAATCTCCTCACCGAGGTGTAAAGGCGAGAGTGGGACAGGTTGCTGAGGTGCAACTAACAGAGAAGGTTCAACAAACTCCTATTGCTTCTCCACCATCTGAAAAGGAGAAGATATTCAAGAAACCAGCTTCTGTACCTCAGGAAGGAGAATCGGATAGAAAAAAACGGCCGTCGACGACGAAAACATCGGGTACATAGACGACGACATCTAATGTGCAACTGGTTTCAGTTACAGCTCCGTCGACGGGAGCTTCGTCGACGGCGGCTGTGGTGTTATCTTCGTCGACGTTTTAGGTACCTGTCGCCTTGTCGACAATGATGAGATCTTCGACGACGATGACGCCGACGTTAGTGTCGACGGCAACGACGAAGACGACAACGACAGCTGCGAGGATAGTGACGACGAGCTCGTCGACGATACCGTCGACGATCAATCATCGTAGACGACAACCATTTCTCCGTCGACGATTAAAAAAATCCGGACTTCAATAAGAAAGCAGCAAATCACTCCTGAGATGACATATCCTCGCAGAGTGACACCCTCGCCTCCAACTTTACTCTTTGAGGAAGGACTTTCAGAGGAGGAGGATGGTCCTTACGGGGATCCCAACTTCAGGTGAAGTATCAGGATTCAGATTCCGACGATTACTATACAGAAGAACGTCATTATGATCAACAAGATAGACCTCAAGATCAGTCTCATCAGGATATGGTGGCAATGCCTTCCTCTCATTACTGACTTTAAAATAATGTTACAGGACTACAAGAGAAGGTTTCCGTCTCAGGCTTCTGAGCAGCAAACGCAGCCACCTCCTCCATCAATTCCTGCCACTTCTTCAACTACAGTGACTCCTCAGGTGTCTCGACCTTCGGGACCGGAGCCGATAAAAAGCCACCAGGAGATTGTATCTATTCATGATGATGATGACTCCTCTGACGAAGATCATGATGTACTTCAAGTCCCGGATCCAGATAGAGAGTGGGATGATTATGTCATTCCAGATCTGGCCAGACCATCGCCGGATCCCGTTGACTCTCCTCCAGCAGACATCAGAGGTTTCCATAACCTGATGGAGAGGGTGTCAAAATGGTTTGGCCTTCTTATTTCGACCGTACAGTCAGAATGCTTCCTTTATAATTTTAAGGAACCTTTCAGGAAGTCCATCTGTTCAATCCCAATCGTAGAGCATGTGTGGACTGAAGGGACTAAGGTGATGCAAAACCCAGCTACAGGCATCCCTGTTCTCCCACGGCTGGAGAAAAGATATAAAGCTCCAGATAACAGTCCCGCTTGCCTGACTGGTCAACCTAAGCCGGACTCAGTTATTTCCCAGGCGGCTCAAAGAAACTAAAAAAATCCATTGGCGCCCCTTACCACACCACCAGATAAGGAGGATAGACGCCTGGACAATGTGGGTAAACGATTCTCCTCAATGTCTAGTCTTCTGGTTCGAGCAGCAAATGCGCTTGCAATCCTGGGTAGAGATGATCGCCAAATGTGGTGCGATTTATCCCCGTTTCTAGATCAGCTACCAGATGGTGCCAAAGTGGAGGCCTAGAGAATCCTAGAGGAAGGAGAACGGTCTTCTTCGGAAGTGATAGATTGTGCTATGGATATAGCTACCACCGCCCTTCGAGCTTTGGCAGGATCAGCAGTTTTAAGACGTCAAGGCTGGCTTCGGGCTACCTGGTTTCGCCAGGAAGTTCAGAATAAGATCCTGGACTTACCTTATGATGGAGAAATGCTTTTTGGGAAACATATAGACGATGCCCTTCAAGACATCAAGAAGGTCACGGACACAGCAAGGTCCTTGGGGACATTGCAATACCGCAAGGTTGCTTTCAGGGGTGCTAAAGGGAGAGGTTTTTCAACTTACAGAGGTGGTAACCAACAACGCTACTCCTCTTACTCACAATCTTCTCAGTCGTACAAACCCCAATACTCTCAACGCCAAGGTCAATAGGCCTCTTTCTCTCGTCAACGATCAAGAGGACGACAGGGTTGTCAGGGAAGAGATGCTTCTAAACGACAATAGCGGCTTCCTGGCTCAGTCTACTGTTCCTCCCCCTCCAATAACATCAGTGGGGGGCAGGATATCAAACTTTCTCCACAACTGGCAGATCATTACATCGGATCGGTGGGTCCTCAACATCATACAGTTTGGCCACACACTAAAGTTTCAAGATTTTCCACCATCCAGAGCCCCTCGCGCCACAGAATCAAAACATCTGAATCTTCTACGTCTCGAAGCTCAGCAGCTGCTCATCAAAGGAGCGATAGAATCAGTTCCTCAGTCCCAATGAGGAAAAGGTTCTATTCCAGATTTTTCCAGGGTTCGCAAAACAGAAGAAAAGTGGCGCTCAATTCTAGACCTGAGGAAGCTCAACACCTATCTCATAAAACTCTCATTTCGGATGGTTTCCCTCCAGGATATATTGCGTCTCCTAAATCCTGGCGATTATATGGCAACTCTAGATCTTGAGGACGCATACTTTCACATTCTCATTCATCCGGCCCACAGGAGGTATCTTCGCTTAACAGTACCCAAGAGCCACTTTCAGTTCAAGGTCCTACCTTTCGGACTAAGATCCGCTCCGCGGATAGTTACAAAGGTATTGGCCCCAGTAGCAGCGTTTCTCAGAAGGCAGTCTCTGCAAGTGTTTCCCTACCTGGACGATTGGCTGATAAGAGCTCCATCCTCTCAAGCAACCACAAGGGCAGTCGAAGATTGCATTCAACTTTTCAATCACTTGGGTCTAGGTCTAAACAGCAGCAAGTCTGTCCTTCTTCCATCCAGGTCGGCAAGATTTCTGACTGCTATTCTGGATACAATTCATTACAAAGCTTTCCCTTCGTAAGAGAGACAGAACAGACTGATTCTTTCTGCCAACCGATTGCAAAGGAGACAAACTCTTTCAGTCCGTCAATACAAATCCATTCTAGGATCGATGTCATCTTGCATTGCCTTAATTCCACACTGCAGGCTTCACATGCGCCCCCTGCAAGAACAATTAGACTTGCAATGGCGTCAGGCAGAGGGATCGTTCGACGACAAGATAAAGATCACTCCTATCATGAAGAAGGCAATCATGTGGTGGACTACAAAAGGCAATATCATGAAAGGTCTCTCTTTCATGGTTCCTCCTTCTCCTTTATTTCTGATCAGACACCTCTCTGGAGCTAGGGCTATTCGTTTAGCTGTACAAGCCTTCCTTCCAAGAATTCGGAATCCCACAGTCCTGGTCCGTACGGACAACACTACGGCCATACATTATGTGAATAAACAAGGCGGAACAAGATCCAGACTACTTTCAAGAGAAGCACAGGAGATCTGGGAATGGGCAATTCGTCATCAGATATCTCTCTCAGCGGAACATCTTCCAGGTTCCCTCAATACGGAGGCGGATTTATTGAGCCGCCTAAGGTCGGTCTCTCATGAATGGGAATTGGATCAGAGAACTCTCGAAAGGATATTCTCTCAATGGGGCAATCCTCTTATAGACCTGTTCGCGACTCCAGAAAACAAGAAATGCCAAGTTTACGCAAGCAGGTATCACCATCGAGGGTCGTTGGGGAATGCTCTTTCGATAGCCTGGTCAGGCGCATTTGTTTACGCCTTTCCACCGATTCCCCTGATACCAAGAATACTCAGGAAACTCAAGACGGAACCCTGCACAATGATTTTAATAGCTCCAGCTTGGCCCTGCCAATTTTGGTACACAGAGCTCCTCCTTCTGTCTCAGGATCGGCAAATTCACCTGCGTCCCATTCCTTCTCTGTTGACGATGTCCCAGGGCGAAGTAATGCATCCGGACCCGAGTTCTCTGCAATTGACAGCTTGGCTCCTGAGCACCGGGAGTTCAAGGCTTTAGATATCCCTCTGGATTGCAAAGACATTTTAGCTCAAGCTCGTGCTCCAAGTACAAACAGAACCTATAGTGCAAAATGGAAGAGTTTTGGTGCATGGTGCCACAAAGAGAATCTTCATCCATTCACTTCAGCTCCTCACAAGATTTTACCGTACATTTTGTCTTTGGCCAAGTCAGGTTTTCACCACTCTTCCATCAAGGTACATCTGGCAGCGATCTCTAAGTTCAGACGAACAGCTTCTGGTCCTTCTCTCTGGTCCGCGAGGGTGATCAAACAATACCTGAAAGGTCTATTCAGGGCTTTCCTTCCGGTTAGACCACCTCCTCCAATATGGCAACTCAACCTGGTCCTTACCCATCTCATGAGGGCTCCTTTTAAACCTATTCATGAAGTGGACATGCAATTTTTGTCATGGAAGGTGGCTTTTCTTCTGGCTATAACATCAGCCAAGAGGGTTGGAGAACTTCAAGCTCTCACAATTGTTGAACCTTTGTTACAGTTCAAAAATGACTCTTTGATTTTGAGGAAAAATCCAAAATGTATTCCAAAAGTCCCCTTGGATATTCACTTGAATTAATCTGTTGTTCTAAGGTCCTTTTTTCCTCGACCTTCAACTCTGGCTGAAAGAGCTCTCCACTCTTTGGATGTCCAAAAATGCCTGGAGTTAAATCCCCAACGCACGAAAGATTTCAGGAAGACTTCACAACTTTTTGTCTCTTTTAGCGCTCCTACGATATCACGTTGGATTGCCAGCACAATTCTCTTCTGTCATCAAGCGGCAGGAAAGCCGCTGAAGGGACGGATCAAATCTCATTCTACGAGATCAGTTTCATCATCTGCTGCTCTGTTCTCTGGTGTTCCTATCAAGGACATTTGTAGGGCGGCTATATGGAGCAGTGCCCATTCATTCATGAAGCACTTCTGTTTAGATTCTTCCACAAGGAGTGAGGCAGCAGTCGGACAGGCAGTCCTGAGGAACCTCTTCCAATAGGCGGTGAGCTTTCCCTTCTATCCCTCCTTCCTATATTGCACATTTTGTCTCTGATAATGTTTCCTATCTATTGTTGCAAAGTGTATTTATTGTCTATGATAATACTTATACTTAGATATGCTGATGTGCATGTAACAAAATGTGCATTTATTGCTTACTGCTAGCTACTCTGATACAAAGCATGGGAATCTATGAAAATCCAATACTGGGGCAAGAAAACAAGTTACTTACCTGTAACTTTGGTTCCCCAGTATTGGTAACTTTCATAGATTCCCATGCGCCCACCCACCTTCCCTGGGAAAGCTCAGCTTTAGCAGAGGTGTTTACTGTTACACAACGGCTACGAAAATTTGAGGCTCTCTCAGGAGGGTTCTATTGGGTGAGGCTGATCGGATTGGTTGTTTCTACTTTTTGGTCTCTTTTACAAAAAGAGGGCGATATGCTACAAAATGAGATGAGGCCTAGCCCTTTCTTTCTCTTTTGTAACTACTGCTATGGTATTTTCTGTTTACCGAGGCTCCTATTCCGACGACGGGGGAATGATACAAAGCATGGGAATCTGTGTAAGTTACCAATACTGGGGAACCAAAGTTACAGGTAAGTAACTTGTTTTCTTCCTTTAATTTCTCGCCAATCACTGAACTGATTGTGGGCCTGGCTGGTGGGTCAGGGATGAGAGACACACCAGTCTGATGTTGCAAAGCAGGTTTTATTGGGATACCCCGTTTAGTGTTCAACATTAAGGTCCTTCTTGTCCTGAAAGTCAGTCTTTCTTTGGCAAATTGACTAGGATCCGTTTTGGCGTCTGGAGGTGTTCCCCCTTGGCTGACGTAGTGCGGTGCTCCTCTGGGATGTCCGGACGATGCGTCTGCTTCACCGGCTCCGGGTTCCCCAGGAAAGAGAAGACCAACAGAAACAGGGCCGTTAGTATTACTGTCCTCTGGGGGTTCGTGCACCTCGGGACCGTGTTGTGCGATAGGGGTTCACCGGTGATTCTGTACACTCAGCACAAGTGTGGGACCGTGAGTACAGACAGTGAGGGGGTAAACGCGGGGTAAAGAAACACGAGGAGGGGAGGACTATGGATATAAAGGGGCTATTTACACTCTCTACATGCGTTTGCTTCCCACCCAGGCCGCCATACGCTGCCGTACCTGAGAAAGCCACACTCCTCCTCCGGGAGTATGGCACGGCGGCTCGCGGGGTCGTTGGCCTCCTGGCTCTCCTTGGGACCCGTCTCCGCTTTCCTCGGTTTCTTCCTCCGATATACGCCTGGTTTCTTCGCTCCGTCCTCCTCTCAGCTCTCCGACTCCGACTCCGCTCCTCTCCTGCTCCACCGGGGTGACGTCACACGCCCCGTACCATACTTCCTGGGTTTTGTCCAATCCGGCTGCTCTGACGTGGACGGGAGGTCGGGCCTCCTCCTCAGAAAACGCCCAGTTAAAGGTACCGGGTTCTGTTTCTTCCTGTTCGTCCTGTTCTGTTTCCCAAGGATTCGTCTGTAACGAAGGAGGCATCACAGGGTCAGTTCTGGGGGTCCACAACTCCTTGTCACACTCCACCCCCCCTGGTTCCTCCCGATCGGGGAGGACCGGCATACGGGAAAGGAAATCAGCGTTTCCATTGTCGCTTCCCTTCCTGTGAACCACAGTGAAGTAAAAGGGCTGAAGAAACAGGAACCACCGTAGAATTCTGGCATTCTGCGTCCTGTTCTTTTGCATCCACTGTAAGGGGGCATGGTCAGAGTATAGAAGGAAGGCCCCCCCCTCTAGGTAATATCTTAACTTGTCAACGGCCCATCGAATGGCCAGGCCCTCCTTCTCTACTGTGGGGTACTTTTGTTCCCGGGGATGAAGCTTACGGCTTATGAACAGAACCGGGTGTTCCTCGGTATCTTCACCTATTTGGGAAAGGGCCGCCCCTATTCCTGTCTCAGAAGCATCAGTGGCCAGAATAAATGGTTTGTCAAAGTTAGGCGGGATGAGCACAGGGCTGGTTGTGATTGCTTCCTTCAGCGATGCGAAGGCTCTTCCTGCATCTGTGGAGGGAGGTTGAGGAAGGACATTTCTGACGGTTTTCTGTAAAAGGTTTGTTAAGGGAGAGGCAAGGTCGGCAAAGTTTTTGATAAATCGGCGATAGTAGCCGATCAGACCTAGAAATGCCCTTAGCTCCCTTTTTGTTGAGGGGAACGGCGTCTCTGTTATCGCTTTGATTTTCTCCTCTTGTGGGGCTATAACGCCGTCTCCTAGCATGAACCCTAGGTACTTCACTTTCGGGAATGCTGCTCGTGATTTCTTGGCATTCACGTGAAGACGGGCATCCCTCAAGGAGGACAGTACCTTAGTCAGGTGTTCTAGGTGGTCTTTCCATGTATGACTGAAAATGACGATGTCGTCGAGATATACTGAACTGTACTTGTTGTGGGGAGCCAATACCTTATTCATCAGCCTCTGGAAAGTGGCAGGAGCCCCATGGAGACCGAAGGGAAGGACATTAAACTCATACAGGCCCTCCTCGGTGGCAAAAGCAGTTTTGTGACGGTCTTCCTCCCATCGGGGGTACCTGCCAATATCCTTTGGTTAAGTCCAAAGTGGTTATATATTTGGCTTCTCCTATACGTTCGATTAGCTCATCTACTCGGGGAATGGGGAATGCATCAAATGTCGAAACAGCGTTTAAAGCCCTGAAGTCCATACAAAAACGGGTCGAGCCGTCAGGCTTGGGGACCATAACTATGGGAGATGACCAATTGCTCTTTGAGGGTTTGATAACCCCTAGGTCTAGCATGTTGGCAACTTCTTTCCTCACATCGGCCCTTTTTGCTGCGGGGATACGATAGGCTCTCTGTTTTACTATGCTCCCGTTAGTGGTGTGGATTTCGTGTTCTGCCAATGGTGTGCATCCCGGCAGGTCCGAAAACAAGGGGGAGAATGGGTATAGGACCGTGTGGAGGTCCTGTTTCTCCGTGGTCGTTAGCTCAGGATTGACAGGTAGGTATGGTAAGGTGGTCCCTGAGCTGTGTTCTGGTAGGACCAGATTAGAAGCACTTGGAACTGTACCTATCCACTTTTTCAGTAGATTTATATGGAAGGTTTGGCTGCGTGTGGACGATATTTGCAGTCTATAGGTGGTATTGCCGTACTTCTCCAGTACTTGGTATGGACCCTTCCATTCACTCCTAAACTTTTGAGTTGTAGTGGGGAGCAGAACTAGGGCCCAGTCGCCCTTCTCCAGGGTTCTCCATCGTTTACCCTTGTCGTAACATCGTTTTTGGTGGGTTTGGGCCGACTTCATGTTTGAATAGGCCAAATCCCTCAGCTTGCCCAACCTGGACCTCAATTGCTGAGTGTAGTCGAGGAGAGATCTTTGTTCGTTTGCGTCTTCCTTCTCCCAAGCCTCTCTGGTGATTTCGAGCAGGGACCTGGGCTGGCGACCATACAACATCTCGAAGGGGGAAAAACTGAGGCTACTCTGGACCTGTGCTCTCACCAATTATAAAGCTAAGGGGAGCATTTTGTCCCAGTCCTTGGGTTCCGTAGTCAACAGTTTTTTTAGGGTTGTCTTTAGGGTTCTGTTGTACCGTTCCACTAAACCGTCCGTTTGCGGGTGGTAAGCGGACGTGCGAATGTGTCGGAGATCCAGTGTCTTGCAGATCTCAGTCATCATTCTTGAAACAAATGAAGTCCCTTGATCCGTTAGGATTTCTCGTGGGAACCCCACTCTTGAAAACAACTCCACTAACTTCTCGGCAACATTCCTAGAGGTCGGGGCGCTCAGAGGGAAGGCCTCGGGGAACCTGGTGGCGTAGTCTACGACCACCAAGGCATAGGTGTGTCCCCTTGAGGAGCGTGGCAGAGGGCCTATGAGATCCATTCCTACGCGCTCCCAGGGATTGCCAATGATGGGCAGCGGTTGCAAAGGCACCGAAGGCGGTCGGGTGAGATTTTTCCTCTGACACACATCACAGCGATGGCAATAAGCCTCGGTCTCTTTATATATACCGGGCCAGTAGAACAATCGCAATATGTTTTGGGTGGTCTTTTCTGCCCCACTATGTCCCGCTGTTAAATGGGTGTGTGCATAGAACAGGATTTGTTCTCGGAATTCCTTTGGTACAACCAGTTGTTTATGGTCCCCTTCTTTTCCTTCCCGATACAGTAGATCACATTCTATGCTAAAACGGGGGTATTTGGGTGCTGTGGTTTCTGACTGTGCAATATGGGCTGCCTCCCATGCGTTCAACAGTGTAGGGTCATTGGACTGGGCGAATTTGAATCCCCGGTCTAGGGCCCATGGTTCAACAGTCAAGTAAGCTTTAGCAGGGCGAAGGTCTAGCTCCCTTTTAAATAAGGACAGGAACTGAGGATTATCAACCCCTAGAATCAGTTCCTCGGGGAGGGACCCCGCCACCCCCACTCTCACTGAACATGGTTCTCTTCCTATAGGGTGTATGGTGATGCGGGCCAGGGGATAGGTCTTAACGTCCCCATGAACACATCGGATGTGCACTTCTCCTTCCTGTCCTATCTGGGAGGAGTATAGCAGTTTTTCTCTGATGACGGATTGCCTACACCCTGAATCCAACAGAGCCTTAACAGGGGAGTCGTTCACCCTAACTCTTACATAAAAGGAAGGTCCCATTTCCGCGGTGTATAGCACTGTTTTTGGTATATATCCGACTTCCATGGGCTCCTCAACGGGTCTTTTCCGTGGGCATAAGCGGGCTATATGGCCCCACTCTCCGCATTCAAAGCACTGGGGCCCTTTCATGGGAGTTATGTCCGGTCGGAAAGGCCGTGGCTTCATAGGTTCAAATACAGCCCTCTTTTTCTCTACTTTCGTGGGAGGCATTGGTGTCTTTGTGGATTTTTCTGTTTCCCAGGGAAACGACCTAGGTGCCGCTCTGGCATAGTTGGCCGCCATCTCCACGGCCTGTGCTGCTGTCAAACCTGGATGCTGCTTCAACCATCTCTGTGTTCCATACGGCAATGCCTCCATGAACTGCTCCAGGACAATGCTGGTCATGACGTCTTCTTTGCTTCTGGTTTCCGGCCTTAGCCATTTTTCTGCAGCCATTTTCAGTCTTAAGTATAGCGTCTTCGGGTTTTCTCCCGACACCCCTTTTTCCTTCCGGACCTGAGCCTATATGCTTCGGCATCCATCCCGAGGTGATCTAGAATCACCCCTTTAATCTCCGTATATGTGGCGGTGCCAGCATGGTTAGCGACTTGGTAGGCCGTCTGCGCCTCCCCCACTAACAAGGGGGCGAGGAAGAAGGGCCACTTCTCTTCCGGCCACCCACAAGCGCGGGCCGCTCTTTCGAAGTTGACCAGGAAGGCGTCTGGGTCTTCTCCTATGACGTACTTCTGCAGAGCCACTCCGGACGGATGAGGGCCAAAGGGTCTTCGATCCTGTGACACAGCAGTCCCTGGTGTTTGTACCACTTTCTGTAGATTGTCCATTTGCTGCGTCATCGTGGAGCGGAAAAGGGCTCTGTCAGCGTCTGCCGTGCTGATTTGTTGACTGACAGCCCACTCCAACTTCTGTTGCCCATCTATCAAGGTTTGGATGACCTGTTCCATGTCCGCTTTTTCTTGCTCGGAGGGAGTAGATCCCACTTCTGACACCACTGTGGGCCTGGCTGGTGGGTCAGGGATGAGAGACACACCAGTCTGATGTTGCAAAGCAGGTTTTATTGGGATACCCCGTTTAGTGTTCAACATTAAGGTCCTTCTTGTCCTGAAAGTCAGTCTTTCTTTGGCAAATTGACTAGGATCCGTTTTGGCGTCTGGAGGTGTTCCCCCTTGGCTGACGTAGTGCGGTGCTCCTCTGGGATGTCCGGACGATGCGTCTGCTTCACCGGCTCCGGGTTCCCCAGGAAAGAGAAGACCAACAGAAACAGGGCCGTTAGTATTACTGTCCTCTGGGGGTTCGTGCACCTCGGGACCGTGTTGTGCGATAGGGGTTCACCGGTGATTCTGTACACTCAGCACAAGTGTGGGAACGTGAGTACAGACAGTGAGGGGGTAAACGCGGGGTAAAGAAACACGAGGAGGGGAGGACTATGGATATAAAGGGGCTATTTACACTCTCTACATGCGTTTGCTTCCCACCCAGGCCGCCATACGCTGCCGTACCTGAGAAAGCCACACTCCTCCCCCGGGAGTATGGCACGGCGGCTCGCGGGGTCGTTGGCCTCCTGGCTCTCCTTGGGACCCTTCTCCGCTTTCCTCGGTTTCTTCCTCCGATATACGCCTAGTTTCTTCGCTCCGTCCTCCTCTCAGCTCTCCGACTACGACTCCGCTCCTCTCCTGCTCCACCGGGGTGACGTCACACGCCCCGTACCATACTTCCTGGGTTTTGTCCAATCCGGCTGCTCTGACGTGGACGGGAGGTCGGGCCTCCTCCTCAGAAAACGCCCAGTTAAAGGTACCGGGTTCTGTTTCTTCCTGTTCGTCCTGTTCTGTTTCCCAAGGATTCGTCTGTAACGAAGGAGGCATCACAGGGTCAGTTCTGGGGGTCCACCACTCCTTGTCACACTGATTTTCACCAAATTACTGAAAAAGTGCTCTGCGGAATAATGTGTGCCCCAGTCCTCAAGCCAGCCAGTGGTACCTGGGACCCAATCTCACAGGGCCTGGCAAAAAACTGAATTATTTATGATGGGGGGCATGGCCCCCTTCCTCGAGCCACGTTATTGCTCCGTGGACGCCTACTGATGGACCCGCACTATATTTATTTAAGGAGGGTGGCATGTGGAACCCCTTCCCCAAGCCATAAGGCACAGAGAACCCCATCCTCCACCAGCACTTCAAACTACAAATTCACTTCTCCCTGAAGGGAGCCCTCGCCTAATGACCACCCGGGCCGTGAGCCACCTTAACCAACCTGATCAGCAACTTTGTCGCCCCGCTCACCATCGACTCCAGAGCCTACATACTTCTTGTGACCTCAACTTACCTGGAGCATAGAACCGATATCTGCACCATATCAATCCTCAAAAGTCTAGGCAACATTGGTCTCATTACAGCTTATCTCAAGGCTCACAGGCACTACAGGATGTTCACTGGACCCCATCTTCAACACCAGGGACAGCATCAAATTCAACGCCACCACGCCGCTCACATGGATCGATTACTCCATCATCCACTTCCTGGTCGACATACCCCTTGTCAACGGATCATCCTACCAAGCTGCAGCTGGGGCAAAATCACCAAAACAGACTAGCTCAGCATCCTCATCACAGATAAACCTAACCCCAGAAACTACCTCAACAAGGATATCCCAAACGGAAACAACTGGATCAGGAACTGTGTGAACTCCTTTGCACCCATCAAACCCAACAAGCCAAGATAATCCAACAGGCAAGCCAGCTAGTACACAGATTACCTCTGAGAACCAAATCAATACTTCCCATAGCTAGAAAAAAATGGCGAACCAGCCATTAAACCTCCAACAAATCTACCTACAAGGATGCTCTTAGACTCTACCAGCAGCAACTACGAGTCACCAATAAACGTGCTTTAGCTGAACGCATCGAAGAAAGCTACAGCAAGGAGATTTTCTCGGTCATGAAGGACTTCACAACAACTTCATCAACAGTCAATATCCCCCTCCGTAGAACTCTGCAACAGCCCATCAAACTTCCTCCACAGCAAATTCACTATCATCGTTAACTTCTCACACCAACCGGACCCTGGTGGTCTCATTGCCAATCTACCTACCAGCAACCGAGACGACCACCTGACTGAATGGGCACCCCTCACCAGAGATGAGACCGCGAGAATCATGCAGAATAATCCATTCAGGGGTCCCCACGAACCCATGCCCACATCACATCTACATCCTAGTAATACCACCAATCAGCACCATCCTCTCCCACATCTTCAAACTCTCCGTCACATCCGCCACATTCCCGGGCAACTGGAAACACGCAGAAGTCAACTCCTTCCTCAAAAAACCATCAGCCAGCCCAAACCAATTGTGCTACTTCTGTCCCATATCCCTGCTTCCTTACCCAGCCAAATTGATGAAGAAGGCCATCAACAAGCAACTCTCAACCCACCTTGAGTTTCACCGATTACTGGACAAAACTCAAGTTTCAGAAAGAACCACAGCACCAAAAAGCACTCACTGCAACCACCAACACCATCAGGACCAAACTGGCCTATGGAGAAACAGCCTCATCCTACTCGACTGGTCCTCCGCAGCCTTCGACACATCTCCCACAACAGTCTGGTAAGAATACCCCCCCACCCACCCGCATTCACAAAACCGGGCAAGAGGTCAATAGTTCTCCTTCATCTCACCCAAGAGGTCACTAGTACTCCTTCATCTCACCCAAACCATGAAATAACTTCCGTAAGAACATTTTGTATCCCTCTTTATGATCACCATCCTGTAGTGGTTGAACTTAGCAGGGACCTACTAGCAAAGGAGATCCTCCTTACCATGTTGTTGCAGAGATTCTATATTATTGGCCCTTTGCAAGCCTACAGTGCTTAAGATTATGATGTATAATATAAACTGTTGTATGATGTTAAACCGCATGCCTTTACCATGCATGCCTTTACAACGCAAGGTAATTATATTTATATAATGTAATTTCTATTTTTTGGGTGGTGGGAACCCCCCATCCCCCAACTTAAAAAAATATATAATAATAATAACTTAGCATGTTTCTTGGGAGGACACCCCCCCTTTTAATTGCTCTTTCCACCCTATACCCTACCACCCCATAACCCTTAAACACCCTTACCACCCTATACTCCCACACCTAAACCCTAAAATACTCTTACCATCCTATGCCCTACCCCCTAAATCCTAAAAACACCCATACCAACCGATTCCCCTATTCACAACCCTAAAAATACCCTTGCCACCCTATACGATTACCCACCCCAAACCCAAAAATAGATACATATACACACTTAGCTAAACTATACTTATCTTTGTGGTAAAGGCATGTTGTACAGGCTTGCATGTGGTAAAGGCTTTGCGTTGTAAAAGCAATGTGTGGTAAAAGCATTTTGGTAGAAGCATGGCATGGTAATTGCAGGGCCTACGATGAGGATCAGAACGGCCATATTATTTCTGCTTCTCACACTATTGAGAAAGGGCTACTATTGTCCCCACTTATTCTTTTTAATTGCTGTGGAACCCTTTGCAAATATACGTCGACAGGAGGGGGCAATATAGGGATTGGTGTCGTGAGTGAAACACCTGTTTAGTTATATGCGGAGCACGTTGATATTTTTTTAATGCTGTACGAGATGAGACTGACCAACAATAAAGGTATGGGAAGATTTTGGAGATGTATCATGGCTCTGAGAGAACTGGACAAAATCCAGTGTATTTCCAGTACACACACGCTACAGCAGTGCATCTAACAAGTGTAAGATTGAAATGGAAAGCCATCAGTTCCCGTTTTCTAGGGTGCACATCTATGATTCTGACCCGAGATATGTTTGAGTGCATCATCAGGGCGACACTGGCAGTCGTCCGGGGCAGTGTGGCTTTCTGGAGAACGCTGCTGTTGTCCGTGGCAGGAAGATGATACTCCTCCCAAGGATGCTGTATTGTTTTACAGCCTTCCAATAGAGTTCCTCTTGGGATCTGTCCAAAACTGGACCTTGTGCTAGGTGGCCTGATATGGGGCTCATGAAGGTACAGAGCAACATTGAGTACATTCCCTTTGCCGCTAGTGGCGGGAGGACCGAGTGTCTCAGATTATGAGCTATGTTATCTGGCTACTCAGCTGCAGTAGGCGGCCGAAGGACTAGAAGAGCTGGAGATGGCTGACAAGAGAATGAACATTCTACCCCTTCACTGTGGCAACGATTAGACAGTGAGGACACAGTGACACGAGAGATTAGGATTAAGTACTGCTGGACATTTCGTCTCAAACACATGCCCACAACGATGCCTTATGTGCCTGGAATGCCACTTCTGAGAATACCGGCACCTCATACCAGGGAGGGGTGAGACACCCACAGTTGTGGAAAGAAATACTATATTGTATTATATGTGATGTCATTTTGATTATATGTATTACAATATTCTAGCCCTGAAGAAGTCTATGGTGAACTGTACCAAGACGAAACACGTGTTGGCGGCTAGTTTGGTTATGAAGAAAGACGGAACCAATAAACAGAAGATTTGAAGATTGCTCATCTTTTTCTTTCACTTATATTGATACACTATTGTTCAGCTCAGAATATAATCTGATTAGTGGAAAGAAATATGGACAGCCTCAGTGGGGTTCTATTGAGGGTGGGACTTGGAAATCTTTGAGAACTCTTGCAAGATTGCAAGCTCCCTCGAAGACGGCCCTGTGTACACACATTTCCAGCAGGAACTGTGAGACATACATGTGCATCAGAAGAAGCAGAACCTCCAATACACAAAATAGTACAGCGGATATGGATCCTAGGAAAGTGGACGAGAGCTCTGTCAGTGTTACACCAAGTGCTCCTCACTCAATCAAAATGCTCAGTTGAAACCATGAAAGATAAACGAGTGAACAATATTGATAAATCCATTGAGGACAGAGACTGGAGAATATAAGTGTTAGTCCTGGTGTTTTCGGAATGCATGATTTAAATGAATGCAGTTCAATTTTGTGCATAGATCATACATAATGACTAGTAGAATTTTGTAATTACCCTGATGCCTTGACGTAAATGCAGGCTTCTTCCACATGGTGTGAAGTTGCCCCAACTTAAATGTTTATTGATGAGAGGTCACTGTAAACCTTAATGTAGCCAGATCACCAGAGACCTGCCTGCTTGCTGGCTCTTTAACCACGCCCCAAAAATGTAAAAAAAAAAACACATAGATTAGCAGATCTAGACATAAACCTAGGGAGGCAGAAAATAGCTATGAGTTGGATGGTGATTAAGAAACCTATTCTGCATAAATGGAAATCTGAACCTCTCTGGTTCAGATTTCCATTCAGAATTGGCTGAATGAGAGCGTTTTCTACATTTGGAGGCCAAGAATGAAGAATCCAGACCTGGCTTGAGCCTGGGACCAAATATAAGTCAAATTTAGTGGTCAGGGGCCGTATTACGGAGAGTCCCCCGGGGGCGCAAAGGGAATATGCACCGGCGTTGTGCACCCAGGAGCACTTTGGTATTACAGAAGAGGCCGCAGATGCTTTTGTGGCCCCTTCTGTAATACAGATAGCGGTGATGCACATCTTGCGCCAGTGCCATCATAAGTAGGCATTCCCTCATTTGCAGTGGGTGTGGCCCTGTGCAAGCGAGGGAATCAGTTTGCCTCTACGCCCGCGCCATATTATGGAAACTGCACAGAGGCAACAATGCCTTTAACAAAAAGGTGGTGAACTTTCAGTGCACCTCGTTAAGGCAGCCCTCTGGAGGGGAGAATGGGGATCCTGTGGACCCCACAGACTTCCCCTTGCAGGTGGGTGCAGTCACAGCATCTGCCTGCAAGGGGATCTCTAGTCTCTCTTGAAAGTGCATGCGGGTTCAATAAAATAAGACATGGAAACATAGATGCACTGAAAGAGGCCCCATTTATTAGTAGTACAAGTTACCTAGGACAGATGAGACGAATTATACACTCTTCAGAGGAAGAAACCGAAGTTCACGCCTTAACCGCAGCAGCAATTCTGCCGTGGTGCTGGCGTTCTAAAAGGTGGGTGGGGCTGTGACGGCCACAGGCCGTTCGCAGCACCAGGGAGGGAGTCCTCCTGTAACGGGTTAATGTTTGCTGGCGAGGATATATGTTTTCCTTCCTACTGAAACGTTATATCACCTAATGAAAGGGACACTTTTATGATAAAATCGGTTAAGCGTTATTTTCTTTTTTTTAAATAGTGTTTTGCAGTGGCATAACAGAGGTGCTCTCTGCCCTAATGCAAGTACGGAAAATGGGTATCCAGCTCCTAGTTTGTTAGAAAAAAAACAGCCACAATTGAGGACAGTGAGGCCCTCAGACCCTTGAGTCCTAGTGCCATTCCACCTGCTGCACTATTGACAGTTACAACTCTGGTGTTAAAAATAATTAGGAGCCGGGGAGGATCTACGCTAGCAAACAAGATGGCTGCTTAGGCTCCCGGCTCCGCCGACCTCCGTCTCCTGCCAGATGATCCTGTCGTCCATCCTGTTTTTACGCCCGACCTCCGTGTGGATGAACCGACGTACATTCCGATGGTGTAATCCCGAGAATTTTACCGGCTTGGTTGACGGAGTAACGGCGTGTTAAAGTTTGCGGCCTAGCCCATCTGGAGAGCCGGGGCCTCGAGTACTGGCCCAGCCGGATTGCAGTTGAACAGCGGCCGTGGGAATCAGGCAGGGTCCGGTCTATCGCAGTGGAGGTTGTTTTTGCCCGATTTTGACGGCGGTCATTTTGATTGACTAACATTATGGGAGAGGCGACGTGGCACGACTGCGGCTGTGGGCGGAGGTCCCTGTCCCGTGGACCCGGTTTGCCCCTCGCCGGTGTTCGTTGGGTCGCGGTCTTCGCTCGCGGTAGCGGAGTACAGATCGCTGCCGCGGAGAACGATCAGTCGCCCTCCGATGCCGTCCGTTCCGCTCTAGTCTGTTCCCCCGGAGAGACCGGGCGCTCTGTGAGAAGTGAATATGGTCGGTACCGAGCGAGTAGTGATGGACCGTCGCTGAAGAAAGTACTGGCAGCCATTGGGGCACTTCATTCACATGTGGATGCCCTGGTTCACAAAAAGACCAGACTCTGCTCCACTGCAAGAACTACAACTAGCTAAGATTCCCACAATGACCATTTTAACTCCGGACGAGGACCCCGTGCGACAAGAGGTGTCGAAGCCTTTGGTCAGTGTATTGGAGGATCGCGAACCTGGCGCTTTGAACGGATTGTTAAGCCTAACATCGCTGCTGACTGGGAGAACTAATCGGTGTTCCCTTCCCGGAGACTCCTGTTGGTAACTGTTCTCAGACTGCTACAACATCTTTTCCCTCTCTGGCAGTTACAGTACGGTTGTGGAGGAAACAGCACTGGGACTTTTCGTCAATGAGGGAGCTTTTCTGTGCGGATGGGGTTCTTAAAAGAGTTAACGTTTTTTATTCGTTTCGGACTGAATATTTCTGAACTCTTTTCGCACTTCGATTCTCCTGTGGACGCGGTGGTCCTACCGGGAGGGGGTTCACATGATAGATCGGAAGGGCCAAGGCTGAGATCGATTGACTGGGTTTGATATTGTGGCCTTAATGGATGTGGGATTTGTTACTGTTGGACTCACAGGAGGTTGGGCGGTGTTTTACAGCTCCCACTGATTTGCTTTTTGTGTGTTTTCGGATGGAATCTTGTTTTCATCGCAGGGGTTGCTTGTTCCTGGCGGGGGGAGGGGGGACCGGGAGCCCGTATGGAAATGCCCTCCCCCATTTTCTACTTTTAGAATTTAGTTAGTTGGGGCGACAGGCACTCTGCTAGTTGGGGTTAGGCGAAAGCCATACGCAGGGGTGCAGGGTGGGGGGAGGGGTATATTGTATTGTCTATGTTTTCGTTTTTATGTTCGAAATCCTATTCATATCCTGATATTGGGTGCCTTCCTGGTGGGTTATCCTGCTTGGTTGGTGGAAGGGTCCTAGGGGTGGTTGTGTTTACAAGATTTTCTACAATGTGTTGCCTTTTATTGCTGCGAGCTGGTAGTGGTCGTTGTTTTGTCCACTGTTCTATCGTATTACGCTCTCCTGCCACTCGAACTTGCCATACTCTTGATAATCCGATTCCTATGGGTGGTGGACTTGTGAACAATGTCGATTAGATTGGACTGATACTTATTGTATTTTATACGGCCGCACGCCACTTCCATCTCAAGATTCAGCTTCTACCTTGGGGGTTATGCGTCTATTACTCGCCATATGTTAGTATAACTGTTGCTTATTCCATGATGTAAGGCACCGGGCGTTGGTTTTTCTTGTTTTTTCAATTAATAAAAAGATTTTTTTTTTAAATAATAATTAGGAGCAGTTAGTTTTACATGTGCTTTAATATTGTCCATCCTGTCATTATAACCACCGTAACCATATTTATTTTTGTGCTGAGAACCATTGAGAAATATTACATTTTTAGAAAATGTGTGCCTCATATGCACTAATGGGTTGGCATTTGGAAAATGATTCCCTGTGATGCAGTATAATTTCGAACACTTTATGCTTCAGTTTCAGAAACTCAGAAAAAGTAAGAAGACATGTTTATTCAATAAAACACTTTGTCTCCGCAGGCGTTACAAAAGTGGATTTTGGAGACATAGCAACTCGACTTAATCTGCGACATAAATTGCACTGCAAACCCTTCTCTTGGTATCTTGAGAATGTGTATCCGGATTCCCAGATTCCACGACATTATTTCTCTTTGGGAGAGGTAAGAAATTGCACACAGCACAGCTGTGACACGCCCCAAACATTTTAGGTGATTCAAGAGTTCTAAGGTTAAAGTTCTAGAGTTTACTATTTATTTACAATGATTATTTTAAACTTTCTTTCATTGCAACCCAGTTGATGCATTATAAAAGAAAATGCTTTCAATGGCTTCGTCAAAGTTTCTAGTGTGGTGGGCCAAGACTGCATCCGTAATTGGACCCCTTTTTCTACAGGAACAACTGTCTCTTAATCAGACACTATTTGCCCACAGATCAGATGCTCCCATAGATTTCCAATTTGCATGACTTCTAATAACTTTTTTTTAGAACTGCCTCAAAGGGGGTAGGGTGATTGTATTGTCAACTGATAATACCTTGGGCAGCTTTAGAGCTTTTCTCCAGGTGAAGAACAAGTTGTAAAGTTGAATATTGTTGTGAGTTGTTTATTACCAATAGGATCAACCTAACGCTTGCGGAAGGAGGCCATGTTGTTTGTATCTACTCATACTGCCATCATAAATATCCTATGAGTGGTGTCCTTCATTTCTGTACTCCTTGATTTCCTTGGGTCATGATGTTCGGCTACACAAGAGCTGTTATTAATTCCAGCATCTAATAGAGACATAGAGCCACAGATTCCTTACCTTAGAAAATCCCAGATGCCAGGCTGGATCCGGAAACGTTTGCTCAAGCAATACCCTTGCGTGCCAGTAGGTGACATTGGTCGGTTCCACCGTCCAGGCCGTAAGTGGCGTCTGAATCACCTATATAGGTGCCACCTCGGCGCACTGGCGTCCGTTCTTTTCTTTCCGTGTCCGCTAGCACAGATCCATGAAGACACTCTCTCTGTCACTTTTTGATGGGCTGTTTTTGACATTTTGTCAGCGGTTTTTGGTGTGTAGGATTTCCCTCGATGTTGAAGATTTCTGGATTCAAACTGTGCGACGCCTGCCACCGCGCCATGTATGTGACAGATCCATACTTAATTTGTTTCTGGTGCCTGAGCACGACCATGACTTGACGTAGTGCTCTGACTGCTGGGCCATAGCTCCAAAGACTTTGAGGGAGTGGTCCCTAAAGCTGCTTGTGGCCTGACATTCATCTCCACATCACTCGCCCCGAAGGTCTCTTCCCCTGTACCGGTCGAGAGGAAGGTCTGGGCGCCACTCCCAGAGTCCTAAGGCCTTGTTTCTCCGCTTGAAGTCATTGAGTCAGTCAGGTAAGAGGCATAAAAAACACACAGAAGTAGAAGCATGCTTCCTCTTTTTCCCATCCGTCGACCAGCGCAATGGAAAAGCCTCGATGCTCTAGGCCTCCTTCTGCGAAACCTATGACTGGGTTGGCTCTGCGCTTCCCTGCATTTCCAGCAGCAGGAGCAACCGTCAAACGTATAGAGTTCTATGTTGCCATGTGCTTCATACTTGGGTGACCTGACCCTCCCAGCTTGCCTTCGTACCCCCGAGGCAAAGAAGGGACTCCATTGGGTTCCGCACCAGTCGTTTCCCTGTGACCTTCCCCAGCACCGGCCCCTGCACCGAGACTCTCAGAGGTGCCAGTCCCATTCTTATCCCTGATGACCTGGAGCCAGATCGGCGCCATTTGATGCTAGTTCCGGCGCCACCCTCGGGTCCTAGGTCAGATCCTCAGCCTTATTTTGAGGAGCTAGGAATGGAGGAGGATTGGGACGGGTTGTTGGACCCTTTCTTTACAAGACCAGCCTGATCACAACATGGACTGGTATTAGGAATTGGGTGAGGTCAGTGGACTGGATACCTCCCCAAATTCTGGCCTGCTCTCTCCCTGTACTGTGGCCAAGGAGGAAAGAGTGTAATACGCTACGGTGGTGAGAAGGGCACCCGAGGTCCTGGATCTTCAGCTCCCTTCGGTAGATGTCAAGATATTGATGAAGGTCCTGCAGCTGATGTCTCCTTCTCTTAACCCCTCCTGTCTTTCAGTGAGGCCTTAACTGATGTCCTTCTGGACACCTGGTCTAAGCCCAGTATAGGGGCTCCTGTGAATAGGATCATTGCCCACTGCCATCGCCTGGCACCAGGCAACCTGAAATTCCTTACCAATCACCCTACCCCGAGAACTTGGTGCTCCAAGCCTCTCCCTCACAAGGTGAATTCCCTTTGGCAACCCCGGACAGGGAATCCAAGAGGCTGGATAGTTTGGGCAAGAAGATTTTTTCTTCTGCCAGCCTTGCATTGCGGTCAGTGAACACTGCATGCGTCTTGGTCTGTTATGCCCACTCTTTGTGGGTAATGGTTGCGCAACTGCTCTCACAGGTTCCGGAGGAGACCCAGGCCTTACTTTCCTAAGTGGTGTCGGACAGGAGAGATGCGACCAAGTTCGCCATTCGTTGCAGGCTTGACGCCACTTACTTGCTAGGCAGAGCAGTGTTAACAGTGGCTTTTCGACGCCACGCTTGGCTGAGGACTTTGGCTTTTCTGGGGATGTCCAGGCTTCCTTCATGGACATGCACTTTGATAGCACCCGTCTCTTCGGAGACCAGGCAGACATGGCCCTGGAACGCTTTAAAGACTCGTGGGCTATGGCCAAGTCCTTGAGCCTTTTGATGACCACCTTTCCCATGTCTGCTTTTCGTGGCTATGAAAGAGGCTTTCAGCCGTGCCAGCCATATCTTAGTCACAAGACCGTGTAAGTTCAGCAACCCTTCAGGATCATGGGCGTCTAGTTGGTGGCATGATCAGCCATCACCTCTGCAACTGACATACCATCATGTTGGACAAGTGGTTTTTTCAGATAGCCTGGAAAGGCAACTCCCTACCTTTCAAGGCTTCCCCTCCCTCCCTCCCTCCATGCCTCTGATGTGCGACCGGCTGACAGAGGATCACCTGACCTTGTTTCAGGAGAAAGTCAGGTCCCTCTTGGCCAAGGGAGCCATAGAGAGGGCTCCGGCGCCTGAAGTAGGCTGTGGTTGCTATTCCCACTACTTCATGGTCCTGAAAAAGGGCAAGGGACTTTGTCTTATCCTAGATCTATGAGCCCTCAACAACTTCCTCAAAAAGGAAAAGTTCAAAATGCCCACTCTGGCTCAGGTCATGTCTGCCTTAGACCCCAGCGACTGGATGGTAGTGTTCAACTTGCAGGACGCCTATTTTCACATTCCCGTCCTGCCTCTTTATCAGCGTTACCTGCGGTTCACGGTAGGGCACTAGCACTTTCTGTTCACCGTGCTCCACTTTGATCTTACCTGTACTTCTCGGGTGTTCACCAAGTTGATGGCAGTGGTCGTGGCTCATCTGCGCAGATCAGGGGTGCCAGTCTTCCCCTATCTCGATGACTGCCTGCTGAAAGTGGGCTTGCCCAGGCTGTTTCCACCTCCAGAGTGCGGCAAACCTCCTGCTTTCCCTGGGGCTCACTATCGACGTGCTGAAGTTACGCCTAGCTCCCTCTCAAATGCTCACTTTCATATCCGCTGTTCTGGACACAGTGCATTTTAGGCCTATCCTCCCGAGCATCAAGTCCAGGATACTTGAGGTATGATACAGATTTATCAACCTCTATCCTGGATTTCGGTGAGACGGACTCGGAAGCTGCTAGGCCTCATTGGCGCCTGCATCCTGCCAGCGACCCATGCATTCGACCTTCCCTCTGAAATTTGCAATGTCATTTTGGCGGCCCGGCGGCCCTCCACCAAAACAGTTTTCCCCATTCAGGTGGAACACATTTGTAAAATTGTGCTCAAAAAGATCTATTGATCCTCTTTCTGCTTCCCTCTCTCAGACCATACTCTTTATTCTGACCCTTGCCCAGCAGGACTCTGGGTTCTCTCAAAGGGTACCTTTCGACCCTGTCTGCCTTTTTGAGGTTGCCAAGCCAGCTCTCTTTATTTAAATCCCCTGTGGTAAATAGATTTCTCAAGGGGCTTGGACATATGTTTCCAACTGCCCCTTTCATCATGCCCCAGTGGGACCTTAATTTGGTTCTCACCTTACTGATTTCGACCTTCTTAAGCCTCATCGCGGAGGTATAGCTTGAGTCTTAGAGCACAGTGAGCAAGGGCCTTCCCGTCCCACCTAGGACGCCTACTGCAACTCCATCCATCACTTTTTTATATAGTTCAGTGTGACGCCCTAAGTGGGATGGTTATGCCCAGACGTGGATTCCAAGCACACTGTGCCACTGGAACCAACCTATAACCAACTGGTGATCCCTGATAAGGGTGGAACATGTCCTGGCTTACGTGTGTACCGGTTCAAGGAGGACCTGGCCTTGCAGTTCAGGCTGGACTATTCCCATTGGAGCAGAATCAAGACATATTTGCATATGGCTGGGTCCAAACTGAGGTGGCATTATGTCAAAAATCACAATGGACTGGGGTGTGCCCCGAGTAATTACCAGTGGCTGAGATTAATTGAAGTATTCCATCAGTCACTTTTTTGTGTACTTCGGACTTGAAAGGTAGAAAAGCAAGCTTTCCCGTAAGGAGTTTGATGCCACACAAAGTACATAAGCTGATTGTATTGTGAATGCACAGTGAACTTTTCAGGGGAAGAATTATGAAGTGGGATTCCTTAATTAAGAAGTAGTGCACCATACCTTTTCCTCTGGAACATAACCAAACTATGCCTGCTCCAAAGATTTCCCACTGCCATAGATCAGTGTTGTTAGAACCTCAACCAAAACCCATGATTCTGCACTATCGACTGCTGATGTATCCATGGGATGTGAAAACGTAGATGTACAAAGTGGTGTCCTGATGCATGAAACCTTCATGCCAACAATTGTAGATTCTAGTTCATTTTAGGCTCCAACCACACATTGATGCTCTTGAAAAACTGACTATTTTGCCAGAACAACCCATACTTTTGAGGACAGATGCCAGTGCCTTGATGCCAGTGTCGCTATTTATACTGGTAGTCCTTAGTTTTAGACACACTTACCAAGACACAATTAATAAGCTCGCAAGTTCGATCAGGAGTATCACAGTGTTGATACTGATGATCGCGAGAAGACCTTTTTTATCATTTTCTAAAGGAAGGCCGGTTTAGTTGACCTTGCTTAGATCGTGGCCTGTAGGTCAGTCACATCAGGTGTCAGCAGTAAGCACTTAACTTAGAAAGTGATTGGTGGAAGCAAGAACGATCACTGTTTTCAGTTTTCGATTGCAAAGTATTCTTGCTCAACTAGAGTGGTGGATCTTGTTCCTCAGACATCTGCACAAGTTAATTACAGTGACAGATTCTTTTAATTTGATATGGGGGAAGTAACATGGGTTGGGGGTTGCACATCAGGTAAATTTCTTTGAATAACATGATGGAGATTGTGATAAATACCTTAATCCTTTTGAAGCACACATGATTGAAGGGAAAAAAACATTTAGCTGGTCTTCTTTTGATCCAGGGAAATGTTTTGTTTAATTCAGAACACACCGTTCTCCAATTCTATTGATTTGGGTGGTTGCAAAATATTCTATGCTGTCTTTGCACAGCCTTTGGCCTTTTAGGACTCCCCTCCCTATTGAGATCACATTATCCCTTTTCAGTGAAAGACACAGGTCAAGATCTTACTCCAAATATCTCCTCCCCTCTCGCTGTAAAATGCTATCAACCAGCTCCTGTTGAAAGCAGGAACTAAAATCCCCTCACGGACCTTGCCCTTCTTCCACTGCATTTTTAGATCCACAGCAAGCCTCTTATTGCTGATTATCTGCTAAACAGAATAATCCTTTTTCCTAACGCACACCCCTTATACGCCCGACAAGTAGCTGCATTCTTCTGAGTTTACGCTGTCCCTTAAAACCATTTCAATTTGACTTTTGACATCTACCTGCTGGCATCCAGATGTGTTTTAAATTTGGTTTATTGCATTTTATTTATTCCTTTTTAATATTTCAGTGAGGTGCAGCCCTGGGAACCAAATGAGTGAACAGCAGTTTTAGTTGAAAATTCATGTCTTTTGTCTTAGAAATCTCATTGAATTTTGTGACATTCAGATGTTTCTGTTTATCAAATAAAGATTTCTTACGGTAGGGTGTATGTTTGTGGCAATTTTTTTCTTTTAGGAAATGGGTATTGCTAGAAATTGTTGTGGCTAACGACAGATTCGAAGACCACAGTCTAACAGTAGCATCCACGCTATTTTTAGTGAAAAATGTTATTGTTGCAAAATGCTTTAGGGGGATAAGAAATGAACAAAGGCGCTTTATAGAACCTAGCTGGTTGATGTAATTCATTGAAATTTGCTAAGTTATCTTTTTCTCCATGCTGGCGTTATCAAAAACCCTAGTAACATAAAAAACACTATTAAAAAGTTTTCCACTTTTCCCTCCTTACAGGCACATGCTGACTGAATCACATGCACAGGCTAGTAGAGCTGGGGCGCAAGGAATCCTTTTAGTGAAGTCGAGCCTTAAGCATCTACTAGCTTGCTGGGCATTCTCCTATTTAAAACATGCAAATCACTATTGGGAAGATGGTGTGTATGGTATAGCGACTAACTTGGAGCCTAGCCTCTGGTGACTTAGAGCTAGATTCATGAAGCCAAATTGCGATCGCAATAGCTGCGAATTCGCAATTGCGATCGCAATTTGACGGAAAGCAATTCAAGAAACAGAAAATTCCCAAAAAGCGAATTCGCTAAAAAAAAATGCGACTTCGCAAATAAATTTGCAGAATCCTAGAGAATGAGCATTTGCGAATCGGAAATTGCGAAAACCCATGGATTCTGCGAATTATATAGCGAAGTCGCAAAACAGTCGCTATCGCCATTCAAAAACTCGCTAATTGCGAATTTCGAGAAAATCGCAAATAGCGACGCGCAAATAAGGAAGAACTCAAATCAGGTGGTAACCAGTAAGGACATTTTTTTTTCTCCAAAAAACGGTTAACTAACTCCCAACTGGTGCAGGGCTGGCCAAACACATTTAAGGACATGCAGCAGGAGCCTGGGGATTCCCACAATGCCTGGACTCTACATGCTGGTGAGGCGGCGAAGGCTGCAGCGAGCTGCACGGAACAGACTGAGGATACAGGAGCGGATATTCCGCCAGCGGGTCACCCTTCTGGGCCAAACCAGGGAGCAAATCTATGCTAAGTACCGCCTGAGTGGGGCTATGATAATCAAGCTCATCCAGGACCTAGACCCCTGATGCAGCACCCAACAAGGAGGACCAATGCCGTGCCCACACATGTGCAGGTATTGTGCTGCCTGCACCTCCTGGCCTCCGGAAGCTTCCAGGGGATGGCCGCTGTTGCAGGGGGGATATCTCAGCCCACCATGTGTCGCTGCCTAAGGAGTTTCCTGGAGGCTATGCTGACCCGGCTACACCACTATATATCATTCCCCACCAGCCAACAGGACCTCAATGAGACCAAGCTGCAATTTTACAATGTAGCTCAATTCCCACACGTCATAGGATGTATTGACTGTACGCACATCTACATTTGCCCGCCTGCAGAAACGGAGTACATGTACCGCAACCTGGAAAAGCTAATACTCCCTCAACATCCAGATGGTGTGCAATGCAAAAACATTCATCACGGATATTGTGGCACAGTATCCGGGGAGCACACATGACTCCTTCATCTTCAGGCACAGCGGCATCCACACACGACTGGCCAGGGGAGACTTTGGGGAAGGTCACCTACTAGGTAAGTACACATGCCCAAAAATTGTACACTGTGATCATGTAGCTGCGCAGGACAGGCACTCACCCTCTGCTCATTCCATTCAGGTGACAGCGGCTACGCTCTCCGTGAGTACCTCCTCACCCCATACCTCAACCCTGCAACACCACAGCAACGGCGATTTAATGCATCACACATTCGCACAAGGAATTGTATTGAGAGGACATTTGGCCTGTTGAAATCAGGTTCCGCATACTGCACAAGACAGATGGGGCCATGAAATACAATCCTGAGGTCTGCTGCCGCATCGTGGCCGTGTGTGCAATCCTTCACAACATTGCTACCAAGCGCAGGATCCCTGTTGACATCTCTGGCAGTGAGTCTGAAGGGGACCAACGCCCACCTGCACATGCGCGTCATGCACGCGGGGAAAATCCTGCTGAAGGACACAGACGGCGCAACCAAATCACTATGAACTGTTTCTAGTGCACCCACTCCCCTCACCCAACACTTCACTCATGCATGACACTGGAAATAATGACATGAGTCTGCTGTATTATCATAGAATAAATATTATTGTTGGTTGCACAATATTATGGAATTTTTTCAAACTGTAACATTAGAGGAGTATTGCTTCATACTACTCGACATTTTGTAGTGGGCATGCTTAGGTCAGCAGCATGTCCCTGCCCTATGAACATCATTGTCATTGGCGCCTCCGGCGCGCGGCTCCCAGTCGCCTCTCAGGCTCTTCCTCCGGCTGAGCACGTGATGCCGCAGTGGGCCTGCTGCTACGGCGTGGAACACGACCCTGTGACGAAGCCAGGCTGCTGTGAGTAGATGTCCCCTCACTTGTGTCATTCCCTCCTGCATGGCCATGGCCATTTGGCTGCAGAGCCTGAACAGCAGTGGTTACCTGCTCCAGTGCCCGTGCCACGTCCTGATTGCATTGGACCATCTGGAGTTGCATGGTCAGAGACCTACGGGCCAGCTGGGAAGTGGCGTTGCCAATTACATAATTGAGGCGCGGGTACGCCGTGAGGCGTGTGAGGAGCTGGCGGTGGCGGCGGCGGCTGAGGTTTCGCTGCCTAACCATGGCCGCAGTGTTTTCCTCCATAGCTGTGGTCACCCGGTCGGACAGATGGGCAATATTCCTGCCTGCATTGTGCAGCTGCAGGTGTATAGCTGCGAGGTGTCGTGCCTGTAATTGGTGCACGCGCAGCATGCGGTACTCTATTGAGAGCCCTGGCACACGCACAGTCATCCCCCTCCTGGCGGTGCGTGATGTATTTTGGCGCCGTTCCCTGACCTGCCTGCTGGGCTGGGTGGGCACAGTAGGTGTGCGTTGTGTCGCTGGTCTTGCAGCTGCTGGGATTGCCGATGCCACTGGCATGGGTCACTGCTGAGGATGGTGGTGCGCCTGTTGTAGCTTGCCTTGCAGGTGGTGGTACGCCTGCTGGCACTGGTGCTTGGGCAGATGCAGCTGGTTGTGTGGATGTATCTTCCTCACCCTCAGGATCCTCTTGTGTGTCATCAATTTGCAGCCCCTCACTTTCGCTGCTGGTGTTATCAGCGCCACCTGCGATGGAAAGTGGACGTTGATTAATTACATGTATCTTTGAAATGTGAGGTTGCTACATGCATGCTGGCTACAATTCCCTGACTGGCTGTTGCATTGAGTACATTAGGACATGTCTGTCTGCATGGGAATTTAGAACATTGTGGTCAGACTACATGTCCCACAATGCTATAGGGATATTCTGGTGTGCATGGGCTGCATGACTTGGGTTTATTATGAGTAGCTATAGGGTCATGGCCATTGTTAGGGGACAGGGTCGCAGTCGCATGGCACTTACCTTGGCTGTCTTGGGTGGGTCGGGATGAGTCCAGGCGGGTTACCCACACGCATGCCTCAGGTTGCAATTTGTCCTCAACACGATCCTCCAATGGGGTGTTGGGAGGGACTGTAGGCTCTCCCCCCTCCTGTAGCAAGGCGCTCACCCAGCCTCTCAGCCACCCTCTCCTTGGCACGACCTCGGAGGTCGTACCACCTCTTTTTGAGATCGTCTATTGATCTCTGTGTTACTCCAACAGAGTTCGCTTTCGCGCGTATGCGCAACCACAGTCTGCGTTTCTCTGCCTCTGGCACCCTCCTGGAGTCTGTGCCAAAAAGTTTAGCATGGTCTTTACAGACTTCCTCGATGAGATATTCCAGCTCCTAATCTGAGAATTTCATTTTGTGCTTTCTCCCTGTGTCACTGGGCCCTGGTGCTTCCTGTGACATAGCTGCAGCCTGCAGGATCCAAATGCAAACACTGGAGGTGGTTGGAGAGGAGCTCTGAGCGGTGCTGCTTCCAATTCTGCCTCAGTATTCTGAATGAGGGAGGGAACAGCCTACTTCCTGGTTGTGATGTCATCACAGTGCTCGAAATGCGACTTCCCGTTTTTGCGATCTCGCTATTAGCGAGATCGCAAATTGCGATCTCGCTAATAGCGAGATCGCAATTTCTACACGGAATTTGACCGTTTTTGCGAATTTTCTGCGATTTCCGGAAAATCGCTATCTGCTTTTGCGGCCGAATGCGAATCGCTATATTTTTTCGCAAATTTACATGAATCCCATTATGCGAATTCTAAATTGCGATTCGGTATTAATCGCAATTTGGAATTCGCAGAATAGGGTTTTCATGAATCTGGCAGTTAGGCTCTAATCCACACACTGCATATTGAAAGGGCACTGTGTATTATATCAATAGGGCCAAGTCCTTTCATAACACAAAATGACTTTTCGTAGCATTTGACAAAACTCTCATGGGACATCCCCATCTCCAAGTCAGGCATTGTGAGATGGAGCTATAAATGTATAAAAACCTGCTATGCCAATGCCAAGCACATACTATACGTACCTCCTAAAGTACACTCCACTAAAAAAGTGCCACTTTGGTATTCTTGGGTAACATCCTTTTGCCAGACATCTGTAAAGCTGTCACGTAGTTAGCTCCACCGACACTTAAAAAACATTAGTTTATGGACATTCAAGCCTGTAAACAGGCTTTAGCTGGACAAACTGTTAAAATCCATCTGCATCACCTGTTTGCTAGCCACCGATTATCGGGTGAAATTGCTCCATGCAGTCCATGCAGAGTCTACGGAGAGTATCTACTACCACATGTATACCAAAACAGAGAAAGGTACCCTATCTTCTGTTACTAGTATGTGGTTCTGTAAATTCGCATGCCCACCCTTTTCCCCAGAAGTCATCTATGACAAACCATATTGTTTTCAAGTTACATTTCACAATTCACAGTATACTTACCTTCTACACCGCACTCCACTTACACTACTCATCCACAGAGTGGAAAAGAATCCGAGGTGGAGTTTTTAAAATGCTGTATTGTGGATTAAGGCTCAACTCACAATAGATCTTTTGACTCTAAACGTCTTTGAATGGAAACAAGTCTCAAACATCTGGGGCCAACACTAGATGTCAGGAGTATGCAGAGCATGCGAGTCTACAGCGCTACACCACAAACAAATGGTTACAGAGTAAAAAAAATCCTGCATAGTTAGGACTGAAATTAGAAAAAGGAAAGGCGGGCAGAATAGAAGCAGTGGCATTTCATTGGTCTGAGAGCCGAAACTGCTGAACTCTCAGGGTGACAAACAAAAGGCTGGACGCTCTTTTGAAGGAAAGAAACCACCCAGAAAGGAGAGGAGACCTTGTAAGCAGTAAGGGAAGATTTGGATGCGTTCTCCCTGATCTTGAAACTTAAAAACAATAAAGTACCCATCTGCCCATGCACAAGTAAACCCACAGAGCTTAAGCAACGTAGTGGGGTGTCTTTAAATATAGGGAAGGAAAAAGATTTCCTTTTTATATACAACCCTCACTCAGGAGTACAATGATCCTATGACCCTCAGCATGGCAAGAAGGCAAGCTGAGGAGCATAGAACCATGGTACTCCTATTTTGGCCCTCCCTATAATTATCATAAGTATATTCATAGTGCCCATCATATATATATATATATATATATATATATATATATATATATATATATATATATATATATATATATATATATATATATATATATATATATATATATATATATATATATATATATATATATATATATATATATATATATATATATATATATATACCCACCCACCACGAGAGGGTTGTATATAAAAAGGAAAGCCTTTTCCTCCCCTGTACCCCAAGACGTCCCGCTATGTAACTTTGGCTCGGTGGGTTTATGTGAGAAGTTGGCCTGGTATATGATGTCCACAGTTCTGTGGGCACCTTGTATCAGGCCAAACAATCCCTTATGGTGGTGGTTGTAAGTCAACCTTATAGACAAGCTATCCTAGGGGTAGCATGGACTAAGCAGCCTTAAAGGCTTAACTCAAGAGGGCATGTGAAGCCAGCTGTTTTACCATATGCAATCCTGTAGTATCAAATGAAAGGACCCCACACAAGTTATATATTATAAAAATATATGTATTTATTCTCAGAATAATCCCCACTACTCTTTATGAGCAATGAAGCACAAGCGTTTAAACAAAAGCACACTATAACATATGTAAGTTGCACAATTATGGAGGTGGCCAATAAAACCATATATCAAAAAAGTGGTATAACAATCACTAATCGATCAGTGGTAGGGCCTTGGGAATCGCTGGGACTACACTGGACTAACAGCAGTTGGACGGGAGTAGCCCGCGGGATTCGGGTGCAGTGCCTAAAGCATACGCATGCACCAATGCAAAGTCAATGGTGCGTAAAAGTATTCGAGATACAGTTTTAAGAGTCTTCCGACTGGACTAGAAGGACAAGACTTTAGACTGAGACACTAGAGGTGTAAACCACTACAGGAGCACCGGCGTTCAAGAGTTACCTCACCCACAGGAAGCGGGTGCACAGGTGCAAAGATGTGTCGGGTTTCGTCACACAGTTCTATGGTGCCTGAAGATGAAGATGCTGCAGGCGTCCAGAAGAGAAGTGTCCGGTGTGATCCAAGGGTGGGTCGAGGATGTTGGGTACCTGAAAGCAGAGGGGACAGAGTCTGGGTCACTAGCCAGCGACCAGGAAGGAACCAGGCGATGTCGGGCGCAATCAGGTTGATGTCGTGAAGCTTGTCTCCGCTGCCACCTGGACTCTGGGGCACCGAGGATGTCCAGGAGTGGATCACGAGCTGTCCCACGAAGGCTCTCGCTGTCGGCGGTGTCGGCTTCCGGATCGGAGTCAACAAGCCTTGGCAAAGGCAACCCACGCAGGATTCGAAGATCGTTTCGTGACCGGACCAGGAAGGTCAGATCGGGTGCTCCTTTTCAGGGGAGTGAGGGCCAGTCTGGAGCAACCAGACCAGCAGAGCAAATTCAAAGGTTCGTCAGTACTGGGGCCGCTAGCCAACGGGCAAGCGACCGGGCCAACGCGTCGAGCAGGAAAATGCAAAAGGGCCCCACGCAGCACTCGAGGAGTGTGGAGGGGTGAGCTTCGGTGCAAAAGCTGCTCGGGGCTGGAGCTTCTCACGCTCCAATGCACAGCTTCGAGGGAGCCTCGGATGCTGCACCTTCAGCGCTTCGTGGTTTTTCCAAGATGGCCGGCCCCACGCTTCAGGTCGCCTCCACGGGTCTCAGCTCTGCATAGACTGTGGATCGGGCTGTTGGAAGGCAGGAACGCTGGCTCTTGTCGATCTCTGTCGCTCGAGTTCCGGCGGGAACTGCAACAAAGCAAACGTCGAGGTGCTGGATGGTGCCTGTTTGCACAGGGTGGTCACTCCTTGACCACAAGGGAGATTCTTCAGTCTTCCACGTCGAGTGGGATGTTGAAGGGTCCAGAGTTTCGTTTCATAAGTTTCAGTCAGGATAATCTGATGTGCATCTGTACAGCTCCTACCTTTATTCCAAATCAAGGGGCTGGATTACCTGCTAGGTCCCTCCTATGGGTGGAACCCAGGAAGGGGGTGGTTACACCCGTTTCCTTTGTCCAGCTTCGCGCCAAGAATGGGGCTGGAGTGTCCCAGAACCGGTTTGGCTGGCATTTGCTTGCGGACACCTCTTGCGCCCCAGGCAGTGTCTAGTTTCTTTCAACCCTCCCTGCTACAATCCACTATCTCCTGTCTGGGGAGGTGTAGCACCTCCCTGTGACAGGAAACCCTTTGTCCAAGCGTCCTCTGCCAAGTTTCGGTCAGCAGCAGGAGGCCAGACTCGTGTCTGTGGCAGCAGCATCCATTTTGTGATGCTGGGGCTCTGGTTAAGATTAACCGCGTTTTCAGTAAAGTAACATGTCTTCTCCCTCTAGAAGGGTGGAATGCTACCCCCGTCGCCAGAACTGGCGAGGGGGTAGTATTCCAAAGTGTATGACACCAAACATGACATGTTTTGATAAAGCCAAACCAAAGTTAGCAATAACCGCGAGGATTATAATGCACTTAAGAGTATATGGTATGGCAGTATCACTAGAACAGCAGTACGGAAATAGTTCCGACCACTGCAGACAGGCTCAGCTCATGCTAGAGCACCATCTCACATAAAACCAAGCACTCTGCCTCCAGGATTGTTAAGGCCTGCCATAGGAGTGACTTATAGGTATATATGTGTCCAGATATAGGTTTAGATATAGGTATACTATATCTAAGAAAGGGGTGATTACACCACCTTGCCCCAGCTGAGGGATCAGCCAGTTGTGTCGATTTAAGTACCAGCCAGGGGTGGCAAAAGATATGCTGCAGCCCCTGGTAGGCCTTGGATGCACCTATGCCCTGAGCACCTATAGTGCATGGTACAGGGGTTGACAAGGTGTCCAGTACCAAATTGGTGATGTACCTAGGGTACATGGAGTCCATTTAAAAAGAGAGTAGATAGCCTGGTACCCTGATTAGCAGGATCCCAGGCCAACTAAGTCGAAAACCAGCTGAACACTAGGCAAAAAATCTGGGGTAACCATAGTCCGGTATCCACCCTCCTACAGTTTACTAGTGCCAGGGCAGAAAGGTAGTTTATTGTTTTGAAGTGATTGGTAAAAGTGACAAACTGTGGGACAGAGATGGATGCACCTCCTCTACCTTTAGATAGATACCTGCACCCATTCACAACCTTCACGCTGGCATTACCAGGGACATGGTTGGGAGTCTGCGTTTTGGAGGGTTAAGAAAACATGAAGAGGACTCTGGATGCCGGCACCACTGATAATTGGGCTTCAATGCATTTTTATAGGAAAAAGATAACATTCTGATAGAATGGATGCACAGGAATGCGAAGGAACTGATTTTTTAAATGCATTGTGGGCTGTACCATTTGGAGAACATTGGGAAAAGTCCAGAGATAAAGTAGGACATGTCACTTCCATAATAGTTGAGAAGACCTTTTCCTAAAGCCCCAAGAAACATGGGAACATTTCCTCTCCTTTCTCAGCTTTCAAAGGCACTTTACTTTCACAAGAGCAGATCACATGTGTTTCAATGGTGAAAAAACTACATGCAAGAATTTTATAAAAATCCAAAATCTGCATTGTCCCAACCATAACTTCCCACAGTCATAACTGTTTTGTGATTGTTTGTGTTTGTTACCAACTGTGATGTACATGAGAACATTGGTTTACAAATTAATTAGGGTATTTGTGGTTTTGTGGTAAGGCCATTCAAATATTACTTTTAAAATGTCTTTATCTTCATCTAGATAAGAAATGTTGAAACAAATCAATGTCTAGATAACATGGCACGAAAAGAAAATGAAAAGGTTGGAATCTTCAACTGTCATGGAATGGGAGGTAATCAGGTGAGGAGTTTTTAATAAGTAAATGTTAAATATATTGCACCTTAAAATGATTTTTGGTGCAGATTTGAGTGCAGTTAGATTTCAGCAAATGTAATTATATGTTTTAAAGATTCCAGCTCTGAATTTGAGTCATATCTTAGTCTTTCTGATAGAGACTTGAAACTATGGTAAGCCAACTTATCTATTTAATATGTCAGTCATTCTGTGTTTTTCTGCTCAAAGGCCAAACCGTGACATAATTCTTCTGTGTTGAGTGCACATAGGTGTAGTGAGTTTGTTACAAATATATCGCTGTAGGACTCCATATGTTGTATGAGTTCAAGTACGGGGGCCTGTGGCATCCATTTTGAATGCCCCTGGGTTAGCACAATACACGATGAAAGATGAGGACAGCTTCCCCAGGCAGCTGCCGCCTGCATTCATGTGGCTGGACGGTGGAGAGGCAGATGCTGAAGTGAGAGGATGGAGACAGGGCTCTCTTAGAAATCCAGTAAGGATCTTTTGCACAGAGGGCTGCTTAAGTTCTTCATGAGCACTGTCATTTTCTATATGGTACGGAAGAGGGGTGGGACTGCATTTTTGTTGTTCAAAGTGAGGAAGTGTCTAAGCAGCGCTTGCCCCATTGTCTGTCCCAGATTAGTGTTTCGGGAAGGGTATTGGCAGCCACATGTAGAGATATCACACTTACTGTGCCTTTTTGCATAGACCTGTTTTGAGCCATGTTGCTAACTGCTGTAAGGGCCACCACCTTGTGCAAAGGCTGTGTCTGAGCAGCAACCAGAAAATTACATGTGAAAAAGAACCACCCCAAACCAGTTCTGAAATTCTATTCAGTGGATCCGCATACCTTGTTTGAATGTTGTGTATAAAAGTGGGATCCAAGCCAGCCAACTCTGTTCCAGGTTCAAGTTCTTCTTGACAAAGGAAAGGGAGTTTGCCGCAGAGTACTTGAGGTGCTGCTGTGTAACTAGGGCTCATGACGGCATACCAGCCAGTGCCCCATAGGTGAGGAAACATTACCTGAAATTTGTATAACTTACTGCAGAAGCTTAAAGTCTGTCTAGCACCTATCAGTATGCATGCTCATAGAGGGAAGTAAAGCTCCTGGCCCTGCAGAAGGAAAACCTGTCCTGGACGAGTAAAATATTTTTGGGGGGTTGGAGGAGCACTCCACTATTATTTGGTTTGTAACAGAAAAAAAGGTGCTACAGCACTACATTTGCTGTCAACCCAAGTGTGAATAAATAGGAAACTATTACAAGTTAGTCAACTTGTTAGTGCCATGCACTGTTCACTCTGTACTAAGACCCCTATCTCCCTTGAAATATACACATTCTGAAAACATGAATCAAGTTAAACCATATTTATATTCATATTAACTTAATAATTTCATAATGTTTCAATCAATACTTTAAGATTTACAATGTGTTTTCATAGATAGTTACACAGTTTAAACATCAACAGTGTGACTATACATGTGTATGTACACAAACAGTAAAAAAACATTCTTGTGTGTGCCCAATGCATTTCGGGACATTTGAGTCCCTTCCTCAGGGGCCAACATGTAAAGAAAGCATACTGTTACCATTCTTAACTCACTAGTTAATTTCATTTCATACACGGTAACGACATTACCCAATATACCATGCTAACATATTGCATTTAACTTCAGGGCCTGGTGTTCCTCAAAAGCACTCATGCAATTGTTTTTATACAAAGACAAACAAAATCCATTGGCATAGTAGTATCGTTAAGTAGACTCATCCCACTGAGCTTCACTCTGTTTAAATTAGTAAGAACGTGTCTTCACCCTTATGAGTGCATAGCCATAATAGAAAAGAAAAATAGTGATAAAACCAGTAATGACACACCTAATATGTGCCTATGCCAATCTCTGTTACCTCATGAGGGGTATAAACTCGCGATGTGATTAGACTGATGATCCTATGTGAAAAAGAATTAACCCTTTTAGAAATCATACTTCCTAAAATGCCTGAAAAACCAGATCTTGGCTATGTAATTACCACGCTCACCTGTACGCTAGAAATACCCTTTTAAAACAGGTTCGGTGATTAGTACTGCAAAAAAGAAACCAACAAAGCATTAATATAATCAAATGGCCAAGTTGCCGAACTCTGTGTACTTAATGCTGAGGTTCACATGCTACGCTTACCCCGTTGGTCAAAACGACGTGAATATTTCCCACGTGCTGCTGAGAACTCCCGGTCCTATGAAAAACAAATATGTGCTTGGTTACCATCAACTTGTAAACAACTACGCGTTTGTATAAAAAAAGAATACAACCACAAGCTGCACATACTTTTAAAATCGCACCACTGTCCTCCCGCCGGCGCTTACACCTACAAATGGACCTAGAAACAACATAATGCTCTAATTAATAGAAGCATTTAAATGAGGAAATATAAATGTTTTCCTGAGGCTGCAGTAAAGTCCAGTCCCACACTTACCACAATGCTGCACACCTCTTCTCCCGAAAAGATTCTGATAATGTTCGTGATACCGAACACTACATTTGTTAACAATAAATGCGACCGACCAACGACATAGAAATGGGACTGGCTCCATACTAAAACGGGCGCCATCTTAACACTGTCGACCCTACCTAAAATGAACTGACAGCCGCATCCCGGTGTAATGTCCTAACATCGTAATATGTTCACAGTGTCCCATAAGTACAGGGAACTACACAACCTAATGATGGTTCCTGAGACCTAAGTACTTGTGCAAGAAAACTGGTTACTATTAGATAAAATCACACAGTAGGTGATCCTGATAACTAAGTTAGCAGAAAGTGAGACTGCAGTCGAGAAACACGAGAAAACGATCAGTACCCAGTCAAATACACAAAAAAGTAGCCTCCAAGGATCCATCATAACCACTGCATGGTATCATGTTTGCAGTTAATGCACTATCGCTTTGCCGAAACAATATCCCGCAAATAGAGAATGATAACAAACTGATACAAGATATAGCATGCCAACAAGACTGCAGTAGTGTCTAGACCTTCTTAGAAAGATATACCGAAAACTACATGGTAGGATCTGTACACCCTAGTAATCGAGAATAAAACCATGTCTGTGAAGAAAACCTATGATGCTTAGTCCATATAGAATTGGACATTCAAGATATCCCCATGTAACAAAAATAATTAAAGGAAGAAAAAGGGTTAGAGAAATGTGTTGTGCCAATCCGGTCACCATTGTTGAAATGTGATAACTCACACGCTCACTTATAAGAGAATATCTCAATGGTCATATTATATGTACTCAACCGACATCTCTACTAGCTCATTGAATTTTGGTGTCTTTGAGTGATTTATAGAAAACAGCTCATGTCCAGGCGATCATTTAGACCTGATGGTATCATCGTTACAAGACTTTTTATCCAGGATACTTCTCTGCAAAGCAGCGTTTTAGTGATATCCATTCCAGGTCGTGGTATTAATCTTTCCACTATCTGCAATCTAAGGGGTGATATATTATGCTTAGATTCCTCCCAATGAAGAGCTAAACTCGATATTGTGCTTTTTGTCTGTATTTTGCTCTTGTGTTCCGTGATTCATACTTTTAATGTCCGCTCCGTCTTACCAATGTAGGCTTTTCCACATTGGCATTTGATGCAATAGATAACATTATTAGTATTGCAGTCACTCGTATGATATAATCGTATTTTCTTGCCCTTTGATGGGTGGGTTAGTGTGTTCCCTGTTATTACATTGTTGCACTGGAGGAGTAAAAGCCAGCTGTGTTCCGGAAGTTGCTGATTGCCCTTGGAGCAAAACTGGATCTGACACATGTCATGAGGGGTCTCCTGTCACTGCCCCCACATTGGACATCATGCAGAAATTGAGCCAATAAGTTATCCTCTGATGCCCAGCACACCAGCCACATCGAAGGCTTGGTGCTGCTTATGCAAACCCCTCCAACCAAATCAAGAGGAGGATCTGCCATTGCTGCTAAAGCAGCAACCAGTCATGGAGGCCACAACTTCCCAATGAAGCACCCTCCTTGCCATGTGTGAACGTGGCCCTGGATCTACAATTTTCCTTAATGAGCACCTGTCTGATCTCAACTTAAGGTCACATCTGCCATGTGGGGTGTGCCCTAAACAGGCAAGAATGCTGCTAAACTGCCACGGCTTCAGTCCCACGTGAAACAGCTGCTGCTGTCCCATGTCGGTGGAGACATCACTGAGAGTTCCAGCCAGTGGAGCACCCTTTAAAGGGAATCGACCAGTACAGGCATCAACTTGTAACAGAGCCTCGCACAAAAGACTGAATTATGGACATGCAGTGTTCTGCCGGACAGTGAATGTTGGCTACACGTTCCCTTTAATTTGGGTACGAGCTATAAACTTGAACTGCGAACCATGTAAGTAGAGACCTGGTCAACTGCACCTGTGTCTGATCTGTATCAATGACTACATTAGAGTAGAAGATCAATAATCATAACCCGTCCTAGAATGGGGAGAGGACGCTATAGTGCCTGAATTGGTTAACTAGGTACTTGCAACTGAATCCCATTAAATTGTCGAACAAGGAAAACAAAAACAATGTTTCCTATATTAAACAAACTACTAAATGTGTCATCATACAACTAAATAAACAGATATATATTCTGAGCATGACCAAACGAAATACGAAAATGTTTTGATATATGTACAATTAACATTTATTCTAGAATCAAATCTTACATTTTGCTGGGGCACAAATGATCCTTCCCGACCTTCCAATTCTATCCCCACCAGCACCCTCCTTCTGCTGTGGACGCACCACATGGTCACCTGTATTGTTTTCCCTCATCACACTTGGACCTCTACTCATTCTCCCACAACCAATCATCCTCCGTTAATTTTTTTCCCACATTTTCTTTTTCTTTAGCACCATAATGGTTGTATCTTGCTATGGGACTCATGTGCCATACCCGATTGTCACTGAGCCTGACCGCGTTTTTCAAATACTCTATTACCTTGAGAGGTTCAGTTTAAACACTTTCCCCTTTTGGTTCTTTATCAACTCTCTTGACCTCCACCCCCTCTCCAGCTTGCAACATTTCTTCCCTTGCTCCCTTTTATCTAACTATTTCTTATACACCTCCTGCGCCTTCAAAATGTTGTGTTTACTGTTTTAGGGGACCAATCTACCTTACTTGCCATAGCCATCCAACCCAGATTATCCGTCGTAAAAGGCTCTATTCCCCTCATCAGCTCAAACATTTTCTTCATTTCCACAATCCACTTTTTACCCTGGCTATCTGAATTATACCTTTTAAAAACACAGTTAAAATGCTCCACAGCACAGTTTCCTCCTGGATGATAAACTGATGTTACAAGATGTTTCACACCATTCTTCTGTAGGAACTTCTCCACAACAATATATTTAAACTGTGGGCCGTTGTCACTCAAAAGTTTCATAGGTAGTGTCTCTCTCTCATAAAAACGGCATCTAAAAATTTCACAACCGTTTCAGCAACAGGCTTTTGCACCACTTCTAGTTCTACCCACTTGCTAAAATAGTCCATTAAAACAATGATGTATTTGCTGTCACCTAACACACTGCACACAGGCCCTACAAAATCCACTGCTACCATCTCCCATACCATTCCAGGGCACTCCATAGGACATAGTGTTGGTCTCAACGTCTTCAAACTCTTATCTGAACTTGCACATTGGAAACATTCTCTCACTAACCTCTCCATGTCTCCATCCATTCCAGGCCACCAGTAAATAGACTTTGCTCTTCTCTTAGTTCTTACCACACCACAATGTCCTTCATGACATATATCCAAAACTTTCTTCCTTAAACTCTAAGTGGAACTATTTTACCACATCTCATCACAAATTTTGACTCCATAGCCTGTTCATTGTAGACTTCCCAGATTGGTCTTAAATCCACTGGACATCTTTTCTTTTCTCCCCACCCTTCCAGAATGTACCATTTTACCATCTTCATTTCCCATCAACACTGTACGCACTCCTCCAGTCCTCCTTCCTAATGGAAATCATTCCTTCGTCATATGTGTACGCCACCTGGAAGTCATCCCATTCATTGTACGGCAACTCAATTATGGTTAATGGTGCACAACTTAATCCATCCGCCACCTTATTCTGCACTCCTGGTACATAGAAAATATGGTAATTGAAATTTTGCAACCTCATAGAGAGAATCTAGCAGTTCTCGCCGTCGCTTCAAGAACACCTTCTGTGGTCAATAATTTGATTAAAGGCTTATTTACGGCCTGTTCTTGCATCGAATTCGGTGCCCCAAAGGAACAATTTTTAAGGTTCCATACTCCATACCTATGCCAGCGTCTCTCTCTCAATCACTGAATATGCTTCTTCAGCTGGTGTCAAGCTATGTGAAGCAAAACCCAGAATCCATTCTTTACCACTCTTTTCCTTTTGAGTAAGCACATTCAGAGCCCTTCATACTCTCATCCACTGTTTAACCACATCGGTGCTCGATGAGTTCCGCCCCTGTGCTGGAATATGCAAAAACCCATTATTCATGACGAGCTGGGCTCGTCATGAGCGTGCTGGGAGGCTACTGCATGACGAGCCCAGCTCGTCATGAGCGTCGAAGGGGTTAAATACAACAAAGCATCGGATTGAATCCATGTATAGGTGCAGCGGTACATAATTCCTTTTTTATACCCTCAAACTCTTGTATACATTCCTGGCCCCACACACACTTAATTCTGCTTTTCAACAATTGTCTTAACGTGTTTTTTCCGCTAAATTCTTCGCAAACTTGGAGTAGTACTCCGCAAGGCCTAAAAAAGAACGTAATTCATCTTCATTTGTAGGTGCAGGAGCTTCCTTTTTGGGTGAGATGCCATTACCGCTAATGACTTGACCTAGGTAGGTCACTTGCTCTTTCACAAATTTGCATTTTTCAAACCTCGCTGTAAACCCTTCCGACTTCAGGTTCTCCAAAACTCTTTTCAATGTATCGTCATGCTCCTGACGATTTTTCTCCATGATTAAAACATCTTGGAAATATGACACCTTTCATTCGTTTCAAAATTTTCCCCATTAGCCTCTAAAAAATGGAAGGGGCGGATGCCAATCCAAAAGGCATCCTAATGAATTAAAAACACCCATACAGAGTGACAAATGCTGTGATTTTCCTGCTCTTTTAATGCAGCAGCCTTTGATGATATGCAGATGCAAGATCCACTGTCAAACCATCTCATGTCCTTAGTTTTTTTATAACAATTCATTGATCTTTGGTAACTGAGACTTCTCCTCTAGGATTTGCTTGTTACCACCCCTCAAGTCAATGCATAAACTAATTTTCCCGTTAGGTTTACGAGCAACAACACACTGGAGACACTCTGACTGTACTTTCAATAATGCCTGCTTCCTCCAGTCTCAGCAACTCCTTCTGCAATTCATTTCTAACAACTAATGGCACTAGTCGTACTTTATAACTCGTAGGTACAGAACCTTCTTACAGTATTATCTCATGTTTGAACCCTTTCAAAGCTCCAACTTTACCCGAGAACACCTCAGGAAAATCCTTGCACATTTTCTGTCCAACACAGTCATTGTTTCCCAAAATCAAAACTTGCTAATCGCTGTTGGGGTCCAAAATTATATCCAGACTACTCTGGTCTTTCCATCCCAAAACACATGGACCATATTCAGCAACAATAAGTTTGCCCATTGCACATCGCCCCTTAAATTTGAGTGAAACATCTCTATAACCCACCGTAGGGATAATCTCTCTTGTGAAACTCTGTAAGCGTATATCAGAATATTTCAGATTTTTACCAATTTAGTTCTCAAACGCACTTTCCCCACATATCTCAATTAATAATGGTAAATGGGGAACCTGAGTCTGCCACCAAGATTACTGGAATCCCTGCCACTTCCCATTTATACTTCAGTTTACTTCTAGGACCCTTGTCCACATCTAAAATAGTGTCATCCATCATCAATATGCAATCATTCCCACCTGATTGGTCATCATCTGACCTCGATTCTTTAGGGGCATTTGACACACATTGAACCCTCCCTTTCTTATCATCCCTTCTAAAGGCCATGGAATAGTGTCCTACAATTCCATAATTTGAGCATTTCTGGTCCCTGGCTCTACACCACTTATTAGCAAGATGCTCCCGACTACCACGTCTGTAGCATGTCAATGAGCCTTGAGCACCCTCCCTATTCTGATTTTTTTTGCACCAGAATCATTAAACTTAGCATCTTTCTTCCAATCACTTTTCTTACTTTTTGAGAATTTCACTGTCTTGACGTGTTTTGCATCACTCACCACACACACACCTCCTTGCTTTCCTTGTCTTCTTCCAGAGCTGCTTTTGCAGATCTAGTAGAAACTTCTATTTTCTTCACCACTGCTACAACTTCCTACAAGGTTGCATCCCCTAGCCCACAGTCTCTCTTGAACTCTTATTCTTAATATGCATGATAATCTGATCTCTTAATAAGTCATCCTGTATTTGGCCAAATTTGTACGGAATTGCCAATTTCCAAAGGGCTGAGACATAATCATCTGCAGTCTCTTTTTGCTCCTGCTTGCATTGAAAACCTTATATCTATCAATCACTATGCTAATTGTAGGTGAATAATACTTCTCTAAATCGTCCAGAACATTTGCATACACATTAACCTCATCTGCACTTCTTAACTTCTTTTCCATCTGGTTGTATTATCTGGTACCCTCCGGACCTAAAGAGTGCAACAAAATACCTTTTTTAGTTTCTAGAGTTAACATCTCATTTTCTAGAGCTGACTTTTAATTGGAAAATAATCCTTCCACGCTTGCCACTTCATACGGAGTTCACCAGATTCAGGTAAAAATAGTATTGGAGGGGTCAAAGTGAATGTGTGAGCTGCACACATGCTGAAATACTATAAATTCTATACCTTACAAAAAAACTAAGACCTTACTTATCCACCTGTTATGCTAATAGTAAAATGCTACCCCCTAACCCTATCCAACACAAATACATATTGCAACCCTTGAAAAAGAGAAAAGAAAAAAAAATATTAAAGTTCTTGGAAAACAATATTAATTAATGTGTTTTTGATCATCCCCTAAATTAATCCTCATTTTTGTTACAAATCTCTTTATTGAATATAAATTGAACAGGCAAACAAAAAAAAGAGGGAGAAACAAAGCAAAGTACATCACTGATAGTATGGTACGTTGGCAGGGCCCTACCAAATTTCTCCAGTTACAACCAAATGAAACAATAGAGGGGCTGGAAGGGGACCCCTCGCTCCTCTCTGGGGCCTTCTTGTCCATCCATGCAGGCGGCTGCCTCGTCGGAGGTTGAGTCGGGGTCGGCAGCGCCCCAGGGGTCGGTGGGCCCCTCGTGGGTCGAGGCTGGCGGGGGAGTCCTTGTGGGTCCACTGGTCCCTCTCGTCCCTCCATGCAGGCGGATGTCTCGCCGGAGGTCGAGTCGGGCTTGGCGCCGCCGTGGAGGTCGGTGACCCTCTCTCATTCCCCCATGAGCCGAGGCTGGCGTGGGACTCTTTGTCGCTCTCTGGAGGCTTCTCGTTCCTCCACGCAGGCGGCTGCCTCGGAGGTCGAGTTGGCGCCGTTTGGTGCCGCCCTTCGACCACCTCAGCTCCGTCCCTGCCCCAATCCCTGGCGCCGGGTGGAGAGGTGGTGGCCCGGCAGGCGTCTCTTGTGATGTTTGATGACGACGATGACCTGCTCCAGGTTGCGGATTCTACAGCACCTGACAGGTGTCAGATCGTGAATTTGTCCTCGGACATTCCCTCTTCCCCAGAGGTTGCGTGCCTGTTGGTGTCATCCTCACCAGAGATGGGCAGCCACTTCGTGGTGCTCTCCCTGGTGTCATCATAGACGGCTCCTTGCCGTGGCCGCGGCCTTCGCCGGAGGAACCACCGGTCCCCCACTCTTCGGTTCCTCTTTCTCCCTTTCGGGCTTGGCCCTTGCCCACTACGGTTGGCTTCGGGGACGGCCGCCTTAGCCTACAGCCGTAGCTCATGGGGAAGCTGCTTTCTCCACTGCGGTGCCCTATGGAGGCGGGTGCGACCTTTGCTTGCGCTGTTTCCACGGCTGTGGGGATTCGCGCATGGGAGATCCGGCTGCCCATTTCCCTGCTGATCATCTCTTGGAGGTTCTCCACCAGGGCTCTGGTGGACGGGAGCTACTGCTCCCCTTTAAAGGTTCGCTCATTTCCTCTTTGACGGGGACTTGGGGCCGCCCACCACTGGGATCCGGTGACCCAACACCTTCTTTATCGACACCTTCCGGCGCTGCGTGACCCGGCGTGACTTTCCATCCACCTCTCTGCCAGTGGGCCCTTGTTGCAGACCACCTTTCCTTCCCTGCCGTCGCTGTTGACTCCACCTTCCCGGGAGGCCCGTTGACTGGACTCTTTGGGCCGCAATATGTTTGCTTCAACCAGTGCGGCTCTGCGGGCTCTTAACACCTTATGTGTGTTGGCTAGGGCCACCTCTTGTTTGTGGGACTCGGCGGAGTCCCTTGGATCCGCAGCTTCTCAAGAGGGTGCTGGCATTGATTTGCGGCACCATGCGTTGGATGGCCGGGAGCTGGCGGCGTTTATTCTTAGCTCCACTCTGGACATCTCAGAGGTGTTGGGTCGTGCCATGGCTTCATCGGTGCCCCTTCGTCGCCATGCTTGGCTTAGGGACAGTGTGTTCCCAGAAAATGTGCGGGAACGGCTGGTGGATCTTCCCTTTGATGATTCCCTTTTGTTCCACGCCCCGGCAGACTCAGCCATCCAGAGGTTTTTAGAGGGGCTTAGGCCTCCTCCCCCTCAGTGACCGGTGAGTTTGGCTAGCTCTTGGTGATCTTCTTCCTTTTTGGCGGGTCGCCCTTGTGGTTCTAGTTCTGTGTGTTTTATGGCCACTTAGTTCTCCTTGTGGTAGCTGTGGTTCTGTTGGCTGCTGGACGGCCCTTCCTTGCTGTGTGTTTTTGCTGGATTACCTGCTCCAGGTTGGCCTGAAATTAGGTCTCCTGTGTTTTCTCCTGGGCTGATTGCTAAGCCATCTGCGGGGGTTTTCTCCCCGTGATTTTTTCTGTTGTCCTCTGCTGCCGAAGTTCCAAAAAGTGTTCCCATGTCATGGGACTTTACTTACCCTATGATGGGTAGTGGTAGCTGTTATATAGCTTATGCTGGGCGGTTGCGGTCTACTGCTCTCCTTAGCATTCATGTACATTGCAGGTGCATTTGTGTTGTCTGCGCGGACCCCTCGCTGAGGTGTGTCCGGGCTCTTCTCTACTTTCATGTTCTCTTTCTTGGAGACTGAGATGCTTTGCGTCCCTCCTTCTTCTGGTGTAGCCTGGACGGTCTTCCGGGGGCCCCTGGGCTGTTCTTTCTGCATCCGACTGCTTTCTTGCTGTCGTTGCTGTTCTGTCTGGTCTGTTGCCTTCATACTTTGGTGGGCTCGCCTTCTTTTCCCTCGTTTCTTTGGGCCCTCTAGGTTGTTCTTTCCTCTTTCCCTGGCATTGGTTGTAGGTTTTGTTGCTTGTGAAGGTGTGGGGTGCTTCGGCCTCCCCGGGCTTTGCCCTTGGTTCCTCTTTCCTCTTCTTCCCGCGCCCCCCTCTTGGGGTCAGTGGTGTTCTGCTTGTGGGGGTTCCCTCTTGCCTGGGGGGACGAGGCTCTTCGCCTGTCTGTTGGACTAGTCCCCTGTGGGACCCTCTGTTATGTCCAGGCTGGTGAGGTCCTTTCGCAGACCCTCCTTCCCGGGGGGTATGGCTAGGGTATCTATTCTACGTTAAGGAATCTGCGGCTAGTAGTCTCTATCAGATGTACGAGTTACTTACCTTCTGTAATGATGTATCTGGTAGAGGCGATTCTATCCACAGATTCCTTCACGGCCCGGCCTTCCTCCCCGTTCTGCGAGGACCTTTCGTTTGGTCTTCTGCGCTCGCCTTCCGGGGTGGGTGGCTATGTCTTGCATTCCTTGTTCTTTTGACAGGCTGTTTTGTCATGTACTTGTTCCTTCCTTCTCGGTTGGTGCCTTGGACGATGGATCTTGGGGTACTCCTGTGCTCCTCTGTTCTGGTTGTTCAAGATTGAGGCTTGCCTTTCCTCCCTCCCTTCCTCCCTCTTTGTTGCTGAGGGTCCTGGGTCTTCTACTGCCCTCTGAGTTGGGGTCCCCTGTTCGTGCCTTGCCCTTTGCCCTTTGGGGGGTTGTTTTACTCTGTGCCGGGGTTGCCTTGGAGGTTATCGTTCCCTGTTTGTCTTGGAACTGGGCCCCCATCGGTATTCTTGGTTGGGGTCGTGGCCATGCTACATGTTTTGTGACATTCTTGTTGATGCTCCTTCTCTCGGGGGAGGGCTGCCTACATGCTGGCAGGGTGGCTGTTCAGGGCTGTGCTCTGCTCTTTCTTCCTTTCCTGCCTTTGGGTGCTGCAGTGTTGACACTGCTCTTTGTGGTGTTTTGTCACCATTCCTTTTTACATTTTGTCTGCTCCTTCGCAGACTGTTCCCATACTCCCACAGTTTTGTCTGTTGGATCTGCGTTGTGGCGTGGAAAAGTTCTCCAAAGAAAACTTAGGTAGGTGCGCCGGGGCGGGACTTATGTGACCTCGCTGACGTCACGTACACGGGCGACGCCTGGGCAGAGCCGCGTGATGCCATCCCCCCGGCACGCAGGGATGCTGGGCAAAAATGTTTCCGGATCCAGTCTCACGCCTGGGGATAATTCTACGTTAAGGAATCTGCGGCTAGAATCGTCTCTACCAGATACATCATTACCGAAGGTAAGTAACTCGTACTTCAGTTATACGTACACTTGCATGAATGTTGACAGGGATAGATGTTTTTGAATGTATGTGCACTAAGATGAGGCAGGCTGAAGCTCATGTAACCTTTGGAATATAAGGCACTCCTAATGTAAGCGTTGGTTCTAAGGATGCTAAGATCCTTGTAGTATTATACATTGCACCAAGCTACTGTTGTTTCCCTTAACTCAGTCTGATATGCTGGTGCTCTTTTTTTCTTCATGCTTAACCCCCTTGCCTCCCATGTGTAGATTTCTTATGGTCCTGCCTTTCTAACAGACTGATAGCACACAACATCGAGAACAGGATAGTGCCTTGAAGTTCAGTTAGACAAAGCAATATTTTCTTTCTTATAATTGTCAACGTGCATAATGTTACTTGTTCGATCAATCCAAGATAGTTTGTCCTTCTCATACTCTGGCACTGCATAAAGCAGGCGTGGATATTGCATCACAGTGTTCCTGGATTGCTTTTCTGATGTTGTTCCTTGCTTTACCCTCTTATTGCTCATTTGCACCAAATTATCTTGCAGTAGTTAGTCTGTCTTGTCCGTGACTGTACTCTGCATTAGTCAAGGTTCTTTTCTATTGTTTTTCCACGTTCTGCTGTAGTAGTACTAGTTTTGGTATCCCCTGCTTAGAAGGGGATAGCAAGGCAACAGCATGAGCCACCCCTTTTTCACGGTCTTCGAAAAGGAAAAACAGTCCCATATGACCTTCCATTTATAGGTTGAGTACCCCCAGCCAGCTCCTTGGTACAAAGATTTAAGTTGAAAAGTCAGTAATTCTATGTCCTGTTTTAAGAATGGGATCAATAAATAATTTTAATACAAAGAGCAGGTGGGTGGTACCAGTCACCTCATTAGATTGACTTTCAAAATAGGTTTCTTGGCTGGGATTCGAATCCACAATCAATCTATCCAATATCTTTATCACCTCCTAGGGACCTGAATATTTGCAGTAGCCAATTGGTTATCAACCATATGCCCACACTAGACTCTTATCTATCAGCTTCCCAGTCATTCTGGAGCACCTTTATGTAGTAAACTATACATTGTTTGAGTTTACTGTGTCCAGGGCTGTCAGTGCCCAGACGCCACTAAAAGTTATGTCCCATGAATGGGATCAGTCATGATTTCAGTCCCCTTTGTCTCCATTTATAGTTGTAAACTTTAACATTCTTCCTTTTTCTGAGTTTCGGATTTGCATCTGGCCATGCTTGTGGCTGTTATTACCTTCCCAATAACAGCTAATTGCCCTTTAGCCTACACAATGGCCAGGGAATCGAAATTAGTGGTAGCTTTCTCATTTTCTGGGTGGGGAAATAGCCTTAACACACATAACTCATATTTAGCGGTCTGTGGTTCAATACAATATCTGCATTATCACCTCCCAGTATGTCTCTGCGCAAAACATGTGGGGAAAAAACCCAGCGTTGCTTCTCGACACGTATGGCAGAGCTCAGCTGCGCCAGTTCAAAATGTATTCATTTTCTGGGTGTAATTTGGGTCGTACATACAACATTAAATTGTACAATTTTAAAGCAAATGCTTCTATTGACTCCAGATCAACAACCTGTCTCAATCCTGTTCCTCTTTAGAACAGCCAGTATTTGCTGCCTACTTCTTCCGCTCATCTGAGAAGCTCTTCAAAAGGTTCAGCAATGCTTCGCCTCCCCCACCCTGCCTAGATTGTGCAGTAACGGTAGCACTTTCTGAGGTTCCTCCACAATTGTTTCACTGTCAGAACTAGGGATCTGTGCAGGAGGAATTGTTGTTTTGGAAGATCATCGTTGCACATTAAGACTTGAAATTGCCTGAATGTGCCATCCTCTTATAAATGTCCAACCTGGGTTAAACACTTTATTCTCCGAAGATAACAAATATCTTCCACCCATCATGGTAAGGAGTCCTGTCAATTCTGACTTCTGACTAACTTTTTCATTTAGTACCAATGTCTTAGCATTTCGTGGTAGGATGAGGCCTTATCCCGCAACCCTCTGGAAAGCCCTGCTTTAAGAAACCAAACCAAAATAATGTGTTCATTTTACAGAGTACTATGAAAAGGAAATGTGAAGCCCAGAATTGGACTATTACAACTTTGTTGAACACCTCTAATGCAGGTGACCTGGAGCAGTTGTTTACCTAAGATACTTGCTTCCTGTTTGTGGACATCTCACAGCACATGCTGAAATAATTTCTGGTATCTTCAGGTGCCACAAGCATTGGTTGAGCTGATTCAGGGGCATCAAGACTTAATCAGACATTTCCTGTAACCCGTTCTTGCTTGAAAGTATTTTGCCTTCACAAAGGCATCACAAGAAGGACCTGATGGAATACAACTACTGCATTTTCAAAACTCAACATTTTATTACATTTATTACTAAGCACACCTTAAAACTGAATGGCTTAAGTCTGTTTTAATGGACAGTAACTGAAATCTTTCCATGTTTTTAAATGGAAATTAGGAGAGCCTGCCTTTCTCGTCTGTCACTGTCAAGTGGGAAGGCCAGACTTGTGTACAATGAGCACAAAATAGCATTTATTGATATTGAGTTTGCGTATGATGCCTTTCTGTCTCCTTAACCCAGGGCTGGGAGAGCATGCATTATTTCCCACAATGTATGTCATTTCTCTCAAGCAAGAATCTGGCATTAATCTACACCTGGTTGACCGATTTACATGCACTGAGTAACCTGTCTGGTTAACGGCTACCAGTGATTTAAGTGCTTGAGGCTATTGAAAATGGGGAGGAAGTCCTCTTGAGATCTTATTCTACATTTTTAACTAGAGGCTGGCTTCTTAGATCCTGACCCTTTTTGAGCTTCGGTTTCTTGTATCCTTCTAATTGAGATGGCTGTTATACCTAAAAAAGAAGACTAGATGGTCTGATGTCTCAAAACTATAGCTTCCTCGAAATGCTGAAATTCTTAAAACTGTGTAATCTAAAAAATCTAAATCTCAAGATTTCACCTTGACATGCGCTTAACTATGGAAATAAAATTAATTTTCTCAAAATGGAAGAATTTATCTCCATTCACACTTGGTGGTCTTGGGCTCAATGAGACAAGCTGACCGCACTTTAATCTCTTTTGTACACCGATATACATCAAAATTCAACATTTGGAAAAAATTAACATTAGCTCTCTGAAACAGTCCCCTATGACTCCTAAGAGCCCCTGAGAGAGAGTCCCAAATCTCACCAGGAAGACCCACATACCTACCACTCACCCCTACTTCCTCACCTATCCCCCATCCATTCCTTCTCTCGTCGTCTTTCACACCCTTCTCCCCTCTTATCTGTACCATATTCTTTTCCTATCTCACTTTTTGCTGATTTCTTGGGGCTATAGCATCTTTTATTATAGCATATTTAAGTGATATTCAAATGCATATGCTCTTTTGCTCAGTATTATCGCCATTTGCAACAAGAATGTATCTAAACATATAGTATAAGAACACATCTTGTGACCGATATAACCAATCTCTTATGTATATCAAATTTTACATGCTGGCAAACTCGCATCCTCTCTATTTTTTTGTGTTCCATCTGTATCAAAATCTCTTAACATAAATCACTGAAATTAAAACAGTATCGCAGTCGACTAGATGGTGAAAATACGTCCGCAGCAATGTTGCTACTGGGGATTAAGCTACATTTCTTAAAAACTGCAGACCGGCAAGACAAGCCTCCTTCATGTTGCAATGATCTTTTGTAGGTCTTTGAGGATTTCTATCAATATTAATATGATTTCCTCTCAATACCCATGAAATGGACATTGTGATTACAATGACATCCTAATTTGATTACTCTTGATGTTAACTAGATCTGATTACAAAAATACTGGAACTGGAAGGATTCCTTCAATATTTTTCTTCCATTTGACTTCATTTCAGAAAAGATTATGCCGGAAAAGTTTGTATGAAGTTGCTACTTCAGAATAAATATTTTTGAATTAAAGCATTTCGGTCCTAACTTTTTTTTTTCTCTTCTTTGGACTTCGAAGCATGGGATTAAGACGTGTTTGTGAAGAATGCCTATATCTTCACTAAAGTACTGTCACAAGGAGCAAGTAAAGATCAAAGGGGATTAAGGGGTAAAAGGCTATTAGTATCGGAGTCAAGCTAATTGTAGTAAAGTGTGACAAAGCTAATAGTTTTGATTTTTGTACTTGCTGACTCCTCATAAAGATGGCAGCCATCTTGGAACAGTAAAACCATAATAACGTATGTAAAATATGGTTCCAAAATGGCCGTCATGTTTTTAATTGGTTACTGAGCAACACAGAAGATGCTGCTGTCAGTGCACATTCATCAGTGCTGCTAGGATGCTTGCAGGCTCTAAAATAGCCTATCATGTATCCCTGTCAAGGCCGAAGAACACATCTGAAAAGACGATAAGAAATAGTAATGCGAATAAACTTACTGATCCGAAATGACTATTGCCCAAACCAATTTGTTGAAGGTTCCAAAGCAAAAGAAGCCACTGACTGAAGAAGGCTGGCCTCTTCAATTAAGTATAGAATACAACATGACACAAATGCATATACATCAAACCTAAAAATTTATTTTCTGAAATTGAATTTGCATGATTCTCCAGTATTAAATCTTTCTTAGATTTACATGCCCTCATCTTCCCCGTCATCGAGGTGGGAGTCCCACGGTAATTATAACTAGTAGTGTAAAGTCTTTCTTTTAGGTCTATTAGAATTGAATTTCCTCATAGGATTGAGTAGCAATCCACATCATTTTATACAGGACCAAAGTCTGACCTGTCAGAGCATAGCTTGCACCCTTCCTTCCTGAGCAGTGGCTTCACACCCCATATTTCTTACCGCATGTTGTGGAATGGGAGTCTCCTTGAGCTCTGCTCAGCTTTTTCCTCACAAGATGCAGTCTTTAGTCAGTAAATCTCAGGTGAAGTCTTTTAATTTTGTTTTACATCTTTCACATTCTCCCATCATGTCAGTAGGGTCAAAGAAAGGTTTATTTCCTTCCTGTAAGATGTGTGGTAAAATTAGGTTGTTCTCTGTCAACCCTCATAAAGAGTGCTTATACTGCCTGGACCCCCACCATAAGCCAAAAGGCTGCAAATATTGTAGAACTTTTTCAGTTGAGGCACTTAAAGATCGAGAAGCAAGGCATTTATTATCGCTCCAAAGAAAAAGGCTTAAAAAACTCCAGACTCTGTAGATGACAAACCCTGCCCAAACGCTAATTATCTCATAAGAGATAAATCAAAGAAAGATGCGTTTGAACCACCAAAAAGATCCTAACAAAGGTGGAAAAACAAAAGTCAGTCACAGAAAAGACATGTTCGAGGCAAATGAGCTGTAGATCATATGCGTTAGCATGGATCGTCATCTGGTGTTGGGCCCGGATGTTTGCTGTTTGTTTTTCTTCGGAGAAGTCTTTGTAGTCACGAGGTCGGTGACTCCTCCCTTTGGTGATACTGCACATGGGCATCGACTTCATCCCCAGATTGTTTTATTCCGCCATCGGGTTTGAATGTTTATTGCTGCGGCTCCGGCATCATCCCCACTCTCGAACTCAGGTCGACGGCGACAAAATATTTCTTATGCCCCGCCCTCCCGCCTGGCTACAAAACATAAGGACAAGCCTTCCGGGTTGGACTCGAGCCACCCCCATTCCGGTGCCGAAACACCACCTTCAGCATTGAAACATGTGCCACTCCCTACATCTCCAGCACAGAAGACACCTTCGGCACCGAAGGCCTCAAGGCCGAAAAAAGCGTCGTAGCCGAAATTGTCCAAACCTAAATCCTCGGCAGCTAAAAACTCAGACCGCCTACCTCCACACCAAAACACTTGGAGCTGAAACACATCCCGCTCTGAAAGATTCAGGTCCTAAACACAAAAGTAAGCATTCGGACTCCGAACATTCGGTGCACAAAGACCCTCATAAATCTTCCACGCTAAAACCCATTCCTAAGGAAAAAGACACTCCTTCCAAGGAACTTCCATCTGAAGACACAGTTTTGGACCCAATACAGAAAAGACTCTGTATCGATCCCAAGACTGGACACCCTACAGCCATTCTTCAAAAAAAAAAAACAGAAGCTGCATCTCTCAGAGGACTGTCCTAATCCTCTGAAGAAGGACATTGGTACTAACCCTTCTCCCCTTACATACCTCCTTCTCCTCCATCTAATCCACATCTACTAATCACACCATCAAATTCACCCCGCCCCATTTTCACCTGAACCACAGGATGATGATTATGGGGATGGGGATGAGGTTAAGGACATACCACAAGACATTCCACATGACACTGATCCATGGTAAGATTACAACGAAGACCCGGATCACACCAATGACCCTGACCTGTATCACCCCGGACCCTCCCCACCTGATGACAACATAGGCTTTGTTCGGAGTATTAACAGGGCGGCTCAATACCACGGGATGGAGCTACACTCAGACACTCTAGAGGAAGATTTTCTTGTGGAGACATTCACACATTCACAGAAGTCCACTCATACTTTGCCCATGCTCAAGGGCATGATAAAACACGTAGACGAGGTCTTTAAGAACCCAGTTCGAGCCAGAATACTGACCCCTAGAGTGGATAAAAAGTACAAGCCCACTCCTACAAACCCTGCATATATTAGGGGACAGTTGCCCTTAGACTCTCTTGTCATATCTAACGCCCGCAAGAGAGCTAGTTCACGAACTACAGGCGACATCCCTTCTCCTGATAAGGAGTCTAAATTAATAGATGCATCAGGCAAACGAGTGGCCTTACAGGCTGCTAACCATTGGAGAATCGCCAATGCTCAGGCCCTGTTAGCACGCTACGACAGAGCTCACTATGATGAGTTAGAAAAAATCATCCAACACATTCCTGATGAGTACAAGACAAAGGCTAACGACATCATTCAAGAAGGGAAGCTAATCACCAATGCTTCCATAAAATGTGCACTGGATGCAGCAGACAGCATCTTGTGCCATCAACATCAGCATGTTATTACGCAGGCACACTTGGCTTAGAGTCCCTGAATTCAAGCAGGAGGTCCCATCCTCAATACTCAATCTGCCCTTTGATAAAGAGCATCTTTTTTGGCCAACAGTCGATACTTCACTTGAAAAGATGAAAAAGGACACCGAAACTGCTAGGTCTATGGGGGCCTTACAATTACCTACCAGCAAGGGTTCCTTTCGTCGCTCCTTTTATAGAGGTGGCTCCAAACAGTGTCGTCAGAGACTCCCTCCTCCGCTTATTAAAACAACCAATCTACCTCCTCCAGAGGTTATTTTCGAGGAGGCTACAGGGTAAATAATAACAAGGGGCGAGGCAGAGGCAATACGTGTCTCTCGGTTTCCGATTCACAAGATGGCTGCCAACACTTCCTGACAGCCAATTAGAATAAAGCTAGTGGTCGGGAGGGTGCGCGGATCCACCGCGCCTCTATGTACCGAAAAATTTATTTTTTTATTTTCTCAGCAGCTACTCAACGAATTTACACCATTTAAAAAAAAAGGTATTTTTCTAAACCAAGGGCTATCTTTTGCCAAATTTGGTGTAATTCCGTTCAGCTGTTCAAGCTGTAACCGTGTCTAAAGTTTCCTATGGGAAATTGATTTTCCGACTTCTTTTTTTTAAATTTCTCAGGGACTACTGAATGGATTTACTCCATTTTAAAAAAAAGTCTCTTTCTGAACCAAGGGCTACCTTTTTGCCAAATTTGGTGTAATTCTGTTCAGCAGTCCGAGCTGCAGCCGTGTCTAAAGTTACCTATGGGAATTAACATGGAGAAAACACGTTTTGGGACCCCTCTTTTTTCTCGGCCCCAGCTTGCAGAATCACCCCGAAACTTTCAAGACAGGAGCTGACCGGAGCGGGCCACGAGTATTGAACATTTTGCGACGCTTCGTCAACCGGCACCAAAGATATTGAGAAAATAATAAATGAGGTTCCTATGGAAACTAGGTCCTAAATATAACTACCTACTGGCGACCGCCAGTAGGTAATGTGTGTGTGTGTGTGTGTGTGTGTGTGTATATATATATATATATATATATATATATATATATATATATATATATATATATATATATATATATATATATATATATATATTCACAAAGGTTGCCCTTGAGGAATCAGCCACGAGGTAAGTTATAGGTATTCCACTGTATTCAAAAGCTGCTGCATGCAGAGGAGAGCAGGACCGCAGGCATTCAAGTAGCTTCATTGCCAGACCGGTTTCGGGAGTCTTTCCCTTCATCAAATGGCTTCTACTTGCAAAAAAGCCGGTTTCTTAATTCATGCACGTTTTATTTCATTTTCAAAGTCTGCCCCAGTGGGCGTGGCTGTATGCACAGCCTCCTGGACCTTGTAGTGCTGAAAGTCTTACTTCTGTGAGTCTGTCGCGATTTGCAAGAAATAAAAATTAAAGTCAACATCCCAGTGGATTAAACGCTGCGTCTTGCTGCTTACTTCTGATGTCTTTCTCAGCAGCTTATTGGAAACGAACCTCCCCAAGCATAACGGCACCGGAGTGGTGTCATTACAGGGCTGATGATTCACAAGCAACCCGTGGTGCAATGGGACTCTGATTATTAATTTGATTTGGCATGTTGGCATGTTGTAATTTGTAAATACTTTGTAAATAGGATCCGCTGGATTCCGTGATTTGCCGATCCACGGCGAGATTATAATATTCACTGCTATTTAAGTGAATGTAGGAATCAGTATAAATCCAGGGTCAAACTTGCATGGTGTTAATAGAACTATGCATGAGAAGTACCCACTTAGAAATGGCCGCTCCATTTACTCAGTACGTAATGGTGTCTGTTTTCCCTTCACATGTGACAGGAAGTGAAGTCTGCTTATAATGTGCTTGATAACATTGCATGCATCGACACTGACGAAGGACCTACAGTCCGAAACGCGTCTGTTTGTTTGTTGGAGAAAGCCGATAATAAAATTAACTGAGAACTATACCCCCGTGAGTGCGTGATCGTTTCCTTGGATTCAGGGACGGTTGGAGCTGGAATATATATATATATATATATATATATATATATATATATATATATATATATATATATATATATATATATATATATATATATATATATATATATATATATATATAGTTTTGCCTGAGTTTTATATAACGCAAACTTTACCCAAAGGTATCAGAGCGCTTTACATGACCACCAGTCGCGTTACATAAGGACACATTCATATTTTTGTTACGCACGGGGAAATTAAGTGATTTGCCCATAATCCCAGGATGTTGTGCGTTGTTGCCAAGACTTGAACCCCAGTTCCCCAGATTTAAGGTCGACCGCCCTATCCGTTAGGCTACATCGCAGCATTATCCCCCCCCCCCCCCCCCCCCCTTGGATGCTTAAGCAAAATGTAGGCACATCAAACTACTGTTAATATTTGTTTTCTGGGAAATTTCTATTCATAAAAATCTGGTCTTGTATCGAAAGTGCAGTTGCCTCCTCTCACCTACAGGTGCAGAACTGGGAAAACTACTCAAAATATGCTAGCAGAGTACATTGATTAATACTGGTACAAGCGACTGGAACACTTAACTTGCATTTTACACCCTATTGTTTGTTGAATGTGATCATAACTCATTCTCTGCTCACTTTGCAATTAGATGCACTGCTACAGTATTGCTCATATTGTGTGTTTTATTTTTAGGTGTTTTCATATACTGCCAACAAGGAAATTCGGACAGATGATCTGTGCTTGGATGTCTCTAAACTTAATGGTCCAGTTACAATGCTCAAGTGCCACCACTTGAAGGGCAATCAGCTCTGGGAGTACGATCAGGTGGTAAGTCTTCATGATTAGAGGATCAGTAGAAGTTTGATTGCTCATCAATGGGGAAAGGTCCTTTTCATTTTTAAAAATGTAGTTAATGCATTCTTTCAATTTTATGCTTAAACTTGACTTGTTAAGAAATACATAAAATGGATGGAGTATTTCACAGAGATGTCGCTAGTGATGCAGTGCAACACACCACAAATGGGTATTATTAATGTCTTTATAGGTATTGTTAGTGTGGCATAATGCGTAGACTAACTGTGTAGGTGTCAGCTGCTCAGCGAAACCTGCATGCCTGTTCAACTGTCAATAAAATTAATGCGCCCTTCAGTCAGTGCCTGGAGTGTTGCTAGATTTTTATTAGTTGCCCCTCCAGGTTTGCTTCCTTTGCCCCATGCATTCCTTCTTTCTCCTATGCATTATCTTCTTTCTCTCTACTTCAAAATTCAAGCCAAGGTAGAAAATCTGTGGGCAATTTCCAAAGATACAAACACCTACAGAAAATTTAAATCAATTTAGATTATTTATATAAGAAGACAGCTGCTGTTTTAAACAAAGATCATCAGATTTTTGCCCCACTCTACTCTTGAATCCACGGCATGTATCTCTGCTCCATACAAGCTTGGGTACTTTCCTTCCCTTTAAATGTGATTACTAAAATATCTATTGAACAACAGCCAAAAAGCACAATGAGGTTTCACAGGCCATTTACCGTAGTCCGTTTTAATACATACAGAAGTCACATAGGCATCAAAACTGCAGTTTGATGAGGTCAATCCCAATAATTTCTAACATTTTAATTTTTAACGTTTTTGATGAAAACCACCAAGATGATTTTACTGAGAACTTCGTTCTTGAGGAACAATAGCAATTTCAAGAGTTCATGCTGTCAAACTTTAAGCATCAGTTTAGCATATACTTTGGCTATGGTGTCCGGGAAGGATATTAAATTATATATTTGAGGCATAAGAGCTGCAGATTACACACTGTGCATAAATCGCCACCTAGTGTTGGGCCCGGATGTTTGCAGTTTGTTTTTGTCCTGAAAATTTATTTGGAAGTCACGAGATTGGTGACTCCTCCTTTGGACTACATTGCGCATGGGCATCGGCTCCATCCTCAGATTGTTTTTTTACGCCACCGGGCTCGGATGGGTTTCCTGCGCTCCAGTTTGGAATCGATTTTCCTTCGGCGTGCAATCCTCACCCAGTTCGACCGTGTTGTTTCGATCACGCTTCCCATCAACGCGATTGTTCACCATTTCGAAGTCTTCGATTCCGGTTGTCAACGAAGGCCTTCGGGCCTAACTGGGCCTTACTCTCTGGCTCATGTAAAGGACGCCATTTAAGAAGTGTCTTAAATGTGGGTCGAAGTTTCCCCACACCGATCTACATGAGGTGTGCAACCTTTGCCTCTCACCGAAGCACGAGGCCAAAGACTGTTCCGCTTGTGCCTCCTTCCGCCCCAAGAAGACGATTCGGAACCAACTAGCTCGAAGGACCATGGCTCGCTCGTCAGCTTCGATCCCGGACGACATCTTTCAAGAGGGCGTTGACGTGCCAGAACACCAGCGGGCCGAAGAAAGTGCCAGCTCCTCTGATGCCGAAGACTCAGACGTCGAGGACATCACTCCAACTCAACAGGTCGTAAGTAAGAACGTCGACCCGACCCTTTCTCGACACCCTTAAAAAAGGCTTCTGTCACACCCTCACCTTCGGGCCCGAGCGCACACCGAGGGACAGCTTCCCACGCCCTGCCTTCGGGCTCGGCAAAGAAGCCTACTACGCCTTCAGGTGGCTCGGGCTCGAGTCAGCCTATTTCCCGCGTCGATCCCATACCGACACTGAAGAAGAAGCCATCTTCCTCATCCACGCCGATCGCTGCTTCAACACCCAAGCACTCGGCGCCGAAGGCTGTCACCGGCTCATCAACGTCAAAACCGCACTCGGAGCCGAGTAAAAAAAACTGCCTAAAGGTCCTGACTCACCTGCTTCGGAGCCGAAAAAACAACCGGAACCGTAAAAACATGTTCCGGTTAAAGACATTTCAAAAAGTCACAGTTCTAAGCCGAAAGACCCTAGACCAGCTACCGAGTCGGTGCAGAAAAAACCTCTGGAACCAAAACTTCGACACCGAAGGATTTGCCCTCCACAGAAGAGCTTTTTACACCAGATCCAACTCAAAAGACTCTTGTAAAGGATCCTAAGACTGGCCAACTAACTCTTAGTTCCAAGAAGAGACCACTAGAGGCGCCTGTACCTCCTCCTCCAAAGAATGAGAGACATTGCAACCTCTCCATTAAGGGTCCCTTCTCCACCACCTCCCCATACTATTCCTCCTCCTAAAACTCCTCCACCACATCATTCGCCTACACCATCCACTGATCCAGATGATACTGTAGATACAGACTCTGATGACACAGGTGGGGGTGCACATAACTCAGAGAGACCAATAGTCCCCCTCAGTCACCTAATCCATGGGATGATTATAACACCCCTGATGTGCCTTACGTCCCTCAAGACGATTTATATCCTTCCAGGCCTTCCCCACCAGAGGACACTATAGGTTTTAACCTATTAGTCCAGAGAGCGGCCTATTACCAAGGGGTTGACTTGCACACAGATACTGTGGAGGAAGATTTCTTATTGGACACTTTTGACACTACACAAAGGTCCACTGCTATCTTGCTAATGCGTAAAGGAGTCATTAGGCATGCAACAGAGGTATTTAAAGATCTTGTCAGGGCTCGAGTCCTCAACCCTCGCATTGAGAAATATAAAGCTGCCCCTACAGACCCAGTTTAGATTAGAGGTCCAGCACCGCTGGATTCCTTAGTAGTATCTAATGCATAAAAGTGTGCTAATTGACAAACATCAGGTGAGGCCTCACCACCAGATAAGGAATCTAAACTCCTTGACGCCTCCGGTAAGCGCACAGCGTCACAGGCAGCTAACATATGGCGCATTGCCAATACTCAAGCGCTATTGGCAAGATATGACAGGGCACATTATGATGAACTAGAATACAAAATGCATCATCTTCCAGATAAATATAAAAACAGGGCCAATGAACTCATACAGGAAGGTAAAAACATCACCAACACTTCCATTCGTTGTGCCATAGATACTGCCTCAAGGGCAATTAATATCAGTGTCTTTTGCGTAGGCATGCCTGGCTACGTATTTCAGGTTTCAAAACGGAAGTGCAAAATTCCTTCCTCAATCAGCCATTTGATGAGAAACACCTATTTGGCCCAATGTCGATGTATCTTTAGAAAAAATGAAAAAAGACACCGACACAGCTAAATCTATGGGAGCCTTGCAATTGCAAGCTCCCATACGTTGTTTTCGTTGCTCATCATATAGAGGCAACACAAGAGGCTACTCCTCCGACAGCCCCTCCACTTTCTATAAGGCCCCTAGCCAATCTACATTCACTTAGGGCTACCAAAGAGGGGGTTATAGGGGTAACAAAAGCAGAGGCAAAAACAACAACTCCCACTCTGCCTCCACCCCTGCCACCACCCCCACCATTTAACTCCTGTGGGGGGAAGACTACAACAATTCCTTCCTGCCTGGACCAACATCACATCAGACAGGTGGGTGCGACAAATTATTCAATCAGGTTACTGTCTAGAACTAACATCTTCCCCCCAAACATACCACCCAAACAGTGTCCATTGTCACAAGAGCATCGATCACTGCTAAAGCAAGAAGTAATGTCTCTGCTGGAAAAAAGTGCAATAGAACCAATTCCTCTGCACCAACAAAACAAGGGAGTCTACTCCCTATACTTTCTTATCCCAAAGAAGGACGTCTCTCTAAGGCCGATTCTAGACCTCAGACCTCTAAATATATACATACAGTCAGACCATTTTCACATGGTCACACTCCAACAAGTCCTTCCGCATACTTTCCCATTCACAAAGCTCACAGGAAGTATCTCAGATTTGTAATAGACGGACAGCACTATCAATTCAAAGTACTCCCATTCGGAGTCACAACATCACCAAGAGTATTCACCAAGTGCCTAGCAGTAGTGGCAGCACATTTACGAAGACAGCACATCCACGTCTTCCCATACCTCGACGACTGGCCATAAAAGCCAGCTCATACAACCAGTGTGTGAATACACTCATGCCACTATCCAACTGCTTCACAACTTGGGGTTCACAATAAACCACACCAAGTCCCATCTGCAACCATCCAAAGTACAACAGTACCTCAGCGCCACAATAAACACCTCGACAGCGCTAGCTTATCCCACCCCAGTAAGGATAGCCAGCATGCAAGCGCCTCTCACAAGTTTCAGCCACAACACTCCCTGTCAGCACGAGTGTTCATGCAGCTCATTGGGATGATGGCCTCTTGCATTTTCATAGTGCCCCATGCAAGACTACAAATGCGTCCTCTCCAAGAGTGCTTATCACGTCAATGGAACCAAGCTCAAGGTCAATCAACAGACCTAGTATTGGTAGACGGTCTGACTCATCGCTCTCTGCAGTGGTGGAACACCAAAAACCTTTCCAAAGGGCGACCGTTCCAAGAGCCAGCTCCTCAAATAGTCTCGACAGCGGACCCATCGCTCTCCGGCTGGGGAGCCCACCTACTGTAACACACCATGCAAGGCAGGTGGACACCACAACAAAGGTTACTCCATATCAATCACCTGGAGTTACTAGCCATATTCCTAGCACTGAAAGCTTTCCAAAAGCAAGTATCAAACAAAGCTGTGTTAGTCCGCATGGACAACATGACAGCCATGTATTACATACAGAAACACTGCGGAACACACTCCCTGCAACTCTCTCAACTAGCACAAAAAACATGGCGGTGGGCTATACCGCAAAACATATTCCTCTTAGCCCAGCATGTTCCTGGAGTACAAAATACCATGGCAGATCTGTTAAGTCGTCCGACACAACAGACCCACGAGTGGAAACTTCATCTGCAAGTTCTTCAACCATTCTTTCAGATGTGGGGACAACCTCAGATAGAACTTTTTGCCACCCACGAAAAACGCCAAATGCCCAAGCTTCGCCGCCAGATATCCACACTAACTGTCCAAAGGCAATGCGATGGATGAACTGGTCAGGCAGATTTGCGTACGCTTTTCAACCTCTACCACTCAAGCCACTAGTAGTACTTAAATTACAGCAGCATTCTCTAACCTTCATCCTAGGTGCTCCAACGTGGGCCAGACAGCCGTGGTACACCACACTGCTACAACTGTCTGTAGTACCAAACCAAAAACTATACCCATCTCCACACCTTTTAACACAGAACCGTGGAGAGATCAGGCACCCGGACCCAGCTCTGCTCAACCTTGCGATCTGGCTCCTGAAATCCTATAATTCGGATATCTTAACCTTCCTCCGGACTGCATGAACATCATAAAAGAAACTAGACGTCCAACCACTAGAGCATGCTATGCAGCCAAGTGGAAACGCTTTGTAATATATTGTCACAACATCCATATTAATCCCCTAGACGTGTTTATTCAACACATCATAGGATACTTACTACACCTCCAAAGATGTAACTTAGCCTACATGTCTATTAGACTGCATCTTGCTGCCATAGCAGCATATCTTCAAAACAGACCGCATCTATCTCTGTTCAGAGTGCCTGCTATTAAAGCTTTCATGGAAGGCCTAAAAAGAATAATTCCTCCCAGAATACCACCTTCACTAGTGTGGAACTTAAACATCGTTCTCACACGACTAATGGGACCTCTCTTCGAACCGTTACATAAATGTGAACTACAGTTTTTAACATGGAAGGTTGCGTTCCTAGTGGCTATTACTTCGTTACGGAGAGTTAGTTAATTACAAGCTCTAACAATTCAAGAACCCTACTTGCAAATGCATCACAATAAGGTTGTTCTCCGTACCAATCCAAAATTTCTTCCCAAAGTCATTTCTCCCTTCCACCTCAATCAATCTGTGGAACTGCCCGTTTTCTTCTCGCAGCCACAGACAGTAGCAGAAAGAGCTCTTCATACCCTAGATGTCAAAAGAGCATTGTTATACTACGTCGAGAGAACACAACCCTTTCGTAAGACCAAACAACTTTTTGTGTCTTTCTCACCACCACACAAGGGCAACCCCATATCAAAATCTGGATTAGCTAGATGGATTGTCAAATGCATACAGATTTGCAACCACAAAGCTAAACATACGTGATCTGTTCCTCCTAAAGCCCACTCTACAAGGAAAATAGGGGCTTCAGTGGCATTTTCAGGGAACATTCCCCTAGATGACATCTGCAGAGCAGCTACATGGTCTACACCGCACACATTCACAAAACACTTATTGTGTAGATGTGCAAACTAAACAACAAGCTAATGTGGGCCAGGCTGTTATCAAAACACTATTTCAAACTACTGCAACAGATAGGGGTGGTCGCCGCTAAGAGTGGGTACTGCTATACAATCGATGCACAGTGTGTAATCTGCAGCTCATATGCCTCGAATGGAAAATGCTACTTACCAGTATGCATCTGTTCTTGGCATCTAGAGCTGCAGAGTTACACACGCCCACCCGCCTCCCAGGCTGCCCTTGTCTGTTCCAGTATTATCTTAATCAGATACAGCTTACATGGACATCCTTCTTTCTCTTGCAAAGCTCCATCATTTCCCTAATGGCGAAAAACAATCTGAGGATGGAGCCGATGATAATGCGCAATGTGGTCCAAAGGAGGAGTCTCCTATCTCGTGACTTCCAAAGAACTTTTCAGGACAAAAACTAATTGCAAACATCCGGGCCCAACACTAGGTGGCGATCTATGCACAGCTCTGCAGCTCTACATGCCAAGAACAGATGCATACTGATAAGTAGCATTTTCCTTTTTCACATATTACCCACCACTTTCCTAATATTATCTGTACCTCCTGCCCTAGCTAGTTTCATGTACAAGATTATATCTGATAAAAATTCTACATTTAATAAGTCCATAATAATTGGATCAGCCACTTCTACTTCTCCAGAAATGTCATTATTTCCACATCCTGTAGGAAGTTTGCAAAAGTGACAAAAATCTAAGTTTTCCGCAGAGAAATCTGCGCAACAACTTGGACTATTTCTTGTTATAAGCTTTTTTATCACTTTACAAATGTTGAAGTTTTTAAAATGGGATAACACTTATTTTTTGCGTGTTTTGGGTAAGAATTGAGTGACAGAACTGAAAATCACCTTGACAGTATAACTTTTTGAAATCGAGGTGCCGCAAGCCAGTGTAGGTTGTGTGCACTGTTCTGTTAGATATCCATCTCAATATATTCTTTTACTTGCCAGTGTGTCTACCTCTGTCATTGGCGGCTCTTTCACCTTTAATGTCTGTGAGGTTCAACTAAACCGCTACAGATTAAATAACCTGTTTATACTCAAGTCCACTTAAAGTAATAAAGCTATCAGAAATATTATTTCACCAGTTTCTATAAATGTATTCTTTGTATGCCTTGGGTCCCCTAGAAAAAAACGTATGGACATCTATACCAGCGTCCATACTGTACCAGCCCATGACCCCTATAGGAAACAACTAAAACCAAGGCTTTTTAGCTAACTGCTTACCTAGAATTTATAGTGTCCTCAATTTGATACAGAGTCATAGTGCTGGAGTAGGTTATTAAGCTCACTCAACACACTATAAATGTGTTGAAGTAAAGGTTTATTGGGTTTTTGCCACGTGTGGCTTTATAAAGAAAGAGGAAACAAGTTCCCTGGGTATTTTGTACTGCACACTATTGACAGTGTGTTCTGAATTACTGGGAATTTTGCTCCAGCTAAAAATGTGGAGTCTTCCTTAGAAGAATCTGATTTTTAGGAAGGCTTCTGCAGAATAAATGTCCATGTTTTCCATCTGTTATTATGCTCTGTAATGATAATAGAGTTTTTTTTAAGTTGTGAGCATCAAAAAACAAATTAAAGTCCAGATACAGGCAAAGGGACACCTTATTTTTTTTTCCTTATGCAATATTTCACTTGGAGTATTTTCAAATGTGGAAAATCTGCAGAAGTTACTGTCTGAGATACCGGTTGTGGTCCATTCAGTTTATCACCCGGCAACCTGTAGTCACTACAGCTGTTAATGGTGCAGCTGGAATCCATTTAGGAGTTTTCAGTAAAGGTGTAAAATTCCTGTCCTGCATTATTATGAAGGTGAAGAATTTGCCTTGATGGTCAAATGATGGGGGTAGGTGAAATATTTTCTGAGGTTTAAGCAAGATTCAATATACATGCTCACATGTTCTTTTTGTTCCACGGATGATATCAATTGATTAGTGGTGATTTTGAAGAAGTTTGAAGATTTTGTTAGAGCAGCGTTGAGCTTCAGCGTAGAGAGTGTTGGCTTACTCCATGTGTGATGTTACTATTTGTTAGGCCCCATTCCCAGGGTTGTATTACGTTTCCAAAGTGTTCTGTGAACATAACCTTATTCTTCTGGGCCCCCCGGCATGCACAGTTATGGCCCAAATTACCAGCGTGTGCAGAAGGAACAGACAAGTTATGACTCACACATTTCTCTCAAATATACCTGTTTAAAATGTGTGTTGTGCACGTAACAAACATTTTAAGGACTGTTAAGCATTTTGATGTATTGTTAGGAGTTCTGGTAACTTTTCTTCTCAAATGCATAAACACACAAAATCCACTTTGTTATTTTTAAATGCTTTATTTTATGTCCATATTGTATGTCCATCTTATAGCTGAATAAATACAGCAAGATAATTGCAGATGTCAATTTTATTGTAGTGAATACAAAAGCTCAAAGTAAATATTGAGATTTTTTTATATATATATATATATGCTTCCAAAAGACGCGGCTGAAACGCGTCGGTTGAGCTTGATTCAATAAAATCTTTTGAACATCAGAACTTCCCTTGAGTGCCGCGTCTTTTGGAAGCAAGTAAATGAAACGCGGGTCTGGGTTCGACCCTTACGCTGAGCACCCGCTGGTAGTGTGCGTCTTCTTGTTGGGACCCCTTTGTGGATAATACTATTTTGCAAGACTGCACCCGAGCAACAGAACCTGACAGAGGAACAAAACAAGGACTCACCCTGAACGTCGAGCGCCGGAGGACGGGGCCGGAGGACGCCGCCCGCACGGCGAGTGAAGACAGCTGATTGAAAAGCCTTTTCCTTCTGTTGCACGAAGCGGCCATTGCTCTCCTGAGAGGCTGTGAAAGTCAGATTTGTAAACATTACGGCTGGCGCGTCTCCGGGAGGCATGGTGGGGGAAGTTTTTTGGACTTTTAAATTATCAAATTAAACAAGCTCAAAGTGGGAAAGTGACACGAGTGACATGGAAGCGCGAAAAGGGAAACGCGCTACAACAGCAGCATCATTATTCCAAGTGTCAGAGGCAACAGTTGTACAAGGGAAACAGTGAAGCAAGCGTGACAACCGTAACGGATCTGACATTAAAGCAACAGTTTAATAAACTTGAAAGATTATACAGGAAAGAGATAAATAAGAGCTGGGAGATTTTGGCTTTGGAAAATTATTTGGAAGTGAACAGAATTCCTAGAGGTCTACGGATTTTTACGATACCAACACACCCAGATACAAAAAGTGCTTTACTTGAGGACTGGGCAGAGAACAATACACAGTGCTCGATGAATATGATGCGCATTTTGATAAAGCGCGCAAAAATAGACATGATAGATATAACCAAAGAGCTGGACGAACTGGAAAGTGCAATCCAGGAGAGTAATGCAAAGGAAGAAATTTTGAAACTGCGCAAAGATATGGATTTAAGATTAGAAAAATACGAGGTGGAAATCCAAGAAAGAAAAAAACGCAAATTTTAGAGAGATTAACAAGATTATCGATTTGGAAGGATTCTCACTTTTGCAAAGCGCTTTGAAACACTAAAGAAAAACTATCCATTACCGCCAGTACAAAGGGGAGGCAGTATGAGTGCTAGTGAATCTGATGTTAGCGAAAATGAGCAGAGTGGCAGAACTCCATCGGGACCAAAAGCCAATTTTTTAGAGGAGATGAAATGGATGTATGTAGATCAAACATTATCCAGAACAAGAGGCCGCGGAAAGAACGTGAACCTAGGTCGAGGAAGAGGAAAGAATGCCTCGCCAGCACCAGAAAAACCAGACGCGGTAAAAGAAAGAAGACAATATCCTCTGCGCAACCGCAAATAGGTAAAAATAACCTGATAGTGAATCTGTCCAGCTACATTTTAACACCGGAGGACGAAACAGTCCTTAATAAGGGACTATCTTTCTGTCCTGAAAGCCACGCAGATCGCACTCAAGTAAAAATAGACCTCTATAAATATATACGCAAACTTAAACTTGCAAAAATCCATGCCAAAAACAATAAAATGACTACCACACCAGAAGAATTGTCCGAAGAAATACATGGAGAAGTGGAACCCACGATCAGCATTGAACAAGTGCATGACTTGAAAACAATCTTTGACCTCTTATATGATCTGGAGGATAATGACATGACAGAAGGAGAAATATTAGCTGAACTTGCTATCGAAACGGACGCTACAGTAAAAAGTGGGATAAAAAGGAAGTCACGTTATTGCCCAGTTCTACCTCCTGGCAACCGTTTCGACCAATTTAGCGAAGCAGTTCTTGAAGAGCTGGAGAAACTACCGAATTGTAGACAGGAAAACAAAAGGGAAAATTTGAGTAAAAAAGAACGTGAAGCCATTAAGAACTTGAAAGACAACAGCAAAATAATAATTAAACCCGCAGATAAGGGTGGCAACACTGTGATTATGGACTCTGAAGACTATCTTGCTGAAGCCTACAGGCAATTAAATGAAACCGCTAATTACAGTAGACTGACGACCAATCCAATTAACAAAATGATGTTGGATCTACAAACGAAGTTAACTCAATGGCGAAATGAAAATCTGATCAATGATGATCAACTAAAATTTCTTACCAATGATTTCCCAGGGGTGCTCGTCTAATCCATTTCCAGCCTGCACAACGGACCTTTTACTGCCAGAGGGAATCCTTAGACACCGGTACTGTTGCCTGAGGCGCTGCTCCATTGCTGCCTGTCATTCTCCCGCCGCAGCCTCACTTCAACAGCGCTGCCGCTGTGTGGGGGAGACAGGGGAAAAACCACAAGTCCCAGAGGCCTCCGCGACCGGAAGTCGCGTCGAGGCGGTGCGCGCCAGGAGGCGCTATAAATCGGCACTCATCTCCCGCGTTGCGGGAGCGCCCGGGGCTAAGCCTGGGCCAGTTTTAGCCCGTTCTAGACTGTGCTAGGCTGGGCTGGGCCACCTCCCTTGGTCCTGCATTCTGGCCTCTACGTTTTCCACTTAAGGTACTTACCGATCTGTTACACATTAAGATCATTTAGCTATTTGCACTTTTCTTTTTGTGTCAGGTTATTTACTATTACACCATGACCAGGGGGTCAAGAAGCAAGACAGCAATGAAATCTGCTTTAATCACCGGCCCACTCGATCAATTTCTTTCAAGAACTAACGAGGCCATTGACCTAAGCATTTCCCTACTCGAGCGCAGGGTGTCACAAGACCTGGCTATCGCCAGGAGATCCTCACTGGGCCTCTTAGCGTCAGCGCAATCCCCACTCCAACCAGACTCGTCAATCCCGGTTTTATTGCAACCAAACACCCTAGTTGAGGTACATTCTATTCCGAAAATAGTCGATTTATCAGCCACTAATCTCACCTCTGATTTCGACTCAACAGGAAACCTGGAGCAAACCCCAGACCTTCAGATTTCCTTGACTCAGGATCCAGAGCCTGAGATCTTGCTCAAGGGGGCTAAGGAGGGTGCCATCCCCAAACAGGGAATTGACCAAAAAAAGGGTAACCTTAAGAAACCCCAAGCTATCACCCCTAGTCTGAATGGGACAATTGCTATTCCACTGCAGGGTGCCCATAGCGATTCCATCACCCCACTCACCATCTCGTTTGCACCTACTACAAATTTATCAACACCGGGTAAGGAGGGGGGCATCTGTAGCACATGCAATACCCATTCTCAGCTTTTAGTGAACTTCAGGGAATTGTTAAAGCATCACCTGCAACCCTTAGAACGGAGTATAATGGCAATAGAAAAACAACTCGCTATTCTTTCCCAGAAGCCACCGACCCAGCTCAGCCTAGGCCAAGTAAAATCGGGGTTGGGTATTTCGAACGCCCCTGGCACTAGATCCCAAGGGGCCCCCCCCGGACATTGGAGCCAAGCCCTCCAAACTGCCAATAGCTCAGCCTATAATTTTATCTAAAAAACCAGAAACACCTTCCCTCCTTATTACTGGGATTGGGAGTACGGCAGAGGTTCTGGCTACTGCTCCTTCTCAGCCTACCCTTTCCCAGCCCACTCCCATCCAGTCTATCCCCAATCAGCCCATTCCTAACAAGGAAACACCCCAGCCACTGAACAAAAGACCCACCCCTTCACCAATGCCCCAGAAACCATCATCGAATCATTATGAAGAGGGAAAGAGGGGCCCCAGGTTTAAACGTCCAGTTCACTTATCACCAGAAGTGTCCCCCTTTACAGTTATCCTTACGGGGGTCCCCGAACTGCCCTTAGGCAAGGAGGAGCCGTCCTGGTCCCTATGGAACAAGGTCGCGCAGTGGCTCAGCATTAACAGACCCCAACAAGCCCCACATTCAAATCGTATCTCAGCGGTGCGCAGAGTCTCGTGGATCGGGGCTGAACCCAAAAACATCCAGGGAGATTGCATCATAGTAACGTGCCACGATCCAGATACTGTGGATTATATCTGCTCTTGGCCCGCTTTGGCTAAGAAAGGGGGGATTGACGCCTATCGCCTTTCTTTTTTTTTACCCCCACGCGCATAACCATCAAAATTTGCCAGCCTCAAACTGGGCGCAACCATCTGAGCGCCAGGACCTGATAGCCCCCAATTGGGTGCATCAACCCGAGCGCCAGCACCCGATAATTCCAAATTGGATGCAACCCTCTGAGCGCCAACATCTGTCAGCCTCCAACTGGATGCAACCATCTGAGCGCCAGCACCTGACAGCCCCAAATTGGGCGCAACCACCTGAGCGCCATCACCCGATAGTCCCAAACTGGGTACAACAACCTGAGCAACAGCACCCGATAGTTCCCAATTGGGCACATCCCTCTGAGCGCCCTTGGAACCATGTGGGTTCCTGGTACCCACAGAGGAATAGGAGTAGAGAGTGGGAACATCGGCCGTGGCAGTCCAGTAGAGATCATCACATGATGGGGGGATGGAGAGGGATACCTGTTAGCAACAGATTTGACTGTTTGGAAATGGTCGATTGACCGCCGGCCATCACATACAGTAATGACCAGACCCAGGGGGCTATAGGACTAGATGAGAAGTTAGAGTATGTCCCGGTCTCCATTATATCATCTTTACTTAATGACTCTAGCAACACCATACAGTCAGATGGTATCCCGACCCCAGGGAGGATTCTTGTTATCGAAGAGGATTCATTGGTAGATAAACTGAAGTTACCTGTAGCGCCCCTAGGGGCTGGGAAGGTTGACCCAGATATTATGCCAGTCTCACAACGAGATAGCGCTACTCCGACCGCAGTGGCGGCCGCGGGGTACACAATAATTACCTGGAATATAGCCGGCATCTCAGGCAAATTGAATACCCCTTTTTGGGAGGAGTTTACTGGGGCGGGCCATGATTTTATATGCCTCCAGGAAACATGGAGCCAAGAACCCATCCATGTAGAAGGCTACACATTGTATTGTCTGGACGCCACCAGTTCTTCATCAGGCAGAGCCAAGGGAGGCCTATTGCTATTAATTTCCAACAATCTGACTAATTTCAAAACCAAAAGATACTCCAGTGTAGGAACACATAGTCAGGTATTACGGTTGGAATCTAATCAAGGCAAAGATCTAATCCTAGTTAACTTTTATAATAACAATTTTGAAGCCTCCAGGGGAAATATCCTACTCCCGCTGGAAAGTGAAATCAAAAGAGCACTGGGATCTTCATGCAGAATGGCAGCTATCCTTTGGGTAGGTGATTTTAATATCCAGCCCTGCCCTCTAGCGATGGGTAATACTTGTGGTTTCAGGAAAGAGATGGGCAATAGTAATATGGCAGACAGCACGGATTGTTTGCACTTCCCACACTGTAACTATGGCACGTTACTAAATAGTCTGTTAGCTAAATTTGATTTAGATTTGCTTAGTTGCAACAAAAACAAGTTCAACCGTACTTGTCCTACCTTCACAGGTAGGAATGCCAACACCAATATCGACCATATTCTGTTGTCCAATTTTAGTGAATACACCAACCTGTGGGTCAGGAAAGGGGTCCTTAGCGATCATAACAGCATCACGCTGACCCTGCTGGGCTGGGGAGCAAAGACATCCACCAAGGAATTCTGTTCCATGGACATAGCCTCTACGAGACCGAACGGCCCAAGGATTAAATGGGCCGGAATCGACCCAGCAAAAAAACACAAGGAGGTAGTAGAGCAATGTAGAAACGAGATCACCTCCTGTCTTGGAGAAGCCACGAACCATGCAACTCTGCTCTCAAGTTTTATCAAGATAAATACCATCATAGAAGGAATATTCACTAAGAAACAACCAAAGACCAGAACCATCAGGATGGGCTGGTTTGATAACAACTGCACGCAGTCCCTCCACGAACTCAAAAAGGCACTAAGTAATAAACCACGCAATAAAACCAACATCAAAATACTGCGTGTTAATTACAAGGTGGCCCTTTCCAACAGGAAAAAGGCTCTACAAGAAGAAGCATGGCATAATTTAAACCTAGCGGCAGAAACACAAAACAGTAAACTTTACTGGGAGACTATCAACAGTCCCTTTCTGAATACAGAGGGCATCCCGGAATTAACATCTTACGTTGCTTGTAACGCGTGGGTAGAACACTATACAAACATCTTCAATCCTGAAGAGAAGCCTTTAGAAGCTTCGACCCACGAAGTCTCTGCCTGGCAGCCACTACCACTGGGAATAAGCCTGGATGAGGTTTATGAAGGTCTGTTACATAGTAAAGGAGGAAAGGCTCCGGGCCCCGATGGAGTACCTGTAGATCTACTTAGATTTGAAATGAATTTGTGGGCACCCATTCTAACGAGGGCTTTCAATGCAGCAGCAGAGGGGTGTTTTCCACCCTCTTGGGGTCAGTCGATTATCATACCCTTATTTAAGAAAGGCAGTAAATCTGAGGCGCGTAATTATCGCCCCATCTCATTACTGGATGCATCAGTCAAGGTAATGAGTCGCATCATGCTGGAAAGATTGGAAACCTGGGCAAATGATAATGACATTTTAACCAAAGTACAATACGGTTTCAGGAAAGGCATGGGGACATTAGAACAGTGTGTTAATTTAGACCTCCTAATAAACGAATACACGGTAGTCAAAAAAGGTAGCCTATTTCTTTGTTTTGCGGACCTGAGTAGTGCGTTCGACTTGGTGGACCACTCCATATTATGGCAGGTTCTGATAGTCAGGAGCACCCAAGGAGATTGTTCACTTCCTGGCCAGACTATACGAAAGACTATCATGCACGGTACGCTACGGTCCCTTAGGCGAATGTACCCCCCCTTTTAAAGTTTCAAGAGGCATCCGCCAGGGATGTGTACTGGCTCCCCTTTTATTTTCCCTTTTTACCAACCAAATTGACTCTATTTTGTGCCAGACCCCTGCAGATGCACCATTGATAGGAGGGAAGTCGGTTCCTATATTATTGTATGCGGACGACGCGGTGCTATTATCCCGCACACAGATTGGTCTGCAGCGCCTTATTGATAGATTTATGTTGTTCATCCAAAGCAGGAAACTACTTGTAAATAAAACCAAAACCTTTGTTATGTCCTGTGGGATGAAAACCAAGAAAGCAAATTCTTGTTTCTTTATGGAAAAGGCTAAAGTGTCACAGGTAAATCCTTTTGCTATTTAGGAATTACTTATGCAAACAATGGCACATGGCAATCTGAGTTTGATAATATTAGTCTTAAAATGATGAGGTGCACCAACAGTATCTTTAGATTCTCATCCAAACTAGGGGTGAGAAGTATTAAAGATATGTTGAATATTTATAATGTAAAATGTGTGACCTCAGCGCTGTATGGTGCGGGGGGTCACTGCGTTGGCCCAACTGTGCAAAGAGACGAAAACAAGTTCATCAGAAAACTGCTATGCGTCCCACCCTCAGCATCAGTAGAACTGATCCATAAAGAAGTTGGTATTGAACTCATATCGGACTTAGCAGCCTTACGCCCTCTGATGTTATGGCGCTCAATCTGGGCCAAGACTGAAACATTATTTACCCAGGAGATCATCCTTGACTGCCTTAGGCTGGACCATTCTTCATGTATCACATGGCTTAAATATATACAATGCTGGTTCCATCTCCTATTTCAGCTCGACATATTTCTTGACCCCCCAAATCTGTTGTTTCTATCCCTAAAAATGTCATAAAACAAAGGTTTTTAAATTATAAAAAGGAGTACTGTGAAAGGGTGTCTGGAACGACACAATCTGTGATGTTTTATCGGGATTGCAACCTAATTACGGGTTTCCAACCCTACCTCTCTGGTGTTACCCGTAATTCTCACCGGTTTGTCTTAACACGCTTAAGGTTGGGAATCGTACACCACCTTGTTGCATTTCCTGTCATGAAAGCCAGATCTGATACCGTATGCCCCTGTGATAACATCTCACGTCAGAGCTGTTGTCACTTTTTACTGTTTTGCAAATTTTACCATTTCCTCAGGGTAATATATTTAAAACCCATCTTTTTAAAAAATAATGTTCGCTCCACGAAGACTGCCCTACAGCTATTATATTCTTTGAAGGATCTGGACATTTGCTTTTTTGTAGCATCATATATACTAAAATGTACAGCTGCCAGGAAGGCCATAACTATCTGATACATTTAATTGAGCCATGATCCAACTTTGGATCCCTGTCTGTATATTTGTATATTTGTCCATATAGCTGTATGATTTCCAAATGAATTCAGTTTTCATCGAGCGACAAATAGTTTTGTATTATCATTAAAATGTACAGCTGCCAGGAAGGCCATAGCCATATGATATATCTGATTGTGCCATGTCTCAATTTTGGACTCCTGTCTGCATATTTGTATATTTGTATATTTGCTTATATAGTAGTATGTTTTTTTAAACGAATCTAGCTTTTATCGAGCAACTTGATCTTATTGTATTTTTAGGAAATGTTTGTTATATATAAATTTGCTGCTTGTATGATTTGTCTCACAAATCGAATAAAAGCTTATGAACTGAACTGAACTGATTTCCCAGTTATTCCAACTATTTATTTTCTACCAAAGATTCACAAAACTTTATTTCATCCCCCTGGTAGACCTATTGTTTCTTCCTGCAACTCCTTATATGAGAACTTGTCAGAATTTGTGGATCAGTTCCTTGCCCCCATTGCCAAAAACCTGAGTTCCTACAACAGGGATACTGGTGATTATTTACGGATCCTGGATGGCGTTGTGTGGAACAAACAATATTTAATGATAACAATAGATGCAGTATCGCGCTATACTTCAATACGTCATGAAATAGGCCTGAAAGCTTGCCAGTACTTTCTCAACCAAAGGAAGGTATCTGAGATGAAACATACGCAGATGCTATTAACTATGATCAAGATGTGCCTGACCAATAACATTTTTTATTTCAATAAAGATTTGTTTAAACAACTTTGTGGCGCAGCCATGGGCATCTCTTTCTCAGTGAATTACGCGAACATCACCATGGGGTGGTGGGAGAAGACTGTGGCCTGGGATGCAGAGAATTCTGAAGATCTTGAAATAATTATTTTATGGGTTCGTTTCATAGACGACTTGTTCATAATATGGAATGGAAGTGAGAAACAATTTCAAGAATATTACACCAAGTTAGCAAACAACCAACTGGGACTATCTTTCACATATGAAACAAGTCGCACGAAGCTCCCTTTCCTTGACACACTGGTGTATATAGAGGATGACAAGATACACTCTACACTCTATAGGAAGAAAACATCGACAAACAGCATCCTACACGGGACCAGTTTCCACCCCAAACCCCTGCTGAACAGCATTCCTTTTGGAGAACTCATGCGTATGAAACAAAACTGCTCTCAACCGGAAGATGCGGAAGAGAAAATGCAGGAAACCATTCAAAGATTTAAGGAAAGAGGATACCAAGATCACACAGTGGAGTGGTGTGGCTCACTGGTTAGAGGCGGCAGACCCGTAAGCAGAGAACGGCCCGGGACCAGAGTTCCATTCCCTACGCGGCAGGGTCGTGGACCAGGGTCAAAGCGGACTCGATAATTCTCGCCTCGGTGCCTACTCTAACCAGGGAACACACTCTGCAACTCTGGGCATTAAGCTTGCCTCATCTCTACAACGGCCCCCCACAGACGCCGGGGATGCCTGGTTTCACCTTGGAGACACACAAAAAGGGACCATCTCACAGGGAAAACCAGGACGGGTTCCCCAGCGGTCTTCAGCGCCTAGATACTCCTTTGAGTCGTAGTGTGCTTTACAAGTACACCCACATTTACATTTACATTTACATTATCGAAAAACAAGAAAAAAATCAACTGTATACTAAGGATTGAAACTTTGATTCCTAAAACTAAAATAGGAAAACAGAAGGCCCAACCAATTCCCAGATTTGTAACAACATACAGCAAAGAAAGTGGCGCTATTATGAGCAAAATGCGGAAACACTGGCATCTGATTGCCCAAGATCCAGATATAGGAGAATTAATTGGGGCCAAACCTACAGCAACATACAGGAAAACAAGATCCTTGAGAGACATACTTGTAAGCAGCCACTTTGAGGCAAAAGAACAGGCGAATTGGCTAGAGGAACAACGAAAGGGCTTCACCAAGTGTAATTCCTGCAAGGCTTGTAAGATTGGCAAAAATACAAAATCAATTTTGGAACCCAATGGCAACACAATACAAGTGAATCAGAAGATAACATGCACAACGCAGTATGTTGTGTATGTTATAGAATGCAAATGTGGCCAGAAATACATTGGCAGTACAATCTGCCCCTTAAAGAAGCGCATTCTAGAACATATTCGAGCAGTGAAGAATAAAGACATTGCCTATGCTACTGCTAAACACATGATTGCATGCCAAAACGGTGACTGGCGGGCCATGCAATATTATGGGATTGATACCATCTTGCCCAAAGAATGTGGTGGAAACCGGAAAAGGGAACTCCGCCAATTAGAATCCCGATATATCATCCGCTTGTAAACAAAGATGCCGAGAGGGATGAATTTTGATGAGGAACTTGCCGTTCACCTCGAATAGACAATGAACTAATATTTAAAAATCTAGATATGAAACATGCATCCTAATCATCTAAAATGACAAGCTTGTACTGTTCTGACAAGCCATATGAAATATCTACAATCCTGTTTTTCTTTCCCTTTTCTCCTTTCTTCTTTTTCTTTTTCTTTTTTTCTTTTTTTCTCTTCCTCTCTTTCTCTCTTTTTTTTTTTCTTTTTCTCTTTTCCTCTCTTGTATTATCTTTTTCTTTTTACTCTTTTTGAGGTTTAAACTTTCTGCCGCTTGCTTCGCTCTTATATCTTTGTATTTTTTGATGTCTCTTTACACTATATTAATATGCCAATGTGTAATCAAGTAGTGTACTATACCATTACTTCATGATGGATAATTTTTGAATTCTTTGATTAGCGAATAGGATACTATATCCTAACGCTCTGAATTTAATTTGACATGTCACCCTGTGTACAAACATTATGTATTCTTCTTTTAATTAATTGATAGAAATATCTTCTGAATCTGTGCACTACGATACCCACAATGCAACATTCTAAGATCATGTGGGTGTTTAAAATGTGCAACAAAGAAGGGACTCACCTACCGTGATCAAAGCCGTGTAGGCTGAAACGCGTCGGTTGAGCTTGATTCAATAAAATCTTTTGAACATCAGAACTTCCCTTGAGTGCCGCGTCTTTTGGAAGCAAGTAAATGAAACGCGGGTCTGGGTTCGACCCTTACGCTGAGCACCCGCTGGTAGTGTACGTCTTCTTGTTGGGACCCCTTTGTGGATTATATATATATATATATATATATATATATGTGTATATATATGTGTGTATATATATGTATATATATATGTATATATATATATGTATATATATATATGTATATATATATGTGTATATATATATATATGTGTGTATATATGTGTGTATATATATGTGTATATATGTATGTATATATGTATGTATATATGTATGTATATATGTATATATATATGTATATATATATGTATAATATAATGAAGCAGTCCTGGTCCCGTTCAATGATGGCGGAACCGAAAGGTCAAGACCTCAAAAGCCTCACGCCCAGCAAACAGCAATAGCCTCGAAATAATCAGCAATCCAGGAATGGATAACAGGGAAGACGATTTATTCAGTAAAGGTGACGCGTTTCGCTCTACACGAGAGCTTGTTCACACAACACGTCAGGAACAAACAAAGCATATAAATAGTAATAATGAAAAAAGGACAATCAAAAGTGACCAATAGTGCACGCCTTCTCTGAGTAATAAACATAATGAAAGGACTGATAAAGTGACCAGTGTTTGAAACAATATAAATAAAAACAAATGAACCGTAGCTCCGTGTAAAGAGGCTCCAAGATCACACATAAATGAATCATCACTTGGAAACAAATAAATGGAAGAATAATCAGCACATAGCAAAAGTGCAATGTATGTACAGCATGTGCCACCCCCAGTTGGAATGTAAGTAGTTGTCTGCAAACCATTCAAAACAAATAATGACATAGTGCCATAAATAAACGCAGAAAGCAATACTATTGAGTGGATAACTGCAGATCATATGAATATATAATGACAAAGTGTCAATAAACATCGCAGAAAACATGACTATTTACAACAAGCACAAACTGCCCTGAACCTAAATGGATGGAAATAAAGTGCCCAAGATGATGAAAATGATTACAAGAAATTGTCGTCTAGAGCATTCCTAATTACACTGCAAAATACACGGACTACAACAGCTGTGCCGATTGCATTAGGGGGAGGGAACTCAGTGCCTACATAGACATCTAGTCACAGGAGGATGAACATTTGGGGCTGTTTCGTTTAGGAGGAAGGCGCTGAGGAAGGCTCTTAAGCCGAAATGCATCCGCCATTACCTGGACTTTGAAATAAACGGCTACCTGCTCCTGAATCCCCGTGTGGCCTCTCTTCTTTTCTTCTGATAAGTTTCCAGTCATTTTTTCCTGCGCAGCCAGACGCGCAGTTTGGGATGGCCCTGCAGATCAAGTGACTCCGGCTATTTACTGGCACCACGCTGCTTGCAGCAATTTCTACAATCGAGTAATCGATAAGACCGGGAGTCCGCCAAGAGCCCCAGACCAATGGAAGCAGACTGAGGTATTTCACTTCAATGGGCAAACAGTCTCACATTTGACCGCCCCTGCTTCCTACACTGACCTGGGAGGACAGGCGCTGCAGTCAACGGGGACACAGGGCTGGCGCTGTGATTTTCGGAGACCATCGATCACCCCGCCCTCCTGCATGGACACTAAACTACATTTTTCCACCCCCCCACACCAGCGACCCAGTCATGCCAAGACAGTGCATGCTGGGATTTGGAGTCCGCAACACTCAACACGGACTACAACAGCTGTGCCGATTGCATTAGGGGGAGGGAACTCAGTGCCTACATAGACATCTAGTCACAGGAGGATGAACATTTGGGGCTGTTTCGTTTAGGAGGAAGGCGCTGAGGAAGGCTCTTAAGCCGAAATGCATCCGCCATTACCTGGACTTTGAAATAAACGGCTACCTGCTCCTGAATCCCCGTGTGGCCTCTCTTCTTTTCTTCTGATAAGTTTCCAGTCATATATGTGTGTATATATATGTATATATATATGTATATATATATATGTATATATATATATGTATATATATATGTGTATATATATATATATGTGTGTATATATGTATGTATATATGTATGTATATATGTATGTATATATGTATATATATATGTATATATATATGTATAATATAATTAAGCAGTCCTGGTCCCGTTCAATGATGGCGGAACCGAAAGGTCAAGACCTCAAAAGCCTCACGCCCAGCAAACAGCAATAGCCTCGAAATAATCAGCAATCCAGGAATGGATAACAGGGAAGACGATTTATTCAGTAAAGGTGACGCGTTTCGCTCTACACGAGAGCTTGTTCACACAACACGTCAGGAACAAACAAAGCATATAAATAGTAATAATGAAAAAAGGACAATCAAAAGTGACCAATAGTGCACGCCTTCTCTGAGTAATAAACATAATGAAAGGACTGATAAAGTGACCAGTGTTTGAAACAATATAAATAAAAACAAATGAACCGTAGCTCCGTGTAAAGAGGCTCCAAGATCACACATAAATGAATCATCACTTGGAAACAAATAAATGGAAGAATAATCAGCACATAGCAAAAGTGCAATGTATGTACAGCATGTGCCACCCCCAGTTGGAATGTAAGTAGTTGTCTGCAAACCATTCAAAACAAATAATGACATAGTGCCATAAATAAACGCAGAAAGCAATACTATTGAGTGGATAACTGCAGATCATATGAATATATAATGACAAAGTGTCAATAAACATCGCAGAAAACATGACTATTTACAACAAGCACAAACTGCCCTGAACCTAAATGGATGGAAATAAAGTGCCCAAGATGATGAAAATGATTACAAGAAATTGTCGTCTAGAGCATTCCTAATTACACTGCATACAAGCTGTCCATAAAAATAGAAAAGGGCAAATAATAACTGGTAAAACCAAAAATGCAAAATAATGAGAGAAAGCAAGAAGAATAGCAAAAATATATGGGAAAAAATGAAAATAAACAAAGAAAAAATGTAAGAGAGCCACAGCCGACAAAAATAGAGATGACAGGGAAAGAAATCATTCAATTCATGTAAACCATTGAGCTGGTGTAACATAATTAATAAGCCAAGCAATAAATTGGAATTCAGTAAAGTATACACCAGACAAAAGTATATATATATATATATATATATATATATATATATATATATATATATATATATATATATATATATATATATATACACATGAGAGCCAACAGGCGGCCAACCGCGAAGTGAAAATCTAAATCACATGAAGGAAAATCATGAAAAACAAAATCATGGTGAGATATCAACAGTTCATAAGAAATTGCTCAAATCTTCAGTGAGATTCAGACCATTGGGAGCCTTAGTATCTAAGGCAAGAATCAAATGTGATTCCCTTTGCCGAAGAAGCTTCATTCGATCACCCCCCCGGCCGGGTTGGGGTACCGAGCACAGAACTGTATATTCGAGATCCTTGAGTTTTTTGTCGTGTACTGCACGAAAGTGTCTAGCGACAGGATAACTATTGTCGCTGTTGACAATAGCACGAATGTGCTGCAAAATTCGTTGGTGCACCGGAAGTTTAGTACTTCCGATGTACTCCAGGTTACTGGTACACTTCAGTTTGTACACGACATATTCAGATCTACATGTTAGGTGTTCTCGAATAGGAATGGGTGTGGAACTGAATGCAGTGACATAATGTGTGCTATTCTTGGCAAAAGTACAAGCTCGACAAGATGTACATCTGAAAAAGCCAGTTTTGGTTGTCAGGCTTTTTTTGAGCGGACCTTCAGGCATGGGCCTGTCGAGGGCATCACGCATAGTAGGCGCCCTTCTGAATGTGATGTTAGGGATGCTAGGAAGTAGTGGCCCAAGAATAACATCAGTTAGGATGATAGGCCATTCAGAAGCAATGATGCGCCTGATTTTGCGCTCTTGAGTGCTGTAGTTGGTAATCAGACGTACATTGCACTCTGCGGTAGAAATGTTTTGAACCTTAGGTGTAAGTAGTGTTTTACGCTCAAATGTACATGCTTCATGAAGGGCTTTCTCCAGAATAGACTCAGAATAGCCTCTATTTATGAATCGCTGTTTAGATTCACTTAGACACTTATCGAGAGAGTCCTTGTCACTACATATTCTGCAAATACGTATGAACTCCCCATAGGGGATGCTGCGGATTGTATGGGCCGGATGGAAACTACGAGCATGTAAAATTGAATTGCCCGCCGTGGCCTTTCTATGCAGACGGGTTTCAATTTTGTTGTCCTTGATGATAATGTTAACATCCAAAAATTCTGCTGCATCAGTGGTGACAGTGGAGGTAAATTTAAGGTTGAAAACATTAGCATTAAGTTCAGTAACAAATGCTTCCGCCTCTGCTGATGATCCTTTCCAGATTATGCAGACATCATCTATAAAGCGCCAATAATGCGCAATATAGGATAGCCAGCGACGGTGTGTGGTCCTGAGCTCGTGTTCCTCCCACCAGCCCACATGTAAACATGAGTAACTGGGGGAGAAACACGAGCCCATCGCCACTCCACGCAGCTGTTGATATATCTGGCCCTGAAATCTGAAAAAATTGGTGTTAAGACAGATATTTAACATTTCCATCAACATGGGATTATGATCCCGGAAACTGATGCCTCTTTTGTTCAAATAGTACTTGCACGCCTGCATGCCGTGCTGATGATGTATCGACGTATAGAGTGACTCTATGTCCATAACCAAGAATAGTAGATTGTCACTCCATTCCACTTCCATGATTTTGTTCAGAAAATCAGTGGTGTCCTTCAAAAAGGATGGGAGACTGTGCATATGGGGCTGCAAGAAGAAGTCCACATATTTGGAAAGGTTCTCGTTCATGCTGCCAATTGCAGCTATGATGGGACGACCTGGAGTAGGCGTCACCTGTTTGTGTACTTTCGGTAGAAAGTACAGAACAGGTGTGATGGGATGATCATTGACCAAAAAGTTACATTCATCTTTAGTGAGCAAACCTGTTCGCTTCCATGAATGAATTAACTTGCGTGTAGTTTCATGGCTTTTGTTCATAGAGAATTGAGTGGACAAGAGATAACATGAAGTGTCACTGAGATGTCTTTCTGCTTCAATGATGTAATCCTTGGTCAACCAAAGCACCGTGTTTCCACCTTTGTCCGCATTTTTAATTATGACATCCTTGTTTTTTTGGAGCTTACTCACAAGTTGATGGTACTGGTTGTCATTGTAGTTAGTCTGTTTCCTCTGATTCAGAACTTCTCTATTCAGGGCTTTCAATTCTATAATCACCCTATCGCTAAACACATCTACCGCATCACGAGGCATGATCGGTAGAAAAGTAGATTTGGGGCGAAAAGGGGTGACAGCTGAACGTCTCACAACAATGCTTTGACTCACTGTAGGGGTAAATTGTGAGTCATTATCGAAAGCTAAATCTAACAAGTTCTGTAACCCCGCAACATCCTGAACTTGTAGAGTGGGTATCGTAGTATCAACATCTGCCATAGTCACTACTTGATTCCTTTTGGAGTCGAGTTTGAAGTATTTAATGAGCTTGATCTTACGGATAAATTTATAGATGTCAATGCGTGTTTGATTATACAAAAACCTGTTAGGAGGACAATATGAAAGTCCAAGAGAGAGTAGTTGTTGTTCAGCTTGGGTCAGAGGAAAATCAGTGAGATTGATGACAGTGTTTTCCAACATGCTGGTTATCTTCTCCAATTCCTTTTTGTTCTTCCGCGCAAGGTACATGCGCTTGAAGATGCCTCTCCTTGCGTGCCTGCGCTGGCTGATTGATTGCCTGGTTTGGTTTGAGGTTGTACAAACATTATGTATTCTTCTTGTAATTAATTGATAGGAATATCTTCTGAATCTGTGCACTACGATACCCACAATGCAACATTCTAAGATCATGTGGGTGTTTAAAATGTGCAACAAAGAAGGGACTCACCTACCGTGATCAAAGCCGTGTAGGCTGAAACGCGTCGGTTGAGCTTGATTCAATAAAATCTTTTGAACATCAGAACTTCCCTTGAGTGCCGCGTCTTTTGGAAGCAAGTAAATGAAACGCGGGTCTGGGTTCGACCCTTACGCTGAGCACCCGCTGGTAGTGTGCTTCTTCTTGTTGGGACCCCTTTGTGGATAATATATATATATATATATATATATATATATATATATATATATATATATATATATATATATATATATATATATATATATATATTTATTTATTAAAATGTACAATTCATGTAATACGACTTGTTGCACGATAATGAACATAAATAGTTCATCCGTATGACCTGAGGCCTCAGTAAACAAATGAACCAAGCAAAACAATATAGGGTGCTGCTGAGTCCTAGAAGACACAATCTACAATAGTAGGCGGTAATGGCAGGTTCTTTGGATTACTGTGGAGAAATGTGTACATATTAAGACAAGATTCAAATGTAAAGACTGCATTTTTTCAGATGATCTTGTGAGATATTGGTTTGAGAGGGGTGTTCGTTATGTGAGCCAGTTTCAGATTGGTCGAGAGGCGATTAGATGGATGCAGGGAAAACTAACTGCAGTTTTGTGGCATTGACTTTGAGGATACTGAATAAATTCTTGTTGTAAGATTAGACTGTAGCAGGAAAACCGCTTCTGACATAAACTGAAGACTCCTCACAGCAGAGTTGAATGTTGTCTTTGTGTCGACTATCATAATCTCCACAATTGCTTATTTGGAACCAGGCCTTATTCCAAGTACATTAATGTCTTTAACTAAACCTAACTTGTTTTCTCTCTGTATGGGGTCTTACTTGCTACTGTTCTTAAATTGCCTCTTACAGGTTTTAAGTAGTTTTGGTTATTCCTATATTTGTCCCTTTCCCCTTTAAGTACATTGTGTTTTTATGACTGTGGCACATGCTCTTCAGTTGTCCTCATTCTGTTTAGAATGTTGTTTCTATTCATTCTGCAACTGGACCTTGAAGATCCTAGTACTGTGCCTTCAAGATAAAATTCTCATCTTGAACCAAACCTGGATGTTGCAGCTTTGTTTTTGGATTTATAAACTGTGCTGTATTATTCTACCAATTACAGTCACTTAGTATTTTCTGGAAGCCCGCCTCTTAAACTTGGACCTCTACTTTAAGTTGATGAGTTGTCTGTTTTGGGGCAGACTCATTGTGTTCCATCCTAGGCAGAACTGAGAGCCTTTAGTGCCAGCATGATGACTGCCCTTCGGGAACTGGTGGTTTGCTGCAAAATGGAAACTGCACCTTGCCGTCCATCCAACAGTCTTATGTCACTATCTTATCACAAGGTCTTATGCTTTTAACAGGTGTGTGTGAAATGATTTTGGTGTCTGTGCAAATTTTCCCGACACAAGTCCTGCTGATCTTTACTACTTTCAGGATGTTCTCCTGTACGATTCACAGTGTCCTATTGAAGTAGCCTACTCCCTTTTGGTAAGGTGTGTAGCAGCATAACTTCGGTTGTGCACTCAGAAATTATTTGGATAATCTGATCTGCCAAGCAAAGAAATCTGGGAAACCACACTTAAAATCATGGCTACACAATAAAACATTTGAAGCTAGAAATCGAGAAACCTTTCAAATACGAATGCAAAAAAGTTTGGTCTACAAAGATTGCTCAGACAATTTTATGGACGCATGACATATAGACTTATGCACTGAAGAATAAGGCTGTTTGGTTAAGCCACTTGACATTAGTAACCACTATTGAATTTGTGTACTCAAGTGAAAGGCATAGCTGTCCCTTTTTATAACAACAGAAGGGATGTTTTTGTTCATCCCCTGTGACATTTTGTCATCACTTTTAGCTCTCTTTTTAGGCAGTGCTCACTTTGTGCCAGTGATTGGTCGCTGATGGGCAGCAGCACTCATGTTTTTTGACCCAAGACTTGTTTTTACTTCAGCAGATTTTGATCAGGAGCAAAAGAGAGAAAGACAGAAAAGGGAGATAGGCACAAAGGGAAAAAAAGGAAAGAAGGTATCTCAGAACCCCATTCAGAAGGCTATGGGGCATGCATTGGCCACTGGGCCTAACCGTTGTGTTTGAGGCCCATTACTCCTGATGTCCCACGGTCCAACGTCTTATGGATCCTGAGCAACTGGGCCATGTACCCCTTCTACACCTGACTCTCAGTGGTAGCTGTGAGAGGTCAAAGGATTGCTCACTATTAGGCTGTACTCCAGAGTTTCCCTTTGGCTCTTCAGAAACTAGTCAAAAGTGTTGAAGGTGTCGGTTGTCTGGCAGCTGTAACCCTTATTTAGCTATCTTAATCTGATGAGGAGCTCACTTCCTGTATTTGCTGCACCTTTTTCATGTACTGAATTTTTGTTCAGACTTGTTGTTCCCCTGCGTGGGAACATGTGTTGATGCACTTGGTACTTGTGACGTGTACCCTCCCAAAATTTCTAATAAACATATCTTTGAAAAAAGTGCTGAGGGTGCTGCAAGTGCCTTCTCCGCAGCTACTCACAAGTCCTTATCCTGTTTGGCAAAGTCGGGCAGCCCACAGTACAAAGAGGCGCAAGGTCTTTCCCTTGCTGCTGCTGGCTTGTCCCAGTGATCAGAGCTGCCCCTGCTCCCCAAAGGGGTAAGCCACTCTTCCCCTCAAGGGGGCAAGGAGATTCAATCCTTTGGCTCCCAACTGGAGCTCAGAGACAGTACGGCATCTCAGGCGGCGTCCTTCATGGTCCTAGGGGAATCAGATGCAGGCCTTGGTGTGCTGGCTTGACCCGCCGGTTACAAGCCGCAATCTTCAATCTGGATAACGACCCGAACTTCTGACAATGTGGGTACTTGCAGCCCCTTCTGACATGCAGGGTTGCCACAGTACTCTCAACGGAAGCACCCTCTTTTCCAGTGCACTCACCACCGCGGCCCTTCCTGGCATTCAGGGTAGCTGATTAAAGCAGTAACAAGCCACAACGCTCTGACAACAAATAGTTAAACGGTGGGTCCTTCTGGCACAAGGGGTCACCTCAGTATGGAGATGCTGGCCTGGGACTACTTGCACAGCGCTAACGGCACTGCTCAGGACACAACAAGCCTCTCCACGCATATAGGGTCACTTGATCACTTCTGCACACAGAGACAGCCCATGTGGGCACACAGTGGCGGAACTTTTAAAAATGTGAGTGAGCCTATAGGCCTCACTCCAGTGACAGATTAGCAAGCATTGGCATAGCCAATAGGTCTCGCCTTTGGGACCTTTTAAGTGTTTAGCCATGCAGCAAATGAATACACAGGAGGAAGGACACTGTAAAAACATGCTCCATCTGTGAGGCAGTAGCTGAGGAGGAATTGAGGGGAGGTCCCTGCAAAGGGAGCCGCGCCAACCCCTTCTTTCTCTCACATTTCTTCTCTGATGCTGATTAGGCCTAGTCCTTATTCCTAAACAGGCCGCTGCCAATTAGCTTCTAAGCCCTGAGAGGTGGCCATTAGTTGTCCCATCCACACGTGTGACGTGTGCTGGGGCTGTTGTCCGTCTTCTTTGACATGACTCAGAAGGAGCAGCAAAGCTGTTCGGGAGTCAGATGTGTCCAGCCCAATTAGACAGGCTGATGCAATGGGGATTAGTGCTCCTGTGATGTGTGCGAAGTGCTTAGCTGGCAGAGTGGCAAAGGGTACTGAACAAGGCAGCGGAGTGGAAAAACGGAAAAAATATACATAAAACAAACAGCAGCGGATGCCTGACAAAGCAAGGGTTGAATGTATTAAGCAGCGCTTGCAGATGCCTTGGGCTAAAGTGTGCTATCGAAATCGTGCCGTGATACCAAATAAATTATTTTGTTTTGAATTGCCGCAAAAACAAACGGACCTGGCGTGACGGCAATAGAATGTATGGTCCTTGTGGATTCGCAGTTTATCTAACAGCTGTGTATCTGCTCCCTGGGAATGAATGTTAAAGCTCAACCTGGCAATTATTGAGCTGCAATGCATTCAGCAAAAAAGTGCACTTAAATTCACCCTGCTCAGGTGTGACTTTGTGGTGCATTATGTTAGTTTGAATGTAATTCGCATCAAACCACGTTGCGCAGCAGAATCCATTGTGGCTGAAGAGTAGGGAGCTGTGTTGAATTTGTGGCATGCTGCCAACGTGCCAAGCCATTCCCAAAAAAAAATGAACGCACGCCCGCGAAACTGAAAGCCACCACGCTAATTGAAACATGATACAGACCACATGGTGTGCTGCGCACCGCTGCTTGCTCCCGGAAGGTGGATGCCGCCACACGCACGAGTGTCAGAAAAGTGCAGACCGATTCAAAAAGGTTCTTTCCTAGAGCAGCGCATGCGCGCTGCGCCAGGCTTAACCTAAAAAGGACCTGCTCTCTTTTGCTGATCACTACACAGTATGCTGCCATCACCACGCTTATACTGCTTAACTCTTGGTGAAGGCGGTGCTTTGGGCGACCCTCCTTTTCCAACAAGACCACAATCCATGAGGCAGGCCCATGTCATGGCGCACACTCATGGTCAGTGCTTACCTGTAACAAAAAAAGCTGCATTAGGGATCCAGACAACAGTACAGGTGGGCACTCAGGGCAGGGGTAAACATCTTTTATCATGCAGAGGACTTTTCCTTCCCAACAAGGAACCAAAAACGTAAAAAATTAGATAGTGTGATAGGAAGTGAAAGATGTTGGAAGATTAAGGAATAAAATGGAATCAAGTAGGCAGTTTGGTGTATGGCAACTCCAGCATTTATCTGGACCCGTGGCAGGCTCCTGAGAAAAATATTTAAGCCCCTGCCCTTATTTTTATTTTTTAATACAAATAAGTTGCTGATTTTAGGCAAGTACACCATAAAGTTCTCGGGCTGCTTTGAACCTCTCCCCCTCACCAGGCCTACTAGGGAGCATTAGCATTTGACCCAAGTTTAGTATCTCGAAACTCAAGCGAGATATAAAGGGGGTCAGAGATCTGTGGTGGTGATATTTTCAATGTAAATATTTTGTCACATTATTAACTAATTAGTGCTTTAGTCACTTTTTACCTCCTAATGTACTGCTGCCGAAACCGGTGACTAAACCTAGTAGGTTTACATACCATGACCCCCAACCTCTCCTGCCAGTTTTAGCTCAGCTTCCTTATAAACCACATTGACATAACTATTTGCAAAAACATTGTTTTGGCCCTCTAGGATCAAACGGTAGGCGTTTTGCTTCGGGTGTCTGGGCGTATTTCTTTGACTGAGGCCATGTCTTAAGTATTTTGTAGCAGTAGTGCCTTTTATCCTTTTGTAGGGCGTAAAATAAACTATTGAGACATATATCCAGTAGGTTGGTTGGTTGAGTTGCTAGGCCTGTTTTGCATGTGAGGTTATTAAAACATAGACAACTTTTCCTTTCCACATTTATATTGTCAGTTTCACAAGATAGAAGAGATGAGAGAGGAACAGGCGCAGGCAGTAAGAAAAATCACCGAGAGACTTTGTAAAGGACGGTAGATACAAAAATAGCCTTTGCTGGGCCCTTGTTTTGTCTTATATCTAGGTGGTTCATAAGAGCGCCAGCGTAATAATTTATAATTGAATTTCCTTCCTGCCGACACTGCACAATAACAGAAGAGCACGGTATTGCTTTTGCTGTTGCTCTGTATGGGTAGCGCATTTATACTTCAGAGAATGGTATGCCTGTGCAAGTCATTACTTTTATTTTTCATCTTATAAATAGCAATTCTATTTTGAGTGCATTATTGCACTTGCAAAAAACTGAAATCTTGACTTGTAACTAAAGTATACAATTGAGTTTATCAATCAAGAAACATTCAGGCATTCTGTGTAAAGAACAAGAAAAAGGAGTAAAGTAAGGCCACTAGGTGTGCAGTTCTTTCCATGAATGATCATAGCAGTTTATCTGTGTAAGGTGTCTCAGTTGCTGCAACAAAGTTTTCCTGCTGGTGAATGCCAAGTGGTGTGGGATTTCCAGTTGCTCATAGTGCTGTGTCCTCCATTCCCCCATTGTGCAGGGAGCTACACCCTTTTGCCGTGCTGGATGGGGAGGGTCTCCAATTCTCAGTGTTGCTGGGAGCTGCAGCTGCCCAATTATGTTGTGCCCTGTTGCACTACGAGCCACTTGTGCTGGGAACGGGAACGGCCATCTCCATTCCCCAGTTTTGATAGAAGCTGCTAATACCCATTTTCCAATTGTGCTGGAAGTGGCATCTCCCTAGATATGCTGGAAGTTGAATTTCTCTAACTGTGCACGAAGCTTTTTACTCCCCAGTTGCACTAGTAGTCTACATTCTCCAGTTACTTTGCTACTCTTTATCCCACAGTTCCCCTTGTCCTAGTAGGCTCCATTTACCAGCTATGCAGGAGGTCTGCCATTTACCATTGGCATAGATGCCCTCCAGTTGCCATTGGCACTAGAGCCTCTTGCGCCACTAAAGGTGGTGTTAAAATATTCATTTTGCCCTTTTACCCGCAGCACAAGTTCACAACACAATAAAAATATTCGGGAAAAACAAAAAATCTTCCCCTAACAGACAAGTTCCAAGCCTCTTGGATGAATAAGAGTGAATGTCTTAAGTGCATTCTTTAAAATGATGAGTGCATATGTAGGCTGCCCAGTTGGACTAAATTAAAAAATATGTTCTTCAGATGTGCCGACCATAAGGTCTTTGCAGGTTCTTTCAATTGAATGCTCTCGTCCTTGTCATGTGGACCTGAGGTCCGGGCGCAAGGAGGCACGCTTTCTCCAGTCTAGTGCAGGACCAAGATGTTTTATGGTCTGGCTTTTAAAAATTTCTTGACCTAGCTTTTTAAAAATGCTTATGCAATGGCGCCATAACAATTCCCTTAACGAGGAAGCTGCGCCCTGTTGTACATTATTAGGGTCGAGCCTGCGAGCAGATACTCTTGCTTGCGAGACAATATTGTTTCCAAAAAGGGCTTTCAAGCCCTCCCGTTGCTTTCCATTTGTTGGCTTCTGTATCCCTCTTCTTTCAGCCTCCTTAATTGGCCTGTGCTGGCCAAACATCACTCCAATCTTCTCTCTGGAGCAGGGGCCAAGCACAGATTGATTAAAGTTAATCAGTGCCCGTCCGCTCCACGCCACACAGTGCCACTCCACGTGACACCATCCCTCGTCACATGACACCATCCCACTCCGCGCCACAAATATCACTACACTTAACTGCACACCAACAAAGCCAATAGATCTCGCATAGGCGAGACCTATTAGCTTTGCCAACGCATGTTTTTGTGTCTGGTCAATGATGGCTACTTGGAAACCACTTGGAAAGTCATAGAAACTACAGAAAGTCTTGAAGCACAAACCAGTGGCCGATTGTGAACATTTTGGACGCATCTGTGGGATCGAAACTCAATTCTTCCTGACCACAAGACCACTAGGTGCCCAGACTCCTCTTGGTTTACCCCACTACTCCCACCATGCTGACAATGGGACTAGGCACACCGTTGTGTTTTGGCCTTGCGTCAGCCGTCTTAGGTGGCAGTCCACTATATTGTGGCATTAGTGTACTGAAGCATCGATGTAAGTAGGGATCTGGGTATGATGGCACTGGACTTTTAGTAAGGAGAAGCTTGAATTCCTCCCTACTGTCTTCAGGTGAAACAAGCGTTTGCAAAGCAATCGGTCTCGCCTTTGGGGACCTAATATGTATTTCGCTATGCAGCACATTAGCCTGGGTGCTGAAACATCTACTGTTCTTTAACTTGGATGGAAAATAAGCACCAAACTGCGTGACACACCAGTTATGGGAACACATGGAGGAAAATATTGCTTTTTAGCGAGAAATCGTATAGTCCAAAGCTCTGCTTTTAATATACAATCAAGGCCCTCCGTGGTCATATCACCGAAAATACAAGATTTGATAAAAATATTATTGTCTACGGGTGCTCATGGAAGACAATTTCTATGGACTGGAATCTAGAGAATGCTAAAGTGATTCTGGTATTTTACTGACCTCTGCTTGTCGATTTCTATCAAGACAGTTAAATAGAGGCAGTTGAACAGAATAAAAAGTCCCTAAGCGGAAGCAGACAAGTCCCAGGGCTGATCTCCACAGCCCACAAAGTACATCCACGTGTAAGTATATACTAAAGTATGTAAGTATATACTAAAGTATATACAAGAGGTCTCGAATGCTCGACCTAAAAAGGACGTTTTGGGAAACATATCAAGGCACACAGTTGACTAAAGGGCATTGATAACGCAGTTAGCCACACGTTAAAGCTATCTCTGAAAATTGCAAGTTAAAAAATGTACAGGTTAAATAATCACATTTTTTTTTGGGAACAAATTTTATTGGCTTTTACATGTTACATACAATACTTGACATTCCGGTTGAATTATAGGACACCTTGACATATTCTTCGCAATGTACATCTCTGTCACATATATCCGGCATAATGCAGTAGTCCTTTAACATAGTCATAGATACTTCAACACATTTGGCCATGGGTGCTCCCAGACATAAATAATCACATCATTGACTCCATGAAAAGAATGATTTTGTGGAAGAATATTTGGAGCATGAAGAAGAGCGGGATTCAAGACCTTGTAACTTTAATTGATGCTGAAAAGGGAATTCACTGCACATCAAGTACTATTGACTCAAACTGTCTGATTCTATTGATATTCCGGCTGAGACACCCTACACAACTTACATCACGTTTGATCACTTCAGATATAGAGTTCAGTGGTAACAGTCAGTGCAGGTTATGCAACCAGTCAAATCGGCACCATCTGCCTCGAGTCACACACAAAGTTCATCGCATCATGCCTGAGCTGTTGACCTCCACTGAGGACACCACTGGTTCTAGACTAAAGCTTGTGTGTATGACAATAGGGTCTCGAACATTATTATTAAAAAGGTGTGAAGTTTGTGCCTGAATTTAAAAGTGACTAGACAGGGGACTTCTGGTTCCAGAACGATCTCTGAACTCTTCTTACTCCCTCCAAAAAGGGCATTTGGTTTTGAAGTATTGCGGCTTGCTTGCAGTCTCTCAGGGGGTACACATTTAGAAAACCCTAAACACCTTTCGTCCATGCTGCTCAGCCAGTCTCCTTTTATGTTGATCATGTGCACTGGTCAAAAGTATTCCTTCATTGCCTGTGGCACACTCTCATGCAATTGTGGCAACGGCTACTGAAGTGCCCACAAGCGTATGCAGTTGCAGATGATACCTAACTCACATCCTTTGTTCCTTCTGAGATTCAAAATTGTGCGCGGAGTCCAAAGACACACACAAGTCCTCCTTGTGCTCCCTAGAATGATGTATACCAAGTAAGGTAAATCCTAACTACACACAGATTTTTTGTTTATCCATCTTTGTGGAAATACCTAGTTACAGTGGGAAGAAGGAATTCCATCAGTGGGGTTGGGGAGGTTATATTTTCCAGAAGAAATAGAAAATTTCCAATCTGGCCTTATGGTGTGATAAGGTAATAAGAGCTTGAACTGCGCCATAGGATGTGGATCAGGACCGCTTCAATACTATAGCAAATTCTGTATCTGAATTTTAATTAATAAGTCAAAATGAAACTGACCAGTCATCATCAATATTATAAATGCCACGTGAGAGCAATCCAAGACGTATCATATTGAGTTCCAGTGAAGGCTAGTGTGCAGACACTCTTCATCATCTTCATCATACAAAGGCCAGGCTCTTCCAACTGTCTTCATTCTTTAGCAGGATTTGTACCTATAGTTGTTGCTACCTGAAGACTGCGACTGAGGGAAGTTCCTGGGTCACTGCAGTCGAGCTTCTTTTTTCGTAGTAGCAGCCAAAGTATTGTTGCACTCCGCCACCTTGGTGCACATGCCTGCATCTGCACACTTGGTTTCGATGTCTCTATGGCCAAGTCATGCCCTGCCTGAAACCTGTAGTTCCTAGCTGTGGATCGCTAGTATTCCGTATTGGTGGCTTCACATACCGGTGGAGGCTGGTGTGCCGATGATCTTTCCATCCACATAATAAAATTTGCAGGCCTTTCAATTGCCTTCATTCAGTAGGTGGCTCATGCAGGGCTTGTGCTGATGAGTGTTGCTACCTCAAGACTATAACTCGGGGAAACTCCTAAGCCACCACAGCCTTGGTCCATTATATGTAGTACCCAAAGGAATGTTCCAATCCATCACCTTGAGACATATGCCTACATCAGTGTTCTATAATGGTGGGAACCTTCAGATGTTAATAGTGCCCAGTGTTTCTTTCAGTCGTACATAGTAGTAGAGTGGTTGAGACTTTTAGAATCGGTGCAAAGGATTGAGGTGGATACAGGATGTCATCCATTTAAGCAACCATATAGATCTCGGCCAATAGCACAATTGCAACAGCAGAGACCTATACATAATAAGACAGTCTGTCAGTCAGCAGAGCACGAATTCGCGGAGCAATAGCCAATAATCATTTAGGTGTCTGTCACATTGGACTGGCTAACATCAACCTGTGCTTTTTCGGGCAGAACCCAACTCCTTTCACGGGCCGGTCACACATTGGTAAAACATAGGTGCTGTCTGAATGTCCATAGCAACTTTCAGATTGTTTTGCTAAATCATTTTTCTTGCTCTTTGATGCTTATTATTATTATACATGATTTATCTGAATGTAGGAATGGTAAAATATCTTCAATTCTCCGTAATTCAGTCTTCAGGGATTTTGACCTTTAAAAAGTTATTCGAAAGTTAGGGTTTTTTTGTTTCTTAATTATTTCTTTTGCTTTGAACCCCTAACTAAAGAACACATTAGGCTTTCCTAACACAGTACCACTTTCAACTTGCTGTGTGAAGAGTACCTTAAACTTATCAACTTATTCTCAAGAAAGCTACTCCGTAAAAGACACAATTGCACCAAAATTGACAGCAGCGTACACCGGTTGTTGTGTGACCTATATAATCCAAACGGAAGAAAAAAACGATGGGTGCAGAAATTCGATGTATTAGCTGTAATAAAGCTTCTTGGGCTCAAATAATTTAAATTAACGCGATTGCTTCCCTCGATTAAGAGGATGAAAGGACGCAAAGCGAATTGTTGTTTGCCGAATGGCATGTTGTAAATGTTGTGATGAGGTGTGCATGTTGCAGGTAAAGATACTGTACATGAGTAGATATGCAGTCAGTAAGCACAGTTCCATCCAGTGATTGAAAGAGGTCTGCTGTCCCATTGTAATACTGTCATATTAACTGAATGCAAACATGACTTTTCCCCAGTTTGGCTCGATGATGCAGTAGGCACTTCCATATTCTGAACTCTGAAATCGACCACACTATTATTTGTCATTTTGTTGATAGTACCATGGCCTCGCTCAAAAAGCAGGATATTCTTATCTGTCATCCTAAATGCTCGACACTCAGAAGCCTTCCAAAATTCAGAGCAGATGCTTCCTTCTTTTTTTGCCCATTGTTGCAAATGAATCAAAAACCTTTATGGAGCAGCAAAGCAGTTTTTGTTTATACGTATTTTTAAACGGATACAGATTTTGAGCTCCAGTTCCCACTGATTCCCTGCCAAATAAACATTTGATGATGATCTAATTCAGTTGAAACATTTTCAAACTAGAATCATTTGTGACAACACTGGAGGAAGGACTGTGAACTGCCTTAGAGGCTTGGGGGAGACGAGCATGCAGGGACTCAGGAATGCAAACTACTATTAGGTTGACTAGGGTTCTGTGTGAGGTTTCTGAGTGTACAGGAAGAATGGCGCCTGTGCTGGTAGCGGTACGTATGCGAAGTAAAAAATAGTATTGGACAGTGCTACAAGTCAGAGGAGACCCCAGAGAACCTCTGCAGAGAGTGGCCAGGGCCCACTCAGAAAATACAAAAGAAATCTTGTGCACACGTTCCTACAGGTGTGTTTGAGAGTCATAAGGCAGAGTAAAATGCAATGAAACAAGGTAGACCCTTATGTATGGTTTCTTACAAAATGCCGTGTATTAACTCTTCCTTTCTGGAAGAATGACATCAACGAAAAACAAACAACCAGCCAACACGTGTTTAGTCATACGGGCACTGGGCCCGTGACTCTTCAGGGCTGTATAGTTCAAATGGTGGATAGTTCACGTTGCCGGTGATATTTCCGACCCGGCAATAACGGGTGTGTAGGAAATACAATGTACGAAAATCCTGGTATTAAGTGAAGATCGGCGGATACGACCGTCTTCACAGGTGATCTGTGTAAGCGCCTTAAGCACGAGACCGGTGGGGTCTTAGGTCAAAATCAGACTGATTTGAACTATACAGCCCTGAAAAGTCACGGGCCCAGTGCCCGTATGACAAAACACGTGTCGGCTGGTTGTTTGTTTTTCATTGATGTCCTTCTTCCGGAAAGGAAGCGTTAATACAAGGCCTTTTGAAAGAATCCATACATATGGGTCTACCTTGTTTCATTTAATTTTACTCTGCCTTATACCTTTGATGACTCTCAAACACACCTGTCAGAACGTGTGCACAAGGCTTCTTTTTTACTATTAGGTTGAGCATAAGCGAGGTGGCAGTGCAGGCACTGCGGGGAGTGGGTGCTTTTATTTAATGTCTTATTTTTTATTAGCCTATTGCGCAACATACTGCATTTCCGGAGTAAAATAATACTGGAATATGCTATATACCAAAATAAGGTGGTCTGCTGGTCTCCTAGTAACCTGTGGAAGCCCAGAAGACATTGCTTTTTGTCCCCGCATGTGGTACTACACTTAATTCAGAACCAGCTCCAGAGGTCAAGAGCACTACTGCAGGCATGGAAAGCTGCCGCTCCCAAGATGTGTACAAATGGGAGCTCGTCGAGTACACTAAAAAGCATTTTCACTCTGTGAATATATGGGCCTGTATAGCACTGAAAGTTGAGCTACGAGCCATATTTTGTGGGAACTAAAGGGACTGAGAACAATAGCAACAAATTAGTATATTCTTGAGCGTAGATGATTGGAGCAGCGCGCTGAGCTCCAAACCCAAATGTTTGGCCCATGGAGATACTGGCTACAGGGGATCTGCATTAGACTTCGCATTTACCATGAGGCATTGGAACTTTGGATAGCTCCTGACTCTTGGGCAGAACTAGAGTCCTGGAACTAAGCCTCATTAGGGGTATTGACCGGATTTTTCTTAGTGATTTGGAGAGGGGGCTAGGGCGGATTCTCAAGAGTGAGGCACAAAGTAAAGAGCCTGTGTGAGACACTATTTACCATTAGAACGTCTCTGATGCCCACCATCAATTCACACACAAGGCTGAGGAATTGTATGAGCATGTTTCACCTTTTTTTTGGAGAGGGGGGATTGAAATGTTGGGGTTGCCTCAAGAAGAGAAGGGTTGACATTCCGGCAATCTATACAGTTAAACTCTGCACTGCTGTGATATCTGACCCTGCTGATGCTTTGGAATGCCTGCAAAGTGTCAAGATGGATTTAGCACCTGAAAATTCATAAGATGGTTCATCAAAGTAACAACCCAGGCTTGGTATTGGTTTCAGTCAGCGCCTGTAGCATATTTTCTAGCTCTGATGCCTCACAAAGTAGTCGTTTTCTGATTCCACGGATGGGGTTTATACATCTAATGTGACTATTCCACTTTTTGATAATTAACAAATCTAGAAATAATTAACCACAGCAGTAGAGGCCTTTCCTGCATGGCCATTGAGCAGATACAGCTTAAGGGGTTTTGATCTTCCTGTCTGAAGTGACGAATGTCATTTTAGCCACACATCGCCATCCCACAAAGTCCATTCATTCGGTCCATTGGTCAAATTTGTCAGCTGGTTTGAGAATAAACAATTTGATGCTCTTCAGGCTAAGTTGTCTAATGTGCTTCTGTTTGTTTTTGGCTTGACCCAGCAGAGGTTTGCTGTCTGCACCACCAAAGGCTACTTATTTGCCCTTGCTTGTCTGATCAGGCCTCGTTGATCAAGCCACCTGTTATTTCCATGTTTTTAATGACTTGCATATATGTTTTCTCCTAGCCCCCAAAATATGCTCCTTTTGGATCCCCATGAGTCCTCACTTTTCTAATTTGGGCTCCCTTCAACCCTCTGCACATCCGTGGTCTTTTGACTCTGAAGACCCTCTTTTTAATTGCCATTACTTATCTGTGTCGGGTCATTGAGGTTCAGGTGTTATCATATCAGCTTCTGTATACCACTGTTTTTTGTACAAGTTAGGGCTTAGGGCATGTGCATTCTTTCTTCAGAAAGTGGTGTCACTTTTTCAGTTGGACAGTCTGTCATGTACTCTGTGTTTTTCTCTCTGCCATATCCTTCTGATGAGCAAAATAGGCTATATTGGTTGCATCCTAAGTAGGCACTTAGGTTCTTCAGGTGTAGGACTAATGAATGATCTGTTATTTGTTGGATGCGCTGGTATGCAGAAGGGCAAGAATTAAAGAAATGGGGTATCGTCCTATGCATCGAACTGTGTTTTGTCTTGGCCAAAAAGAAAATGAACCTCCTGAGAGCCTTCACGCTCATTCCACCAAGGAGAAGGCCAGTACTTTGGTTCTTGCTTAGGGTGTGTCTGTTTGCCACAAAGAAGACATTTCCCAGTAATCCAAGCCATTTTCTGTGGAACATAAATACATTTCTTGTTAGAAAATTGTTGAACCTCACACCTGGCCCAAAAGTTTCCTTGTGTGAAGTCAGAATTTAAGGGGTTAGAAAGGTTTCCAATATAAAAAAAGTCAGAGCTCAACGCCACAGGACCCTGTTTAAACAAACCATAAAAATAGAACTTGTCCTGTCCCCTTTAGGCTTTTGAAAAAACTTTTGTCTTATGCAAGTTAAGTGGCATGGATATTTTGAGTGAATAGATTAGATGGATTCACGGATTGCGGAAGATGGTATGAGGCAGGCTATTCATGTGCTGAGGTTCTGTAAGGCATCAGGTCCTAATTGCTATACTGGGGATATTTATATGATCTGCCTATCAGGTCTGAAACCAACGTTTTCTATGCTGTATAACTGATTTGCAGATTTAGAATGGGTTGACACCATGTAAGTGGGAAGTTGTTGTTAGTCATTCCCAAGTCAGGTAAGGATCCTCAAATCTGTTCATCCTAGAAGCCCATCCCTCTTCTCAAAATGGACAAAAACGTATTAATAAAAATTCTGAGAAGTGAACTGAAGATGTCCTTCTAGGCTTGATCTGTCCTCGTCTATAAAAAAAAAAGGAGGCGGTGCATTAAAGTATAAAGTGGCTAATACCCTTGGTTGTGAAGTGGAAAATAAAGTTCTGACTATTACTGTATTGTGTGAATTCGAAGACTATTCAGTGCGCGCACGCTCTCTCTTTCACACTCTCTTTCTCTCATATTCTCTCTCTCTCAAAGGTTAAAAGGCTGTTCTGGTTTGTGCGCTAAAGTAACTATACCTCCTGCCTTCAGCATGCACTGTTAATGACCTCATATAGTACATCACTTAAGACGAGTTCAGTGATGTTATCAATGACCCCACTGCAACATGTAAAATGACAATATTGATTACTTTACTGTGGATGGCAGGGGCATGAGTTATAATTACTGTAGGGCATGAGTTAGTTACTTGAGATAACTATAGCTGGTGAAGTTTAGTAGTTTTGTATGTTTAAAATGGTATCATTTAACCGACATGTTCGCCTAACTAGAATGTCTCCTTGAACTTTGTTTAAATGTAGATGGAGATATATATATATATATATATATTATATAAATTTTTTTTCTCAGAAAAAACAAAGGTTAAAGTACATTTATAGTTAGATGAAAAGTTTAGTAACAACGTAATGCTTTAAATTCTAAAAACACCAAAATCCACCAAGTTACAGATACCTCAAGTCTCTATAACTCGTGACCTAAGGTAACTATAACTGGCGCCCCAGCCATGCGGAGGGATTTTTCAATGTCATAGAAGACGGCATGAGTGATGTAATATATGGGGAAATTATCAGTGCATGGCGAGGGTGCGGGTTATACTTACCATAGGGAGCAAGTTATAGTAATTAGCGATAACTATCCCTGGTGATTTTCACTGTTTTTTTAGAGTTTGTAATCGGCCCGCTTTCCTAGGCTGATTTTGACCCTGGGGCATTCCATCTCCCGCTCCTAGCGCATTTTTGAGGGGGCATGGGGGCACGCTGCCCCGTGACCCCATTTCTCCAGGGCCCGGCACATCTTTGAAGAGGAGGGGGCACGTGGTGGCCCCTCCCTGGGCTCGTTTCAGCCCCTGGGACCACATCCCCTGGGGAGGACCATATGACCCCCTCTCCCTAAGCCTCAAAAAGCCCCAGGGTGCTCACCTCAGGGGCTGTAAAGTTAAATGAGGGTAGCTCTGCAGCCCCAGCCTTTAATGGCCTCAGGAACCTCATCCCCCCCAGGGCCAGCTCAGAGGGTATGTTCCACGGAGCACACCGCTGGGACATAACTGTTTCCCTGCCCGCAGTGATGTTGTTTGGTTTGGTTTGCTAATAACTTTGGCGCCGTTTGACAAATCCAACAAATAGTGGCCTACTTTGTCTAGTGTAGAATAAAGTTTTGAGGTGATCCGTAAAGCGGGTGCCAAGAAAAATGGGCGGGGCAAACAATTTGCTTCTCCCATGTAATTTCCCTTAAAGATTTTAGGCACGACTACATCCCAAACCGCTGAACGGAATTAAACCAAATTTGATAGCAAGCTAGACCCTCGTCCCCAAAGAGCTCTTTTTCTAATTTGATGTAAATCCGTTCAGTAGTTTGGATTTCAACCAGGAAGCATTGGCAGCCATCTTGAGACTCTGATTCGTCTGGCTCCAAAGAAAAAAGGTGAGAGAAAAAAGGGAGACAGGGTAGGTGCCCACCCCCTTGGACATAGCGTGTTTGCTCTCTCTTGGCGGAAGCAATTTAAAGCTCCTGCAAAGTGAGGGCAAGCAGCAGGTCTGCTCTCAGTGGGTGAAAGCAGGAAAAATCCTCCCTCCCGTTGGCAGTGGACTTTTCATCTGTTTGGGAAATAAGTGAAAAAATTGCTCCTGCATGCAAGGAGCAGCATTTTTAGCTCTCCCCCGGCCCCCAACAAGAACATGGTGGGTGCCCTGGGTGGCATCCTGTTGGATGGGGGTTTCGTGGACCTCTCTCCCTTCATAGCAGGTGCCCCAGTTGAAGCTCCACTTCTGAATTCTTTGATTTATCAGAGTGCTATCTCTTCTTTCTTTTTTCTTTTCTTTTTTATGGAGTTTTATATAGCGCAAACTTGACCCACAGGTTTTGGGTATCAGAACGCTTTACACGAGCACCAGTTGTTACATGAGGACGCATTCATTTTTGTTAGGCACAGGGATATTAAGCGGTTTGCCCAGAATCGCAGGATGTTGCGTGTCCATTTCGGGACTCGAACCCGGTTCACCAGATTTGAGGTAGACTTCCCTAGCCGTTAGGCCAACTTTCTGTAGTGACTGTGATGAGTGGGTTCTTTCTTGTCATCTTGTGAGAGCAGAGTCTGTGGTTCTCCCTTTAAATTTCTACAAATATGCAAATGCCCAAAATCACTTACAATCTTCACCCATTTGCCCCCGCACCATCCTCTTTAGTAGTAGGTAAAAGTCTTCCTGCCTTTTCCCGGGTTGATGGACATCTTACCAAAAGACTCCCCTCCCGAGTTGGTGGCCAAGCCCTACGGTGTGAGGTTGGCAGCATGTAGAGGGATGGCAGCAGTGGTGGTTGAAATAACGTATGGTAATTATTACTTTACGTTAAAAATAACATAGAACATCACTGAAAAACGATGGTTACAGGGACTTTATCATTAGGAAATAGAATTTAAAAAACCTTAGATATTCACTTAAAAAAAAAAGTTACAGGGACGTTACAGTTAAGTTCACGTTTTAAACACACAAAATCATAGAAATGCAGCAGTTATAGTCGGAGTTGCCTGAAGAAACTATAACTTGTGCCTTAAGGTAACTCTAACTCATGCCCTTGCCATGCACTGCTAATTATCTCACATATTAAATCACTCATGACATCTTCTATGACATCATTGATAACACTGCAACATTTGCAATAAAATGTTTGATAAGAAAACTGTGCATGGCAGGTGCGCAAGTTATAGTTTCTTCAGTTAACTCGAACTGCTGAATTTCTATGAGTTTGAGTGTGTAAAATATGAACCCAACTATAATGTTTCTGTAACCTTTTTTTCAGTAGGTAAAGAAATAAACACAATCACACCAAACCCCCCTGCCCCCCAAAATAGTTGGCTGTCAGGTTCTAATTGAAAGGCATCAATCTGGCCTGACCCTACAAACTGCCCTAGATATGTTTCTTCCCCAGTGGCCTTTGTTAGTGAGGTGTAGTTTCTGTAGTTCCTAGGCACATTGAGCAAGAAGGATAAGTCTCTTGCGCAAGCCTCCATCCTCAGTAGAGCAGAAATACAAACCAACCAAGTTGCAGTGGGACTTGTTGAATCAGTTGTGACATTAGGAAAAGGGAGCCTGCCATATCAGTCAAACGGGCCTCCTACCCATAGCTCAGGCCACATTTTCTTGCACGATTCATACATGACGCTTAGAAAGATTCTGAGGTTACTTGTTGCTCCACATATTGGTATGTAACTTGACAGTATGGGTTAGATTTGTCTGCGTAGGGTGGTTGAAAACTGATTGGCTAATGGTTGGATCTCTGTCATGAAAGAATACAGCGAAGCACACGTGGTTCTTCTCACCACCGAAGAAACTTAGTTGCTACCTTTCGAATCATTTTTCGTATGTTTATTTTAAGCACCACAAGCTACAACTCTTATTGCAATCTGATTTTGTCAGAAATGTATATAACAGCATGGTGTTTGTTTTGCTGAAATGAGGATAATAAAATGTTTGATAAAATTATTTTACTTCTCTCATTGCAGAAACTGACCTTGCTACATGTTAATAGCAACCAGTGTTTGGACAAAGCAGCAGAAGAAGACAGCCAGGTACCCAGCATCAGAGACTGCAATGGCAGCCGGTCCCAACAGTGGCTCCTTCGCAATGTCACGCTGCCAGAGATCTTCTGAGGGCTGCTCGCTGAGTTCAGCAGTGCAAAATGAAAAGATTGACTGGGCTACCTCGGCAAACATGACTTGCACGTCCTTGAAGAACCAGAGAAGGAGATGTGTTTTCTGCTCGGCTCAGAAGATGAGGAGGCCAAGGGGTTAGAGGGTCATCGGCCATTAGGAGCTCACTCTTCTGATCTTCTCCATAGCTGTGAACTAGCACCTCCGATACAAGGATGTGACTCCTCATACTTTTCTAGTCAAACTGTGCACACTGATGTTTACAAGAAGGAAAGTAGTCTCCCTCATCAAAGAATCTTCTAGATAACCTTCTAGACCACTGAAACATAGTCATGCAAAGAAGCTCTCTGGAGAGAGGCATATCGTCGTTGTTTGCTTGCACATCTGTATCCTGCTCTGAACGTGCGATCTCTAAGAAGGGGGTTGTGCGGAGAGCCCCTGTCCTGGTTATTACATAATAACCACCAAGTATAATATTGAAGGAAGATTGTGAAGGTGGCGAATGGATGTTAGTAACATACGCAGATGTGTATGGTGAGGAGAACAGGGTTTGAAGTGAAATTCAAATCGGAGCAATGGAAAGTACAATTTGTTATAGTAAAATATCAAATTTATATGTAGATTTTATACCTCAGCGGGGATAAATATCCAGTTTCAAAGACGTTCTTGTATACTTTAGTCATGTGATAGTCATGAATATGTATGTGTGTGTATGTATGTATACATATATACACACACACACACACACACTCTGATACGCAGGTATAAAAGAATTCTATTTTTTTTCCTGATGAGCTGAAGTTGACTTTTGAAATCGGATAAAACTAGCTAAAAATACAAAAGTATATATCACCGTTCCACCTTCGTTTTTTCCCACTTTTCCTTTACTTGTGGTTTGTGGGCTGATGGAATCAGAACATATCTTAATGCCTTCTGGGGGAAGAGAACGTAAAACAAGTAGAAGCATTCAATACTGCAACAGTCAACAGTTTTGTAGTGTTTGTCCAGAATGACTCATTTTCTGTTCTTCAAACTCTTGGAGTTTTCTTCTCTACGCAAAGGACATATCAGTACATTTGCAAACTTCTGAGGCTAACTTGGAGAATGCTCTTTGTTGAAACTCCATACTACTCTACTACATATTTCTTTTCACAGCAATAAACTTTTTTAGTTTTTAGTTCCAGCCGGCAAAAATAGAGGTAAAAAGGAAAAATATATGTAGCAGGAGTTTGACAGAACCTGAAGGTTTGCTGGGAAGCCTTCTTTATTCCATACTCGAATGTGCTTCATTGTCAAGTGCATATTTAGATTAGGTTCCTGCAATGTAATGTTGATCTGCTGCTTTTTTCTAATAAAACCTTGAGAAAAATTGTTAATTTGGCTGGTGACATAGACTAAAAAGATTCCTTGAACATCCCTCACTGCCCAGTTAATGTGCCTTCTAATCATATTTCTTTATTCCGTTTTAGTTGGGGCCAGTTTAACTTTTGCATCTTTAAAATAATCCATAAATGAAATGATTCCGTTGCTGAACATTTTTTCCTTAAAGAAAGAGAACATGTCTGTGCTGTTTTCAGAAAATAAAAAATAAATGCGTTTGTTACTTGACAAGATGGCTCAGAGCACATACTATACACGTGTAATTAAGTATCAGGGACTTGTACAACTAAACAACATGTTGGACACGTTTATTGTTTTCCTTTTCCATATTTAATGGTCATGAGATAAGGATTGATAGTTTTTGTTCCATGCCATACATCACTCTGGCAAAGAGCTATGTTGTTTGGGCAGTAATACATGATGGCCTTCTCTCGAATGGTAAATAATTGAGTCAGTATTTCACGGTAAAAGATGTCCATGCTGCTTTATTGTTATGACGAGTAAGAAAAGTTTGGTATAAAATATCCACTTTATTGTATGTAGCAGAAATTAAACTGTCTCACAAATCGTAATTCTTTTCTGCAGGTTTCCCATTACCTCTTTGTCAGACCTCCCTGTCACAATCTTTACATAAATGAGAAATAGCTCCTACCCGCAGACATTTCCAAGCTGAAAACTCCCCTGCTCCCATCCCTACCCTCCAGGCCGTGCCCACATCCGGTGGCACATAACCCCTGACCTTACCTTCCAACATTATGCTATTTTTCTGCGACTGAAGAGCAGGCTGTGGAACTCTTAGTTGGTGTACTGCAGTATGTTTGCGGTTTGCTTTAGCAGCCCTTTCTTGTCGTAGGGGGAGGCGAGGCTTAAGTCCCTGCTGTAGCGGGACTGCCGCAGGTGATAGAGCGCACAGGTCACCCGACCAACAATTTTACCATATGCACATCGGGCCCATATATTTCAATTTATCATATGCATTAATCGGGTAACCTACACACTCCTAAATCAGTAACCCTGTTCCTTCCTATTTATTTCCAGTGTACCCGACTTACCAATCCGCTGTCACGGGTACCTATGATCACAATGGATCAGGGAGCTAGCTGTAAAAGAAAGGCAGTCACAAAATCTATAATGCCTTTATATTCTTTGCACTCATATAATAACCACAGACTCAGGAAGTTTCAAAACCTTTATCTAAACTTCATCAGATTCCGAAAGCATGAGATTTACAGTAAGTAAACAGTCAATAACCAAGATTATAAAGAGCACGTATCCATAAAGGAAGTAAAATGAAACCAACCATTTATGAGTCTAAAGGAAGGTAAGAACAGGGAACATGCTAGTCAGCAGTTGCAGATTTAGACTTGATATAGAGTGACTAAAGGACAGGGAAAAAATAAGGTACATACTAGAAAAGTCTAAGTTGAATTAACCCTGAAATATGGGTACGAAAAGGATCTTTAGTTTGTATTACGAAAACTCTGGGATATCATGTAACTATGGGAAGGTAACAGTGGAACACGCTAAAATTCTAGAGCCATTATTTCATTTGGCTAAAGGAAGGTAAAGAAAAGGAACATCTATATTTCATGAACTGTATGCAGGAACGTGCTTAAAGGATAAGAGAAAAATTGGAACATGCTAGAATTACAACGATAATGTATGATCGTTTCATTTATCAGGGCAGAAAGAAAAACATGGAAAATCAATATGCAAGAGTACGTCTTTATTAAAGCAAAGAAAAGAAAGAAGGATGCAGAATAAGTGTCCCAGCACTATATTTACCTAGTACGGTGTGAAGACCAACCCTGGCCACGGGTCAGTTAAGGACAGGAGAAACAGCAAGGAAGGACAGTCGCCAGTAGGCCAGCAGGTGCAGAACGGACACCCCAGGACAGGACAGGAAGACCAGATTAGGATCAGGACAGGACCACCAAGGTAAGACCAGCACCCGCAGTTGGGAAGCAACGCCTGCGCTCTACCCTCTCTGCAGCTAACAGTCAGAACCCCGATTGGGTTATCGAATTCCCAAGCAAAGTGCTCCGCCAGCACTTAGGTTTTCCCCCCAAAAAAACCTTGGGTCTATGGAAGATTTCGGACAAAGTGCTCCGCAGTTCTCTGTATCAGTCACCTATTGAGTGCGTTGGGTCAGTGACAGGTCAGCTATTCGGACAAGTCGGACAATTTCTCTAGCTAAACCTGGGCTAGTTATACTGTTTTCGGGTCAGTGTACCACACCCCAAATGTTGCAAGTGTAAGAATCCCCATTTTCGATTGGTCCCCAAGTAGGACAGGTCAACACACCAACCAGGATTAACTTCTACAAGCCCCAATTTACATCTTTTGGGACCGCCTATTGAATTTGGGGTTCCCAGGATACGTACTCTTCTCCTAACAAAGGCTAATACAATTTATTATACAATTGTTACAAATGCAGTACAGTTCAGCTTCGTCCTGCTGGGTCACAGGTTAGTTCTCATGAGCATCTTGACTGTGGCTGCCAGCTGGCTGAGTTCCACTGGTACAAGGTTTTCTTCCCTCTGCCAGGATGACATGCGCAGTAGGGACCTCTAAGATGGGGTTTCAAACATCTCCCAGGCCCAAAGGATTCGATACATGGAAAGTAAGCGAAAACAATTTAGAACACAGGAATAAATGAATACACTGTATACCAGGAATCCCTATACGGTTCCCCTTACTTTATATTAACTATAGCATTAATATTAATGCAAAACGAACAGCAGTGCAAAAAGCGGCGGTGCAAGCTTCAGCATGTGAGAACACAAAGCAGCCATCTTAGGTCGAGTGCGCAAGTGCGAAAAGTTCCCACCAGAACAGCGAGTGCGTCACGTCACGTGAGTGTGACCAACGCATGCGCAGAAGAAAACCCCGCTAAGCAGCGGCCATTTTAGTGGCAAGCGTGTTAAGGTTAATAAACACATATGCAAGCTTCTCTGGGACATCCCCAATGTCTGAATAAAAGGGAAATTAGTAAGACAAACAGGTTGATTACAATTTATTAGTGTTATTCGAGGTTCTTGAATACAAGCAAGACGCTTTACGTGCGAATTCTTGCTCCATCACAGGCTCTGCTCCATTCTCGTCGGAGCTGCTTTACGGTAAGGCCTGGCTTGCCTGTGTTTGTATGGAAGGCGTGTGCATGTGAGTAGCACACCTGGAACAGGGTGAGTGCAGTTTACTGGTTCAGGCTAGTCTCGGCTGTAAGTCGGTAGAGAAGAGATGTGCTTCGCTTGGATCGGAGGCGTGGCTTGAGTCCCTGCTACAGCCGGACGGCTGTGGGCTCCTATCCGTTTCACTTTGGTGCGGCGCCTGGGGCGTGGTGGGTGCTGGGCTTGGCCTCTTCTGCTACAGACATTTGAAGGGCCTTCTCTGGATGTGCATGGCTATGTGAAAACCACGCAAATCGCGAGTGGGCCTGATTGGTGTTTTTTTATGACACACACTGCAATTTATTGACAATATGACAGGCGAGTGAGGGGGTGCACTGTGATTGGCCGGAAGAGTGGAGTGGTATTTCCTGCTGAGTGGCAGTTGGTTAGTGGGCGTCTTGACAACCAGTGTTTGGGTTCTAATTGGGCTGCTTTACATGCCAATTAGTTATGATATAAAGAGGTGCTTCATCTGGCTTCTGACTCCTCATGGATGGGGGAAAGAGGTCAGAGAAGTGTAAGCCCTTGGAGGAGGAGGTTGTTGCTGGACCTGTAGCTGCTCATTCCTTAGCTGATGTCCAGAGTATGATTGAGCTTCTAGTTCTGCTGCCTTTCAGGCTAGGAAGATCATGAGGGCTCCTGTTTGAGAGGAGGAGGTGAAAGGGCGATTTACTCATGGGGCTGACTTTCGCAGTATTTTAAAACGTGCAGTACAATTTGGGTTTTCAGAATCCCTTGGTGGCGGAGGAGTCTATAGATTTCTTTGCCAATTATCAGAAACAGGAGCCTGATTGTCTTCCTATCCATACATTTGTTTGGAATGTGCTGGAAGAGAAATGGAGGGATGCGGATAAGCATGCGTTATCCTAGCAAAATGTTATCTGTTACATGGTTTTTCGGATAAGTTCCCTTCTATCCTAAAGGTTGATTCCCTGTTGGCAGGCCTTTCTTCGCTTAGCCTTGAGGTGTCAAGATGCGGTAACTTCAGATCCTGGGGATAAGAGGGTTGAAGGGGATGTGAAGAGATCTTTTGTGGCTTCCAATCTGGCTGTTAGATCTGCGGTGTATACCAGTTATCTGGTTCAGTCACTGCTGAAAGACTGTCAAAGTATCTCAGAGCAGCTGCTCCAGGAAGAAGATCCCTATGAGTCCTTGACTATGTTGGAACAACAGTTGCGTTTCTTGTCGGCTTGTCTTTTTGATGACCTTAGTGCTGCGGGGCCTCTGTAGTGGCTAGGCGGAGGCGGCCTAAAATAATGCTCTCTTGAAGATTCCCTTCAAGGCTTCAAACTGTTCGAGGACCCCTTGAAGGCTAGGATTAAGAAAACTGCAGAGGACAAGAAGATGTTGGCTCCTCTCCGGCCTCCACAAAAGGGCAAGTTTGATGGCTATAAGAGTGCTTTTGGTCCGACATATCAGTCTAAGTTGGCCGCTCCACCCTTTCGTGGCTGGGGTGTCCCTTCCTTCAATAAGTCCCGTAACCATCAGGGAAGTTCGGATACAGCCAGTCAAGCTAATCATGACTGTCTTATGTTTCTGCGGAGGGCCCGTTAGGGGGCTTGCCTCGAGAAATTTTTTGCCGGTCTGGGAGGAATTTGTCAGGGATCAGTGGGTCCTTCAGATTGTCAGACTAGGGTAAATTATAGAGTTTGCTTCAACTTCAGGGCCTATCATGGCGCCGAGCAGACTGAGATTCCTCATTTGGATAGTTTCCACTGACACCGTAAACAACGGCTCGCTTCTTCTCACTATATTGTAAAGTGAGCTTTTAATTTTGGGAAACTGAAGATTTCCACTTTCCCCCAATCCAAGACGGAAAGTTGATTTCCCTGTGTTTCTGATTTTGGCACCCTATTTGGTGCTGATCGTTTTGAGATAGCTACTTGGGACCGTCTCCATTTTTTTTTATTGAAATATTCAAACAAACAAAATAACAAAATTCACAAGGCAAGAGATACAGTAGTACTTGATCATAAGTTCAGGCAGGCAGAGCTCCAACTTACAGTACATATAGTGCAATCAATATTCATGGGGGGGGAGGGGAGCAGCAAGGAAAAAAGCAATAATACGTAAATGTCGAAAATAGGATTGTCAGGGGGACAAAGGAGCATCAGCAGACGAATCATGTGGGGGAGTACATATATTCCCACGATATGCGTTCCACTGCGACCATATCCTGCCCCATTTCCTGGGCCTGCCCCGTGACAAATACAGTTTTCTCCCGAAACATGCACCAGTCCATGTTCTCCTTCCAGTTTGAAACGGTAGGTATCCTGTGGGAGCCCCAAAGCTGAGCGATATCTCTCTTCGCGACCATATAGCCAAGGGTCGCCCAATTTAACTGCGCCGTGGTGTAATCGTTAGGTGCCCAGACATTCAACAGACAGCGCCTGGCTTCAGGTAACAATGACACACCAGTGACCATTTCCATCACCACATGTATTCGGGACCAAAACTCAACCACCTCCGGACATTCCCATAGAATGTGGAGGAAGGTGCCAGACATACCACAACCACGCTTACACAATCCGTCCAAGGAATAACCCATGCGAACCAGACTCGGACCAGTAACATACACACGATTGAGGATCTTAAGCTGAACAAACCTAAGGCGAGCAGGTATAGCAACCTCCTTAGGCGAGGAGAGAGCCGATTGCCAATCCTCGTCATCTAGTTCTAGAACGTCAGCACTCCACGTTGCCCGAAGGTGCACAAGCAAATCAGCTCTATTATTGATCAGTTTCTTGTAGATTAATGAAATAGTGCTGTCGTGACATGACCATCTAGGATACGGCCCTCGAGAGGGGAGGACTCAGGAATATCATCACCCACAGCAAAAACTGACAATCGAGCATGACGGACCTGAGCATACCTGAAGAATTCCGTGTCTCCAAGCTCGTATTCCGTCTTCAACACATCAAAGGACTTAACGGTACCCTTAGACCATAGATCACCTACCTTACTTATACCAATCATATCCCATTTATCAAAACCTTTCGTTTTCCACAAATGCCCCAAACATTCAGAATCATACAAAGGGGTCGTGCGGGTAAGTCTACCACACCATCCCAATGCCGCATTCGCATCATGCCACACCCGTGCAGCAAGTCCAGTGGGACCGGTCAGTGTTCCACAGAGCCTCTTAGAATACAACGTCCTGTTGAAATTCCCTCCTGGCAGGAGATATTTATCCATAGCGAAAGCCGGGGCGGGGCCAGGAATGTAAGTCGTGTGATTAACCGCACTCAACTGGGAAGCCCAATAATAACGCTTGATGTCCGGAAGGGCAATACCACTGTCATACCATGGAAGCGTGAGTTTAGAGAGAGCAATGCGTGCGCGCCCATCCCAGACCAATCGACGCTGTAGACTTTCCACTTCACGAAAATAACTCGAAGGAACTGGGTCAAATGAATTCTGGAGTGCATACAGAAATCGAGGCAGCGACATCATCTTGAAGAGTGCCGCGCGGCCAAGTGGCGACAGTGGCAACGCACGCCAACGCGCGACATCAAGCCTGAGCCGTTGAAGGGGGGATAACAAATTACGCTCATAGCGCACAGAGGAATCCAAGGAGATATAAATTCCCAAGTACTTAAAGCCGGTCTCACTGACTTGGAAATCTACGAGGCAATGGAGGGAGATCTCCTGCCAAAACGTAGACGCAGGATTTAGCCCAATTGATAATGAGACCCGAGTTCTTACCAAACGAGGAAAGAACATCAAAAAGTACATTCAAGGATTTCCGAGGGGAGGTGAGGTACAGGAGGATGTCATCCGCATATAGCGAAATACGATCCTCAAAATCGGGGGTCCACCGAATGCCCCGCATTGAAGGCTCCCAGCAGAGCCATTCCGCCAGGGGTTCTAAAGCGAGGGCGAAAAGCAGCGGAGACAGCGGGCAGCCCTGCCGAGTACCACGCCCAAGTGTAAAAACACCGGACACCTTCCCGTTAACTACCACCTGACCCAAAGGCCTCTCATAAAGAAGTTTCACCCAGGCGATGAAGCCCGGACCAAATCCAAACTTCGAGAGGGCCGCCCAAAGGTAGGGCCACTCGATGGTATCAAAGGCCATGGTTGCGTCAAGGGAGGCCTAAATGGCCGGCTCAGTAAGCGTCTCAGCTCTCGCGAGAACTCCGTGGAGTCTGCGAAGATTAAGGGCGGTGTTGCGATGCGGGATGAAACCGGACTGGTCCGGATGGATCAAGTCACCAATCACGTTAATCAAGCGATTAGCCAACAATTTAGCTAGAATTTTAGGTTCGGCATTGAGTAGGGAAATAGGTCTGTACGACGTACAACGATCCCACGGCTTACCCTCCTTATGGATGACTACAATGGTAGCAAGTCGTTGATCAGCAGGAAGGGAACCGGACTCCAAAGCCTCAAGGAACATTCCCCTTAAGTAGGGCGCCATTTTGTCAGGTCGCAGCTTGTACAATTCAATGGGTAAACCGTTGGGGCCCATTGCTTTGCCAGAGCGAAGGGAGCGTATGGCCACCGTGATTTCATCCACCGTAAGAGGTGCCTCCATGAGGTCTCTATCGGCGTCAGAAAGGCAGGGCAATGCAATGTCCCGCAGCAGCAAGCGAGAGTCTTCCTCATCCCTATCACAGACCGACGCGTACACGGTCTTGAAGTGGTCCACAAAACACTGAACGATCCCAACCGGGTCCGTAACACTTTCACCATCAGGCTTCTCAATCACCGGAACAACACGATTCACTCTCTCTTTCTTGTCCAACCAAGCAAGCAATTTACCAGCCTTGTCTCCCACGTCATACAACCTACCCTGTTGCTCTCTATACATCACTTTCGCTGCATCCGTGACAAGGGCTCTATAATCGGCTTGTTTCAAACTGAGGGAGTGTAGCTTTGTGCGAGAGACTCCTGATTCAAGATCACACTCAAGTACGGTTATTTCAGTTTCCAAACGCACAATTTCCACATTATTAGCCTTCTTGGTGGCAGCAATCAATGACAGGGACTGCCCACGAATAACCGTCTTAAAGGCCTCCCACAGAGAAACAGAAGAAGAAACAGACCCCACATTTTCATCAAAGTAATGGTCGATAGCTTTTACAAGCTCAGAGCGGGTTTTGGGATTGCGGAAGTACCAGGGATTAATAGGGGCAACTCTACCCTCACTGCCCGCCCCGACTTCAAAACAAAGCCACAGAGGGGAATGGTCAGAAATACCCCTGGGAAGCTGGCGGACTTCTCTAATGGAGGAGGATTGGACCGATGGCATTAAGAAGTAGTCCAACCTAGAGAGACTGCCATGGGCCCCCGAATGGAAGGTGTATTGCAAATGCGTAGGGTGCATCAACCGCCAACAGTCTATCAGCCCAAAGGTTTCAAGCAAGTCACTCAACCACATGTGGGATCTTGCCAAATCCCTGGGGGGACAAAGATCGAAAGTGCCAGAAACTACAGAGTTAAAGTCCCCACCAAGGATCAGAAGGCCCTCAGGAAGCCCTAGTATAACCCTACCGAGGTCAGCGTAAGTCTAGGCCTGTAGGCCCAGAGGGATATACACCAAGATTATGGACAGTGTCTTCCCCTCCCATCTACCAGTGAGCGCCGCATAGCGCCCCCTGTCGTCAAGCATAACTTCGTCGATTTCAAAGGGGAGAGAAGTCCGGATAAGAATGCCAGCCCCTCTGGAACCAGAAGTAAACCCAGAGTGCGCCACCAGCTTATACCCACGCCGATTCATGGCCTGACACGCATTACCTATTAGATGTGTTTCCTGCATAAGGACTATGTCAGGAGAATGGCGTCTAATGAACTGCAACACAACCCCTCGCTTTATCCGGTCTCCCAACCCTTTGACATTCCAGGATAGCAGTCTCAACTCGCTACCCCCCATCCCCGTGACGAAGGCAGAGCAGCACCCACCCCCGACCCAATGACCAGAGCGATGGAAAAAAAACAATACGATGCCTCGTCAATAAAAAGAAACACACACATGCCCCCCCGCCACACCCCAACTTAAACCCGTTGCAACATCCCCCACCCTGCACCCCTGCGTACGACTCATGAGCCTCCCCAACTTGCAGTGTGCCTGTCGCCCCATCAGAAAACTAAACTACACAAAGAACCCAGGAGGAGGAAGAGTCCCCATTCGCCCCCGCCACCCTCGGGCCGATCTATAATAAGAACAAGGAAACCAATGTCCAGACTCAGCTGAGGTAGTTGAAAAGTTCAGACGTCAGGGTCCACAGAGTCACTTTCACTTCGGCTCGCCTCCCTCAGCGCCACCAGGGTGCCCGGATCGGTCGTCTTTCTTGGGCAAAGAGTCAAGCCAATCACCAACATTGTCCGGGCAATCAAAGAAAAATGTGCGTCCTTCGTATTCAATTCGAAGTCTGGTACGGAACAACATGGCGTATTTAAGGCCCAAGTCCCGCAGCCGTCTCTTAACTCCCTGAAACCTCCAGCCCCTGCCTCTGAACGAGCGGTGTAAAGTCGGGGTAGAAGGTCACGGAGGCATTTTTGAATTTCACAGGGCCTTTGTCCCGCGAGGCTTGAAGGATAGCATCTCTGTCCCTAAAATGAAACAGCCGTGCAATAATGGGCCTCGGGGGGGGGGGGGGCGTGGGGGGAAGGGTTACCCGGCTTCGCCTTTCCGCCTGGGACTCGATGGGCCCGTTCAACAGCGAAGAATTTACTAAGTCCGGCGGGAGCGAGATAATTCGTGACCAGGTCTTCCACGAGAAGATCGGTTGCAGGCGTCTTGGGACTTTCAGGGACACCAATAAGGCGTACATTGTTACGGTGGGCCCTATTTTCATAATCCTCAAGGCGACGAGCCATCATGTCATGAGAGGAACGCAAATTACCGATCTCAGTCTGGGCGTCCGTGACATCCGTAATAAGACTGAAAGTCTTCAAATCCAACGACTTGACCCTCTCGTTAGTCTTTGCCAAGTCCTCTCTAATCAGCGTGACGTCGACGGCCACCGTGTCGATCTTAGAGGCAAGGGCCTCATACTGCTGTCCCATGAAGGCCTTCATGCTGGTGATGGCACTCATGACGTCCTGCAGCGATACCTCAGAGGGCGCAGTAGAAACGATCTTAGGATCGTCAGTAGCGTGGCCAGCTCCGCCGGGGGACCCCTTTAGATGAGAATAGTGGTCCATGATGTTCGTCTGGGTCTGACCCCCGCGGAGAGGTGTCTTGATCTTGCGTCTCTCAGTATCGGGTCTGGCGGCCATATTGGCGAAGGGACCCCGTAGGGGTCCGCGCGACTTGGTGAAAATGGCCGGGTGTAGGGTGGCCAAGAAGAAGACGACAAAACTGGCTCAGAATAGTGAAGACGCCAAGAAAGCTGGAAAGAGGCACTCAGCAGGGACAGCAAATAGTTGTGTAGAAACAACAGGCCGGTCAAGGGTCGATCAGGGCAGCACAGCAATCAATCTGAGCTGGGAGTAGGAAACGAAACTGAAAGTGAAACCGGGGTCCAGCAGAAGACCCCTACAGCCGTTGTTGAACTACTCCTCGGCCTGACGAGCAACCGAGCCCCCGGTCCGTCTCGGCGCGGGCCGCAAAAGTTCGAGGCGATGTAAAAGTGGACCCCAATGTTCGAATTCAATTCTTCAAAGACTGTTGAAATCAGCGAGGGTTTGCGAACAAAAGCCCATCTTCAAAAGCAGGATGTAGCCAGGATATTTGCGAAGGGCGGTGCGGGTCCGGGGAGCTCTGTGCTCACGCGACCATCTTGGATGCCCGCGAAGCTCCTCCTCCGACCGTCTCCATTTTATTTGTTCTGGCATTTTACTGATTTCTGATGCACTGATTATTCCTGACATCTGATCCTAGGACACAGCTGCTTGAAAGGATTTTATGCTACCACTGAAGTGATTGTCCTGTCCGATTTCTGGTCACATTTATCCATCAGGGCGAGAATCGGCCACTTATCCTGAGACAAATTTGCTTTCACCTTTAAGAAGTCCATTATATTGAACGAAAGGCGTTGGCTGGTCTACCTGTTACTTGACTTGTGTTTCCAATAAATAAGAGAACTGGAAGAGCAAACTTTGGATACAGACTGCATTATATTATATTATTTTTGTGTTGGTGCACCGATTGATCTCTGTTGGGCTTCGCCCTTTTTGCAGGGTCATCCCTGAACTTTTTGCCTTCCTCCTGTATTTTGTCTGACCTTTTTTTGTTGATTTTATGACTCTGGGCACTTTACCACTGCTAACCAGTGCTAAAATGCATATGATCTCCCCATTGTAAATTAATGTATGCATTTGTGATTCCATGATTGACTGATTTGGTTTACTTGTCAGACCCTAGTACAGTGCACTGAGTGTGCCCAGGGCCATTGAACCTAATGCTTCTAGTGGGCTTGCAGCACTGGTTGTGCCACCCACAGAAGCAACCTGTAAAAGTGTGCCTAAGGACTGCCATTGCAGAGCCCGTGTGCATTCTGATGCTGACTGGGCAAGTGCACCCACTTGCTAGTCCCTAAACCTTCCCTTTTCTTCATATCAGACACCCCTATGGTAGGCCCAAGGGCAGGGTGCATTGTAAGTATAAAGTAGGAAGGACATGCCCTGGTGTGTGTGTGGCATGTCCTAATAGTGAATTACAGCCATTTTCATTTTTCACTATTGCAAGGCCATCTATTCTCTTTAGGCCAGAATGGGAAGCTAGATTATTACATTTCATAATCCTAACTGACTCAGGGAACATAGTAGAAATTAGAGTTTAGTATGCCTGGACTCCGAATGATAAAATGCATATTTTAGTGAAGTTGATTTTAACATTCTGTTTTTGAAAATACCACTTTTAGAAAGTATGTTTTTTCTTGTCTAATTATCCTGCCTCTGCTAGGTTGTGTATTCCTTGTCTGGAGTTTGAGTGACAGGGCAGGGGGGTTCCAGGAGACAGGATGAGTCTGCCCAGTGGTGAATAGAGAGATCTGCATCTAGATGGGAGGGAGGAGTTGCACCTGGGACCTGAATAGGACTGTGCCTGTCCCCCACAGTGCTGTCTCCACTACCCTGTGGTGCGTCTGATGTCTCTGCCCTACACTGTGAAAGGAGTGAAGGAATCATGTCAACAAAGTGCTCCAGGGCTGTGCTTTCCCTCCACAATGCTGGTTCCACCTCTTGGCGTCTGATGTTTCTGACCTGCACTGTGAAAGGAAAGTAGGAGTCATGTAAACAGAATGCTCCAGAACTGATTTGGACTGGGGAAAGGCCCCTCTGCCCTTTTGGGGTATAAATATTGGGACCCTGATCCCAAGACATTAGATCACTTTGGAATACAAGAAGAAACCTTTACTGAGGCGAGGAACCTGAAGAAACTGAGGGGAGACTATTCCCAAGCTGAAGTGCTGCCTGGGGTATTGGCCTGCAGTGGTTGCCTTACTGCCAAAGGAAGGGGAAAGGAAATGTGTGTACTTTGGAGCTGGAAGCACGACTCAACAAGAAGAAGCGTGTCGCCGTCGCTGTGCCTGCCGTCGCTGTGCCTGCCGTCGCAACTCCGAAGGAGGATGTCGCCGCTGGAACTGTCGCACTGCACCGCATCGGAGACCAGCGTGCCGCAACTAAGAGGAAGCATGTCTTTATTTCTTTGTATCTGAACTTTGCCACATTTCCCATCGCTGCGACATTGATTGCCGTGGAAGCGCAACGCAACATAAGGTACATTGACGCAGAGTGTCGCATCTAAGAACTGAACTAAGCTTAAATCTACCATCTTAAAGTAATCGTATTGTGTATTTTTGTCGTTTATGGTCTTATGGTAACTATATAAAGTGTACTTATTTTTTATATAAAACCTGTGTGGTGTCCATTTGTAGTGTTGTCACTGGGTTACTGTATGTGGTCACAACTGCTTAACTTACAACGCCTCTGAAATAATCCTTGACTGCTCGCAGCCACGCAGCCTAGAGGGTGAGCAGGTGTTTTTTAGGAGTTTAATACCCCTTGTCCTGACTAAAGGAGAGGGTCCCTATTTGTCACAAGTACCTACCTGTGTCAACTAAAGACCCCCAAATCTAACAATCTCTATGTTGAACTTTGTGGGGCGTCCCTTGGAAGTTTTCCATTTTCTCCCTGTTCCAAGTTAACTGGTGAAGAGTTGGGCTCCGTTGGATAGGGTTCAGGACCTATTGAACAAGGGGGCAAATTTGAGGGTCCCTGTGGCGCAACAGGGAAGCGGCTTACTCCATCCATTTTCTGATCAGAAAGACCAAATGGAGATTACCGATTTGTGTTGGATTTGAAAGCTGTGAATTTGTGCATTCCTTGACGGTCCTTCAAGATGTTGACGCTCCAGTTGAGTCTGCCCTGCCTGTCCGGTATACATTCTCACATCTCTGGATCTGAGGCTACCCATGTTTTCAAGTTCCAGTTCACAGGGATTCGCTGCAGTTTCTGAGGTTTGTGTGGGCGGCAACCATTTCCAGTTTCAGGTATTGCCATTTGGTCTCTCTGCTTCACCTATGGTGTTTACCAAGGTGTTGGCTCCTTTGGTGGGGTTATCACATGCACAGATGTTTCCATACTTGGATGACTGGTTGATATCTTCCTCTTCTGCAGTCTCCTACAGAGGTCCGGGTGGATTCTGAACTTGGAGAAGTCTCATTAGATTCTCACTCAGAAACTGTTGTTCATTGCAAGGGTCTTCAACACAAGGATGAGAAAGGTCTTCCTTTCCAAAACTCGCAGGGTGTCTTGTGAAAGAACTGACAGCGGTTTTGACCTCTTCCACAACACAGTGGTGGCTGAGGGTATGGGGTAATGGCCGCTACAGTCATGATTGTTCTTTGGGCCAGGTTGCACTTATACCCCCCTGGCGAATCACATCCTTTGCCTTTGGTGTCCAGGGTCTCAGGATTACGGCCAGTTGAATCTGGGTGGTCCAGGTATCTCCTAAGAGTTGGCCCGCTGGTTGGATGTGGGGATTCTCATGAAGGGTTCTCCGTTTGTGCTCCAGGACAGGTTAGTTCTGACGACGGATGCCACAGGGTTGGGGGGCACAGGATTCAATTCAGGGGATCTGGTCGGTCCAGGAGGCTCGGATGTCTTCCAGCTGGAGGGAGTTGAAGGCCGTCCAGCTGGCCCTGGTTCATGTACTACCGTGGGTCCTGCATCAGGTTGTTCTGTTAAGATGGACAATAATGTGGTGGTGTGCCATCTGACCCACCAGGTGTGTGCGAAAGTGGCTTCTCTGAACTAATTAGCTCAGCAGATTTGCCAGTGGGCAGAGATTAATTTGTTGTCACTGAGGGTGATGCCTCTTCCTGGGGTGTTGAACTCGGAAGCAGATCATTTGAGCAGTTGGTTTCCCTCCCTGTTGGAAATGTGTTTGGGCAAAAGGTGTTTGAGGTCCTCATGCAGAAGTTTGGAGTGCTAGTGGTGGACCTGTTTGCGACCCAGGAGAACTCCTTTAGAGAGAGGTTTTGCTCTCTGTGCCAGTCAGAGGGTGTTCGGAGGGTGGATGCTCTGTCCTTTCAGTGGGGAACCGGGGTGATGTATGCATTTCTCCAGCATTGAATCTTTCATAAATTCAAATGCTTGAATCTTCCCCATCGTCATGGTGGTAGTCTCACTGTATTAGAAATATAGCAGTACAAAAGAAAAAACTCCATGAAAAAACAATATAATTGCATTATACTTTGGTGACCCGTAACCATCATTATATGGTCCAAAAGTCAGCCAATGAGACGTCAGCCCTGAGATCACAATCCCCTGCAGAGCCACCATTCCTCAGATTTCCTACTGCACGTCGTATGGTAAGGAGTCTCCCTGAGCTCTGCTCAGTTTTTCTCTCTGTTGTGAACTTTTGACCTGGCTTTCATCTCTGTATTTCTCTGGAATAGAGGTATTGTTATTTTCTTTATTTGGCAAGATGTCTGAAGGCTCTAAGAAGAGGCTGTTCAGACCATGTAGATCTTGTGCGAATGCTAGAGTCTTCCCTGAGGACCCCCACTAAGATTGCTTATATTGCTTACATCCAAAACATGTTCCTAAGGAGTGTAAGCATTTCGGGACTTTCTCTGCCAAAACTTTCAAGGATAGAGAGGCATGTTTGCTTCTGTGGCATCAGAAAAAGAAATGTAAATCAGAATCTGGTTCAGAGGCTGAAGAGGCTCATTCCACTCCAAAAAGAAAATTAGAGCCTACTGTTTTAAAAACCGAGTCAAAAAAACTGAAAGTCAGTAAAGCTAAGGACAAAGCGCCGGAATTACAACCTCTGGAAGGTGTTCCTAAAAAGTTTTCTTCCTTTGTGCATCACACTCCTCATAAGAAGTCTGTGGAGAAAAAGGTTCCGTCAATGGCAACATAGTTGAGGAGAGTGAAGGTGTCGACGCCGGTTACTCCGACGACTGCAGCGTCGTCCACGGCAACTTTGACGATGACGACCGTCTCGTCAATGGTGGTAACGACGACGGCATCTCCGTCGACACGCTCGACGACGACCTTGTCGACGATTGCATTCCAGTCAGCAACTACTCAAAGATTATTGATGACTGTGTCTATAAAAAGGTTTCCACTGTCGACGGGCTCGTTGACTGAGAGAAAAAGATCCTCAGTTATGCCTGATACCGGAAGGTTTTCATCAGATTTGGCAACCTGGACGAAAGTCTCACTGCTTCCTCCATCCATCTGTTGGAAATGCAGGAATCCGAGGAGGAAGGTTCTTTTGGTCCTGCGTACAGTCTCTCTCAACTCAAGATAAAAAGCCAAGACACAGATGAGGAAGAATATCAGGACAAATGCGAATATTTACATGAGTTCTCTTTTAAAGACCGTCCTCCGTCAAGATCACAGAGGTATGAATCTTTTCAGGACTCATGAGTATGAGGAGAAGGAGAAGCCTCCAATGGTCAGAGAAGACTGTCAGTGCCACTTTCATTGGTCACGGATCTGTGGCACATGATTAAGGACTGTTATAGGCGTTTTCCAGAAGCAAATGCTCCTTTACCTGACAAGTAAGACACAAAGCGCACCCTCCGCTGAGAAGGCAGCACCACCACAAGCGTAACAGAAAATACACCCTCCAACATTAATAGCCTATAGACATGACTATATTGAGAGCGATGTGGAGGAACAACAGATGACGCTGGAGGATGAGCCTGTGGATGACGAATGGGATCAATATATTGCTCCGTCATCTCCTTCACCTTCCCCAGCAAATTCTCCGCTGCAGAATATTGGGGGATTCCACAAGCTAATGAAGCAGCCTCAACAAGGTTTGACATACCTCTTCCGGTGAAACAGGCAGACCGTTTCTTATACAACTTCAAAGATTCAGCTAGAAAGCTGATTCGGACCAACCCAATGGTGAGCTATATATGGGAGGAAGGCCTAAAAGTTATGAGAAATCCAGCTTCTGGTTCGGCATCAGTCCCGGGAATGGAAAAGAAATATAAAGCCCCAGAATTGTCTCCGGCATGTCTTATAGGTCATCCCAGACTGTAATCAGTGGTCATGCAAGCATCGCAGAGGGGCTCTAGAAACCCGGTAGCTACATGTTCAGCTCCACCAGACAAAGAAGATAGAAAGCTGGATGGGGCAGGTAAACGTTTTGCGGTTATGGCGGCCATGTCCATCAAAGCCGCCGATATGACAGACAAATGTGGTCTGATTTAGCGCCTTCGCTATCTCACCTTCCTGAGGATAAGAACGGAGAGGCAACGCAAATTCTTCTAGATGGGGCAGCCTATGAAATGATTGACATAGCCATGGACATTTCAGCAGTGGGTTTTAGGCAGATGGCAGGGGCTGTCGCCCTTCGCAGATAGGGCTGGCTCAAAGCCACCTCTTTCCGGACGGAAATTTAAAGAAGGGGCAGTAAGGATGTATTGTGCACTGAGGGGGGCAGTGAGGAGGTGTGGTGCCAGCACCTTTAAATCACAAAACTCTAAAGAAAGTTATTATTACTTGTGTTACCCAAAAGGTGCATCACTGCTTGAACTGCTAAAAATAACCAGCACTAGAGAGCGAGTAGTAGAGCGTGAGTAGTACAGAGTAGGGAGTAGTAGAGAGAGTAGGAGAGAGTACTAGAGAGTAGTTAGGAGAGAGTACTAGAGAGTAGTAAAGAGAGAGTACTAGAGAGTGAGTAGTACATAGTAGAGAGTACTGGAGTTAGATTGATCTCTGTGAGCCCTCCTTCACAGTCCTAATATGTTATCAATTGATTATGCATACTGAATATTTGGGTGCTTTAATAAGTAACATTCACATACATATGTGTTGTCTTACTTCAATTACTACTGCACGTGGATGAGTAAACCATTCAGACCCCCAGAAAAAAATAATCACTGTAGGACATTATTTTTTACAAATTAACTCACACCTCATATTAAACAACTGACTAAAAGGCATGCAGGCCAGACATATCAGGCCAAGGAACCATAGAGATAGGGTCATTGGAACTATGCATGCAGGCCAGACATATCAGGCCAACTATGCGACCGGGGAGGGCCAAAGTATTCAGCATGGTTGACTAAATTATGTTGGAACAAAATGCAAATTATGTGGCATAAAGTGGCACAGTTTGTGTTAGTATTACTTATCATTATTTTGTCATTTTTACACATGGTAACAACCAAACTGACGTGTATTTTAACTCCAGACTTGTAATGCCTGCCCTCTCACACACCGTGCACGCCGGCCCTCTCACACACCGTGCACAGATAACTGCACTGAAGGAGTTTTGTGTTGGGAACACCTCCCACCTACGTTTCCTGCGTGGATATGAATTATTGGGTTAATGACATGTTCAACACATCTCTGTAGAGCTGTGTTGGCACTAATACTCTTTCTTGAGAGCATGCCATAACTTTAAATGGTGTGTTTTTTATTTAATCAGGTCAATGACACTTCTTACCACCCGCTCTCCGGCGATTAAGCCGATGACTTCAAAAGCTCAACGGTATATGCGAAAACTACTCATTTCACTAACAATATTTTAGGCACAAAACCTTCTCTGTCACAACAATAAAACTAAAGTAACGCCGAGGACTCGCAAAACAGACAACTCCAGTCCTTCTGCTGGGTGAACCTGTGCACTTGTGTATGGGGTTGTTACACTGGAGGAAAACGCATCAAGAACTGGGATAGCCAGTTAAAAATGTACACACACACACACAATTACTCCCAAGGTCTCCACAGACAAGAAGACAGCGCTATTTATTCTTTCAAGGTTAACAACCACTTTCTCTGGACACAACTCACATGGAACAAGGTGCATCAGGGACAGGCTCACTACAGCCGCCCTGCCTCCCCCACAGCCTGAGAACTTCGGTCCCCCACCACACACACACGCACACAATACCTACCCACGTGACCAGGGGGCACTCCAGAAAGGAGCCCATGAGCTCCGAGATGGTTACATCCATGTTGTTGGATTCCGGGTGGTAGTTTAACGGGGCTGGTCTCATTCCAAGCACAAAGGAGAGCGGACCGAGCAGCCCATGCTTCGTGGATCAGGAATCCCCTTTTATGAGAAGTGGTGCTGTCCTCTCTAATGGAGGGGAGGGCGCCTTCGCTGCTGATGGTTCCTGTATCTCACACCCCGGCGGGTAGTCGGAGGCCTTCCCTAGGGGGGAAAGTGATGCAGAGGAGGTACAAAGCTTCCCAAAAAATCCTCTGAAGATAAAAACGCCAGAAAAAAACCCACCACAGACAAAAAAAGCTTTACAAATCCAAGGAAAGTTGCCGTTCATCCAAACCCATCAGCAGAACAGACGCTTCTTTTATGATAATCCTTGAAAAAAAAGTAGCGAGACAAGTCTTGAATTTGGGTACCCCCTTTCAGAGCTCTAAAAGTGGAAACAATTCACGAGTCGGTAGTTGCCAGTTGTGTTTGCGAAGTTGTAGCTGTGAGCCGCAGGGAGGCGGCGATGGGAGGGTACAGCTCGGAATAACACAGGGAACGCGCTTCACTGAAGCGCAGCAGACGGCACAGCCTCGGGGGATGGACACCGGAACTGCCCAATTGGAGAGGGGGAGGGTCTGCCAATAGGAGCGCGCCTTTACAGGGTCGGTCTGCGCCTCTGTGAACAAAGCCTCCGAGACCAGGAGGGGCGGGCTAGTGAGGTAGGGTGCGAGAGGCTGCCTCTTGTTGTCCATTAATGGAGGAAGAGAGGCTATTGTGTGAGGCAGGAGGAGGCTTGGGTGCGTGCAAAGGCACAGCCCCGATCACCTCGCGGTAAGGCTGTGTGCAGAGGGTCACACCTTGCTGTGTACAAACACAGATAATTTATGTCATGCGCGCTCACTCCCTCGAAGCTTGCATGCCTGTGTGCCGAGGCTGCTGACACGTCCTTGTGCCCGACATTTATTATCGATATATCTGTCGTATACATAAGTTCACAAAAATTCCTGCGCTGGACACATTCATCCATGGGGTTAAGTTACTGTAGGTTTGTACCGTAGTACACAGTGCCGTCTTGTGTGGGCAAAAAGTGCTGCAGCAACAAATAATGTGGGAATGCATGAACCACTTTATGTTACAGTATATGTAAGGTTACTTTGTGGCATGCATTTATGTGGTAGGCATTTTACTGCGTATATATGTTCGTATGTAGGGGCAGCTGTGTGTGTGAAATCACCCAAGTATACGGATGTGCACATGCACAGCGTCATCTTGTGTATATATGGTCAACATAAGGTATGTGCACTGGGTAATCTTACCACGCTGTGTGTATATATGATCACTTTTCTATGGGTGCATACACCGGGCCATTTTCGTGTGTGTGCACCGAGTCTAATTGCTTTAGATGTGCGTGCACACAAGGGATCCCTACTTTGTGTATGTGTGCAGTCATTGCTGTACTGTCACCCTGTGCGCGCACATGAAGAGTTCCCTCCCGGCGCACATGTCCACACAGGACTGTCTTGCTGTGCATAACAGCATTTCAATGTGTTCATACGTACACATTATTTGACTGTTACTACAGAGCCAGGCTTTGCACATCCATGCATATAGCTAGCCATGACCCTGAGCGTGTTCACAACTCCCGAGAACTATACACCTAACTCACACACGAGCGAAGACTGCCAACCAGGGGATGTGTGGTACCCAAGTGGTCGCGAGACGTTCATATTTTCAGCTGCGCAATGCTGCAGTAATACTGGAAGGGAAGCAGAAACGTTCAGACAAGGCTAGGTGTAGCCGAGGCAAAAAGGCAGTACTAAAAATGCGTTTGAGTGCATTCTAGTACACTCATGTTTATTTGACCGGTTAATCTTTTATGTTTTTCGACCTATTTCCCTATAGAAGCCCGGTGCCTATAGCATACGTCACTTTACCTCTCGCTTGATGTTCCCTCCAAAAAGTTCCCCGTGGTTTGGCAGGAAGAGGATGCAACCCGCAAGTGGATCGAGCGACTGCGAGTCGCGAAGACTTTGCACGTGTGTACTTTTCGCCTCCTTTTTTTTCTTTTATGACGTGCATTCTAATCAGTCATTTTGCAGCCAAAAAGACTCAACGGTCTAGAAATGTAGATCTTGGGTATTACCCCCTCCAAAGCTTGGGTCCTTCGCCTGTGTAAGGGGGAGGGGCGATTCACATTCCAGAAGTGACCATTAACCCCCTCCCCTAGCAAACAAAACAAAACTCTGTCCATGTGCTGTGAAGAGAGGGGTGATTGATTGTATGAGAGCTCGTCCCTCATTTGTAGCATGTTAAACATCTCTGCCTTTTAACACCGAGCTAACCCTTCCTCCACAAAGGAAGGGGTGTTGGCCCCCTGCCTCTCTTGGGGGAGGGGGGCTTTGAGTAAGTGTTTCTCAGCTGGTCTACCCCGGTTCTGAATGTACTGGGCCTTCCAAACCGCAGGGAGGCAGTTTCAAGAGATAAGCTTAAAACTTTCAAAACTGTAGTGCCACTAAAAAATAAAGCGGCAGCACGTACAACAAGAGCAGAATTTACCAGAAAGCTGCGTATGGGAGGCAGAGATGGAGGGAATGACTTGCGGACTGCCTGGCATGTATTGTAGGAGGAAACGCTTGTGTTTGTGTCATGGGTCAGGAGGCTTTCAATTCAACTCGAGCTGACTTATTTACCTGTCAATCTCGGGCCCACTTTCTGCACCGCCCTCGGGATTCCCGCGACCTTCCCCAACAAGCGCTGGCCGTGACGTGTCATTTTCTCTTTTAGCCCCGTCCCACGACGGCTTCGGGTTGACTTGCTGCTGGTAAAAAGTTTTCTTGTCTTCTTTATGGGGCCATCTGAACCCATAAAGAAGATAAGAAAGCTTTTACCACAAACGTAAGGCAAGGAACCCAGTCTGAAAAGGACGGGGCTCAAAGAGAAAGAAATACGTCATGGCGACCTCTTCTCCAATGGCTGGCCACCGTTTAGAAGGCCAGCCAATGGAGAAGAGGGGCCGGCTTAACCCTCGCTAGAGAAACTCACTCTAAGACGTAAAATGGAGATTACCGATTTGTGTTGGATTTGAAAGCTGTGAATTTGTGCATTCCTTGACGGTCCTTCAAGATGTTGACGCTCCAGTTGAGTCTGCCCTGCCTGCCTGGGTGACATTCTCACATCTCTGGATCTGAGGCTACCCATGTTTTCACGTTCCAGTTCACAGGGACTCGCTGCAGTTTCTGAGGTTTGTGTGGGCGGCAAGCATTTCCAGTTTCAGGTATTGCCCTTTGTTCTCTCTGCTTCACCTATGGTGTTTACCAAGGTGTTGGCTCCTTTGGTGGGGTTATCACATGCACAGATGTTTCCATACTTGGATGACTGGTTGATATCTTCCTCTTCTGCAGTCTCCTACAGAGGTCCGGTGGATTCTGAACTTAGAGAAGTCCCATTAGATTCTCACTCAGAAACTGTTGTTCATTGCAAGGGTCTTCAACACAAGGATGAGAAAGGTCTTCCTTTCCAAAACTCGCAGGGTGTCTTGTGAAAGAACTGACAGCGGTTATGACCTCTTCCACTTCCACAACACAGTGGTGGCTGAGGGTACGGGGTAATGGCTGCTACAGTCATGATTGTTCTTTGGGCCAGGTTGCACTTATACCCCCTGGCGAATCACATCCTTTGCCTTTGGTGTCCAGGGTCTCAGGATTACGGCCAGTTGAATCTGGGGGGTCCGGGTATCTCCTAAGAGTTGGCCCGCTGGTTGGATGTGGGGATTCTCATGAAGGGTTCTCCGTTTGTGCTCCAGGACAGGTTAGTTCTGACGACGGATGCCACAGGGTTGAGGGGCACAGGATTCAGTTCAGGGTATCTGGTCGGTCCAGGAGGCTCGGATGTCTTCCAGCTGGAGGGAGTTGAAGGCCGTCCAGCTGGCCCTGGTTCATGTACTACCGTGGGTCCTGCATCAAGTTGTTCTGTTGAGATGGACAATAATGTGGTGGTGTGCCATGTGACCCACCAGGTGAGTGCGAAAGTGGCTTCTCTGAACTTATTAGCTCAGCAGATTTGCCAGTGGGCAGAGATGAATTTGTTGTCACTGAGGGTGATGCATCTTCCTGGGGTGTTGAACTCGGAAGCAGATCATTTGAGCAGTTGGTTTCCCTCCCTGTTGGAAATGTGTTTGGGCAAAAGGTGTTTGAGGTCCTCATGCAGAAGTTTGGAGTGCTACTGGTGGACCTGTTTGCGACCCAGGAGAACTCCTTTAGAGAGAGGTTTTGCTCTCTGTGCCAGTGAGAGGGTGTTCGGAGGGTGGATGCTCTGTCGTTTCAGTGGGGAACCGGGGTGATGTATGCATTGAATCTTTCATAAATTCAAATGCTTGAATCTTCCCCATCGTCATGGTGGGAGTCTCACAGTATTAGAAATATAGCAGTACAAAAGAAAAAACTCCATGAAAAAACAATATAATTGCATTATACTTTGGTAACCCTTAACCATCATTATATGGTCCAAAAGTCAGCCAATGAGACGTCAGCCCTGAGATCACAATCCCCTGCAGAGCCACCATTCCTCAGATTTCCAACTGCACGTCGTATGGTAAGGAGTCTCCCTGAGCTCTGCTCAGTTTTTCTCTCTGTTGTGAACTTTTGACCTGGCTTTCATCTCTGTATTTCAAGGGAATAGAGGTATTGTTATTTTCTTTATTTGGCAAGATGTCTGAAGGCTCTAAGAAGAGGCTCTTCAGACCATGTAGATCTTGTGCGAATACTAGAGTCTTCCCTGAGGACCCCCACTAAGATTGCTTATATTGCTTACATCCAAAACATGTTCCTAAGGAGTGTAAGCATTGCAGGACTTTCTCTGCCAAAACTTTCAAGGATAGAGAAGCATGTTTGCTTCTGTGGCGTCAGAAAAAGAAATGTAAATCAGAATCTGGTTCAGAAGCTGTAGAGGCTCATTCCACTCAAAAAAGAAAATTAGAGCCTACTGTTTTAAAAACAGAGTCTAAAAAACTGAAAGTCGGTAAAGCTAAGGACAAAGTGCCGGAATTACAACCTCCGGAAGGTGTTCCTAAAAAGTTTTCTTCCTCTGTGCCTCACACTCCTCATAAGAAGTCTGTGGAGAAAAAGGCTCCGTCAACGGCAACATAGTTGAGGAGAGTGAAGGTGTCGACGCCGGTTACTCCGACGACTGCAGCGTCGTCCACGGCAACTTTGACGATGGCGACAGTCTCGTCAATGGCGGTCACGACTACGACATCTCCGTCGACATGCTCGACGACGACCTTGTCGACGATTGCATTCCAGTCAGCAACTACTCAAAGATCATTGATGACTGTGTCTATAAAAATGTTTCCACTGTCGACGGGCTCGTTGACTGAGCGAAAAAGATCCTCAGTTATGCCTGATACAGGAAGGTTTTCATCAGATTTGGCAACCTGGACGAAAGTCTCACTGCTTCCTCCATCCCATCTGTTGGAAATGCAGGAATCCGAGGAGGAAGGTTCTTTTGGTCCTGCGTACAGTCCCTCTCAACTCAAGATAAAAAGCCAAGACACAGATGAGGAAGAATATCAGGACAAATGTGAATATTTACATGAGTTCTCTTTTAAAGACCGTCCTCCGTCAAGATCACAGAGGTATGAATCTTTTCAGGACTCATGAGTATGAGGAGAAGGAGAAGCCTCCAATGGTCAGAGAAGACTGTCAGTGCCACTTTCATTGGTCACGGATCTGTGGCACATGATTAAGGACTGTTATAGGCATTTTCCAGAAGCAAATGCTCCTTTACCTGACAAGTAAGACACAAAGCGCACCCTCCGCTGAGAAGGCAGCACCACCGCAAGCGTAACAGAAACTACGCCCTCCAACATTAATAGCCTATAGACATGACTATATTGAGAGCGATGTGGAGGAACAACAGATGACGCTGGAGGATGAGCCTGTGGATGACGAATGGGATCAATATATTGCTCCGTCATCTCCTTCACCTTCCCCAGCAAATTCTCCGCTGCAGAATATTGGGGGATTCCACAAGCTAATGAAGCAGCCTCAACAAGGTTTGACATACCTCTTCCGGTGAAACAGGCAGACCGTTTCTTATACAACTTCAAAGATTCAGCTAGAAAGCTGATTCGGACCAACCCAATGGTGAGCTATATATGGGAGGAAGGCCTAAAAGTTATGAGAAATCCAGCTTCTGGTTCGGCATCAGTCCCGAGAATGGAAAAGAAATATAAAGCCCCAGAATTGTCTCCGGCATGTCTTAAGGTCATCCCTGACTGGAATCAGTGGTCATGCAAGCATCGCAGAGGGGCTCTAGAAACCCGGTAGCTACATGTTCAGCTCCACCAGACAAAGAATATAGAAAGCTGGATGGGGCAGGTAAACGTTTTGCGGTTATGGCGGCCATGTCCATCAAAGCCGCCGATATGACAGACAAATGTGGTCTAATTTAGCGCCTTCGCTATCTCGCCTTCCTGAGGATAAGAACGGAGAGGCAACGCAAATTGTTCTAGATGGGGCAGCCTATGAAATGATTGACATAGCCATGGACATTTCAGCAGTGGGTTTTAGGCAGATGGCAGGGGCTGTCGCCCTTCGCAGACAGGGCTGGCTCAAAGCCACCTCTTTCCGGACGGAAATTTAAAGAGGGGGCAGTAAGGAGGTATTGTGCACTGAGGGGGGCAGTGAGGAGGTGTGGTGCCAGCACCTTTAAATCACAAAACTCTAAAGAAAGTTATTATTACTTGTGTTACCCAAAAGGTGCATCACTGCTTGAACTGCTAAAAATAATCAGCACTGGAGAGTGAGTAGTAGAGCGTGAGTAGTACAGAGTAGAGAGAGTACTAGAGAGTAGTAAAGAGAGAGTACTAGAGAGTAGTGAGTAGAGAGTGAGTAGTAGAGAGTAGGAGAGAGTGAGTAGTAGAGCGTGAGTAGTACATAGTAGAGAGTACTGGAGTTAGATTGACCTCTTTGAGCCCTCCTTCACAGTCCTAATATGTTATCAATTGATTATGCGTACTGAACATTTGGGTGCTTAAATAAGTAACATTCACATACATATGTGTTGTCTTACTTCAATTACTACTGCACGTGGATGAGTAAACCATTCAGACCCCCAGAAAAAAATAATCACTTTAGGACATTATTTTTTACAAATTAACTCACACCTCATATTAAACAACTGACTAAAAGACATGCAGGCCAGACATATCAGGCCAAGCAACCATAGAGATAGGGTCATTGGAATTATGCATGCAGGCCAGACATATCAGGCCAACTATGCGACAGGGGAGGGCCAAAGTATTCAGCATGGTTGAGTAAATTATGTTGGAACAAAATGCAAATTATGTGGCATAAAGTGGCACAATTTGTGTTAGTATTACTTAATTATCATTATTTTGTCATTTTTACACATGGTAACAACCAAACTGACGTGTATTTTAACTCCAGACTTGTAATGCCCGCCCTCACACATACCGTGCACAGATAACTGCACTGAAGGAGTTTTGTGTTGGGAACACCTCCCACCTACGTTTCCTGCGTGGATATGAATTATTGGGTTAATGACATGTTCAACACATCTCTGTAGAGCTGTTTTGGCACTAATACTCTTTCTTGGGAGCATGCCATAACTTTAAATGGTGTGTTTTTTATTTAACCAGGTCAATGAAACTTCTTACCACCCGCTCTCCGGCGATTAAGCCGATGACTTCAAAAGCTCAATGGTACATGCGAAAACTACTCATTTCACGAACAATATTTTAGGCACAAAACCTTCTCCGTCACAACAATAAAACTAAAGTAACACAGAGGACGCGCAAAACAGACAACTCCAGTCCTTCTGCTGGGTGAACCTGTGCACTTGTGTATGGGGTTGTTACACTGGAGGAAAACGCATCAAGAACCGGGATAGCCAGAGAAAAATGTACACACACACAATTACTCCCAAAGACTCCACAGACAAGACTGCGCTATTTATTCTTTCACGGTTAACAACCACTTTCTCTGGACACAACTCACATGGAACAAGGTGCAGCAGGGACTGGCTCACTACAGCCGCCCTGCCTCCCCCACAGCCTGAGAACTTCGGTGCCCCACCACACACACACACACAATACCTACCCACGTGAACAGGGGGCACTCCTGAAAGGAGCCCATGTGCTCCGAGATGGTTACATCCATGTTGTTGGATTCCTGGTGGTATTTTAACGCGGCTGGTCTCATTCCAAGCACAAAGGAGAGCGGACCGAGCAGCCCATGCTTCGCGGATCAGGAATCCCCTTTCTTGAGAAGTGGTGCTGTCCTCTCTAATGGGTGAGGTGGCCCATCTCTGCTCCTGGAGGGGAGGGCGCCTTCGCTGCTGATGGTTCCTGTATCTCACACCCCGGCGGGTAGTCGGAGGCCTTCCCTAGGGGGAAAGTGATGCAGAGGAGGTACAAAGCTTCCCAAAAAATCCTCTGAAGATAAAAACGCCAGAAAAAAAAACACCACAGACAAAAAAAGCTTTACAAATCCAAGGAAAGTTGCCGTTCATCCAAACCCATCAGCAGAACAGACGCTTCTTTTATGATAATCCTTGAAAAAAAAGTAGCGAGACAAGTCTTGAATTTGGGAACCCTCTTTCAGAGCTCTAAAAGTGGAAACAATTCACGAGTCGGTAGTTGCCAGTTGTGTTTGCGAAGTTGTAGCTGTGACCCGCAGGGAGGCGGCGATGGGTGGGTACAGCTCGGAATAACACAGGGAACGCGCTTCTGAAGCGCAGCAGACTGCACAGCCTTGGGGGATGGACACCGGAACTGCCCAATTGGAGAGGGGGAGGGGGAGGGTCTGCCAATAGGAGCGCGCCTTTACAGGGTCGGTCTGCGCCTCTGTGAACAATGCCCCAGAGACCAGGAGGGGCGGGCTAGTGTGGTAGGGTGCGAGAGGCTGCCTCTTGTTGTCCACTAATGGAGGAAGAGAGGCTATTGTGTGAGGCGGGAGGAGGCTTGGGTGCGTGCAAAGGCACAGCCCCGATCACCTCGCGGTAAGGCTGTGTGCAGAGGGTCACACCTTGCTGTGTACAAACACAGATATTTTATGTCATGCGCGCTCACTCCCTCGAAGCTTGCATGAGTGTGTGCCGAGGCTGCTGACACGTCCTTGTGCTCGACATTTATTATCGATATATCTGTCGTATGCATAAGTTCACAAAAATTCCTGCGCTGGACACATTCATCCATGGGGTTAAGTCACTGTAGGTGTGTACCGTAGTACACAGTGCCGTCTTGTGTGGGCAAAAAGTGCTGCAGCAACAAATAATGTGGGAATGCATGAACCACTTTATGTTACAGTATATGTACGGTTACTTTGTGGCATGCATGTATGCGGTAGGCATTTTACTGCGTATATATGTTCGTATGTAGGGGCAGCTGTGTTTGTGAAATCACCCAAGTATACGGATGTGCACATGCACAGCGTCATCTTGTGTATATATGGTCAACATAAGGTATGTGCACTGGGTAATCTTACCACGCTGTGTGTATATATGGTCACTTTACTATGGGTGCATACACCGGGCCATTTTGGTGTGTGTGCACCGAGTCTAATTGCTTTAGATGTGCATGCACACAAGGGATCCCTACTTTGTGTATGTGTTCAGTCATTGCTGTACTGTCACCCTGTGCGCGCACATGAAGAGTTCCCTCTCGGCTCACATGTCCACACAGGACTGTCTTGCTGTGCTTAACAGCATTGCAATGTGTTCATACGTACACATTATTTGACTGTGCTACTACAGAGCCAGGCTTTGCACATCCATGCATATAGCTAGCCATGACCCTGAGCGTATGCACAACTCCCGAGAACTATACACCTAACTCACACACCAGAGCGAAGACTGCCAACCAGAGGATGTGTGGTACCCAAGTGGTCGCGAGACGTTCATATTTTCAGCTGCGCAATGCTGCAGTAATACTGGAAGGGAAGCAGAAACGTTCAGACAAGGCTAGGTGTAGCCGAGGCGAAAAGGCAGTACTAAAAATGCGTTTGAGTGCATACTAGTACACTCATGTTTATTTGAACGGTTAATCTTTTATGTTTTTTTACTTAATTCCCTATAGAAGCCCGGTGCCTATAGCATACGTCACTTTACCTATCGCTTGATGTTCCCTCCAAAAAGTTCCCCTGTTGTTGGCAGGAAGAGGACGCAACCCGCAAGTGGATCGAGCGACGGCGAGTCGCGAAGACTTTGCACGCGTGTACTTTTCGCCTTTTTTTTTCTTTTATGACATGCATTCTAATCAGTCATTTTGCAGCCAAAAAGACTCAAAGGTCTAGAAATGTAGATCTTGGGTATTACCCCCTCCAAAGCTTGGGTCCTTCGCCTGTGTAAGGGGGAGGGGCGATTCACATTCCAGTAGTGACCATTAACCCCCTCCCCTAGCAAACAAAACAAAACTCTGTCCATGTGCTGTGAAGAGAGGGGTGATTGATTGTATGAGAGCTCGTCCCTCATTTGTAGCATGTTAAACATCTCTACCTTTTAACACCGAGCTAACCCTTCCTCCACAAAGGAAGGGGTGTTGGCCCCCTGCCTCTCTTGGGGGAGGGGGGCTTTGAGTAAGTGTTTCTCAGCTGGTCTACCCCGGTTCTGAATGTACTGGGCCTTCCAAACCGCAGGGAGGCAGTTTCAAGAGATAAGCTTAAAACTTTCAAAACTGTAGTGCCACTAAAAAATAAAGCGGCAGCACGTACAACAAGAGCAGAATTTACCAGAAAGCTGCGTATGGGAGGCAGAGATGGAGGGAATGACTTGCGGACTGCCTGGCATGTATTGTAGGAGGAAACGCTTGTGTTTGTGTCATGGGTCAGGAGGCTTTCAATTCAACTCGAGCTGGCTTATTTACTTGTCAATCTCGGGCCCACTTTCTGCATTCTGCACCGCCCTCTGGATTCCCGCGACCTTCCCCAACAAGCGCTGGCCGTGACGTGTCATTTTCTCTTTTAGCCCCGTCCCACGACGGCTTCGGGTTGACTTGCTGCTGGTAAAAAGTTTTCTTGTCTTCATTATGGGGCCATCTGGACCCATAAAGAAGATAAGAAAGCTTTTACTACAAACTTAAGGCAAGGAACCCAGTCTGAAAAGGACGGGGCTCAAAGAGAAAGAAATACGTCATGGCGACCTCTTCTCCAATGGCTGGCCACCGTTTAGAAGGCCAGCCAATGGAGAAGAGGGGCCGGCTTAACCCTCGCTAGAGAAACTCACTCTAAGACATCAAATCTCACGAGCTCGACTGCGCATGTGCGCAGTATGCCACACGAGACCTAAAAACAGCCTGTAGACTCCACACCCCAAGGAGGAAGTGTGCTTCATGCCGACAGCTACGGAGTCAGGTTTAAAGAGCACTGGTGAGTTTGATGCTCTGTGAACTAATCTCCTTGGCCTAATAAGTCCCACCAATGGCCCCTCCCTTCCAGCTAACAAAGCCTGGGCTTGGCGACCCCGCTGGGTTGCTCTCGGAAGTGTCTGATTTTTGCAGATTTTCATTTAGAAGAGAATACTTACACCTGTGACAATTCAGTTGTTCTTTGATGTTTCAGGCTGTGTGTAGTAACGTGCCAGTTGTGCTTTTTACATGTATTTTTCCATGTCGAGAAACCCCTCACTATAAACCTTGGCGGGAGACGCTATGGACATGTTTTGAGAAAAGCCCCAAAGGTGCTGAAACACAGAATTGCGATTCGTAAAAGCATTTTAAGGTATTAACTTCGAGAGAGCTACCGGAATGTTTTATAAGAAACTTCTGCGTTGGTTTTCACAAAATAAAATGTGGGCAGTGTGGTTTTAAGACAGATGTTTTATGCTATGCAGTAACCATCATCAGCACGTTTCCTGGTGGTATTTCCTCCAACCAACACAAACTGATTACTTTAGTTTTTAGCCCCACAAAGCACATGAAGTCATCTTCTCCCAAAAAATACCTGAACACACTCAGAAAGATGGCGGTAACCTCCTAATGCCTTGAGGGGCATGAGTGGGGGGCAGTAGCTGGCAGGCATTTTCGAATAAAGGCCCTAGGATGGGCCTGATTATAGCGGTTCTTTTGTTTCGAATGTTGTCGTTTTGTTCTCAGTTATCCTTCACATTTTCTTCAGCAATTGCAAGGCTCTGAGATAGACTGCCAAGAAAGAGGCACCAGACAGCTCACTGTAAGAGTGATGTCCAGTAATAAGGGTGAGACTCCACTGAAACCATAGTCTTGTAATAGGTATGTCAGTCTTCCCCTCAGCTCGTATAGTATCTGATCCTCGACTCGACTCATAACGCGATCATCCATCTCTCCACATACCAACCCACAAGAGAGAGGACGTGTCGACGGTGCGGTGCCAAGTTACTCAGGTAAGCAACTCTTAATGGGAGAGCGTCGCCATGGGTCCCGCCGTAATTTTTAAGATAAAGAAGTAGCTTTGGCGATTTAAAACGCATTACTACTTAGATTGAAACAGGAGTAATTGAGACAGCTTAAAACGCAGATGGGGAAACTGATCCTAATCTATATAATGACATTTGGAGAACCGGAATGGGAGTGAATAGTGCTCACCCCAGCAAACGGCTGAGCTGGTTAAGAAAAGGCGTTTGAAAAATCGGAAAGGGCGCGAATAGTGCTCACCCCAGTAAATGGCTGAGCTGGTTAAGTAATATTGCCACATGAAACATGACGCTCGAACAAAGGGGTAATATATGAGATAGGAGAAGCTGACTCAAATGGAGGCTACCTATGCACTTAACGCTGGGGGCCATTTTTATCTAAGTTAAAATAACATATAAGAGTCATTGGTACATCATAGTTCCTGAATAAAAATAAAATAAAATAGAGAAACAAAGCCTGAATTTTTAAGGATAGCATCAGCCAGAAACAAGCCATCCATAAATATAAAAGAGCACTAAATGCATATATGTCTCTGTATCATTAGGCATTAGAAGAGAGGATTTCTCTGCACATACTGGTATCGAGTGGCCAAAATCTAGGATCAAGTGAAGACCCGCCCACACATAAATTGGTAGAAGACAAGCCACAAACCGTCCGGTATGTAAACATTCAACAATACCGATAATTGCCATAAAAAATAACTCCATCGGGCAATACATTTATTGGGTTGTATTATTTTCAGGCGGATGACCAAAAAATCCACCAACTCGACATCTTGCGCGAATTTGAAAGTCGCAATTAATCACCAATGACACGAAGAATAATATTCTCCTGTTTTTAAGTAAGTGGCATTATAAACATGGGGTTTATTTTAACTAAAAAGGAGAAAATATCAATAATATCTTCCTGTACTCTCTATGTTTTAGAAATACAAGAAATTGATACATAGTGAAGTTTGAGACTGACCGAACCTAATTAGATGTGGGAACGATTGACGTAAACGCAATCCAAGTAAGATAGTCTTTTCATGTCAGAACGATATAAGGTTAAGCGAGTACTCAGCACTGTATAGACTAGGATAAACTCTCAACTAAGTCAGATAATTGTTTTTATTTTACTTTTTAGATAACATGAATATACAGTAATAAATTGTTAAGTCTGTCCTGAAGAAGGTGCCTAAAAGATCTCAACGCACCGAAACGCGTCGACAAGGGACTACCCGCAATAGTATACTTTATTTTAATATGAAATATTTTATTGTATGATGATATTGTTTTAATTTTTCCTTTCGGGCATAAAAAGAATAGGATTAATTTCTGTATTAGATTAGGGGATGCTCGAAAATTATATGTTGGACATTAAATGTTGTGTAATGAATTTTATATGATTGATTTTAATTCTAAAAAAATAAAATGTTGAGAGAAATGATTCATTCTTGAGTTTTGTAATACCAAATACCTATATCGTTTATCTGCACACCAGGAATTTAAAACCTGTGAGTAAGACCAATTGGTCATAAACCTTAAAACTGAATAACACAGAAAGGAATTTGTTCTAGTTACTGTTTGTTTACCCAGTCCTTTCTGGTCTTCTGGGACACTCTCTTATTTTTAAGAATAATGAGAAGCCCACACTGGATTACTCATGTGGCCGGAAGACCCAGAGCGGTCTTCTACTGTTTATTAATCTCCTTGGGACGACCCCGCCTTGAGGAGTGTGTGCGTTGGCAATACTGCAGTGGAGAGCCGGGATGGCGCTCCACATCCCTCCTTTTCTTTATACACTAATAATCACTTTAAATACATATTCAAGATAAAATGCACACAAAGTCTCTAAGCCGCTGGCTGGGCGCAGGGTTCAGCCGAGACCATGCCTCTGGCTCCGGGAGTTGGAACTGGCCTCTGCTTCCGCCGGCGGCATGTCATTGGCACACTTTGGGTGTCTTGACTTGACATGCTTTGGGCTTGCGCGGCTGCGCCAGCCTGTGTCTCTTCTGTGTCTCTGCTGGGAGTTGGTGCGAGTAGCAACCCACCACTCTGGGTGTTCTCGGCTTCCTCCAGCTCAACGCGTCCCTCTTGACCCGGGGAAGGTCCAGGCACTTTCTTGAAAAAAGACACGTTCCGGGTGACCACCTGCGCTGAGACAATGGTCCCTTAGACGCAGATGACGTTCCACACTTCGGCTTCATATGGGGTCCAGAACTTCCAGCCAGGGTCTGTCCTTAACTACCACATATTTGCCTACGCACAGTGGAGGTGTCTTGGCACCTCTGGCAAGGCTTGTCTTATGGATCATCTTCTCCCTTCAGGCTTTCAGAGCCATGTTGTCTCTTTCCGGGGGACTCCATGCGGGATCAGTCAGGATACTGTCCTGTGGGGCTCGTCTGAAAAGCAGGTGCGATGGCGCACAGTGAGTGGTGCTGTGGGGGTCTGTCGATATGCATCGAGGAACTGGTGTAGGGATCTTTCTGCATCCTCTACCCTTTCCACTGAGAGTCCTCACAAAGCGCTCAACTTCTCCATTTGCTTGCTGCCACTGCGGGGTGATCTTCCGGTGTCAAATGGCTTTCCTCCCTGGAACGGGGACCCATTGTCGGAAATGATCTCCTCGAGGAGGCCCAGCAGTGCAAATGTTTTATCGAGGACAACTTTGACCTGGGCGAATGCTGTAGACTTGACCACTTCCACCACAGGGAATTTTGAGTAAGAGTCCATTAGCTCTAGAGTGCTGAAGTCAATGCTGACTCATAACCAAGATGTTCCGCTGGGTTCTTCCATAATGACTGGGGTTGGGGCACAGTCACTACCTGTTATCGTGCATAAATGGCAATTCTGGATTTTCCCTTCCACCATGGGGTCCATGCCAGGGAACCACACTTTGCAGCGCAGATGTGCTTTGGTTTTAGCCATTCCTTGGTGCCCGACACATGCCAGTCCAACAACTTGGTCTTGCAGCTTCCTCGGGACCACAATGAAATGGCCTCGCTGCACAACGCTGTGGTCCCTTTCGCTGAGTTCACTGCAGACTCTCCATAGTTGTTGTCTCTCCTGCTGGTCTTCTACGTTGAGCGCATGTGCACCATCTAGGAAGCGCTCCATCCTCTCGTGAGCAGAGCTTCCTTGACCCTTGTTAGGGTTTCATCTACTGTGATGGTCAGTCCAATTTCCTCCAGCATCGCTACCTTGGGAAATGCCTCCTGGGTGACCATTCTGATGAGTGCCTCAGTGTGCTCTTCTTCTGAGCATGGGAGGTGACAATGAGTCGTGTCCGGGTGTCTTGAGAGATAATTGCCGGGTTGTGGGCCCCTGGGTGGAACATGACCCCGAACTTGTAGGATTGTAGTTGAACTCCCCACCGTTCTATCTTGGGAGGTGCCAGTCTCGATGTTCCTGCAAACAAAGGGATTAACGGCTTGTGGTCTGTTACTACTCAAAACTCCTGCCCATATAGTTACAGGTGGAAGTGCTGGCACGCCCACTTGATGGCCAGTGCCTCTCACTCTATCTGGGCGTATCTTCTTTAAGGGTCCAATAGGGCACGGCTGGCATACGCAACAGGCACCCACGTGTCACTGCTGCACTCCTGAGGAGGATGGCTCTCAGTCCAATGGGACTTGCGTCTACGATCAGCTTTCCAGGGTGAAAGTAGGCCATGACTTGTTTGTCCATTAGGGGTGTTTTGATGGCTTGGAATACAGCATTTTCTTCTTTGGTCCATGCCCAGGTGACTCCGGTGTGTGTGTGGTTCAGATAGAGAGGCCAGGTTTGGTATACACCTGCCACAGTAGGTGGCCATCCCCAAGAAACGGCAGACTTCCGTAGGTGTGGTGGGAGTCTGGGCAGACCGTATGGCAGTAGCTTTCTTGGGGTCCAGTCTTAGCCCTTCTCTCGATAAGACATAGTCAAAGAAGTCGATTGACTCTTGGTAGAAGGAACACTTTGCTCTGTGGAGGATGAGGCCACTGTCTGCCAGGTGTTGAAGCGTAGCTCGCAGATGCGTGTGGTGTTCTTCCAGTGTCTTTGAAAACACCAGGATGTCATCGCTGAGGTTGATGACTCCTTGTAAGCCAGATAGGGTTTCCCTGATGGCATTTTGGAAGACCTCGGCGGCCGATGACACCCCGAAGCTCAGCCTCTTGTACCTCCTGAGGCCCATATGGGTGGAGAACATGGTGATACATTGGCTCTCATGTTAGAGCTCCAGCTGATGATACCCAGCATTTAGGTCTAGCTTTGAGAACCACATGCCCCCATGGAGGTCTGCCACAATGTCGTCCATTGTGGGAATCAGGTGTCGCTCCCTCTCGATGACCTTGTTGGGGAGGCGCATGTCCACTCACAGCCGGATGGCCCCCTGGCTGTTTGGGCTTTAGTGCAATAACCAGCGGCGACACCCACGGGGTGGGGGACACACACCCGTTCAATGACGTCCAGGTCCACTAGCTCCTTCAGTTCAGCTTCTACCTGTGGTCGTTAGTGGGAAGGCAGTTTCCTGTGCTTCAGGGCTGTTGGTCTGATGGATGAGTCAATATGAAGTCTGACCTGCTTTCCCTTGAGCTTGCCCAGACCCTCAAACAGTTGTGGGAATTCCTGCAGGATGGCATCAGCATGGGAGTCATGTATCTGGTTTGCAAAGAAAACGAGGCCTAGGCCTTCTGCTGTGTGACAACTGAGGAGAGTTCCTTTCTTCCCTTCAGTGACTTAGAACCTCGCTCTTGTCATGTGCCTGTTGCTGGTGACTTCTACTTCCATTGCTCCTCTTAAGGGGAGAGGGTGTGTCCTGCTGTAGGCATATATTCTTGCTTTTGTGGGAGTGATTGGGGGTCGTGGTGACAGTCGCTCGTATTCCTCTGAGTCTATGACATTCATGGACTCCCCCGTGTCGATCAGCGCTTGTTCAGTGGATCTGGCCACTGTGAGGGTCCACCTTGGGGGAGGCCGCTTTTGCTTGTCGGAACTGCTCACAAATGATATGATGAACACGTCTTCATCATCGTCCACTGTGTCAAAATGGTCCCCTGTGTCATGCTCTTGTTCTGGACGTGAAAGTCGTCAATCGACAGCTGACGAATGCGCGCCGTGACTCTGCGTGGCTTGGTGGATGCAGCTGGAACCTGCCACACCTACGTACTCTCGCAAAGTGATTTTGATTTCCACACCAGGAACAGACTTTCCCTCTTGCCAAACAGAGGCCGGTTGGGGGGTGGTTGGCCCCACAGTCCCCGCTGGGCCTTGGTGGTGTTGCGAGTCGAGTTTGGGGGTCTGTAGACAGCTTCAACACTCTCTTCCTAGATCTGGGCATTCCGAGGGGCATGCAACGCGGTGGCTCCTCTGTTGAGGGTGACTTCCATTTTGCCTGCTCAGCCGTCTGACAGCTCATGGGACCGTGCAAGAACGAGGATGTCGTCCATGGAGATTCACGGTTGTTGGAGGATCAAACGCCTGAGTGCCCTGAATGGCACCCCTGAATGATCTGGGCCCTTATCTCCTCTCTTTAGTCAGTGAAGGTGCACTTGCCTACGAGCGACCTTAGTGGTGTGTAAATCATGTCCATTAATTCAGTTTCAGACTGCTTTGCCTGCCGGAATTTGAACTGCTCAAAGTCAGGATTGAGTTGAGGGTCAAAGTGTCGATTTAGGGCTGTGACCGCAGCCTCATAGTCCTCCTCGTTCCCTGTGTTGGGGAGTGTCTGAGACAGGTCTGCCCCCATAGTAGATTAGCAGAGATCTCTTCACCGCCCCATCTGTCTCTCTTGTGTCTCTGAAGTAATGGTTGAGGCGCCCCAACCAGGCTTTCCAGCGTGGGGCCTCTGTTGCATTGTCAGCAATTTTGCTGAATGGAGGTAGCTGGGTTATCGTGGCCTGGTTGTAGACTTGAGGTGGTGCTGCAGCACGTGCCTGAGGATCTCCCTCTCCTGCTTGTGGGCCAGCCGCGCCTGCCTGGGGCTGTGTGCTCATGACTAGTGGCTATGTGGTTTGTTCTGCCTGGTCGCGCTGGTGTTTGGTCTGCTTTCCGATGGCTCTCTTCCCCCTTTACTTCTTGCTGCTTGGGTTGATGCAGTTGGGGGCTTGGTGTGTGTAGGCTCCCTTATGGCTGTTGATTTTCTTTTCCCCCTTTTTTAGGCCACTGAACATTCCCCTGTGTGCACACTGAGGCCTGCTGTGGTCCTCCTCTTTTACAACCTCAGCTACATGGCAGGGACCGACTGTGTGGGTCTTTGGGGGCACTTGGCAGACTGTATGCTCCTCAGGCGCATGCATGTGACCGGTGGGTCCTAGCGCGCTCAGCTTTGCTCCTGCACTCTGCTCCAGGTGTTCCTGCGCCACACATGCAAGCTGCTCTCGACCGGCGCGTGCTAGCCATGAGAGATTGAGGGGCTGCTGGATCCACGCGCAGGCGACCCCTCCCGCTGACCGTGCCTGCCTCGCTCTGCACTTGAGGCACACGCGTGGTGCTTCGGGCACGCTGCAGTCTTCAGCCCTGTAGGTGGCAAAAGGAGGGGCGGGGTTGTCCCGCTGGCCCGATGTGCTCTGGGGAAACAGCGGAGAAGCAGCCACCGACAGGATGCACACCTGAGCGATGTGCAGTGCGCATTGTGCAGGATCTGCTCCAACGTATTCCCGGTGAGTAGGCATGGCAGGGGTTCAACACCAGCCTCGTCCCCAGTGTAAAGTGGCCTGCTCTTCCGCTTGGGCCCACCCGTAATAATGAGAAGCCCACACTGGAGTACTCGTGTGGCAGGAAGACCCTGAGTGGTCTTCCGCTGTTTATTTATCTCCTCGAAACGCCGGACGTGCCCGTCCAATGATTGTGTGCTGTGGCAACACTATAGTGGAGAGCCCGGGTGGCTCTCTACAGTCTAATGTTAATGTATATTTTGAAAACATTGATGTCGCTTGCAGAGACTATAGTAGCAATAAGACAAAACAATCATGGTGGTAAATGTGTCCGTTCGACCATCATTTTGAATATATACCTACAGTACTAAAAGCAATAAAAAGATGTCCGCCCAGGCAGGTAATGGATATGATGGAAACATCCATGCATGTCTGCACACTTTCTATGAAAGAAACAGAAACATCTAAAATATAAATAGAACAATCTGAACCTGTAGTAAAAAGAAAATTGAAGTCTAAAGGCATTTCTGAGTATGTCCCACTTTCTGAGAAAGCAATGGAAAAATCTAAGCGATGGAAATAGAAGAGTCAGGAGACACATGATGGAAATAGTAGAATCTGAAAGGAAATGGTCATCGTATTTTATGACATTACTGGAATAACTCTCAAAATAAACAATAAACATAAGGTGTCCAAGTGTTTTTGCAACTACTTGTTGAAAATGTCTAAACTAAGCAACCATATAGAAGTGTAACTATTATGAATGGGTTTGCTTAAGCTTGATTATCACCACTTCAATGCAGAACAGAAGAATATGCTAGAAACATGCATTCGAAAGAATGACAATTATTCAATTGGTGGAAGTTTCAAAACACATTCTCACATCGAAATGAAAAGGTATCTACATTGATAAGCAAAGGAATCGCAACAGCCCTTTGTTTTGCACTGGGTGCACAGTTCCTTATTAATATATTTTGATTTTTGTTTTTACTTGGCGCGGGTTCCATTCTGCCATATTCCCATTCTGATCACATTCTTTGGATGCTGCATTAATTATTAAATCACATTTTCCAACCACCAATAACTGGCCTTTTTTAATTCACTTTTCATGGCCTCTATTTTAGATGATTTCACCTATTGCCATTGCCCCCTTACAGTTTTGGCATCATGAGATGATTTTCCTGCATTGGTTATCTCAGATTACAGGTGGTGCAAAACTCTGGTGTAAGGCCAATTATGGATTTAGGAAGATAAGGACTTCACTCAGACACCCCCTTTAAACTTCATCGATTAAAAGTGGAGGACAGGATTACATTTAATTTGTGACTTGTAATGATATGGGTATGTCTGTCTCAGGGCCATCTTATTATTATCTATGTAGTAAACTCCTCACAATTAAAACAACTATCAGTTCGGGTCTCTTGTGGTCTTTTAGTGTAAAAAAAAATTACTATTATATGAGGTAGGAACTTTTCTGCTCTGGACCCAAAAGAGGGGTTGTAGCTTGCTCAAGACCTACCCTCCTCACGAATGATCCCTCCTTGCAATTGACTCCCCAGCGCCTAGAGATATTTCGGCACAGAGCTCTGTAAATGTTACCAGTTACTGACTTATTTCTCAATGAACTTTAGATGACTAAAAAGCAGTGCACAGCGCCTACCAAAAAACTTTGAACTAAATAAAATAATGTAACAAGTTCAATTTCAATAATCCTTTATTCGGTATTTCAGAAACACCATAAAAGTTCATATTTACACAATAACAGGGACAATAAAAAATACAGTTCATAAACATCACATACCCACTGCAGAATACAATTTAAAAAGTGATTAACAAGAGATTCAGTCAACACAACCCTCTTGTAATGTAACAAGTTCAAAGGGGCAAGCGGTAGTACGTTGAAATGAATAATTTTGCTGTCCAGGCAGACTGCAAATTTTAGGGAATACGGCGCCATTATGTTTTGAACTAAGACCATGCCAGCAGTGTGTACCTGCATTTGTTTAAAAATAATTCTGTTCTTCCACCATAAGCATAGAGTAATTTCAGCCAATCGTGATTTGCACCACCTTGGAGTAAGGGGTTTTGGACATCTTTGTTCAATTGCTTTGATGTGCCGCCTGATAGTAGTTTCGCAGCATATCTTCTGCTTTCAGATAGTTTTTTTTTTTTTGCTCCTGCTTGCAATTAATATGCCGATGATATCAAGATAGGCATTCTTTTATGAAACCGTTTCAGAAGTTTGATCAAACACTGATATGACAAAACCAATTCTCCTCAGTAGAAGAACATTGAATACAGAGAGTGAACAAAGGGTACTGATTCTGAAATGGGTTTTACTGCGGCTGTGACATTGTTTCTTTATCTGTTAGAAAGTAATTTGAGGCTTTTACATTTTGCAACTATGAGAATAATTTGCTTAGAAAGGTTTGTTTCTCTCTCTCAGTCTTTGTTAATTTGAGTTAAAAGAGACAAAGTCCATAATTATCTTTGCAATCTTTTTGGAAAAATGAATAGATTGTGCAATAGCTTTACAATCCCTTTCGCCTCCCAGGTAAGGTACAAGTAGTTGCTATGATGCCATTGTTAAATAACTACCTTATGCATCAAGCAAGGTGTCTTGCATGTCATATACCTAAAATGATACAATATTTGCCACTGTAACATTGTTTCTCCGTCAAATTATTAGCTAATTTATTTTCTTTTTTTAAAAAGACATAGACACAATATTTGCATGTAGCACTTAAACAATAAGAATACTCAGTGCCTGGGCGATTCATACAAACGCAGTGGCATAACATTTGCTGACAGAGCTCCCACAGTGTGGGGGGCCCCTGGGCTCCAGGGGACCCCCTCTGGCACTTTGCATGGGCAGCGGGCCCCTGGCCTGAGAGCTCTTGACTGGGTCCGGAGAGGCTGGGGGCAGGAGAGGGGAGAGCAGGACCTCCATGCACTTTGCAGAGGGTCCCCTCAAGTTTCGTTACGCCACTGTATAAACATTCCACTCACCAGGAGTGGCAGGGAACATTCTACGTGCCAGGCTGTCCCAGTGTGATACGTCACACTCCTATCTTTGTGGGAAAGCGAAGTAACACGTCTGGTAGAAGAAGTGAAGGTTGCTGTGGACCTTTTGGCTACTAAGACTGTAAATGGTGTCTGCCCCTCCTATTAAGACTATCCAGTCCACGTTAAGTTTATTTTTAAAAAAAGGAACTGGGATATGAACGAGATGAGATGGTTAGCAAAGGTGCCGTAGCTCAAACACCCAATTCGAAGGTGGAATTTGGTAGTGATGTGTTTGTAGTAAGGAAAAAGAAGACGCTGACAGAGTCCATTTTCAGCCTTTGAATGGATATAAGCACAGGGCACAGATTACTGTTCTTTAAAATTGCGTCAAAGGTAGAGACAAATATGTGCCATATCTATGATATGGTGCATTTGCTCTCTTCCCCAGTGCTGTCAGTAGCGTAGCATGGATACCATGGGCCCTGGTGCAAGTAAAGAAAGCAGCCCCTTTGACTGCTATTGGGGTAGTAAAGTTCAACAACTTTCAAAGTTCAATGTACTGCTTTGGGGCTCTGGGCTCCAGTACCACTGTGCCGGCTGCACCAATGGAAGTGACGCCCCTAAGCACTGACCACCTTTTGGCAGCCATGCGCCACAGCTCAACTGTGTGTGCATGATCTCTGAAGCATTGGTTTTGTACCTTCCAGTACAAAAACCGTGCTTCAAGACTTCACACTTTGCATGTGTTCTGTCCAATGCAGCACACGTGCAAATTGGAAAACCATGGAGAAATGAAACCTATATCCTTGTTTTGCCTGCCTAGAGGAGGAGGCATACAGTTTTGGCACACATTCCTGTCCACCAATATTTGTGGATAGGAATTTGGATCACAACCCATGAGTGAGAAGTAATTAAAAGCAGTGTGCAGCGAAACTTTGAGTCACTTTGGGATACTATCCAACACAAATCCAGATTTTTTTGGGGGATAGTAGATCCCACCCTAACACTTTGTGTTGGGGTTTGCGCCGCAAAAAATGACACCGACCTGGTGCAAAGCATTAGTAAATCTGGGTCCTGCAGCTAAGCAAAGGCTAGAAATCTGATTTTTCAAAGTGGATTTTTTGTTTGTTTACAAGACATTCTTCTCCTTCTGGACTGGATGGTAACACTAGTTCTGAAGAGGCCCTATTTATCAATTATTTGTTTTGCCTGGAGCACTTTGCGTCACTGGAATGCCAAGGACAGTGGCAGCTTTCCTGGGTGGACCATATGTTTAACTATTTAGTACATAGTCTCAAAAATGTTCAAAGCCAAGAGCTTGTGCTGTCTCCCATGAAGGTTGCTCTCATTCTCCTGCACAGGTTTATAATTGTGGTAACTTTTGCAAAGATTGCTTATCCCCACTACAACAACTATTTTGAGATTCATTGCTGATACCATCAGAGCAGCACAGACTCAAGAAACAGTTTAACACTATCTAGGTGGACATTTTTTCAAACTTTTAAAGGACCTGATTTTCTAATAAGAAATCTTAAAGGAGGATATTTCTTTATTCATCTTTCATTCAGACCTTCTCATACATATATTCAGTCATTCACACTTTTGCTACACTACAGAGTTCAGTAACGCCTGAATGAATGTAATCTTCATAAATGGCTCTGCAATGTCGACAAAAATTCCCTGCATGAAAATTCTAGGGGTAAGCTACTTAGATGACTAGAGAATACAGAGGCTTGAAACATGAGCGCACACCTCGGGTTCCTTCTAAATTTGGTAACATAAGTTGGTTGATGCATAATGTGAGACTTACAGTCATATGGGGGTGAAGTGGACTGCAGAAGAATGCTCTTGGTGCGTGGACCGACTAACTTCTGGAAGTTCGAAATCCAGGAGAATCACAATTATAGCAAGGGTCATGTGGGAATGTTGGTTGAGCCTACGCATTTTGGTGAGTAGAGAATATCGTTCAGAATGTCCATCATGGCTGTTGATTTATGTCATCTCTATGAAGCTAGAGACTGGAAATAGAACCCAAAGGTTTTCTATCTTGTGTATAAGAAATGTGGCCATTTTGAGGTGGATATTTGTGCATCTTCTCATGCTACTTAGCTCCTAAAGTACTTTTGTAAACAGCTGGATCTGGAGGCTTTCACTTGTGATACCTTTTGTCAGGATTGAACAAGCATTTCTTATGTATGCTTTCCTTCTGTTTGTGACCACCTGAAAGAGATATCCTTTATGTTTGAAAGTGCACGTTCACAGTTATGTTCAGTCGTAACAAGCTTTCTCTGGTGTGGTTGACCACTCTGTTAGAGTTGGTGGATGACAATTTCTTTTCTTCTGTCCTTTTACCTAGATCTTTTGTGGGATTCTGGGATTCAGAGAGTTATTGATGTGATATGTTGTTCGACAAGTATGTACCTTTAGTTGACTTGATAGGTTAGAGGACCTTCGATAAGAGACTTCTATTCTTGTATAGATGTGTTGGGTTGCTAGTACAAATAACACGTCTAGTATGTGTGGCCTCCCCCAGTTTGTTGGTGCAAGGGAAGCACTCTAGATCACACTGATGTGCTTGTGATGTAAGTGGTCAACTTTAAAGCTTCTTTACTAATAAAAGGACAAAGATTATAGAACTACTAATGCTTGCAAATCTGCTGCTGTGACCATCATTCAGCTGATCAAACGTTTATCAGTTGGTTGCAAGCCTCTCATATGTTGTCTGACAAAGGGAATCAGAATTTGCAGTCAACCTTTAACTAAATACCATTCTATTTGGGATGTCAACATAGTGCTTCTATTTCTTTCTCTTTGTACCAAGTAACATTTACCTCCGAAGCATGTTTTGATATAACTGGCTGCCTCTGAACATCAAGATCTCTACACATGAGGATGTGCAATAAATTATCATGAGAGGAACAGAACATAGACCTCTTTTTGTTCAAAAAATGACCAGCTCTATGAAAGGTTTGATACCTTCACTCCTAAGTGAACATTTATGTATCCCATTGACTCAAAACATCTACAAACTGTAGACCGTTTTCAGTGCCAGCCCTGCTAGGTGGGAGCATAACCTCTTGCTGGAGACCCACATATATTCGTCTTTTGTGTTCGAACAATGACATATAGAATGTTTACATCAAGTGAAATGCTTGACAATACTCCATGCTATCAACTTTTCCACCTTTTACATGAAACTTATAGAGCATGTTTTGCATAACCTTTGCACACGTTTTAAACAGGCACGTGACAGAGCGAAAAAATTAAAAAGTTAATAAAGACACAAAGGTGAGTATGATACATTGTGTATTTCCTGCCATAGCAAACTAAACTTTCATAACAGGTAACTGATTTCAGCAAGGTTTGGTAGATCATAAGAAATATTATGTTGTTATGGGATTAGTGACATGATAACGAGACAACAAATATCGATTCACATAATTATCTAAAATGTAATATTGTTATCAAAAATATCGACTCCCTATGCATAACTATAAAAGTAATTTATGTCAGACATACATATTGATAACAAAAATATCTAAATCTGCATATATATTGAAAACAAATGTATTGGTAACACAAATATCATGACTTATAAATACACGTTCTATGTCAAAAATATCGAAAACAATAATATTGACTACATATATCATTAAAAAAAATCTGATTAAAAATTACTACAATCACATTATTTAAACAAACAATATACCCTAAAAGTATAACATATATATATATATATATATATATATATATATATATATATATATATAAAAATAAACAATACTACTTCAAATCACCAAAAATATAACCTTAAACAATATGAACGTAAAACACCTCTAAACTATGTATTAAAAATATTTAAAAATCATTTAAATGCAATAAACATGTATATTAATAACGATATCAATTCTTGTCTCAACACAAATAAATATACTATTAAATAAATAAACGTATATTGTGACAAGCTGGTCTGGTATATGATGTCCACTTATGTAAGTGGGCACCTTGCACCAGTCCAAACAACCAATATGGTGATTTAAGAGGTCTCAGACAACCCTGGAAAGCTATCCAAGTGGTAGCTGTGGAGAGCAGCCTTCAGGCTTAGTCTTGAAGGAGTGTAAAGCAGCTTATTTGACCAGAATGCAATCTTATAGTATGGATTAAATGAAAAGAGAACCACACAGTACTTATATAAAAATATGTATTGATTATATAACACTATTTAGTACATTACAGTATCTCCCACACAGAGATACACAAAGCACTCAATACTTTAGAAAAGAAATCACAGTAAATAGCACTAATACACAGTTCGCCTTGGGGGCGGGAGCAAACCATATACAAGGAAAGTGGTATAAGAACCACGACTCGAGTCAGGACAATGTCAAGAGGACGTAGAATTGAATTGCTGGGACCCCAAGGAACCACCCAAGGTGAGTAGATAGGGACCCCACAGAGAACGTTTGCAGTGTGTGAACATGACCAGTGCTCCGTACAAGTCTATGTGCAAGCCGCGGTTGGATTTTTAAAGATTAAGGACCTTTCCCAGTGGACCCTGAAGAAACCCTGTGAAAGACAGAAGGTTGGAGAGCCACCCCACCTGTGGATACTGTGGTACCCAAGTTACCTATCCCAGGAAAGCCGGGGCCATAGGTGTGAAGTGGTGTCGGAAACTGCTGTCGAATCCAATAGAGGACTTCAGGAAAGTGCCGCTGCTGGAAGAGGAGAAAGTGTCCAGAGGAATCAGAGGGGACAGAATCTGGGTCACTTGAGAGTGACCAGGGGCTCGGGTGACGAATGCCCACAGATGTCGGGTGCCTCAGGATAGATTTCGATGACCTTGACTCTGCATCTGTGGGGGCAAGGTGATGGTGAGGACACCCAGGAGCTGGATACAAGCTGTCCCATGAAGTATGTTAAGTACTGAGGGGCTGGTATCTGGTAATGCACCAACAAGCCCTGGCAAAAGCAACCCATGCAGGAAGTCAAGAAGTTTCAGGAAGAGGGCCTGCAAGGTCCAGGAGACTCACCACATGCAGGAGAGTCAGGGAAAGCCCATAGCATTCAGGGGAGCCCAAATAAGTTGTAGTTGACCCTCCACAGGACCCACAGGTTGAAGACGCGGGAGTCGCAGAAGGACCTCTGGCAGCTTTACAAAACAACAGACTACAGAGCACACTGTGCATTGTGGTTGAAGATCTTTGCAGGCAGGGGAACATGGCGGCGGGTCAGTCTGCGCCGTGAGTTCCTCTCCACCTCCCGGCACCATTGGAAAAGATTTCTGAGCTTAGCTACTTACGGAAGGCGGCAGTTCGTTGAGGGCTGCCTGGAGTTTTTTTGTGCTCTTTTTGGTGATTCTGGTGTCTTGTTTCTCCCCATCCATCTGTTTCTCACTGCTCTGGGCATTCTGCATTCCGCGGCTGTGGACTGCTGGTGGGGGCGGCGTTTGAGCGGCTTGCAGCTGCTGGGTAGGTGGGCTGGTGGGCTGGCCTTGAACGGGGATCTGGATCCGGCTCGGATGAGCGGGAGCTCCACGGATTGTTACGGAGGAGGGCGGCTGATTCAATCAGCGTTTGGGATCCGCATTGACAGGCGTGCAGCTGCAAGGATCTCGCTGTGTGGAACTCCAGGTAGGATTAGCAGATGCAAAAAGACACCCACTAGTAGGTATGTTAACAAGGATAAGGTAGAGCTTGGATTTAATAAATCGAGTAAGAGTTACTTTCTAAAAAAATCCCCGGTTGACTCACAAAACTTACAAGGGGATAGAATAGTGTCTCAACCGCTCCTGCCTTTCAGTAACTTCCTGTCCCAGCAGATTAAAATTAGCGGGTGACCTAGTTTGGTTTAGCCTATGAGCCCCAGATGAGCTAAAAATTCAAATAAAGGGGATTGTAATGCGAGCTCCCCCTCAAGTCAGCCCCCAAAGAGAAAAAGGAAAGTAAAACCAAAGATATCAGCGCTGGAACCTCCCCAAGCAGATAAAGCAGAAAAAAGGGGTTTCGCTGACAACTCAACCCCGCTTAAGTCCTCTGAGTTATTGGAGAGCCGGCATTCACAGGCAGTAGCAGAAGAGAAAGCCATAACCTCAGTGCATCATACTATTATACCTTGTGTAATAACATTTTTAACCTGGCTGAGTACTTGGAGGCTTCCTCTTCTATCGCCTCCTTGGTTCCTACGTCATGGAACCCCCCCATTAAGAAACCAAGCAAGAACTTAAGGGGGATTCAGCAAGTCATCTCGTCTTCGCGACAGCTGAAAGAACCTCCGATACTCAAGATTACGCCATCTTTAAGATCTTATTTTAAAGTACAGGAAAAAAACACAACAAACCCAACAAATCGCTGCCTTGTGACTGGACGAGCCAAAGTCTTCTATAAGTAAGGGGAAGGGGAAGATATTGCCAACTAAGACACTAAAGTTATCAGAGGCGAAAATAAGCACAATGAAAACTATTCCGGTTCCCGGTGAGGCAGAATTCGCCAACATTACAACTGCTAATAGGTTTGAGGTATTAGGTGAAAATGGCTTGGAATCTGTCTCTGACTCTGACACCTCTAACTCCACTCTTTGGTTATACCATCAGTGTCAATTACCCCCGACCATCGAAATCTGGCACAGATGTTAGATGCCTTATCTTTGGCAATTCAGAGTAAGTTTGCCATCTCAGAGATGAATCAGGCTAAAATACAAGAGTCATGTGAATCTTTAGAAGCCAAAATGTCTGCAATTACCGAAAGAATATGCATATGGAAGCCTCAATAGAAGCCTTGAATAAACAAGTTGAACTGAATTGCACTGAGATTCTGGCATTAAAAAAGGGAGAAAAGGACATGCTGGATAAACTGGAGACCCTAGAAAATAATGCTAGGCGTAATAACATTAAAACGTTGAATATCCCAGAGGGTGAGGACATTAACACCTAGCTCATAAATTTGTTAAAAGAGTTTATCCGCGCAGTGGATGTTAAGGAACTGGAATCAGACATCCAGAGAATTCACAGAGATCCTTTTTTCAAAAACCCAAACAGAAAAAATCCCCAGCGAATTCTGGTTAACTTTAAAACTTATGCTTTAAAAGAGTGTGCACTATCGGAAGCCTTAAAAGCTGGCAGCTTCATGAAAGGAGACTGGGTATTTCGGATCTTTCAAGAATTACTCAGGACAGACAATGGTAACTGGGAACATTCATGCCAATTTTAAGATCAATGGGCGCTTCTGTACAGTTGAGGTTTCCTACCCTACTTAAGGTGTTGTGGAAGAGCAAAATGTCTCATTTCAGAGACCCTAAGGAGGTAGGGACCTTAATTGATCACATTAAAGCTCAGGGATTATTTTGCATGGAAGTTTGTTATATGTATTGGTTTGCCGGGTGAGTGGGTAGTAAGCTCACAGGGGTTAGTTTACATCAAACCCAATGTGGTTTATGGGGGTTCCCGGGGGAGGGGACACATGAGAAGAAAGTAATGTTAGTTATTCACTGGTTGGGGAGCAAAATAGGGTGAAAAAAAGAAAAAGTCCTCATATATACATTTTTGTTAAGGAAGTTGTTAACCAGAAAGGAATAGCCTTCAACCAGGGTGCGCTCTCCTGGTCTAAAGATAAGGTGCGTTGGTTTGGCTTAAATGACTGAAACCAGAATTTGTACATGGGAATATTAATGGCCTAAGGGTAGCGAGTAGACAAAGGAGGATTTTTCAATACCTAAGTCAAGCTGATTTTGATATTATGATTCTACAAGAAATTCACCTCACAGTCGAGGAATAGGAGGTGGCGGTCGCTAAGCAAAGATGGATTGACTACTCTCTTCATAACACGCAAACCTATTGTACGAAAGGTGTGGCTATTATTGTAAAAAAAATCTGCCAAAGCAATCTTGGATTCCTCCAAGATAGACAATAGGGGGTGCTGGATTATAACGGACATTAAAATACGAAATGAGTGGGTGGTTCTGGTGAGATACTCTGGCCCAAACATAGACGATGAGTCAACTCTTAGAAATATATATAATCACTTACTTGACACTAATTTTCCGATTATCATGGGTGATTTTAATATTTTACTGAACCCCTCTCTTGACAGGTCCAAGGGAGGGAGAATAGTTCCTACGAAAATGGGCTCCTTGATCAAAGTCCTTATGGATAATCTGAATCTTGTAGATATTTGGAGAGTAAAAAATAGGACAGTAACTGGCCCTCAGAATTTTATTTTTCATAACAAAAAACACAGCCATCGTTCAAGAATTGATTACTTCTTGATAGATTCCAGACTGATAAAATATGTTAGTACAGTATCTCACATCCCAGATCATTCAGCGGTCCAGATAGATTTACAGTTTTCTGGTCAACCGGAAACAAAAAGCTGGACGTTCGATAAAGCTATTCTTAAAGATGTTTCAGTAGTTGAACAGTTAAAGATGGACACTTTGTTCTTTTTTGAAGTGATCAATCTGTCAGCTCCAATAGAGGTAATATGGGATGCCTATAAGGCATTCATCAGAGGTAGAATCATTAGCATCTCAGCTAAAATTAACAAGGAAGTTAAAGAAATATTTAGGTTATTGGAAGCCGAAATCCTTAGAACCTCTCGTAACCAAGCAGCCAATCAAAATAATGCAGAACAGAAGGAGGAAAGGTCCGAGGTACTAGCTAAGCGGCGAAATATGTCAGACTATCTCGATAGTATCACTAGAAGAAGATGGGAAGTTAGCAAACTCTCTAATTATGAATATGGAGAAGGGTGTGGGAAGCTCCTGGCCTGCAAATCTCGTGTCAATCTAACCAGAAACTTAATTAGGAGATCTGTACTACAGAAACAAGGGTGATAATCTCAGAAAGGGACAATATGGAAAAAGCATTTGAACTATTCTCTCAAGAACTGTATACTGAATACCTAGTAGTCCCAGACGTCCAAATAAAAAATTATCTGGATAAAGCTTCCTTACAGCCGCTATCTATAGACCAGGCACAACAGTTAAATAGGAAGCTCACACTACGTGAAATCAAAACTACAATAAAAAATCAAAAAAGAGGCAGTGCCGCAGATTTAGATACTATCCCCAATGAGTTCTACATTGCCCTTAATGAGACTCTTTCCCCCATTATGGAGAAATTATTTGACAGCATTTTCTCTAACAATTCTCCAATCCCCAGCTCCTGGAATGAGGCAGCGGTTTCTTTGATTTTGAAGCCCAATAAAGATTTAAAAAAATGTGAGTCCTATAGACCTATCTCCGTGCTCAATTGCGATTACAACATTTTTGCGCAAATTATAGCAGGGAGACTGAATAACTTGATGGGGCACTTAGTTCATCCAGATCAAAAGGGGTTCATTAGAGGACGTTAACTTCATGATTTAACTCATGAGCTGATAGGAGCTATCAATATCGCATCAGCTAACACTCTGCCGCTCACGATTTTTGCATTTGACGCGGCTAAAGCATTTGACCGGGTGAGCTGGTCTTGCTTACACCACATAGTCTAAGCATTTGGCTTAGGAGAAAACTTCTCAAAGATTATTAGGAACATCTATAAAACTCCCACGGCTAGGATAAATGTCCACGGAAATCTAACCAACTTACTTAGTTTAGAGCAAGGCACTAGTCACGGTTGCCCCATTTCCCCTCTCCTCTTTGATCTTTACATAGAACCTCTGGCACACAACATCAGGACCAGCGGGCTCTTTGCCCCAATTGAATTTAGGGGATGGGTAAAAAATTTGGCCTTGTATGCCCATGATCTGATGATTTTCACGAAAGAATCACCAGCGATTTTGCCAAAGTTAGAGCAACTTCTGATAGATTTCTGGAAGATATCTGGTTATTTAATTAACACGCAAAAAACTGAAATCATGTCATGGAATTGGCAATCCAGCTCGTCTTTAGTTCATCATCAAATACTTAGCCATTCAAATCACTCAGGACATTGACAAATTAGAGGTTAAAAGGTTAAAAGGAAACAGGTTAGATCTTTATTGAGATCTTGGTGCAACCTTCCATTATCAATTCTTGGCTGATCTAATCTTGTTACAATGTCTGTTCTGCCCAAAATTACATTCATCCTTGACACAATCCCTTTACTATTTAGCTCAGCCACTTTAAAAAATCTACAGTCGGACATAAATAGTTTCCTTTGGGTTGACAAAGGGGTCAGGATTGCATGGAAGAAACTAAGATGTGAGAAAGCAGCCAGTGGGAATAGCCAGCTCTGACCTCTGTTTTTAGAGCTGGGCTTTCCATTTTAAAAATATGAGATCCCTACTTCTCGAGTCCTCCTGCTTTCTGCCTTACCTCTTAGCCATGCCAAACAGTGTCCCCCAGGGAGTTTTTTTTTTATTCGGACATCCCAAGTACTTTAAAAAAGTCAAACTGTCACAGGTAGTGCTGATGTAAGTGCTGTTAAAGATAATTGTGCCAATGGATGTTGAACAATATGTATATTATGTGATTCTATGATGCCCTAAGTTTATAATAATAATAAAAAACAATATAAAACAAAGTCAAACTGAAGGTGTTACGGTCGGCCTGTGAACTATGGTTCCAGATGCGAAAGCTTTTTAGAATTCCATACTATTGCTCAAGTGCTCCTATGTGGAACTCTCTAGGTACCCCAAACTGCCTAAACGACAGCTTATCAGCCCCTCTATGGGAAAATGGCTATCAGAAATGGGGCCAATTACTGCGAGATAATAAACTATTGCCATGGGAGGAGTTTAACTCACAAACAAATCAAAGGCTATCCAGATTCAAATGTTATCAACTGTCTCGCTGGGCTGTAAATCAGGGCAAAGATGGAGTTATAATTGATGAGCTGGAGGATACGTTTTTAGTTCCTCGCCACCAAAGCAAAGTAGTGTCTAAATGGTACTGGCTTTTGATTAAAGGAGATCCCCCACCATTGCCTATGGAGGAGCCCTGGGGAAGAGAACTGCTTTCCAGCGACATTACATCTTACTGGCAAGTATATTTGTGCACTTTATGGAAGGTTGTCAAGGCTGCATCATTGAGGAGAAATCATCTGTTCACACTCCACAGAGCTTATTGGACCCCGAAGAGGCTTTCCAAGCTGTGAGGTGGAGAGAAGTTTTGTGTGAAATGTACCCTGAGGAGCGCGGATGATGTGCACATGTTCATGCAGTGTCCTCAGATCCAGGGCTTCTGGAGGCAAGTGGGTAAGACTATCTCAGATGTAATTGGCCAAGAAACCAAGGTAAGCCTGGTTTTAATTATTTTGGGAATTTCACCTGAAGACAGTACTAATAACAAACTGTCAAATGTTCAAGCTTCACTTCTGTTTGTTCTAATTCTTTTGGCAAGAAGGGACATTTGTCTAAACTGGGTTTCCCCCAATCCGCTAAAGTTTTTAGATTGGGTCACTTCTGTTAAAAGAGTTCATAAGTTGGACATGGGATGTAAGTCAAAGAAAAGAACAAGATTTTGGGGGTTTGGGAAGAGTGGGTTAACAACTTGGGTCTTGTGACTTCTTAGTATATACAAAAGTCCAATGATTATGAAACAAGTGAGTTTTTGGGTAGATGGTTTATGCAGAAACCATGGGCTCAATACTATCCTTGTTAATTCCCAAGCGTCATGCGGTCGGCGACCCTAGGAACCCTTGGGGTGTAAAGAGATTTACAGGGTTACGTGTCCCCTCTATCAGGTCCAGGAGGGTGCCATGGTACTGCTTTAAGACCACTCACTTTATTTCTTTAATGAGGACATAAAAAGGAAAACAAATCTTTGCAGGAGAAGTTGGCTGAGGTTGGGGATACTTGGAGCCCAATGCACTTGCTGCAGAATTGCCAACAAGCATTTGCACTTGCAAAAGAACGCAGTGCACAGGAGTTCGGGTATTGCAGCCCTCACGAGGGATTCTGGCATCAAACTGAGTGAGAGGGCAGCTCAGGCCTTAAGGGATGTCAAACCCCACCTCCTGTGTTGTTGAGGCCTTCGGAGTCCGTAGGAGCCCGGGATCAGCAGACCCCTCAGCAGTGTTGCGTGCCTGTAGATGCACGCGAGTGACTCCTTTACTCCAAAGGAGATTATCTTCAGATGTCTTGGATGCTCCACAGGCCCTACACGGATCCTGAATGGTTGCCGGGCACAGACGAGGCAGCAGACTGAAAGGGAGATGAAGTCAGGCCCAAACAAATTTCAGCGAAGTCCAGAGTGCCCAGTTTGTAGAAGAGCAGTGGTTTCAGTTCTGAATCTTGTCCACGACAAATCTAGGGACCTACACCCAGGTAAGCCCTTAAGTACCCTAAGGAAAGGGTTGGGAAGATCCAACTTGCACAGGCTGCAGTGGCAGGCCTGTAGTTCTATTTTGCATGATCTCTTATGGGTGGCATAATATATGCTGCTGACCATGGGAGAACTCTTGGGTACCTATGCCCTGGGTACCATGTACTACGGACTGACAAGGGTACCCCAGTATCCAACCTGGACTGTACCCAAGTACATAACTGTTGTAAATGGATGATCCTTGAGCTAGGTGTATAAAACAGGATAGATGTATTTAACTTAAGTTCCAGGTTAAGTTCATCAAGAAGATAGATAGAAATGTAAACCCCACCAGGAGCGCCCTCTCTGTCGCTCAGCCTGCCTGCCATCAACTGCCACTCCACACACAAGCCAGGCACCAAACATTCCATGATGTTACCAGGCATTCTACCACTCACACTATCTGAGCAACAGGGAAATCCCAGCCAGGGAAAAGAGAGACACAAGTCAATTATAACACATCCCTCTTCCTTAGGGAAACAACACAACTGAAGTTAAGGAAAGAAACATAAGCATGAATATACACAATGCATTCTAAAAGAAAACATTGACATTGCATTCTCAAAAATAACAACATTTGAGATTAGTCCCATCCCCCTCCCTTGGGGAAAATTAAATTAACATTGATGCCAGTAAATGGCATGTCACTCTGTAATGAGGTGGAAGGGGTGAAAAGAGGCGAGTCAGAGGCCTTGAATAATGCTCTTAAAGATGGTTTTATTTTGGTATATGATTTCCTCCTCCTGCTCGTCAGCCTCTCTCGGGCAAAGGCTGCAGGGTCCGTCTTGGTGTTTGGATGTTTGGATCCAGCCTGGGGGTGGGTGTTTGGTGCTACCGCTCCGTCCAGCAGCCGGAAACAGCTCCGTCCAACATCCGGAAACAAAGAGAGACAGATGGAGGGAGATTAGAAGGATGACCTGGGTTTGAACACGCAGGGGCCAGGGGTGAAGGAAACCGAGTGCGGAGGTGTTATATACAGGCACGGCTTGGGCCTACAGTGCTCGTGAAGGGGAGGGGTCTTTGGGACACTTATAAACTGTACAGTAACTATTTATAAGCGGGATTTAGCTCGCTAGGTAGGCTACGTCGCCCCACCCAACCCGCTACTCTGCCCCGTACCTGGTCAAGCCACGCTCCTCCCACAGGAGCGTGGCGGGGCGCCTCGTGGTGCCATTGGCCTCCTGGCTTGGTGGAATCAGCTCAGGAGTCTTCGTCGTGGCTCGTCTCGTCTTCTTCCTCCTCCTTGATGCACAGCTCCGCTCTCCTCCTTCGCTCTCCTTCGCCTTTCTCGTCCTCCGGGGAAACGCCGTCCGCCGACTTCCTGGATCCGCCTTCTTTTGTTGTGGTGACGTCTGTCAGGGGAGGGGCGTCGTCAGGCTGGAATCCCCAGTTAAAGGAGCCCTGGTTATGTACATCCTCGTAAGTCCAGAGATGATCGTTTTCCTGACGATGCCACTCCTCCTGATAGTGCAAAGCGGGTTGCTGTTGAGAAGGGACAGAAGCGGGTGAGAGGGGGGCAGCTAGCCATCAGTCATGTATATGTTCTTGTTCCCCGGAAGTCTGACCCGCTCTGTCACACACCTCCCCCCCTGGTTTCTCCCGATCGGGGAGAGGGAAGATCCCTGGACAGATAGTCGGCATTTCCGTTTTCCGAACCCTTTCTATGTTGAACCGTAAAAGAGTATGGCTGGAGGGACAAGAACCACCTGAGCACCCTTGGGTTGTGGCTTCAGTTCTTGCACATCCACCGTAAGGGAGCGTGGTCAGTATGGAGGATGAATGGCCGCCCCTCCAGGTAGTACTGCAATTTATCAATGGCCCATTTGATCGCCAGGCACTCCTTTTCTACTGTGGAATACTTGCACTCTCGGGGAAATAACTTCCGGCTAGCGTACAATATGGGATGTTCTAAACCATCATCCCCTATTTGTGACAAGACAGCCCTGATTCCTACGTTGGAGGCATCTGTGGCAAGAATTAAGGTTTTGGTGAAATCAGGAGACACCAAAACCGGGGCCGTGATCATTGTTTGTTTTAAGGCTTCTCGAGAGGGATTTTGTAACTCTCGGGGTTTGGTGTCTTTTCTTAGTAGGTCAGTAAGGGGGGGCGGCTACTTCGGCAAATCTGGGGATGAATCTCCGATAATAACCGATTAACCCTAGGTAGGCTCTCATATCTCTCTTGTTGGAGGGAAAAGGTGTCTTTTCTATGGCTTTTACTTTTTCGTTTTGTGGTGCAATGGTACCGTCTCCCAGGACATACCCCAAGTAGTTGACTCTGAAAGAGTTCCCGGTCTGCCTGGGCCGAGGAGAGTTGTCTCTCAAGGGCCCATTCGAGTTTTTCTTGCCCCTTGATAATGTGCTGGATTAGGGCATCCATCTCACTGGTACAGATGGGCTGTGTTGGAAGGGATCCCACTTCTGACACCACTCGTAATGAGGTGGAAGGGGTGAAAGGAGGTGAGTCAGAAGCCTTGAATAATGCTCTTAAAGATGGTTTTATTTTGGTATATGATTTCCTCCTCCTGCTCGTCAGCCTCTCTCGGGCAAAGGCTGCAGGGTCCGTCTTGGTGTTTGGATCCAGCCTGGGGGAGGGGGTTGGTGCTACCGCTCCATCCAGCAGCCGGAAACAGCTCCGTCCAACATCCGGAAACAAAGAAAGGCAGATGGAGGGAGATTAGAAGGAGGACCTGGGTTTGAACATGCAGGGGCCAGGGGTGAAGGAAACCGAGTGAGGAGGTGTTATATATAGGTACGGCTTGTGCCTACAGTCCTCGTGAAGGGGAGGGGTCTTTGGGACACTTATACACTGTACATTTACAAGCGGGATTTAGCTCGCTAGGTAGGCTACGTCGCCCCACCCAACCTGCTACTCTGCCCCGTACCTGGTCAAGCCACGCTCCTCCCGCGGGAGCGTGGCGGGGCGCATCGTGGTGCTGTTGGCCTCCTGGCTTGGTGGAATCAGCTCGGGAGTCTTTGTCGTGGCTCGTCTCGTCTTCTTCCTCCTCCTTGATGCACAGCTCCGCTCTCCTCCTTCGCCTTTCTTGTCCTACGGGGAAACGCCGTCCGCTGACTTCAGGATCCGCCTTCTTTTGTTGTGGTGACGTCTGTCAGGGGAGGGGCGTCGTCAGGCTGGAATCCCCAGTTAAAGGAGCCCTGGTTATGTACATCCTCGTAAGTCCAGAGATGATCGTCTCCTGACGATGCCCCTCCTCCTGATAGTGCGAAGCGGGTTGCTGTTGAGAAGGGACAGAAGCGGGTGAGAGGGGGGCAGCTAGTCACCAGTCATGTATATGTTCTTGTTCCCCGGAAGTCTGACCCGCTCCGTCACACACTCAAAATTAGAAGAAAAAAAAAACGGGTAAACATCCAGAAATGGGGTGCTCAGCTCCCACAAACTCCATGTAATAGGATACATATGTACCTATGATCAAGCACTGGGACACTCAGGTCCCAAAACCTCTTAAAATTGAATTGGGGCACTTAGCTCCAACAACCTCACCGCAAAGGGTACACACCACCCCATAACCTCACAGTGACAGGGTACACACCACCTTGAAAAACAGAACTGGGGCAATAAGCTCCCCCAACCTTAACATAAAACTGGACTGGGGCACTTAGCTCCCACAAGCTCAACATAATCATAACAGGGTACCAGAAAGCACACAAAATGTTAGTAAAGGCAAAAAGCGCAGGATACATATAATGAGGATGTAACCCCTCCCTAATAACAAAACTCACTACCCTGCAGCCACCCCACAAAACAATATCACAACAAAAAAAATGGCAAAAATGAAGTGTCTTTCTCCGGTGAGGGAACTCTCATCCGAGTTTCCACGTGACTTGAAGCTCTTGTTAATCGCACCCGATCCTTCAGTAAAGTTCAATGTCCAAGGTCTTAAATGACGATAACACGACCTCCCAAAGTTTCCAGCTCACTTGAAGCTCTTGTTACTGGCACTCGATCCCCCGGTGCTCTGAAGAAAATTGTAATCCAATTCCAAGGCACATGCCTCCGTGCATCGTAGAGCTTTCAAGGAAAAGCAACCATAGTATAACTTCTCAAGTTAGCATTCAGATATTTCAACAGTCTTCAGAAAAGTTCAGTTCCATGTGCCATGCTCTCAATCCTCTCCCCTGAAAAGAAAATGATGATGGAACTCCCGTCACCGAAATAGCTCTGTGAGAAACATCAGCTGAAACGAGCACCAAATTCACATTAGATTTTGAAAATGATGCTTGGTTGGCTAAACGGGAAACCATGCAGGTGTGAAACGCCAGCCTCAACATGGCGGCACGCAGCGCACGCTGCACCATGTGGCTCTCGGCACGCCAGAGCTGGAACAGCGTCAGTGAGCGACGTAGAAGTGGCCAACCCTCCAACGACGTCAGAAATGCCATGGAACTGTTCCTCGCGGGAGACACAGCAGGTAAGTTTAATGCGCATTACTTAGCTTGCGCATAGTTTTAAAAGTAAGCGCTACAGTTAAACTGCCACAACAGCGCAAATCAAAAAGAAACAAATAATCACAGTTATTGTAAAAAAAATATATATATATATATACTCCACTGGTAGACTCCCACAAAAGCGTGAGAGCAGCGCCATTCTTCCCAACAGTAGGTCAAAAGTGCCGATTTCCTCAAGAGTTGATCATCATTTGTGACCGCAAGATGCCTGGACTGTCAAGATGTAGTCTATTCACTGCCGATCGCTGGCAATTATCATATTAAGTGCCTACCAACCTCTGCTTATTGTAAATGTAACGGGTCAGTTGAGTGCCAGTTCCTTTCAATAAACATCACTGGTGTAATTTCCAAACACCAGTTAGTACTGTTAATTCAGGTCAATAGGAAGACTCACAACAACTGTATTAAGGTCAGCAGGGCAACAGAAAGGTAGCAATCTGCACGGTAGCTTGATGAATACAGGCAGTAGGGAGTCAAACACCTTGGGCTGCAGGCTGTCCAGATGACAAAGTGGTGGGGTTAAGCAAGGCGTTTCCTTTTCTTAAGATAATCGTAGTTCCAATATTTTTAGTAAGGTCCTTAGTTCCAGTAGGTTCTTTTAAACATAATCTCTCCTCAATGCTGTAGGTTCTTTTCAGTAGTACCAATTCCTTTTCACTTTGTAGGCTCCTTAGTTCCTTCAGACATAGACACTTTCCTTCATGCGTAGGTCCTTTAAATCGTCGTCAAAAATGTTGTAAATGGATGATCCTTGAGCCAGGTGTATAAAACAGGATAGATTTATTTAAATTAAGTTCCAGTTTAAGCTCATCAAGATAAGATAGATAGAAATGTGAGGAGTGTCCTCCCTGTCGCTCAGCCTGCCTGCCATCAACTGCCACTCCACACACAAGCCAGGCACCAAACATTCCATGATGTCACCAGGCATTCTACCACTCACACTATCCGAGCAACAGGGAAATCCCAGCCAGGGAAAAGAGAGACATAAGTCAATTATAACAATAACATAACAGTTTAGGGAGAAAGCAGATAGACTGGGGTCCTGATTAGCAGGATCCCAATCAGAGTAGTCAAAAACAGCGTCACATCAAGCAAAAAGTGGGGGTAACCATAAGAAGCAGATCCTACTTTCCTACATATATAAATTACAAACATAAAAAACAAATAGTTAGCTTTTCCCATATAAGGTTATACCTGCCAATTTTTTTTATGTAAGCCTAAAGCAACCAATAATATTAAACAATACACAACCTTAACCAATAAGACAGCCTAACCAATTAAACAAACAATATAAAAGCCAAACAAATTAAAGCAAAAAATATCTCACAAAATATCAGACATTTGACAAGGAGGAAACTCTGCCGGATTTTCCCTGCCAACTAAAAGACTACAATATATACAACGATTCTACTATGTGTCCAAGTAAGTATTAATTATATTTAAAATAAAGAGTAAAAAAATTGTAACTTTCAAAAATATAGTTTAAGAAACAATATCTAACACACTGTTTAACGTTACACTTTATAAACAGCTTATCCAACTTTCTACTACACACCAACAAAAACTACGAATCTAACACCACAAAACAAACTAAGCATTGTTAAATAACAACTTTAAACTTACTGTAAGAGCAACACCAGAACTTGCTAATCACCTAAGCATTGTCAGGCACTGACTATACTGCATGCAACAAATAAAACTGCTTTTTCTCTCCCATCTGAAAGAAAAGACCTGTTACACAAAGAAGCTTCCTGAAATAAAAGACTGCAACATGACATCCTGTCAAGAAATATTGACAGCAGACACAAAGGGTCCGATGTAGGTAATCCCAGATTACCGATTCCTAAATACCGAATCATACTGATTCGGTATTTAAGAACTGGCAATCGGGATGTAGGTAATTTTACCGATTTAATTACCGAATTGGTATGATTCGGTAATTACCGAATCGGTATTTACCGATTCGGTAATTGCCATTCATTCCTATGGGCCTGGAGGCCCATAGGAATGAATGTCAATTACTGAATCGGTAAATACCGATTCGGTAATTGGGGGAAACATTGAAGGGTGGCAGGGTGTCACTTTGACACTCTGTTGCACCCCTCAATTGTGCATGGGTGCACATGTTGCAGACATACATGCCCTTAGGGCATGTATGTGTGCAACATGACACTGACTGCTTTTTAAAGGGTTTAAATTACGAATTCCTAAACCCCTGTAGCACTGATTACAGTGCTACCTACATGTCAAAATACAGATTCGGTTTTACCGATTCGGTAAAATTACCGAATCTGTATTTTAACATGCCCCTACATCCCAAACTCCAAATACCGGTCGGTAACGGCCGAAATCGGCCCAAAATGTATAACATCACAGAGGAAAAACTATTATTTTGGTACATGGGATGTAACTACAGCTTAGAAAATACTTCAACTGAATATATTAATTGAAAATGTACAAAGTATTATTCTAATGCATGTTATGGGAGGATAACTCTTAAAGAAACTGTAGATATTAAGAGCATACTCACCCCCAAAATGTAACAGATATAGAAATGAGAGAAGTTTTAGAAAATATAAGAGAAGCAAACACTAGTTCCCGAGAACTCACCCCCCCAACACAAATACTCACAAATATACTACCCCAAGTAACTGAACATATAACTGGCCAATTGCCATCAATACCCACCTTAAATCACCTGATAACAGGCACTGAAAGGGCCACCTGTGATAGCCCGTTCTGTGCTCACCGGATATGCTGGGCGCGATCCTGAGCATAGAGTACCTGGCTAGGACTATCTTTGATAATAACCCTCTCCTCTTGACCCTGCTGTGGGGCGATGTGAGTACTTGTGTCCTGAGTTGAGAAAGGACTCAACACTCTGGATGAGTGGAACAGCTGTGGTTAACTCATAGCTCTAACTTCAAGAACTATTGTCACCAATGACTCTAATGCAGTATAATGCTTGTAAATGTCTCTGCAGTTCAAAGACAAAAAGTGACCTTTATTAATACTGTTTGCATCTTCTAAAATTATATGTCACTGGGAGCACTATACCACTTTGTTTAAAAAGTTTTTGTAAGGCCATAGTACTAAATTTGCTTTACTTCATCATTGTTTCAGAAAAGCTCACGTCCTGATGATGATCTAGAATTGTTTAGATCGAAACGCCGTCGACCCATTCAAGGAAACTCCACTACCCTACTGTATATTTTTTGGGGAATACCCTTGTTTGTGACACCTTGTATATAGTTCTTTTAAAATTTCTCACTCAGTCACTATAAGCACCTTGTCACATGTGTGAGCACCTGAAAAACTTAATTGTAAAAACATAAATAAAGTATTCTATGTGTATGTTACCTTACAAAACTTTCTCCCAGGATTAATTCCAGTACCATAAAAAGGACTGTTCCCATGAGGCACAAGGTCAGACTGATTTGCAAATGGCCATGTCTGAACTGGGGTGGCAGAGTGGGCTAAAGAACGGTGATGGATTAAACCCAGATCTCTTGACTGGGTGTGAGTGTTTGATTAGTTCAGATGCTCCGTCTATCACCACCCCCTTTTGTACCGCTTTCTACCAGGAGGCATTGGAGGCTCATGCTTTGCCCCCCATCCTTGAGAGAGCCCCTCCTCTTCCCCCTACTTAAGCATAGGAAACCGGCTACTGATGTATGGCGTATAGGCCGCTATCAATGTTGAACGTGAATTACAAGATTTTCATTGCTATCCTACCTCAGTGACTGCTATCTCACATGCCAGGCCTGATTCACACTGATCAGTTAGGGTTTATACCCGGCCATAGCACAGCACTCAATATCTGGAGATTATTGGCAGTTTTGAGGGATAACCCTGACCACCCAGAGTGGGATGGCTTTCTTTGTCGACATCAAAAAAAGCTTTGGGCAACCTGGAATGGGACTTTCTTAGAGCCGTAATGATGTGTGTGGTGTTGGGCCATAGGTTTATGGAGTGGGCTCTATTGCTTTATGTGTTTCCCTTGGTGTAGATCTGGACAGGGAGGACCATTTCTGGGCAATGTGAGGTTGAGAGGGGCACCGGGCAGGGTTGCCTACTATCCCCACTGCTCTTCACCATTGCGGTGGAGTCCCTAGAGAGCAGGGCCCGTGGTAGCATGATTTACACGGGAGTTCCGTGCTGTGGGGTATCGCATTATATTTTTTTGTATGCTAATGATATGGGTCTGTTTCTGGGAGATATGCGCACAGAACCTGAGAAAGCGGTGCGCAACCTCGCAGGGTTCAAAGGGTCTTCAAGCCTGCATGTCAGTTGGTTTAAGACTATCTTATTCTCGACCTGGGAGGACCTGGCTGCGCCATCGAATATATGCGGCATGCACTCGGAGCAGGGGGCAGTGCAGTATATGGATTCTGGAGGGAAACATAGGGATGGTGGTGGCAGTGGTTCGGGCTAGTGCGGGATTCTGGAAGGCGCTTCTGATTCTGGTGGCAGGCTGGATGGCGATAACTAAAATGGAAGCTTTGTCACACCTCTCTTATTTTTTAATGTGCTCCCGGTGGTTGTGCCTCGGGCTATGTTTCGGGACTTCGACACAATTCTGACTGATTTGATATGGGGCAGGGGACAGAGGTGGGAGGCATTTGCTAAGCTGCAGTGTGCATCCGCGGATGGGGGATGAATGCCCCTGACTTTGAAGCCTATTACCTGGCAGTCCAGCTGCAGTGGTGTATGGGGTGGTTTTGAGGGCTGGAGAATGCTACAGTACTGAGTTGCCCAATGCCCTTTACCGGGCCCTGCTGTGGATCCTCTTGCTTGACCCTAAAAGGGTACCCGCTGCGGGCTGACAGGCCATGTCTGTGCTCTGGAACTGCTGGGTGAGGGTGCTCCGCCGTTTACTGGGGTTGCCGCTTCAGGCCCTGCGTGGGTGGGGTTCCCTGCAGGATTAGATGGCGGTGGGCCTGGACAAGGTGGTGGGTGCGCTTTATATAGATTAAGATCTGAGCTCCTTTGACTACCTTCAGATGGAGTTTGACCTCCCATTGGAGCGATTTCTGCTGCATGGTACTCTGATAGCGGTTGTGCCGAGGCTGTGGGGGAAGCAGGATGCTAAATCTCAGATGCAACATGGTTGCCACTTTCCTTGGATATGCTGCTAACAGTCAGAGACTGATCTCTGAGCTTTTTGGGGCACTTTGGGTGGGCATAGTGTTACCCCTTACTTAACACTAAGAGAAATGGGAGACGAACTTGGGGTTGCCCTCTACAGACGGAGACTGGACTAAAATGAAGCAGCGTGTCCTGATATGCTTGCTTCAAGCTTATTCATTATGACATCCTGCATCTCGATTTCTGTATGCCCCAGAAACTTGCTGTCTATTTCCAAATTACTGCCCAGGAGTGTCCCAAATGCCATGTGGGGGATGGGGGTCTGCTTCACATGCTATGGAGCTGTGTCCACCTGGCCCCTTATTGGTCCGAGATGCTGCAGTTACTCGCTGAGATCATGGGAGGCTTGTTGGACCCCTCTTTGAGGCTGTGTTTAGTAGGATTTGTCCCTGGCCTGCCAAGCATAGAGTGACCTGCAGGTTCATTTACTCTTTCCTGGTGCTTGCCAAGCGGCAGATATTGATGCAGTGGAAGGACACTGCTGCACCCATAGTTGAGAGATGGAGGGCAGATCTGCTTTGCTAGGCGGACTGGGAAGGGGTTCATTGCTCAGGGAAGAACACCAGGGCAGGATACCTATGGAATTGGTGCAGGTTTGGGGGCATTTACTGATCCATTGAAGGTGGGGGAGACACAGTCAGGTTAGTTGCCAGCCGGGTGGTGACTTGGGACCGGGGCAGCCCATTGGCCTTTGGGCACCTTGCCAGTGCAAGGCTGGCGCTTGCTGTGGCTTTCTGATGATAAGCGGTGACTGCGATGTCGAGCCCGAAGGGTTGTGTAGATTGCCGCATCATTCGACTGGTCTGGGCAGTACAGTTAGCTGGGAGAAGGGGGATGGTGTCACTGCAAGATTCGGGAGAGAGGGGAAGGAGGAGAGATGTTTGTGCTGTCCTGGTTGGCCTGGTGACCTTATTTCAGCGGCAGTAATGAGACCAGTACTGGCCCTCTGCCTCGGCTGGAGGGGCGTGGTCCACCTCATCCAGAGCACTATGTTTGGGGGTGTGGGCTTCATTCTGTGTAATTGTTACCTTTGTGCAAGGTGGCATAACCCCCTTGTTGTAGAATGTACTATACTCTGATATGTATGTGAAATGTGGTGTGACAAATTTCAATAAAATTCTGTTTAGCATAAAAAGTTGTAAAACTGGACTATCTTGGTTATCCAATTGGAATTAAATTGTTTGCTAAGTGCCAGGACACCAAATAGTAAATGTATATAAATAATACAAGAGTTACCCAATTGGAACCTGGGTCTATACAATTATTAAAGAACAATGATACACTAGGGATTCATTTAGAAGTCCATCAGTATTTGCAGAGCATAGCGAATTGCTCGAGGCAATGGCAGACTACAGTCATGAATAAGGTGCTATGATCAGAATCCTAAAAAGGAATTTTTAAACAAGTTTCAACCAGTTTTGGTAAAATGTTTTGACACACATATAGAATAATAAACAAGGCGTTGGTGTTGCCCGTGCTCACACAAAACGGATAACACTAAAAGTGACTCAAAATGTGTGTAAATATAAAAAGAAATGGCCAAAAACACAAGATAGATTTACGAGCTGGGCATCACATTCAATCTGTTTCCATGGGATCTCTTTGATTTAGAGTGGAGGACCCTGTTTGTACCAGTGTCAATGGCCTATCGACATTGTCACTAAGTTAAAAGGGTATCAGCATATTGCAATTGGTATGCGAGTTATGGATTGCATGGCTGTTGTGTGAGCTATGGATTCTGATTCTCTCTCCCAAAATTTCAGTGGCTTTTTCAGTTTTAATTTATAACTGTAACTGCACTTCAACTGTGAATTTTGGTGAATTTCTCTGGTTTAAAGAAAAACATATGTTAAGGTGGTATACAGTGACAACCAGAACTTTAACCTTTGATTTTTACGTTTTGTATATATATTTGTGTCGGGAGGTGAAGTATAGATTTACTATTCTTAACTCCACATCTACGTACCTTGACAATAGATATGTACTTGCCTAAATGTACTTCCTTGCTTTCATGATATTGTGGGAGTATGGTGAAACTATCAACGCCACTGAAGTAAGGAAGTCCATGAAGCGCGCGCACATTTTTTTTTGTTGCATATTTATATAGTGAAAACTCGACCCAAGGTATTGGAGCGCTTTCCATGAGCACCGGTTACTTACACATTCAGGCACGGGGAGGGAGATTAACTGGTTTGCCCAGAATCACAGGATGTGTACGCGACCCAGAGGCTCGAACACTGGTTTCCAGCCCCAAAGTCGGCAGCTCCAGCCGATGCACCACATCCTCTCCTCTTCCTCCTTCTGAGTTGAGTATACCTGTGCAAGCTGGTGGTCTTTTTCTTCCAGACTGGTGTCTATTTTCTAGTAGCACACGTGTATTATATGTAATACTGAACATCTAGCGAAGAAATGCAGATCTATGCCAGAAAAGTGCACACTGATATTTTCTAAATCCCTTTTTGCTATGGACTGTCAACAGCCTTAATTCTTCATGGATGATGTAAATGTGTTGGTGTGGCATGTGGGCATGATGGCTACTGTCCAATATGGTGCGTTGACCGTTACCATACTCCCTGCTCTTGCCAGGTCATCTTAACGTGCTGCTCCCTCCCACAATGGACAAGAAGGAGTCACAGATTGTAAGTAAGGCGAATACAGACCCTGGGGGTTCTTTTTTCCCAATTGGACTTCATTAGTCTTACTGCGTTGCAGGAGAGGGGAGCTGGTTCCACTGTGGTTGCCATATTCTATTATCGAAGATCAGTTGTGAAGGTGGTTTTCAACTGACTTTCACAGACAGGCATCAGAATTCACCATCCTCACGAAATAGAGCAGACCTGGGTAAAGCAGAAGCTAGCTTCTTCCTGTATGCCGAAATCACCCTTGACTGACACAGAGGAGTTAAGTACAGTGGAAGGTATTTGGGGGGGGGGGGATTTCTGTTAAGTGCTAGTCGTTTTGTTTTGCACAGATCGCAGACAATAACATGAATGTAGACAAATTAATTCAGGCAAATGTATACATCGCTTTTATATCACCCCAGAGCGCCTTGTGGAGCAGACACACACTAGGAACTAAAATGACTCTGGGCTTAGAAGACTTTGACAAAAGCAAATTTGGCTTTGAATCCCGGCTCTCCACTGACCCGTATGTGTGCACTGAGGAAGATCTATTTTCCTTCTATACCAGTCCCCTTAAATGGCAAAATAGGAAAATGTGCATAGAAGCACCTTAGTTTTCAGTAACGTATTCATAGTGTGGCGCAGTGTCATGCCTCACAATCTGGAGGAGGGTGTGCAAGAGTTTGCTACAGCTGAGGTTACATGCCAAAACACAGTTTTTTTTGGCATGTAAAATTTACATATCTGGATTTTCCCTGCATTGTGGAAATGAAGGGTAATTCTAACGCGGTTTACAGTTACTACTAGGCCAGGGGGTAGTGTTGCCACAGACACTGAGGAGTTCCACCGGAAGTAGCAACTGCAGAACAATTCTCGGCTGACAGAGGCACCTAAAGCCTCATGTGGACTCAGGCCCGGTTCCAGGAATTTTTATTTGGGTGGGCCAAGGGTGCTTTCGGGTGGGCCACTACTGGCCCAATTTGGCACTTCTGGAGGTAGTCTACAAGTCATAGATTACATCATATCTACTTGCAAACAGTCACCAAGATACAAGGATTGCTTCTGTGTGTATACAGAGCATGTGGAGAGTTATTTATTGGCGCCCCACCACTAACCTCTTTCTCTGTAGATAGCTTTACTACCATCCTCCAACAGTGTACTCCATCTCTTTTTAGCCCCTCCCCCTCACGACCTCTTCCTCAGACTCCCTCACTACCACCCTCCACCAGTGCCCCTCATCTCTCCCTATCTCCCACCCTCCCCAATGACCTCCTCCTCGAATTCAATCACTGCTACCCTCAAACAGTGCCCTTCATCTCACCAAAGCCCCTCCCCCTCATGACCTTGTCCTCAGAATCCCTCACTATCACCCGCCAAACTGCACCCTTCTCTCTCCAAAGGCCCTCCTCCTTATGACCTCCTCCTCGGATTCCCTAATTGCCACCCTCCACCAGTGCCCCTCATCGCTCCGTAGCCTCTCCCCCTCATCACCTCCTCCTTAGACTCCCTCACTACCACCCTCTAACAGTTCACTTCATCTCTCCAGAGCCCCGCCCATGACATACTCCTTGGATTCCCTCATTGCCACCCTCCAGCAGTGCCCCTCATCGCTCCATAGCCTCTTCCCATATTGACCTCCTCCTCGATTCCCTAATTGTCACCCTCCAACAGTTTCCTTCATCTCTCTGTAGCCCCTCGCTCATATTCAATTTCATTTGTTTTATAGTGCGACTCATAGTGTAGGGCATCACAGTACTTACATCATGCAGAGACAATGAATCATACAAGTATGTAAATCCTTCTAAAGGGAATGTCACATAAGCCAATGAGGATTACAAGGTGTAGGTATATGACATGTCATCCATACTGGTGAGCAGCATGTTTTAAGAGGGTTTGGTCTGGAGAAATACAAACACAGGATTTAAAGCATACCACCAGTGGGGTTGGCTTTACTGATTAAAATGTATATCTTCCAAAACAAACTCTTTATAGCAACATTAGAGTAATGAAAGACAGGGTAAATTCTAACTATATCGCAACACAAAAAAAATGTTCTAATTATACCATACAGGTTTGTATGCAGCTCTTTGATGTCAGTTCATAGGTCACTGTCCTATTTTAGGACTGTAACTTCTGTACTGCAAGTAACCCACTGAGCTATCCACATACATACAGTTTATCTGCATTTAACAATTAGGAACAGACAAAATATTGCCCTCCAGCAGGATCATTAATCACCAGAGTTATCTGGACATTTTAGTAGTTGTGTCTTGCATCTGACAACGATATAAAATATACACAGCATACACGAAGTATGTGTCATGCTGGGCCATCATAGATTTTTTTTTAATTAACTAATATACACACATCCTTGAAGCATACATCTAGCAGGGACTTTGCAGATTTAAAAAAAACGGAACAAAAGCCACATATTCTCTTAACTGCTCCGTTCAAACTCTGTGACACCACACAGCCCAATCTCATAAACAGGTGAAGGGGTCAGGAAAGGTGGATCTGGATCAACAAACTCCTTGTCTCCAGCGCTGAAAAGGATATATCCACGCAGTAGGACTTTGTGTCCACATTACCAGGTGCCAAAGAGGATTTCTCCCCTTCGCTATGCCCCTGTACCTGCACAAGTGGGCGGGGACAAACCCACCTTCCTAAAAGGAGATCCGTGATTGGGGGTTCCTGTGAGAAAAAGCCCAGGCCCAATCACGCAACTCCTAGAAAAGTAAGAAAAATAACGTTCAGATGAACGTTTAAATTGCTGTGGTCATTTTCTGCTGCCCCCCTGACGTCAGGGCCACGGTTCATGTTAGGGTGGGCCAGGCTCATGTTTGGGTGGGCCTGGCCCACAGGGTCCATCCGCTAGAACCGGGCCTGTGTGGGCTTGTGACCAGAGTGCCCTGGTCTCTGTCAGGCCCCCACCCCACCCCCAGTACTCCTGCCGGGGAGATGCTACCTGGACCCTACTCCTGCCTGAGTCTGGATACATCATTTCAGCTGCCCCTCCCTATCCTCCCTCTACCTCTTTAAAGTTGTTTGTCATTCTTTGAGCTCCGTTTTGTTCTAAAAGATCACTGCGTGCCAGGCCCTGCATGCTGGGTGCCATGAAGGTACAGCCTGCCAGCAGCTGCTCACTGCCGCCCTGGCCGGTAATAAATGGCCGATAAGTTGTAAATAAGGCGGAAAATCGATCCCAGGCCCACTAGCACCGGCTGAGAGTGACTCAGTATGAGGCAGACCATTGTTACTACAGTCAGTAAGTGAAGTAAGTGCAGCAAATATAGGTCTCATCAGACAGTGTAACTGCACATTCGAGCAGGAAGAACAAATGTCACCTGACCCCATCCCACTGCCCGTGGCGCTGCCTCAGCAGCTGCTGTGAAGAGGAATCTGCATGCTGCATTACAAGTGCCTGAGAGAGTGAGCACAGGTAAAGTGTATTTTGTATTTATCCTAATTAAACTAAGTAAACATTGTCTGTGTACAAATTATGTGATAATTGCTTATAGGACTATTAAGGCAGTGCAATTTACTCTTTTATTTGTGTGACTTTTTGTAAAATAAATTACAGCCTGCGCCCAGGCTGTATGTAAACCCTACGCTGTGAGTGTGCCTTTCCTGCCCTTACATTTCAAGTGCATTGTAGAAGTTCTAAGTTCTTCTTAGAGTTTCTTGTTACTCAATTGGGTGTATTTTCTGATATATATGTGTTTCCCTGGTCTTCATTGCTTAGTTTTGCTTGTGACAAAGTGTCACTCATTATCGTTGTAATGCCACTCATAATCACACTGAAATTATGAACATGTCAATCATAGCGATTTGAAACCTTGGCAGCTATGATGGTGGGTGGGTGCACGTGCGCAATTGTCTCCGCGTCTGAACAAGTCCAGGGTGGGGCTGGTGACCAATTCCATTGAAATTGTCATGCAATTAAAGTGCGCATGACTTGTGAGGTAGGGCATCCCAGGAGCCAGCCACGACAGAGACTGAGAAGGACCGTCCGTTACTCACGGGCCATAATTTAAATTATTACTAGAGCCCCTGCCTGCCTGGCTAGCCTTGCCCTACCCCTGCCCTATCTCGGGCCTGCCTGTGAAGCTGAAGGCCAGGCCTCAGCCCTTCAGGGGAGTCTGAGTCTGTCCAAGTCCTAGGTGCTTCCATTATCTTTGTGCTGCACTATTCACTTTGGTCTGGTAGATTTAATAATGTTTCTTACCTCGCTGTGTTTTTCCCCTTGTCATGCAGCCTTATATTTCTTGTTTTCCTCAGTGTTGGGTTTTTGGTCCTGTTCTTCGAGCGTTCGAGTACCTTTGCAGCAGATTACTTTCTGCCAACTTAGATTGATTTCCAGAAGTGCCCATAGAGAAATTTTGATCTGGGATTTAGGAAGAGTGGATTAACAAACTAGGCCTTGTTGAATTGCCTGCCTTATTTTTTTTCCTCTAAAGTTCTTCTGTTGAGTTAATTGTAAATGCGACAGTCAAGCATGTTTGTTTCTGTTCCAACATCCACCCCAACCCAATGTTCCATGTTATTTTGTTCACCTTACCACCAGAGATGATCTGGTTATCTGCAGTCAAATAAATAAGTTCTGATAGGCAGAGCTCTTGACGGTGTGCCTGAAAAGCATCCGAATAGTCCATTCTTTTCATCTCCATTGAATAACCTACCGATTGTGACAAGCAGGTGATTGCTGCATGAGTAGTGTGTACGTGTTGGGTCTACTAGCTACACCGACTGTTAGAATAAATAAATCTTATTTTAAAAGTTAGAGACTGAAGACAACACCCAAATCATATGTTGAACTCTATTACCCGTGAGCGTTGCTCAAAGCCTTCACCAATGTTGTAATAGTTAACGCTGACCATTACTGTTACTATGTATTTGCGTGGTGGTGTTTGGGTGTCATGCTCTCTGATCACCTGTTGAGCATAAAAAAAAGAGATCCATGCCATTATATGGTGGATCGTTAAAGTAAAAGGTCTTCCAGTAATCAAATTAATGTTTGCGATGTATCTGTAGTTTAGCTCGGAAAATTCCACTACTAACTCTGAGTAACTAGTGGGGAGTCAGGTCTATTGACTACAAAGCACCTTTCCAGCCAGTTCTCATCTGGTTGTAACTGTAGGTGAATCGAATAATCGGGGAGCTTATTGATATGAACTGTAAGCAGGATCTATGTCATTCCTGTCTGTAATACATTGCAGCTTATGTTTTTTAGGGCATCAGTCTAAACTCCATTTGAATAGAACCTGAAAGTATACTTATAATAACACTAATATTAAAAGATTTTTGGCCACTTGTTAAAATCAGTTAATCAAGCCGAAATATTAATAGTTCTAGAAGCAGCTTACTTGAACAATGTGCCGAGGGTAATGGAAACCTATGTGGATTGGCTCACTGAGCATTAGCATCTAGCTTATACTTGGTCTTGGTATTCCCCTTTGCAAAGGTTCATGGTAGAATTCGACATGATAAAAATAAGCAGTTGGAAATAAAATTAAGTTCAGTTTTTCTCTTCACCCTCCACACGCTTTCAGAACTTACGAGATTTGTTGGTACAGACATTTTATTTCTTTTTTAAGGATTATGGAATAAGATCACAGAAATGGTTTGTGGCTTTGTACAGAACATGATAATATGCATTTTGGCATTTTAAATCTGTGGGAGATCTGGAGGTTAAGCAGTAAAGAACTTCTGGGGTTATAGAAGGTAGATATTTCATTACCTTAGAACCATATTTTGCAGCAAGTAACCTGTGCATACCGTCTCTTCTGGCTGGAGTGGGCTGTGATATTGCCCTCCTGTGAGATGGTTCTTGCAGGTTTATCTGCTTAGGGATGTAACTGCGCTTTTATAATTATACTGTATACAGTTTTGCTCTTTATCCTGTGCTCTACAGCATTCTCACTTTAACTGCCTGAAAGTGATTTTTTGAAATCCCTGTATCTCAGAGGGAACTGTGCCTGAGGGGCTCTTCAGTCCGGATGGCAGTGTGCAACTGAAATTACAGCTGCTTGACTTAACTGTTATAACGTGTGCACATACCTGTAAGGATGTCTTTGTGATTGTTTTTGAACAGGAGACTTTTTTTTTTTTAAGATTTGAATGTTTTCACGCTGTTGCGAATCTTATTTATGGGATTATAGTGGTTGGATTGATTTTATTTCTGAAATAAATTCAATACTACTAAGGTTCTTCTATTGTGCCACCCTTTATTATCCAGGTTTGTGGGATAAAGCTGCGAGTGTATGTCTCTGTCCCCTACTAGAAGAAGTTGTGTGGTCACTGTAAACTGCATCTTTTGAACCAGATGTTGTCGAATGGATTTTCATTAATCGATGTTTGACTTGAGGATCATATGACCTTCCTCTCACATCAGGTCCACCTGTTTGCATGCTTGAATTCTTGCAAAACGTCCTTTGCTGGTTGACTTGCCACTTGAATTTTTAATGAAAGTTTTTTTGTTGATTGTAGCTGGGCCTGTGAGCAGCTACTTAAATGAATTCTCGTCCCTTTAGTCCATTCTTATGTAGTGCATTTCACTTCACATTAATGTAGAGTGGCATGATGTCTGTTTCCCGCCACAGACAACAGTTGGGCTTTGACCTGATTTCAGTGCCTGCTGTTTGGCTGGTCATGGCACCACAAGTTGCCTGAGCACTTAGAGAATGTTGGCATCATCCCACAGATCATTGTCCTGACCAAGAGACTTGTGATGCCTTTGTAAGGGAAGACCATTATATCCACGATGGAGAAGCTTGTCTGGTGGATGAGAAAAATCCAAAATTATACCGATAACACAGAAAAGCAAGTGTCTGGTCTGTGCTTCTCATCCCTCAATAGCGTTGAGGAAGAGTAGCCTGTGTATTACACTTGGAACACTATTCCCTAGGAACTATCCCTCCTTCCTCTTTTGTCCCGAGTAGGGAACCACCAGCTAAAGTTTACAGCTAGGATATATAGCTCTTTAAATCTAGCTTGTTGGCCATAATGCTGAACAAGGCTCACAGCTCCCGAAATCTTAAGCCCAAATGTCCAGTTCTGAGCTGTCTGCCTGTTTAAAGGTATTTCCAAATGATTGGGATACTGGTACCTGGGATACAAAATAAACCCTGGCACTTAAGTAGTCTGTTTAGAGCCATTAGCTACCCCATTTGCTCATGTAGTCCATACTGGTAAAACCTAAACATAGGGAGCCTATGTCTCAAGTGTACTGGCACTTTAACTGCAAGATACAGTAATCCACCTCTTTTTCAAAAACTCATTGTTTTAATTATGTTGAATGTGTGTCCTAATTTACCACGTCACAACAAAGCCTGCAATTTTTTGATACAAAGAATGGTTGTGCTAGACTTGTCTGGAATCTGTCTTTGGACTCTTTGTATCTGTCCCAAAAGATTGGGTGCTTTGATGCTCTGCATGCAGCAGTGGCGTAACAAAGGCATCCGCCGGCCCCGCAGTGCGTGGAGGCACCTGAGCTCCAGGGGGTCCTCTCAGCACAGTCCCCTGGCATGTCCGCCCCTGTCCGGCCCCGCAGTGCGTGGAGGCACCTGAGCTCCAGGGGGTCCTCTCAGCACAGTCCCCTGGCATGTCCGCCCCTGAGTGGGTCCAGAGGGGGCCCCCTCAATATGCTTTGCAGGGGGGCCCCCTGAACTTTCGTTACGCCACTGTGTAGCTGCAATATTTTTATACTCAATATTCTGACATACAAGGTACAGTTGAAACACTAGTGCAGTCCTACTGCCATCGCTGGCATTCCTGAAGTGATTCTGACAGCCTCTGGGGTATTCTTTCATTTCCATGCAAGGTCTTGTGCTTCTGTTATACCATCTGCAAAGACATTTATTAAAAAACACAAATTTTAGGTTGATGCCGCATAACATCATTGGCACCTCCAGCAACCCCAGGAGTAATGTTGAACTCCTGCTAAGGCCAATAACTGGCAATAGGAAGTTAATATTCCAAGCATCTTCTGCAGTCGGTGACCAGAAGATTTCCATAGATACCAGCAGATAAATGGTGCCAGGGTTGCACATCTGAGACCTAGGAGCATTTTAAAACCCTCGCCTCTATACTAGAACATGTATTATGAAAGGTAGAACAGATCACAACTATGCGAATTTCAACTTTCCAAGTACAGAGTTACTGCAAAGCGAAGGGACAATTTCCTTGGCACTTTCTAATCGACTACAATTAAAATGAATACTTCTGCTATTAACGTCAGAATGTCACCTTTTAATTCCAGGCCTATCAATTAATATGAAAGAAATCATACGAAAATACAGGACTTCATTAATGCCCCTTAAAGTAAAATAACATCTGAGATAAACGTTCCTGGTCCCTGGTGGGCAATTACAGTAATGAAGGTCAGAGACTTTCTATGTAATCAATCAAATTATATTGGAAGGGATTTTAAAAGAGCATTCTATGTGCATTCTAAAATGTCAAGTTATTGCTTTAGCATAACCTTAGCGGTGTTAAATGTTATATGCTGAGAACTACAAACAGTCACAGTCTTAGAAAAAGTACACACTGCTTTGGAAATTATAAAACCAGTTTCGGAATAGTATTTTTGTCAACTTTATTGAGATGGGAAGTTGTTACTGTGCATTTTTGTGTAGACAGTTGAGTTGTGATTTGCTTTTAAAATTCATATTGCCATGGCAGATACTTGCAATTGTGAAGCAGCATTTCCGGATTACATAGATTGCTCTGGTGCAAGTTTAAATCAGCAATTCCAGATTACATTAACTGCATGTCTGGACTACATAGTTTGCAATGGTGCATTTCTAAATTACATAACTTCCATTTGGTAAAAATTGTCAGCAACACTTTAGATCGCTAAGACGGCACTGGTGCTATTTTGTACAAACGTTTCTAGATTATATAGATTGCACTGATGCCAATGCAATTGTATACCAACATCTTCAGGCCCGGGGAAGATTAAAAATAACATTTACTATGTCTGACCAGTGCATAAATTAAATGTTGCAATAGTGGTTAATTATAAAGTTGATATTTATTGCTGATACCGTCAAAGCAACACAGACTCAAAAAACAATTTAGCACTGTCTAGCGGGACATTTTTCAAACTCTTAAAGGGCCTGGTTTTCTAATAGGAAATCTTATAGGGGCATATTCCTTTAATCATCTTTTTTTAAAAACTTTTATTTTCCAGTTTTATCATACAGGTATTGTGGTGATGGCACGACACAGATCATAACACTGACATGAACATAGTATAAGCATTACAAAGCAATCATGATACATTCACTTACAGGGAGGAATAAGCGAGGCGAACCATGGTCATACATTGGAGGCAAATAGTACTCTCGGAGCCCCCCACAACCCCGCAAATCATGGCAGAAGGGAACAGCAGAAGACATAGAAGCCAAAAGAGCAGCCTGGCAGCCGTGAAGGAACCCTGACCATAGTCAGCAATAGACACCACCCCCAATATGCAGGCAAGAGTGGACACCTAACCCACCCCCTCTGGGACTATTCCGCTGGCCACCTGAGACCCCTGTGTTGCCCTGTGCCTGGCGATGTAGTCTCTATATCGCCCCCATATATCCACAGGTCTGGACAAGCTAGGTATTAATGTGGAAAACTCTTCACAATTTACATTACAGAAGGCCAGACTCCTGAGCCTCGCATGCAGAGTGGGAACTCTCCTGCTACCCCACAACAACGCGATTTCCCGTTTGGCCAAAAGGAAGCCCAAGGCGGCCAGCTTTCTGACCTTCCGAGGGAAATTGAATACATAACCCAACAGTGCAATCTCAGGAGTGGGTAAGAGCTGCATGGAAAGCATGTCTCCCAGAGTCGAGTGGACCTGGGTCCAATACTCATGAATCTTAGGGCATGTCCACGCGAGGTGGGCAAAATCGGCAAAGGGAGCCAAGCATTTCTGGCAATGATGGGGCCTGGTGTGATCTATTCTATGGGAACGAGCGGGGGTGTGGTACATTCTGCGAAGGAACTTAAAATGGAGTAACTTGTGTCTGCTGTTCAATGAGACCTCCTTAGTGGCCCTACACCACTGCTCCCACTGATTGTCGGTAATGGGTTTACCCAGATCCCCCTCCCACGCAGCCCGCACCCTAGCGTCAGACACTGCCCGGAGCGCACAGCACTGTTTGTAGAGCTTTGAGACCAGATGAGTGCCAGTAGGGCTCTGTATCGGCAATGTCAGTGGCGGGGTCGGTTCAGGGGTAGAAGGGAAAGAAGGGAAAGTGGCCCTAAGTATGGAGGAGCAGACAGGCGTCATAACAAAGGTGTCCATAAAGGAGCGGTCACTGAATCAGGCCTTTTCCGATATCGGAAAGGCGTGGCCCTCCGGGAATAAGTCACAGAGGGTGCGAATGTGACATTTCTCCAGGGTGCGTTGGACCAGGGTTTCCCCTGTTGTGGGGAGCAAAGAAGGGTTAGGCAGAGTCAACTCCGGCGAGTACAACAAATCTAGTCCCAACAACCTACGCAGTCTGCTCCATGCCCAACATGTGGTAGAGACAGTTTTCACATCTCGCGGATCTCGGGGGAATCCGGTAGGGAGGATAGTCAGAAGCTGGCGCAGAAGTACCAGATCTGCCTCCAGTTTCAAGTATGGAACACGTGCGTCCGGATGGAGCCACACATCCACGTAGCAGCATTGTGCAACCAGATAGTACAAGTAAAAATCCGGGATCCCAAACCCCCCCTGTCGTATGGCAAAGTCAGGGTCTGCCAGGACCCGTGACGAGTCTTGTCCCCCCAAACGAGTCGTAACAACAATGTACGCAGCTGCGAAAAAAAGGTTTTCGTCAGTGGGATAGGGATATTAGTGAAAAGGTAGAGGAATCGGGGAAGGACCACCATTTTAATTATTGCGACCCTCCCAGCCTTAGACAGTGGAAGGCATAGCCATTTCACAATCTGGGACTCTAGCGAACTAACCGCCCTGCCGTAGTTAAGTCGAATCATAGTGGCTGTATCAAGATGAGAATCACGGACAAAATTTCAATTTCACTAAAATCGACCTACACAAATATCGTGTCTTAAATATAGATTACAATTACATCGACACCCTATACTTATTTATAAAATTACTAAAACATCGATCTCACTATATCGATATACAAAAATCTCGATTACACTAATTTCGACCACACTTATATCGAAATACAAAATATCGACAGTCAATAATATATATACCACAATACAAAAACATCGATTACCAAAATATAGACATCAATAATATCGACATTATCTAAATATAGACTTCTCTAAATTATTCTTACAGTTTCTAGAAACATTATACACATTAAATAAATTAACATTATACCCATATAACTAGGTGTATACATAATAAACACTATTGAATAAATATATCTCTCAATTTTTTTATAATAAATAACTAAATCGATGGTAACAATTAAAAATTACTTTTGTTATATATACACATATTTTTTTATATTATACATTTTTTAAAGCTATACTATTTAATTATATTATATATAAAATACTTACTAATACACAAACTCTCTGAATAAACATTTCACATTCAGCAAACTAAACTATTTAAATGAAAAAAATTCAAACTAACCAATAGAAACTATTTTCTTGGTTTCTAACCAATCACAAACAAACACTAATTAAACATACCCTATATAAAGAGCTACAATTAAGAGTAAAAAACCAGCAGAAATTATTAAGCTTCAAGGAAAACTGCACTTATTTCTACTACCCTAAAGATTGTTCTCATACAAATATACTACAAATCAACTAAAAGTAAGTAATCTTATGTTTCTGTATAAAATGTTACATTATTTGCAACCTGCAGTTCATTGTAAATATCTAAAACTGCTTTTCTATCTATCTTTACATATTTCCTAAACAGATTCAAGGTTAACAAACAGATGAACATTTTCTAGAAAAGTACAACAACAAAGTTGAAAAGTAAGTTTATTAAATGTCCTCTTTAAACACTAAGTAAATGCTAAATCAATAGTAAAAATGTTATAACTAACTCATAAATTCCTACTTAAATGTCTAATTATTGTTTTTAATTAAACACAGTTTTCCAATACTTAAAATGTGAAATGCTTATTTAAAAATGTTTTACTTCTATTATAAATACTAAACTAAATATTCATCATACCATTACTTTTTTCCACAGATACCTTTACTAATTAAAGCTGCAACATAACAACAAACATTCTACCATCAACAACTAAAAATTAAAACTAGGTAAGCATAGAAAACATGCCCAAGTACTAAGATTTGTCTTTTAAACACTCACAATGTTAATATTTAACTGTTTATATATTTAAAACAGATTTTTTTTAAATGATATATACATCTGATTAAATGTAGTAAATTGTTTCATAATAAAACATAGTACCATAGCAAATGTGTTATAAAAATACACATATAAACATTCACTAAAATATGCTTCATTTTCTTTCCACAGACTACTACAATCTATTAAAGCATCAATCAACAAAAAGATCTACTTTGAAAATCTACTACTTTTGAATAGGTAATTACCCACAAATGTTACATACTTATTTTTTTTCTCTTCTAATAAAATGACTATTTCTAATATTATTTAATACACCTTTTCTAGATTTAAGAAACCAACAATGACAGAAGATGCAAAATTTATATCATCTCAGAAAGGGAAATTTTTGTTATGCTATATGGGGTATACATATACTCAGGAAAAACAAAAAGACCTTAAAGTTAACTGGAAATGTACTAAGTATTATTCTAACAAATGCTATGGTCGTGCAACAACCAGAGAAACAAGTGTTATTAATACTACAGAACATAACCATCCAGCTAACATCTCTGAAATAGAGGTTAGATCTACTCTAGACAATATTAAGGAATTAAGCAAAACCTCTGACTTACCAACTAGTGTAATACTTAAGGAATTAATAAAAGGAGTACCTAGAGAGGCAAGAGGTCAGTTACCAACCATAGCTGCTATAAAAAGAACTATTGCTAGAACCAAAAAATCTAGTAGACCAACAATAGCAACACCTAAAACTTTTGAGGTCATAATTCCACCTGAGCTTACCATAACTCATAATGATGAACCTTTTATCTTCTACGACAACAACAACAAAGATAAAAGGATAATAATGTTTGCAACAAACACCAACCTTAAAAAATTAACAGATAGTCAAACATGGATGATGGATGGCACTTTTAGCATATGCCCTAAACCATTCTATCAATTATATACTATACATGGGCAATTCCACAATACCTGCATACCATTCATCTATTGTTTGTTACCAAACAAACAAACTTCTACATACACAGAAATAATAAACAAAATAAAACAAGAAACAAGAGACTTCTTTCCCCTAAAAATTATAATTGACTTTGAACAAGCAATGATAAATTCTATCCTTAAAATATATCCACACACATCCATACAAGGATGTTACTTCCATTTTAACCAATGTCTATGGAGACATTTGCAAAAATGAACACTTAGTGTTGAATATGCAACCAATATTACATTTGCATACCAAATAAAACACCTCATTGCCCTAGCATACGTGCCAATCACCGATGTGGCTGAACACTATAATCTTTTAATAGGAAGTCCTTTCTATACACAAAATGAACAAAAATTGGCTCCACTTTTGGATTATTTTGAGGATACCTGGGTGGGGAGACTACACAGGTCAGGCCACAGACGACAGCCTAAATTCCTAATTCCTTGGTGGAATGTATATCTACCAACCCTAAATCAAGAGGCCAAAACAAACAACGCAGTGGAGGGTTGGCATAATGCCTTTCTATCTTCAACTGGCCGAACAACTCCTACACTACACAAACTACTAACAGCAATACGAAAAGAACAAAGTTTCCAAGAGTTAAGAATGGAGCAATCCGTTGTACAATTAAAACCCAAACTATCAAGACAAACAGCCCAAATGTACCAATATTTACAACAACAAGTACATCTTTACCCCACAACAAGAGGACTAGAATACTTAAAAATGATAGCCAAAACACTAAACTGAAAATAATAACCCAAACATTTTCTGGACATTTAAAAAACGCCTTAAATGTAACCAAACCATCTTATTCACAAATTATAAGATTTTTTTTTCTTCTAAAAATTATAAATATATATTAATTTTTAGCCAAAAAAAATATCTAACTCAACAGAAATTGTTTTTAAATAGAACATTTCCCAACCCACAACATTTAATAACATAAATGCATTTACCTTTTCACAACAACATGATTAGCAAATCCAATGGTCCATAACAATCCATGCAGTAATAAATCCACAGCATAAAATAAAAGTGGCCCAATACAATGCAAAAATACAACTGTTCGAAATACATCCGAAATCCCAATAATTCGATAAATCTGATTCCCTCAAAAACCCGAAAAAGGTTCTAAATTTTAAGAAACGCTCCAGAAAACCCAATAAATCAACGAGGTGTAAAACACATAGCAGTTACAACAACTGAAATGCACTTCTTTAAAAAAAAAAAATCGTTACAGCTCGGGAACGGAAATGGCCGTTTCCAAAAACGTATAAGAGAAAAAAAAACATTCCCACCTACATACAACTTAGATTAATACATTATTAATAACTAGAACATACATATATCTAACAAAAAATTAATAAAAAGCCACAAACACAATAACTCCAAGGCTGTTACTGAGAAAACGCTAAGAAAAGGTAAAAACGTTAATAACCAACTACATACGAATTTAACCCTAACATAGTAGTCCACAATCAACAAATAACAAAGTACTACCTTCAAAATTTCCTTAAATTAGTTAAAATATAACAAATAGCAATCTTACCTTCTCCGACGTGAAGTAGCTTCCAACCGCGAGCTTGAATATTCCAAAATGACCTAAAAAGACTAAGAGCGGTTACAAAATAAAACACCCAAATGATAGTATTATCCAAATAATAGTTAAATAAATGTCAAATAAATTTGTTGTACTAATAGGAATTTGTTAAAACTGTATAATTATTTTTGCTGTATTTATGCTATGTATTATTAATTTTTCTAGAACAATATTATTTTGATATTTTTTTATTATTACATTAATTATTAATATAGTTTAATATTTAATGTTATAATAAAACAAAACATAATTTGTTTAAATTAGTGAAAATAAAAGTGTTATTTTTCATTATTTATATAAAAATTGTGACTAATATGTTTAATGTATTAATATTAATATTATAAAATGTATATTAATAAATTAAAAATATATAACAGATATTATAATTTAAAATGTTTGTAAAATATATATTGTATGATATTAACTATAAATATTATCTGTTATTTGAAAATATATCTACATATATAACATATATTGAAGTTCACATTTATATGTAACAAATATATTACTATATCATTTATTAACAATTGTGATGTATTGTAATTTCTCTTAAAATGTATATACTCTATATATTATATTGTTCACTGTTTTCTCATTTACTATATAATTTACATATACCACAAATGTAATTCACTGCAAAGGTATCGAAATTAAAAAAAAATGTGACAAAATAGATTTATTTTTTTGTTTAAATTGTATAAAAATCATTTTTTATACATGTATTATTTGCTTTAATTACTATATGAACAAATAAATAAATTTTTTGATTAAAACTGTGTCATTTTGGTCTACTACCCATTATTAAATAATTACTACCAATATATAAATTTGTAAAATCTTTTACTATATATATATAGATTTTTTTTATTTTACATATATAATGAACTATTACTATCAATTTACTATTCACACATGAATATACAATTTATTTAAGTCGATACTGGACACTGAACATGAAACATTTACTTATCCAAATCCAATATAAAAAATATTTTTATTAATACTAAACACTTAACCTATTAAATTAACTATTCCAACTCCAATCTACATTTAATTAGGGTAGTTGCTGGACACTGAACCTATTTAATTTACTATTCCAACTCCAATCTACATTTAATTAGGGTAGGTGCTGGACACTGAACCTATTTAATTAACTATTCCAACTCCAATCTACATTTAATTAGGGTAGGTGCTGGACACTGAACATATTTAATTAACTATTCCAACTCCAATCTACATTTAATTAGGGTAGGTGCTGGACACTGAACCTATTTAAATTATTATTCCAACTCCAATCTACATTTAATTAGGGTAGGTGCTGGACACTGAACCTATTTAATTTACTATTCCTACTCCAATCTACATTTAATTAGGGTTGATGCTGGACACTGAACCTATTTAATTTACTATTCCTACTCCAATCTACATTTAATTAGGGTTGATGCTGGACACTGAACCTATTTAATTTACTATTCCAACTCCAATCTACATTTAATTAGGGTAGGTGCTGGACACTGAACCTAATTAATTTACTATTCCAACTCCAATCTACATTTAATTAGAGTAGGTGCTGGACACTGAACCTATTTAATTAACTATTCCAACTCCAATCTACATTTAATTAGGGTAGGTGCTGGACACTGAACCTATTTAATTAACTATTCCAACTCCAATCTACATTTAATTAGGGTAGGTGCTGGACACTGAACCTATTTAATTAACTATTCCAACTCCAATCTACATTTAATTAGGGTAGGTGCTGGACACTGAACCTATTTAAATTACTATTCCAACTCCAATCTACATTTAATTAGGGTAGGTGCTGGACACTGAACCTATTTAATTTACTATTCCTACTCCAATCTACATTTAATTAGGGTTGATGCTGGACACTGAACCTATTTAATTTACTATACCAACTCCAATCTACATTTAATTAGGGTAGGTGCTGGACACTGAACCTAATTAATTTACTATTCCAACTCCAATCTACATTTAATTAGGGTAGGTGCTGGACACTGAACCTATTTAATTTACTATTTATACTCCAATCTACATTTAATTAGGGCAGGTGCTGGACACTGAACCTATTTAATTTACTATTCCAACTCCAATCTACATTTAATTAGGATAGGTGCTGGCCACTGAACCTATTTAATTAATTATTCCAACTCCAATCTACATTTAATTAAGGTAGGTGCTGGACACTGAACCTATTTAAGTTACTATTCCAACTCCAATCTACATTTAATTAGGGTAGATGCTGGACACTGAACCTATTTAATTGACTATTCCAACTCCAATCTACATTTAATTAGGGTAGGTGCTGGACACTGAACCTATTTAATTTACTATTCCAACTCCAATCTACATTTAATTTGGGTAGGTGCTGGACACTGAACCTATTTAATTTACTATTTCAACTCCAATCTACATTTAATTAGGATAGGTGCTGGACCCTGAACCTATTTAATTGACTATTCCAACTCCAATCTACATTTAATTATGGTAGGTGCTGGACACTGAACCTATTTAATTTACCATTCCAACTCCAATGTACATTTAATTTGGGTAGGTGCTGGACACTGAACTTATTTAATTAACTATTCCAACTCCAATCTACATTTAATTAGGGTAGATGCTGGACACTGAACCTATGTAATTTACTATCCCTACTCCAATCTGCATTTAATTAGGGTAGGTGCTGGACACTGAACCTGTTTAAATTACTATTCCAACTCCAATCTACATTTAATTAGGTTAGGTGCTGGACTCTGAACCTATTTAATTTAATATTCCTACTCCAATCTACATTTAATTAGGGTAGATGCTGGACACTGAACCTATTTAATTTACTATTCCAACTCCACTCTACATTTAATTAGGGTTGGTGCTGGAAACTGAACCTATTTAATTTACTATTCCAACTCCAATCTACATTTAATTAGAGTAGGGGCTGGACACTGAACCTATTTAATTTACTATTCATACTCAAATCTACATTTAATTAGGGCAGGTGCTGGACACTGTACCAATTTAATTTACTATTCCAACTCCAATCTACATTTAATTAGGATATTAGCTGCACACTGAACTTATTTAATTAACTACTCCAACTCCAATCTACATTTAATTATGGTAGATGCTGGACACTAAACCTATTTAATTTACTATTTCAACTGCAATCTACATTTAATTAGGATAGGTGCTGGACACTGAACCTATTTAATTGACTATTTCAACTCCAATCTACATTTAATTATGGTAGGTGCTGGACACTGAACCTATTTAATTTACTATTCCTACTCCAATCTACATTTAATTAGGGTAGGTGCTGGACACTGAACCTATTTAATTAGCTATTCCAACTCCAATCTACATTTAATTAGGGTATATGCTGGACACTGAACCTATTTAAATTACTATTCCAACTCCAATCTACATTTAATTAGGGTAGGTGCTGGACGCTGAACCAATTTAATTTACTATTCCTAGACCAATCTACATTTAATTAGGGTAGATGCTGGACACTGAACCTATTTAACTATTCCAACTCCAATCTACATTTAATTAGGGTAGGTACTGGACCTATTTAATGTACTATTCCAACTCCAATCTACATTTAATTAGGGTAGGTGCTGGACACTGAACCTATTTAATTTACTACTCATACTCCAATCTACATTTAATTAGGGTAGGTGTTGAACCCTGAACCTATTTAAATTACTATTCCAACTCCAATCTACATTTAATTAGGGTAGGTGCTGGACACTTAAACTATTTAATTAAATATTCCAACTCTAATGTACATTTAATTAGTGTAGGTGCTGGACACTGAACCTATTTAATTTACTATTCCAACTCCAATCTACATTTAATTAGGGTAGGTGCTGGACACTAAACCTATTTAATTTACTATTCCTACTCCAATCTACATTTAATTAGGGTAGATGCTGGACACTGAACCTATTTAATTAACTATTCCAACTCCAATCTACATTTAATTAGGGTAGATGCTGGACACTGAACCTATGTAATTTACTATTCCTACTCCAATCTACATTTAATTAGTGTAGGTGCTGGACACTGAACCTATTTAATTAAATATCCAACTCTAATGTACATTTAATTAGTGTAGGTGCCGGACACTGAACCTATTTAATTTACTATTCCAACTCCAATCTACATTTAATTACGGTAGGTGCTGGACACTGAACCTATTTAATTTACTATTCCTACTCCAATCTACATTTAATTAGAGTAGATGCTGGACACTGAACCTATGTAATTTACTATTCTAACTCCAATCTACATTTAATTAGGGTAGATGCTGGACACTGAACCTATGTAATTTACTATTCCTACTGCAATCTACATTTAATTAGGGTAGATGCTGGACACTGAACCTATGTAATTTACTATTCCTACTCCAATCTACATTTAATTAGGGTAGGTGCTGGACACTTAACCTATTTAATTAACTATTCCAACTCCAATCTACATTTAATTAGTGTAGGTGCTGGACACTGAACCCATTTAATTTACTATTCCAACTCCAATCTACATTTAATTAGGGTGGGTGCTGGACACTGAACCTATTTAATTTACTATTCCTACTCCAATCTACATTTAATTAGGGTAGATGCTGGACACTGAACCTATTTAATTAACTATTCCAACTCCAATCTACATTTAATTAGGGTAGATGCTGGACACTGAACCTATGTAATTTACTATTCCAACTCCAATCTACATTTAATTAGGGTAGATGCTGGACACTGAACCTATGTAATTTACTATTCCTACTCCAATCTACATTTAATTAGTGTAGGTGCTGGACACTGAACCTATGTAATTTACTATTCCTACTCCAATCTACATTTAATTAGGGTAGATGCTGGACAACCGGACCTATGTAATTTACTATTCCTACTCCAATCTACATTTAATTAGGGTAAGTGCTGGACACTTAACCTATTTAATTAACTATTCCAACTCCAATCTACATTTAATTAGGGTAGGTGCTGGACACTGAACCTATTTAGATTATTATTCCAACTCCAATCTACATTTAATTAGGGTAGGTGCTGGACACTGAACCTATTTAATTTACTATTCCTACTCCAATCTACATTTAATTAGGGTAGATGCTGGACACTGAACCTATTTAATTAACTATTCCAACTCCAATCTACATTTAATTAGGGTAGGTGCTGGACACTGAACCTATTTAATGGACTATTCCAACTCCAATCTACATTTAATTAGGGTAGGTGCTGGACACTGAACCTATTTAATTTACTATTCATACTCCAATCTATATTTAATTAGGGCAGGTGCTGGACACTGAACCTATTTAATTTACTATTCCAACTCCAATCTACATTTAATTAGGATAGGTTCTGGACACTGAACCTATTTAAATATTTATTCCAACTCCAATCTACATTTAATTAGGGTAGGTGCTGGACACTGAACCTATTTAATTTACTATTCCAACTCCAATCTACATTTAATTATGGTAGGTGCTGGACACTGAACCTATTTAATTTACTATTCCTACTCCAATCTACATTTAATTAGGGTAGGTGTTAAACACTGAACCTATTTAAATTGCTATTCCAACTCCAATCTACATTTAATTAGGGTAGGTGCTGGACACTGAACCTATTTAATTAAATATTCCAACTCTAATGTACATTTAATTAGTGTAGGTGCTGGACACTGAACCTATTTAATTTACTATTCCAATTCCAATCTACATTTAATTAGGGTAGGTGTGGACACTGAACCTATTTAATTTACTATTCCAACTCCAATCTACATTTAATTAGGGTAGGTGCTGGACACTGAACCTATTGAATTTAGTATTCCAACTCCAATCTACATTTAATTAGGGTAGGTGCTGGACAATGAACCCATTTAATTTACTATTCCAACTCCAATCAACATCTATTTAGGGTAGGTGCAGTGAACTCTAACTATGTAGATTTGTGTTATAAACTCCCCACCCGTATCCCCTATAAAACAAAAATTCCACTCATAAACATTTATAAGTAGATCTAAATAAAAATTTCAATAATCTAAATCTAATATTTAGATGTATAATCATATTTCTTTATTATTATTTGACTAAATATTAACATCTCTATATTAATATTGTAACCACTCCCCACCCTTATCCCATTTAACACAAAAATCCACTGTAAAATTTAATTATTTATTTAATAATTTCAAAATAATCAATAGCTATTTTTAATTTGTATTTCAAATAATTAATTTCGAAATTCATAATTTTTTATTTGAAATTTCCTTTAAAAAATATTTGTTTTTTAATTTTTTATCCAAACCCCACCCTTATCCCCTATAAACTCAACCTCCCGCTCCAACAATTTTAAATAATTTTCTATTTTCTAAAATCATATTTCAAAATATAAATTTTGCTTTCTGAATTCAATAAAACTCATTTACAAAATATTTTTTTTAATGTTATACTTTTTAAAACACTCCCCACCCTTATGCCCTATAAACCCAACATCCAGCTCAAAAAAATTAAATAGAATTTCAAATTTCAAATTTCATAATTCTAAAATAAAATTTCATATTTCAAATTTTTAATTTTAAATTATATTTTATAAAAATATATATTGTAATTTTTAATTTTTTTTATTTATATATTTAATACACTCCCCACCCTTATCCCCTATAAACACAACATCCCACTCCTACAAATTTTATAAATTTTCTAATTTCAAATTTCATAAATAGAATTCCAAATTTCATATTTCAAATTTTAAATTTCGAAATCTATTTTATATAAAATTATTTGAAAAAATAATATTTTAATTATTATTTTTCATACACTCCCCGCCCTTATCCCCTATAAACCCAACATCCCGCTCCTAAAAATTTTATAGATTTTCTAATTTCAAGTTTCATAATTAAAATTACAAATTTCATATTTCAAATTTTAAATTTCAAAATCTATTTTATATAAAAATATTTGAAAAAAATATATTTTAATTTATATTTTTCATACACTCCCCACCCTTATCCCCTATAAACCCAACATCCCGCTCCTAAAAATGTAATATAATTTCTATTTTCATTTTTCATATTTCTAATATTTAATTTCGCATTCTAATTTCTATGACATATTTTTTTTAATTAATAATTTTATTATTTATATTTTTAATACACTCCCCACCCTTATCCCCTATAAACCCAACATCCCGCTCCTAAAATTTATAATACTTTATATAAATATTTTATATTATAATTAAACATTATAGAAAATTTATAACATTTTTTATTAATAATATATTAAAAACATATATTTTTAAATGTCGATATTTTGACATTTCGACATTATATATGTCGATATTTCTATCATCGACATTACCTATCTCGATATTATTTACTATGCATTCAAATCGATATTTTTAACAACGATATTTACCACATCGATATTTCTTACCTTCGATGTTTCAAACTCGATATTAGTGCAAATCGACATTATTAACTCAATATTTTGACTGTGCACCTCAAGATGAACATGCACACCAAGATATTTGACCGCGTCATTGCACCATTCTAGCGGGAACTCACACTCCCAGACAGATGTGCTGGCAGTGAGAGGAAAAATAACTGACTTATGCCAGTTATGCTGAGTCCAGAGAATTTGCCGAACCTAATAACTTCCAAAATCAGGGGTCCAGATTGATATGGGGCAACCGAACGTAGAGAACGGTGTCATCTGCATACAATGAGATCAAGAGGGGGCCCGTACGAAACTGAAGGCCCGGTGCAAATGCTTCTCCTGAAATTGGCGCAGCAAAGGATCCATGGCCAGAATAAAAAGTAGCAAGGAAAGAGGGCATCCCTGCCTTGTGCCACGAGACAAAGTGAAGGGGACTGAGAGAGTGCCGTTCAGGTGCAGTCTGGCGGTGGGCCTGGTATACAGAAGGGCCACTGTAGAGACGAAGCATTCTGGCATGCCCATGTGGTGCATAACGGAGAGAAACAAGGGCCATTCGAGGGAATCAAGTGCTTTTTCAGCGTCAAGGAGTATAGCAGCAACAGGCGTGGATCGGTCTATCCTGTGCAGGACAGGTTACAAGGTCCTCAAATTAAGAGATGTGGATCTATGTGGCACGAAGCCCGACTGTGCCGGTCAAATGATAGATTCCATCAATAAGGACAGTCGGATCGCTATGAATTTGGCCAAAATGTTATAGTCAAGGTAAAGAAAAGATAGCAGCCGGTAAGAGCCACACAGTTTAGGATCTTTCCCAGGTTTGGGAAGAAGAAGAATGACCACCTCCCTGAATGTCGGGGGGAGGATGCCCACTTCCAGCGCCTCCGCGTATACCTCCACCAGCCGTGGAACCAGGATGTCCTTAGAAGCCTTATAAAAATCGTCCGAAAACCCATCCAGTCCGGGGGCCGAAGAGCTTCGAAGGGCATCGATGGCCTCCACAATACTGTCCGGGGTAATGGGGACTGACAGAAAGTCATGCATGTCCTTGCTCACGCAGGTCCCCAGAAAGTCTGGATGTATAGATCGTCTTATAATAGGCACGGTAATGGCCACAGATATTCGGAGTAGAATACAAAGGGACGTCTTCGGGGCCAGTCATTTCAGTGATGTACGCGAAGTCACGCGGGGGCGCAAAGTATTTGCTAACAGTTTACGGGGACGCTCCCCTTCTCCGTATCGCCGCGCCACATGCTGTTTACTGAGGAACAGCAGCTCCCGTTCCGCCGCGTCTCTAAAGTCAAGCAGCAATGCTAACCGTCTAGCCTCATCAGTAACGGATGTCGCGGCAAGTAATTCATGGTCTAAAGCAGCTATATCGTTTTCAATGCGATTCAAAGTGGAACAGAGGTCCCGCAGCACTCCAGCGCGCTTGGCAATGCAGCCCCCTCAAATATATATCTTAAAATCCTCCCAGAGCACCGCCCATGTGTCGACAGACCCAGTATTGATGTCAAAGTAGTTCTCAATCGCTTGCCTGCCCTCCTCATTGAATACCGGATCTAACAACGTGCTGCCGGGGACCCGCCACTGCCTCTCATAACCCCCCGCTCTGGGGACACTCAGTCGCAATACCACAGGAGAATGGTCCGAAAGTGTGCGGGAGTGGGTAAGTATACCATCCAGCCAGCCCGCCACCCCGGGAGAGACCAACCAATAATCTATCCTGGTCCAGGTGCTATGGAACCCTGAGTAGTGCGAGAACTCTGGAAGATGCGCATGTAGTTGAAGCTCAACGTCTAACAAAGAAAAGGGACCACGTATCTCCTTGAGGGCTTGCCGGGCACGGGGCTTCATGTCGGGAGAAGAGGAAGTGCTGTCGCTGACTGGGTCTAGTAGCAGATTGAAGTCACCTCCTAGAATCAATAGCCCGGGGTCAAGGGACAGGAGTCGTACCTGCAAGTCATGAAAAAAGCCGGGGGAATCCACATTAGGGCCATAAACCCCAACCAAAGTAACTTTATGCCCCATCAGGGAACCAGTGACGTTCAGGGTGCGGCCCTCAGTGTCCACTACTGTGTCATGCAGAGCAAATGGGACTCGCTTGTGTATAAAGATTGCAACCTCTCGAGCATAGCGGCTGTAATTGGAAAAAAATCTATGGGAACCCCAACTTGCCGCAACCGAAGTGTGGTTGGAAGTCGACAAATGCGTCTCCTGCATAAAAACTATATCTATGTTGTGTCGTACAATATAGTTGAGGACTTGTCTACGCTTTCTAGTGTTATTAAGGCCTCGGACATTCAATGTCATCAGCGACAGCCCGGAAGGCCCGGGTAAGTTCCCTAACTTAACTGTTGAAACATCGTAGCAGCAAACGCATCACAATGCTTGTCTGAACCGTGCCACGCATCACAACTGGATCAAATACACTGACAAAACCATAGAAACTGTACCAATAATCCCACCCCCCACCCGCCACCCTGCCTCTTGCAAGCCCCAAAGAGGCAGTCCCCGGAATACCTAGACATTTTGGTGAGAACAAAATATCGTTCAGAATATCCAACATGGTGGTTGATGTCAGCTCTATGACGCTAGTGACCTGAAATTGAACCCAGAGGTTTTCTATATTGTGTATAAGAAATGTGGCTATTTTGAGGTGGATATTTGTGCATATTCTCTTACTACTTAGCTTACAAAGTACTTTTGTAAACAGCTGAATCTGGAGGCTTTCACTCGTGATTCCTTTTGTCAGGATTGAATGGGCATTGCTGGGGTATAATTTACTCGCATTTGTGACCACCTGAAAGATTATCCTGTATGTCTGAAAGTGCACATTCAACATTATGTTCAGTTGGAACAAGCTTTCTCAGGCCTGGTTGACCACTCTGTTAGAGTTGATGGGTGACTATTTTTTCTCTTGCCCTTCTACTTGGATCTTTGTGGGATTCAGAGAGTTATTGGTGTGATATGTTGTTCGACAAGTACGTACCTTTTATTGACTTGATAGGTTAGAGAACCTTCGATAGAGATTTCTATTCTTGACTAGATGTGTTGCGTTACTAGAACAAATAACATGTCCAGTATGTGTGGTCTCTCAGTTTGTTGGTGCAAGGAAAGTAATGTAGGTCCCACTGATGTGCTTGTAAAGGAAGTGGTTAACTTTAAAGCCTCTTTACTAATACAACGACAAAGATTATAGAACTACTAATGCTTACAAATCTGTTGCTGTGACCATCAATCAGCTGGTCAAATGTTAATCAGTTGGTTGCAAGCCTCTCATATGTTGTCTGATAAAGGGAAACAGGATGGATTTGCAGTCACCCTTTAACTGAATATCACTCTATTTGGGACAGCAACAGTTTTTCTATTTCTTTCTCTATGTGCCAAGTAACATTTACCTCCAAAGCATGTTTTGGTGAAATTGGCTACCTCTGAACATCAACAACAAGATCTGTATACATGAGGATGTGCAATTCATTATCCTGAGAAGAACAGAACATAGGCCTCTTTATTTTTCATAAAATGACCACCTCTTTGAGCGGTTTTATGCCTTCAGTCCTAGGTGAACGCTTATGTAGCCCATTGACTCAAAACATCTACAGACTGTAGACCAATTTCAGTGCCAGCCCTGCTGGGTGGGAGCATAACCTCTTACTGAAGACTCACCTATATTAGAGACTCACACATGACTATATTTTGTGTTGGAACAATGGCATATTAAATGTTTCCATCAAGTGAAATAATAGACAATACTCTATGGTATCAACCTTTGCACCTATTGCATGAAACTTATAGAGCATGTTTTACATAACCTTTGCACGCATTTTAAACAGGCACTTGACAGTTTCCTTCTTGTCTTACGTTCAATTACATTTCTTACCCAGGGGGAGCGAAAAATTAAAACGTTATTAAAGAAACAAAGATGAGTAGGACACATTGTGTATTTCCTGCCATAGTAAACTAAACTCTCCTAACAGGTAACTGATTTCAGCAAGTTCAGGCATGTCATAAGAATTATTATGTTATTATGGGATCAGTGACATAATAGCCAGACAACAAATATCGATTCACATAATTATCGAAAATGTAATATTGTTATAAAAAAAATATAGACTCCCTATACATAACTATAAAAGTAATTTATATCAGACATACATATTAAAAAAAAAATATTGGTAGCAAAAATATCATGAATTATAAATACACATACTATGTCATAATGTTGAAAACAATAATATTGACTACATTAAAATTGTTAATAACAAATCTGACTAAAAATTACTACAAGCTCATTATTTAAACAAAGAAACAATTAATGTATCCTAAAAGTATAGCTAAAATATATAAATAAATACTACTACTTTAAATCTCACCAAAAACATAACCTTAAACAATATGAACGTAAAACACTTCTAAAATATGTAATACAAATATTTTTTTTTAAATTAAACACAATAAACATGTATATTATTAACAATATCAATTCTTTCTGCAACACAAACAAATATACTATTAAATAAATAAACTTATATAAATTACAACATTAGTTAGCCTTTCCCATATAAGGATATACCTGCCCAAAAATATTATGTAAGCCTAAAGCAGCCAATAATATTAAAGACTATACAATCTTAACAAATAAAAAAGCCTAACCAATTAAACAAACAATATAAAAGCCAAACAAATTAAAGCAAAAAATATCTCACAAAATATCAGACATTTGAAGAGGAGGATTTTCTCTGCCAACTAAAAGACTACAATATATACAATGATACTACTACGTCTCCAAGTAAGTATTAATTATATTTAAAAATAAAATGCAAAATAATTGTAATTGGCATAAATATAGCTTAAGGAACAATATCTAACACACTGTTTAACATTATGCTTTTTAACAGATTATCCAACTATCTACTACACACCAACAGAAACTACACATCTAACACCACAAAACAAACTAAGCATATTTAAATAACTTTAAACTTCATGTAGGAGCTACACCAAAACTTGATAATCACCTAAGCATTGTCAGGCACTAAGACTATACCACATGCAACAAATAAAACTGCTTTTTCTCTGCAACACGACAAAACTTCTCTAAAAATCATGCAAGTACGTTTAGACAAGAAATAGGAAATGTATATTTAACTGTATATAAATTAAATACATATAGTAAAAGTCTAATTTTTTTAATTAATATTGTTACAGTAATTAAAGAAATATTGACAGACGGCACAAAATTTATAACATCATACAAGGGAAAACTATTATTTTGTTACATGGAATATACCTACAGCCTAGAAAATACTTCAAATTAATATATTCATTGAAAATGTACAAAGTATTATTCTAATTCATGTTATGGGGGGCAACTCTTAAAGAAACTGTAGTTATGAATGTTAAAGAGCATAGTCACCATTCAAATGTAACAGATATAGAAGTGAGAGAAGTTTTAGAAAATATAAGAGAAGCAATCACTAGTTCTCTAGAACCCACAACACAAATACTCAAAAATATACTACCCCAAGTACCTGAACATATAATGGGCCAATTGCCTTCAATACCTACCTTCAATCACCTGATAACACACACTAAAAGGGCCACCTGTGACAGCCCATTGCATGTTTGCCTTGATACCTTTCTGTGCTCACCAGATATGCTGGGCGCAATCCTAAGTGTAGAGCACCTGGCTAGAACTAACTTTGTTCATAACCCCCTTCTCTTGACCCTGCTGTGGGGCGACGTGAGTACTTGTGTCCCAAGTTGGCGTCTTCAGACTGGCAGTTTTCGGGACTCTGCATTCCGGGAGACCATCAGGGACGGATTCAACATTATTTTGCCGAGACTGAAGGGTCCTCATCTTATGTGCTTAGTGAATTGGAGGACTTTAAGGTCATCATCTGGGGTGGGTGCATATTGGGGTTGGCTGGAGTGCCACGCGTACTGCTGGCTGATGTTGCTGGACATGAACAGTCCCTCCGAGAGCAGGAGTGACTAAGATCTAAGAGGACGGATCTCCAGCAGGGGAAGTGCTTGCATGCTTTATACTGGAGTTCAGTGCTGTGGGGTCTTGCATTATATTTTTTTGTATGCCAACAATATGGTTCTGTTTCTGGGAGATATGCACACAGAACCTGAGAAAGCGGTGCACCTCCTCACAGGGTTCGAAGAGTCGGCCTCAAACCTGCATGTCAGTTGGCTCAAGACCAGCTTATTCCCAACCTGGGGGGACCTGGGCGCGCCATCGGATATATGTGACATGCCCTGGGAGCAGGGGGCAATGCAGTATCTGGATGCTGTCATGTATAGCACAACCCCAAGATTCTTGAGGGAAATGTAGGGATGGTGATGGCAGTGTTTCGGGCTAGTGCGGGATTCTGGAAGTCGCTTCTGATTTCAGTGGCCGGCTGTATAGTGATAGCTAAAATGGGAGCTTTGTCACAGCCCTCTATAGTTTTTAGCTGTGCTCCCGGTGATTGTGCCTCGGGTTTTGTTTCGGGACTTGGACACAATTATGACTGATTTTATATGGGGCAGGGGACGGAGGTGGGAGGCATTGGCTAAGCTGCAGTGTGTATCCGCAGGTGGGGGGATGAATGCCCCTGACTTTGAAGACTATTACCTGGCGGTCCAGCTGCACTGGTGTATGGGGTGGTTTTGAGGGCTGGAGAATGCTGTGGCACTGAATTGCCCGATGCCCCCCTCCGGGCCCTACTGTCTATCCTCTTGCTTGACCCTAAAAGGGTACCAACTGCGGGCTGACAGGGCCTGGCTGTGCTCCGGAACTGCTGGCTGAGGGTGCTCTGCCAGACGCGTACGCGTGCTCCGTATTTCCTGGGGTTGCCACCTCAGGCCCTGCTTGAGTGTGGTTGCCTGCAGGATTGGATGGCGGCGGGCCTGGACACGGTGGGTGCGCTTTATATAGATAAAGATCTGTGCTCCTTTGACGAATTGCAGATGGAGTTTGACCTCCCATGGGGCAGTTGCTGCTGCATGGTACTCTGATAGCGGTAGTGCGGAGGTTGTGAGGGAGGCAGGATGCTGAGTCTCATATGCAACGTGGTTGCCAATTTCCTTTGCTATACTGCTAACATTCAGAGACTGGTCTCAGAGCTTTTTTGGGCACTGCGGGCAGGCATGGTGTTACCCCTTACTCAACACTGAGAGAAATGGGAGACAGACTTGTGGTTGCCCTAGACAGACAGAGACTGGAATAAAATGTGGGAGGTTGCTCCTAGGGTGTCCTGCTATGCTTGCTTCAAGCTTATTCAGTATGACATCCTGCATCTGGCTTTCTGTATGCCCAAGAAACTTGCCGTCTATCTCCAAATTACTGCCCATGAGTGTGCCAAATGCCACATGGTGGATGAGGGGTCTACTTCACATGCTTGAGGCGCTCTGTCAACCTGGCCCCTTACTGGTCCAAGGTGCTGCAGATGCTCGCAGAGATCATGGGAGTATTTGGAACCCTGTCTGAGGCTGTGTTTCGTAGGATTTTCCCTGGCCTGCCAAGCATAGAGTGACCTGCAGGTTTATTGACTTTTCCCTGGTGCTTTCCAAGCGTCAGATAATAATGCAGTGGAAGGACACTGCTGGACCCGTAGTTGAAAGATAGAGGGCACATCTACTTCGCTAGGTGGACTGGGAGGGCGTTCATTGCTCAGGGAAGCGCACCAGGGCAGGAGACCTATGAAATGTGTGCAGGCTTGGGAGGCATTAACTGAGGCATTGAAGGTGGGGAGGCACAGTCAGGTTAGTTGGCATCCGGGTGGTGACTTGGGACTGGGGCAGCCCATTGGCCTTGGGGCACCTTATCGGTGCAAGGCTGGCACCTGCTGTGGCTTTCTTATTTTTTTTTTGTTGTTTTTATTCATCATCATCAAGTATAACATTTAGAGATACATTTCATTATACCATTGTTTCAAACAACTTATGCGACAAAATCATACATAAAAAGAGAAGAGAATGTATGGGAGATCTCAACATGGTTAATCAACATACTATAATCGCCAGCCAGGCTATCCGGTTGCCACCGTACAAAGAGAGAAAAAAGAAGAACAAAAACAAAAAAAAGGGGACGCAGCTCTCGGTTATGCCCTTTTTTAACCATTTTCGAGCCTATGTTTCCAATCTGCTATAGGGGCCCATATCCGTTTCCCCAATTGCTTTGTCTTCCAGCCCTTTTTATCATATAACGCTTTCTCTAGTACATATATCGATAATAACCGTGATAGCCATTGTTGGAATGTTGGCGGATTTGGGTCTTTCCACAGTGTTGCGATGCATAGCCGGCTTAAAGTCATCGCTAGGTATATAAACTCATATTGAGGGATTTGTACACCGTCCCTGGTTGCCCATAGAACCATAACTTTGTTTGTTATGCTAATATTAATCCCCAATGCTTTGTCGAAAAATTGCTCTAATGAACTTTTAAATGAGTCCAGGGCGGGGCATGCAGCAAACATATGTATAGTGTCCGCCTGCGTTGCCTGACATCTATGACAGACTACCCCCATTATTCCACCCCATTGAGCGATTCTGTGTGGTGTATAATAAAGCTTGTACATGGTCTTATATTGCTGAATTTGTAGGCTGGCTAATCTTAACACTGAGTTTAATAGCTTGAGCGATTTTTCAACCTCATTACCAAATAAGCTTAACTTGGTATTCCATTTTTCAACCACCCTTCCACAGTCATCCTCCTTATACTGACTCATTTCCCCGTATACTGGGATATCGAACAGCCCTTCTTATCCCTTAAAAATTACATGATTTCCACTCTCTTATAATTAATGTCACCTCCCTGTTTTTTTTAACAAAGCTGATCTTATTTGTAAGTATTTAAAAAAATCTCTTCGATCTAGGTTATATAGCTGTTGTGCTTGATCAAATTTTATGAAACCAGTCATATCGATGAGGTCCCCATTAATTTTTACCCCTAAAATATCCCACCTCTTCATTACTTGATCATGGAATACCGCAGGTAGCAGCTGATTCTTAAATAAGGGGGTATAATAATTCATCCTCCCCCATTTAATTTTCTTCCTAAACGTTGACCATACTGATATTGCAGCCCCAAGGGTCTTGAACTTAACTTTTTTATAGTAACTTCCTTCATTGAACGAGAGAAGCCACTTATTGGATGCCTTAATTAATAACTCATATATGTCTGGGACGCTCTCGCTCACTCGCCACCGATCCTTCATGCTCCCACCCACTAGCCCTCTGATATATTGCAAGACAGTCGCCCAATAATAAGCCTTGAAGTCGGGTGCCGCAAGACCCCCTCGTTTTCTTGGTAGTGACAAAAATTTTAATGCTCGTAGTGTTTTACCTTTGGCCCATATAAAGCGGTTCGTGACTCCCTCTATTTCGCTGAACCAGTTGTTATTACATTTTAACTGAATAGTGCGAAACAGGTATAATACTTTAGGCAAAAATATAATTTTTATTAAATTACTTCTGCCTATTGTTGTTAAATGCAGATTATTTAATCTATCTAAATCGCCTTTCGCTTTTTTGATCACCGGCCCCAGATTCATTTCCACTACCTTTGAGAGATCTGATGTTATTGTTATCCCTAGGTATACTGCTGAATCTGTTATTCTCTGATCCACCATCGTTACCTTTTTATTAATTACAATTTGAGTTTTGCTCTGGTTTAATTTATACCCTGAGAGTGCCCCGTACAGATTTGCTTCCCTTTCTATTTCCAATAATGCCGCTGCCAGGTCCGTAGATGTTATGGCTAGGTCGTCGGCATACCCCAGAATTTTTTTTTCAAATCCATTCAAAACAATTGGCGAGATACTTTCGTTTAGCTCTATCTTTCTTATGAAGGAGTCTATGTAAAAGGCGAAAAGTAGCGGGGAACAAGGGCACCCCTGCCTGGTTCCCCGTCCAATGTTTATTATCCCGCTCTGCTCTCCCATAATCCTAAGTCTTATTGTCGGATTCCTATATAAGGCACTCAAAGCCCCGATACAGACATCACCTAAATTTGCCTTCCCTAATGCAGCCCAGAGGAAACCCCACAAGACCCTATCAAATGCTTTTTCAGCATCTAACAATATTAGAGCCATAGGGTCTCGTGAGGCTGCCGTCCCATCAAAAAGTGTACACACTCTTCTAATATGGTCTGCAGTGCCCCTGCCAGGGATAAACCCATGCTGTCGAGGGGAGATGATCTTACCTATAACAGAGCTTAGCCGATTGGCCAGAATCTTAGAATAGATCTTCGTATCGCTATTCATCAAGCTTATAGGCCTATAAGACCCAGGATCAGTTGGGGGTTTATTCTTTTTCAAAAATACCACCATAGTGGCCTCCCCTCAAGACTCAGGAGGTGCCGCTCCTTTTTGCGTAGAAACCATAAGCTGATAAATATCCTCTTCTAGACTAGGAAGACATTTTTTATAAAATTCCAGCGGGATGAGATCGGGGCCCACAGCTTTCCCAACAGGTAAGTCTTTGATTGCTGCCTGTATCTCTTCTAACGTAAAGTTAGTTTCCAACTCCGCTTTATCCTCCATTGTCAGCTTCTCTACTTGCACGCTCTCTAGATAGCTCTCTATTTCACTGCTATCAGCACCACTGTCAGAATCATATAAGCTCTGATAAAAATCCTGAAATAGTGAGCAGATCCCCCTTGGTGATGTAGCTGTGATCCCTGCTGCTGAATTAACCTGTGAGATTTCTCCTTTAGTTGCCGCCTGCCGAGTTCTAATAGCTAATATACGACCTATCTGCTCACTAAACTCGTATTGGTCCTGCTTTCAAGCCAGATATTTTCCTGCTGCTTTAGATGCAAGTGACTCCCCTACAACTGCCTTTGCTATAGCCAGATTTTGTAATATCCCTGCAACATTGTGTTTGGCCCTGATTGCTTCAGTCAGTTCCTCTTCGATAACAGCAACTGTTCTTAGCTTACCCTCTATTTCCTCCTTCTCTAGCTTATTTCGTTTTATCGAAAAACTAATGGTTTCCCCCCTTATGCCAGCCTTCATAGCGTCCCAGACTATTATGGGGGAAGCAGACCCTCTATTTGCCTTTAGATATTCTTTAAGCCAGCTTTCCATCTGAATAACATACTTAGGATCATGTAGCAGGGCTGTCTCAAAGGTCCAATTAAATTTCTCTTTTTGATAATTTGGAATAGATATATCTAATACCAAAGGGCTATGATCTGATATCACTCGTGGTAATTTTCTAACTTTGGAAACAGATATCAACGCAGGTGGTATCAAAAGATAGTCCGGTCTAGCTAGGGATTTATGTGGCGCAGAATAATAAGTGCTCCCCCCTCCACCACTATTTTGCTGTTCCCATATGTCAATCAGCCCATTATCCTGCATCATTTGTATCAGCGCCCTATGGCTTTTCTTCTTTCGGCCAGAGAACCTAACTGGATCATTTTTCCACAGGCCGTGCAGGCCGTTCATATTCAGGTCACCGCAAACAATAATAGGCATAGGCCAGTTTGTCATTTGTACATTAATACAATCTAAAACCTCCGGATCGTCCACTGTAGGAGCATAAATCGAGCAGAGAGTAAAACTAAAGCCTTGTACCTTGCATTCAATCATGACCCATCGACCATAGGGATCTGCCTTCTGTTTTCTTACTGTCAACATCCTACCCCTTGCCAATATAGCCACTCCCCGAGTACTAGACCCTTGCGTTGTATACACTAATAGCTGATAACCAAGCTGTTCCAGCAGAAATTTGCGAGATATCTCAATGTGGGTTTCCTGTATACATACAATATCAGCGTAGGTTGTCCTTAGATACTCCTTCAGCTCTCTTCGTTTTTTAGCATCGTTCAGGCCACATATATTAATTGCAACTATCCGCATAAAGTTTTTTTTCCCCCTTACCTTCCCCTTTCCTCCTCCCATATTCTTTCTTGATGATGATGATTTTTTCTCGTTTTTCCCCCTAGTGCCCCCCCTTTCCCACCCCTTCTCCATGAGCCCCCCCTGCGTTCACCCTTCCCTTCCCTCCCACCTACTGAAGCAAGCAGACCTAAGGTCTCTGTGATGGAGTCTGACCGTCAGCCTTTCATTCTTTAACTTTTTTTTTCTTTTTCCTTTCCCCCATTTTTTTTTCTTTTTAGTCAGCCCTGCTAAATATTTTCAGTTCGTGCAACCTCTTTGGGCCCTCTACGCTATCACCCCATCCCCCTCAATCAAAAATATAATGTACATAGACCTATCTGTATACGTCAGTATAACTATGATGTTTCCAATCTAACAACCCCTTTATAAGGTGGTGCTGGCTGGTCCACTTGTTTTTAATGTGTCTATGTACGCCTTTGCTTGCAATTCGGAGGTGAAGACTCTAGTCGTAGTTTTATATATCATCTTCAACCTGGCAGGATTCATTAGATACACCTGCAGGTCCATTTCATGACATGGATCCAACAGTTCTCTCAGTCTCCATCGCCTTTCAACTGTCATATGACAGTAGTCTGGAGTTGTGAAGAAGGTCTGATTGTCAAACGAGCGTTTAGCATTAGGTCGAGCTTTAGCGTACACTCCCTCCCTCAATAAGAAGTTCCCAAAGAATATCAGTATAGCTCGTGGCCTCTGTGGTCTCTGAGTTCCTCCCTGGGCCTGTAATGTGTTTTTCTTCATGGTCATTGGAAATCGATGCACTCTTTGGACTTCCTTCTCCCACTCCCAGTGGCTCAGCTCTGGGAACGCTCCCTTCAGGAGTTTCAAAACATACGCTCTCATGTCGTCCCCCTCCTTCCCTTCTTCAATGCCCAGAATCCTAAGATTGTTTCGCCGCTGGCGATTCTCTAGATCTTCCAATTTCCATTGAACATCAACGAGCTGCATGTCATGTCCCTTTACCTTGGCTGTATCCTTTGCTTGTTGGTCTTCCAGGGTGCTAGTGCGATCCTCCAAGTGGGATACCCTTGCATTTGTATCTGTGCAGATCTTAGCGATTTTTTTAATTGAGCCTTGTAGATTCCTAGTTGCGCCGATTTTTCCTCCCCTCCATCTTTGTTGCATCTTGCAGTTGTTTTTTTTAGTCTAATATCAACTGTAATGGAGGAGTTTCAGCTTCTGGCCCCTCAGTCCCTCCCTACAACATATGCTCCGGATAAGTGCCCCGGGTGGCCGAATAATCCCATTTTAAAGTTGTTGCGTTATTGCCTCAACTTGCACGCCTATGTACACTAGATACTTTTTCCTGTGACTGTGTATCTCTCTGTCACCTTGACAGCCTTTTTCTCCTAGTGGCTCTGTCCCTTTCATTAGGAGAGGCTCTGCTGTTCCCTCCTGAGCTGAGGCCGAGGCTGATATCTACAGAGTTCACCCCATCACTCTCATCCAGCCTGGATGGGGTATCTTCAGACCCATCGGTGACTGAAAAAAAATTATCAGCTAGATCTTGATTGTCCTCGGCGCCGCTAGGGCCGCTGCTTGCAGTAATCTCCTGAACCAGCATTTCAGTTACCAGTGACTCTGTGCCTGTTGTGCTCATCAAGTTTGCTACTTCGGACCCCGCTGTTACAGATCCTGGGGGGACTGTGACGAATCTGCTAAATCTGCTAGATCTGCTGGATCTGGCTCTCTGCTGCCCTTGCCATGTTCCTCTTTGGTTTCCCGGGCCTCCATGATCTCCCCCCATTGCATCTCAGGGTGAGCATCCTGTGTCTCAGAGATCATCCGTGGATTTTCCTGTACATTTGCCTTGCCCTTACGGGTAGCCACGCTTTTTTTCTTTTCCAAGGCCAGTGCATTTTTCTCAGCTGCGTTAGCTGTATTGTCTTGGATGACAGGGGAGAAATAACCCATAATGGTTTTGGCGCCCCCTGTATTCCCCCGGGATTAGTAGTATTAGCCATGTTAGCCATATTAGCAGTGCTTGCCATAGCCGCCAGATTCACTGCCCCAACCTTCTTCCCCCTGGTGTTGCTCCATGCTCCAGCATCGTTAGTCACTCCCCCGCTCTCACCTGGGGTGACATCGATGTCCTTGCCTTTCCCTGGGGCCTTCTGGGGCACAGACTGCTTGGAAGACAAAACCGCTTGCACCGTATCAGGAGCTCTCTCCTTTCCTCCTCGTGTGATTTTCGGGGACATCCTGGAGGTTTTCAAGCTGCTGGGGGGTCTCAAGCTACTCAGGCTACTCTCCGCCGAGTGTCGTCTTAGACCGCCGCTTGATCTGTCTCTGTACTCGCCGCTGGAAGGCACACTCCTCAAGCCGTCTTCGTGTCGATTCTTCATCACTCTGCCCGTTTCCCTGGCTCCAGCGGCAGCTCCGTCTCTGCCGACTTCGTGGCTGACTCCGCCGGCTCCGCCGACTACGTTGGCTCCGCCCAGAGTCCACCCGGCTCGCCGCTCTCGCAACTCCGCTAGCACTGCTGCTGCCGTCACCAGGAGTCCTTGAACCAGCCCCTCTGCCGCACACAAGAGATCACTGTCCCTCAGGGCCACTTCCATGGGGGGTACGTAGACCTTAATGCACCATTTTACGCATTATTATAATCCAGGCATCGGGAGCGTTCTCGAGTGCCGTCAGCCAGACGCCATCTTGCTGTGGCTTTCTGATGATAAGCGGTGACTGAGATGGGGAGCCCGAAGGGTTGTGTAGATTACTGCATCATTCGGCTGGTCCGGGCAGTACAGTTGGCTTGGAGAAGGGACACTGCAGGATTCGGGGGGAAGGAGGGGAGATTTCTTTGTTGTCCTCGTTGGCCTGGTGACCTTATTTCAGCGGCAGTAATGAGACCAGTACTGGCCCTCTGCCTCGGCTGGAGGGGCGTGGTCCACCTCATTCAGAGCACTATGTTAGGGGGTGTGGGCATCATTCTGTGTAATTGTTACTGCTGTGCGAGGCAGCATAACCCCTTGTTGTAGAATGTACTATACTCTAATATGTAAGTGAAATGTGGTGTGACACATTTGAATAACATTCTGTTTAGCATAAAAGAGTTGTACAACAGGACTACCTTGGTTATGCAATTGGAATTAAATTGTTTGCTAAGCGCCTGGACACCAAATAGTAAATGTATATAAATAATATGAGTTGCCCAATTGTAACCTGGGTCTATACAATTATTAAAGAACAATGATACACTAGGAATTCATTTAGAAATCCATCAGTATTTGCAGAGCATAGCGAATTGCTCGAGGCAATGCCAGACTACAGTCATAAATAAGGTGCTATGATCAGATTCATAAGAAGGAATTTTTAACCAAGTTTCAACCAGTTTTGGTAGAATGTTAAACAAGGCGTTGGTGTTGCCTGTGCTCACACAAAACGGATTACAATAAAAGTGACTCAAAATGGTTGTAAATATAAAAAGAAACGACCAAAAACACAAGATAGATTTACGAGCTGGGCATCATATTCAATCTGTTTCCACAGGATCTCTTTGATTTAGTTTAGAGGACCGTGTTTGTACCAGTGTCAATGGCCTATCGAAACTGTCACTAAGTTAAAAGGGTATCAGCATTACAATTGGTATGCGCGTTATGGATTGCATGGCTGTTGTGGGAGCTATGGATTCTGATTCTCTCCATACATTTCAGTGGCTTTTTCAGTTTTAATTTATAACCGTAACTGCACTTCAACTGTGAATTTTTGTGAATTTCTGTGTTTTTTCCCAAACAAATGTTAAGGTGGTATACAATGAGGAAGCGGTGCTGAATAAGGGCCTAGGCTTTGTGACCACTGATGAGGGCGATCCATTTCTTTTACAAATGGAATTAGCGCAGTTTTTTCGCAAACTGAGGCTCCACTATTTCTTCAAAAACAAGAACTCTGAGGAATCGGAGGTAGAGATAGATACCAACACAGGTCTGAGGAACAAATCTACTTTTTCACCTCCCTTACATGCCATACCTACTCAAGTTCTCACTTTTGAACTAGCTGTCAAAAATGAAATAGATCTCATACAATACAGCTCCAAACCACGGTACAATAATCTCACCACTGCAGAGAGACAGGGTCTTAAATTACTGACCCAAGACAGTACGATAATTGTGAAGCCCGCTGATAAAGGGGGCTCCATTGTGGTACAAAATGTAGACACTTATAGGGCAGAGTGTCTCCGGCAGCTGAGCAACAGCGATGCCTACCGTCCACTGACCATCGACCCGACTCCCAGACTGACGAGGGAGATCAAAGTCTTGGTTGAAGAAGCCTTGGCGGAAGGCTGGATTACCCCCGCAGAGGCATCATTCCTGCAGGCTAAGCATCCCATTATGCCTTATTTTTACACCTTACCTAAGGTGCATAAGCCACAGAGACCGCCTCCAGGGAGGCCCATAATTTCAGGCCTGGGCTCATTACTTGAACCGCTTTCAGCGTTTGCTGATTATTTTCTCAAACCCTTGGTGAGCATGATGCCCACGTTTCTTAAGGACACTGCTGATGTCCTGAGAGTGATTCCCGAGATTGCCTTTGATCGAGAGACAGATTACCTGATCTCTCTGGACGTTGAGTCTCTGTATACCTCAATTCCCCAGGATGCGACCCTGGATACCATCAGGTCCATCCTGGGTGAATCGGAATTGAATTCCATCACTCCAGTACCGTTCATTATGGCTCTGGCTACCATAGCCATGAAAGAAAACTTCTTCATGTACGAGGACCAGATATACCATCAAGTCTCTGGGACCAGCATGGGCAGTATTTTTGCCCCTTCGCTGGCGAATCTATATGTCCATCATTTTGAACAGTCGACAGTTCTGCATCCCACCGATCCCTTCTTTCCATCCATTATTTGGTGGAAAAGATATATTGATGATATCCTGATGGTGTGGAGAGGGACTAGCGAATCGGCCGTACAATTTCACCAATGGCTTAACAGCAAGAACAATTATCTCCGATTCACGATGGAAATGAGTAAAGACAGACTCCCGTTCCTGGATCTCTCTATTTACAGCACCTCGAGGGGTTTGGAGAGTGAATTGTACAAAAAGCCAATGGCAAGGAATTCATTGCTCCTGTATGAAAGTCAACACCCTAAGTCTTTGAGGGACAATCTGCCCTTTGGACAGTTTCTTCGAGTCCATCGGAACTGTTCTAGCCCAGAAACTTTCAAACTCCATGCAGAGGAGCTTTCCAAACAGCTGAGAGAGAGGCACTACCCCAAGAAATTGGTCCAACGTTCATACAAACGAGCAGCGAACAACCATCGGGCTGCCCTCTTGGAACCACGCATAGAGAAACCACCACTGGATCGTCTAACCCTAGTGAGCACTTTTAACACCAAATCGAACTATGTCCAAAAAGTGATCAAAAAACACTGGAGAATTTTGAACAGTGGCAAAGAAAAGATTCCCTTTCCTCTGTTCGCCTTCAAACGCTCAACCAACCTGAGGGACCGTCTGGTACACACACGACCCAAGACCACACCCAGGAGAGAGCTAGGCACACTATGGGATCTCCCGCCGGTAGTAGGGCATCATCCTTGCGGGGGTTGCTCCATTTGCCCTCTAACAACTAAAGTCACGAGTGTGGACATTGGTACAGATAAGCCTTGGGAGCTGCGGCAGTTCACAAACTGCAACAGCACCAACCTGATCTACCTCATCACGTGCACGTGCAACGAAAGATACGTGGGCATGACCACGAGAAAGGTACGTGTGAGGATGCAGGAACACAAGAGCACTTTCCGTTGCAGGAAAGATGTCTCCAAACTCACTAAGCACTTTCTCACGTGCAATCATGCCGAAACAGACTTCAAATGGCATGTTCTTGAGAAACCGTACATTCCACCACATGTGAGTGATGTGTCTAGATATCTTTTCGTCCGTGAGCAGAGGTGGGTGTTCAAATTGGGGACACACAAACAAGGGCTGAACGACGACATTCCATGGGTCTCCTTGTCCTGATCAATTTGATCTGTGCCTCTATAGATAGTGTTATGCGTGGCTTACACCTTTAATCAGAGGACCAGAGGATTTGTCCTTGTATTTAACAGTATTATTTTCTTTGGGCGACACATTAGTTGGCGTCTGGCTATAGCATCTTTAGCCCACGACCTATTGAGGAGTTTAAGAGCACTTCGCTTATGGTGTGCTCGGGACTGGGCACTTTTGTTTCCATCATTGCCCGCATGGCAGGGCGTCTTAGCTATCGTTTTCTGTCACACGTGACGGTGAACCTGTCTACCTTGGTTTGCACCGTTTTTTGAGAGGGGTTCGTCACTTGCGAATACTCCCCGTTCAATTCCAGCATAAAAGTATTGGTGATTCTAGAAATCCCTGTGGAGCGTGATGTATGTTTCCCAACATGCCACGTTTGTTCGAGCATTACGCTTGGTAATGTTTAAAAAGTAACTAGTTATTCTATTTTAATGTATTTGCATTTGTGACACTAGTTGGCACTTTTGACGCCGTGCCTATGACTACTAGCAAGGTGAGCGTCTGTTTTCAATTCCAAAACCCTTAACAACTTAAAAACCAAAAAACTACACTCACCAATGACATGATGTCATCGTGTAGTTCTATATCATTGGCTGAACTAGCGCGTGTCTAAATCCAGTTTTGTCCATACATCTAGAGTAGGCAGTATTCTGTCTAGGGTTGAGTGATATCCCAGTCGTTTCTAGGTTCAGGCGTTCTAAGAGACACCGCTCTTGGCCACGCACGAAACAGTAATGCGGAAATACATCCGTGGTTTTGTAAAGAACTACAATCACCCATGACGTGACGTCACTTTGTAGTTCTATACCGGCCCGTTCTCGCGAGAGGACGCGCGCGGGGCCTCGATCGAGTGTGGGCAGCGTTTAGGACAGATGTGGTATCATGTCCTGGAACCATCATCGGGCACTAATAACGAGGTAAGCGGCAATAGAACCACTACAATGCCAATACATAGTGCTGTGTGAGGAGGTGGCGACTTGGTCAGCCCCTCCCTCACCGGTATCGATTGGATGAGTGTTCCTCAGCCGAACAGTGAAGAAGTCAGTACGCATTGGGGACTGTGCCTCCCCCTGACTCAGTCACCGCCGGGGATACCGACGGATAGGTAGGATTACCTGCCTTACTAGCCTGACATAATGGGCATGCCACTGTGCTAGCTATATGATATACATTAGATACTTTGAAAACCCATGTTAATTTAGCCTGTAGCTTGCAGGGAGGTGGAGGGTAGGTGTGTTGTGAACTTACTGATGGGGGTTAATTGACTCCATGTACAGAATACCTTGGATTGCGTAGACATTTACACTACCAGAGTAGCTGCATGCCTGGATGCCCGGTTTGTGTAGCTGACGTAGTCGGTTTCTGTTTTTGTAGAGCGGGGTCTCACATATCCTGAGCCAGGTCCAGGAAGAGGTGAGGTCCACTCCCCGGACACACTGTGTGAGTAAATAAGCTGGTATATACACTTTTGTTAAACAATTTATTATGTTTTATACAGACCAGGGTAATAGATTGTGTTTTTCCTGTACGTTTGTCCTCTCTAAACAGTACATACTCAACCAGGTGCCGAAGAGAGGAGTTGAAACAGCTGAAGGAAAATCATATCCGTTACTGGTTTTTCACTTGTGTGTTTTTTTATATATATTTTTCACACTTTATTCACAACCAATGCAGTAGTATTGTTATAGAACAGAGACCCTGACGAAAGCCGAAGGACTTATCCCTGAGTGGCTGAAACATGTTGGTCTCCTCGCAGCTATTTGTTTGGACTGCGATGACGATATTACACTGTTCTTGTTTTTAGTAAGGAAGGGGCGAACAATTATTAAAGTTCTCTGGGTTGAGCTCCCTATCCTTTTTTAAGATCACCACTTATCATATTTTTTGTTTACACTGCACTCCCCATCACATCAACATCATGTGGTAGTACCGAGTGATTGTGGGTCGCTACCCCATATCTGGTTATCGGGGTATGCCGGTCTCAATGATCTAGAGACACAATACCCGATTAGGACTACCAGATGATAATATTGATCATTACAAGACTGTTGATGGGAATCCTACACCAGGGGGGACTCACGTTACTGGTTCTTCACATCATGTGATCTGGTTTGTTAGTATATTTTATTCACACCCTTGTACTATTGACAAGGAGTGGATGAGCAGAGGACTACGGTAGAATCCTTAATAAGACCCCTAAGTTTGTAGTTGTTTGTTGATTCCTATGGGGGATAATACTTAGGCTTGGTCTATAAACATCCCTCTAGCCCTGCATTAACTCGTGTTTTTCTACGGTATACAATGACAACCAGAACTTTAACCTTTGATTTTTTCGCTTTGTATATATATTTGTGTCGTAAGGTGAAGTATAGATTTACTATTCTTTTTTTTTTTTGAAACTTTTTATTAATTTTATAAATACAAACACAAACAACTTGCAAGGAGCAAAGAAAAAGAGGAAGACAGCAATATAAATAACGTTGCATTACATGGTGTGGGAGCGGGAAGGTCAACCAATGAGCGTATTTTCCATCAAGAAAGAGTCTCGCATGGGGGGGGGGGCGGAAGGAACAAAATGTATCCAATACACAGTAAGAGGTGGAGGAACCCTCAGGTTACGGGGACGTGGGTGCAACATCTGGGTCAGGGAGAGGGGGGGTACATATATCGCCACGGTAAGTGTTCCACTGAGTCCATATCTTCCCCCATTTTCGGGGGGTACCCCGGGAAATATATACAGTTTTTTTCCCTGAACATGCACCAGTCCATGTTTTGTTTCCATTTCCGAATCCCGGGTGGTCCCTGAGCACCCCACAGTTGCGCAATGTCTCTTTTGGCGATCATATTGCCCAAGGTCACCCATCGAAGCTGCGATACGGAGTAGTCGTTCGGTTCCCATACATTCAGCAAGCATCTCCTAGCCTCCGGCATCAATCGCACCCCCGTAACCTCACTCATCACCTCGTGCACACTGGTCCAGAATCGCACTATCTCAGGGCACTCCCAAACGATATGTAAAAAGGTGCCCAGGAGACCGCATCCACGCCGACACAAACCATCCACAGAAAAGCCCATGTGTACCAAACGGGGACCTGTCACATACACTCTATGCAGGATTTTAAGTTGCACAAATCTAAGGCGCGCCTGGATGGCCACCTCTTTAGGGGAGGAGATCGCCGCCTGCCAGTCCTCATCGTCCAGCTCCAGCCCATCACCAATCCAGACCTCTCTAAGGCGAAACAGGAGATCAGACCTGGAGTTGATCAATTTTTTATAAATAAGCGAAATCGTGCTATCAGGAACATGTCCGTCTAGTACCCTGTCCTCAAGCGGGGACGACTCCGGAATCTCCACACCCGAAGGGAAGACTGAGAGCACCGCGTGGCGGACCTGCGCATAGCGAAAAAATTCGCGATCGCTCAGAGCGTACTCGGTTTTCAATTCCTCGAACGTCTTCATTCTCCCCTTAGTCCAAACATCATCAATCCTGCTGATACCTATCAAGTCCCACCTATCAAACCCCTTCGACTGCCAGAGAGAGCCAAGTCGATCGGATGCATACAGCGGGGTGGCACGAGTCAATTTATCAGTCCACCCAAGCGCCATGGAAGCATGTCTCCACACCTGGACAGCCGTCCTAGTGGGGCCCGTTACGTTTCGAGGGGTGATTCTCGAGTAGAGGGCTCTGTTATAGTCACCCCCCGGTAACAACCATTTGTCCATCTCGAAGGCCGGATTCGGCAAAGGGCCATACATGCAATGATTTATTGCCCCCAATTGAGACGCCCAATAGTAGCGACGGATATCAGGCAAAGCAATTCCACCGTCGTACCACGGGAGCGACAGTTTAGCGACGGCGATCCGGGGCCTACCCCCCCACACCAGTTGTCTCTGTAAACTCTCAACCTCACGGAAATATTTAGCCGGGACAACGTCAAGTGTGTTTTGCAATGCGTAGAGGAAGCGGGGCAGTGACATCATCTTAAACAATGCCGCTCTACCTAGGGGAGAGAGAGGGAGTTTCCCCCAAGCAACAACATCTGCCCGAAGGCGCTGAAGAGGGGGCAGAAAGTTCCGGTCAAACCGCAGTTCAGGTTTCAGAGTGAAAAAAATGCCTAGGTATTTAAATCCATCTCTCACAATCGCGATAGGACAACCACTTGGCAGAAGAGGGGCGTCTCCCGACAGGACGTATACACAGGACTTCGACCAATTGATGACAAGACCCGAGTTTTTGCGAAAGGACGTTAAGACATCGAACAGTACAATGCGGGATTTACGGGGAGATGTGAGATACAGCAGAATATCATCAGCATAGAGAGATATACGGTCCTCAAACTCCGAATTCCATCTAATGCCCTTCAGGGACGGCTCCCACCTCAACCAGGCCGCCAGCGGTTCCAAGGCGAGAGCAAACAACAAGGGGGACAGGGGACAGCCCTGTCGCGTACCCCTGCCCAGTGCAAAGGGTGCAGAGACCTGACCATTGACCACCACCTGAGCCATGGGACCGGCGTAAAGCAATTTGACCCACCGAACAAACTCCGGACCGAAACCAAACTTGGCAAGAACCGCCCACAAATACGGCCATTCAATCGTATCAAACGCCATCGTAGCGTCCAAGGACGCCAAGATGGCGGGCTCACGTAGCGTCTCGGCTCGTGCCAAGAAGCCATGCAACCTTCGGAGGTTAAGCGCCGTGTTGCGATGCGGTATAAAGCCGGATTGATCAGGGTGAACCAGGTCCCCAATGACAGTCGCCAAACGTGTCGCCAGCAGCCTGGCCAAGATTTTAGGCTCCGCATTAATCAACGAAATGGGTCTAAAAGAGGCACAGCGATCCCGAGGTTTACCTTCTTTGTGGATGACGACTATAGTGGCCAGTCTCTGGTCTGGTGGGAGAGAACCCACCTCCAAAGACTCGAGAAACATAGAGCGCAGATGTGGAGCTAGCGTGTCCGGGCGTAGTTTATATAGCTCAATGGGGAGCCCATTAGGGCCCGAAGCCTTGCCGGATAGGACCGAACGGACAGCAGCGGCAATCTCGTCCACAGTAGGCGGCGCATCCAGAGCATCCCTATCAATGTCAGGCAATCGGGGAAGTGCAATATCCCGCAATAGCAGGTGGGAGTCCTGCTCAGATCGATCAGACACCCGGGAATACACCTCGCGGAAGTAATCGGCAAAACATGTGACAATATCAGCAGCGTCAGTACAACACTCTCCATTCTCCGCAACAATCACAGGGACAACACGACTTGCATTCTGCCTCTTATCCAGCCAAGCAAGTAATTTCCCAGCCTTATCACCCACATCATACAGGCGGCCCTGCTGTTCCCTTCCCATTTCCTTAGCAGCTTCCGTGACCAGAGCCCTGTATTCATGTTGTTTCAACTCCAATAGATGTAACCCCTCAGCGGTGACCTCAGATTCCAAGCACCCCTCCAGGGCTGTGACCTCCCCCTTAAGGCGAACCATCTCAGCACGGTTGGCCAACTTCACGCTACCAATCAACGAGAGGGCTTGGCCACGTATGACAGTCTTGTAAGCTTCCCAAAGTAAACTTGGGGAGGAAACAGAGCCTACATTTTCCGCAAAATAACAATCGTGTGTTTTAACCAGCTCAGCCCTGACCCTGGGGTCCTTCAAATACCAGGGGTTAATCGGAGCCACTCGGCCCGCCGAACCCTGCCGTGCATCAACCATTAGCCAAAGCGGAGAATGGTCCGAGATACCCCTTGCCAGATGTTTAACTTCCCGTATGAGGGATGCATGGGCCGAGGGCAGCAATATATGATCTAACCTCGAGAGACTACCATGAGCACCAGAATTATAGGTATATTGCAACCGCCCCGGGTGAAGCAAGCGCCAGCAATCAGTGAGCCCCAGCGTCTCTAGGAAGTCACTCAACCAAGTCTGGGCCTTCGGCAGTTCCCTGGGAGGGTGACGGTCACACATCCCCGAGACCACCGCATTAAAATCACCCCCAACCAAAAGCAGACCCTCGGGGAGACCCAGGATAAGTCCACTCAGATCCGCGAATGTGGTGGCTTGGAGGCCCGGGGGCATGTACACGGAAATCAGAATAAGAACCTTCCCTTCCCAGCGCCCCACAATGGCGGCGTATCGTCCCTTATCATCCAATATGACATCATCAATGGCCAAGGGGAGGGAGGTGCGAACCAGAATGCCTGCCCCTCTGGAGCCTGAAGTGAAACCCGAGTGCGCCACAAGGCGATAACCACGCCTATTCAGAGCGTAGCACTTGTTGCCGAGCAAATGAGTCTCTTGCAGTAAGACAACATCAGGAGACAAACGTTTCAGCAATTGCAGCACCACCCTCCTCTTGATCCCATCCCCCAACCCGTTCACGTTCCAACACAATATCTGAAGTCCCCTACCCCCCATCCCCGAATCCAGCCCCCTCCCCGCCCCACACCCAAAGCAACTGCATAAAACAGGAGTTTGCCTTTCCTTCGCCTTGCAAATAACAATAAAATTCAAACCAACAACCCAGTCCCCCCAACAGTGCCAAAACAACTATACCCCCCACCCCGCACCCCTGCTGAAGACCAAAAAGCCCCATAAACTTGCAGTGTGCCTGTCGCCCAACCACCCAACTAATCTACGAAAAGAAAACCCAGGAGGAGAATGGACCCGCTCACCCCCCACCCACCCCAAAAGGACTAATACTTGCAAACATTAATGACACAGCATAGCACAGTTCAAAGTTAACATGAAGGGTACGGGGTCAAAGTCGACATCTACTCCTGCTCCGTCGGACCACCGTCCGCCCGATCCGATCTGCCAGAGTCCTCAAAAGGTTCTTGATCCGCAGGCAGCGAGTCAAGCCAGTCACTCACGACCCCAGGATGGTCAAAGAAAAAAGTACGATCCCTATGAACCACCCGCAAACGGGCCGGGAAGAGCATGGCATACTTCATAGACCTTTCCCGGAGTCTCTTCTTGACCCCTTGAAACCCCAGCCTCTATTTCTGGACCTGTTGTGTAAAGTCCGGATAGAAGCTGACAGTAGAGTTCTCAAAGGCAATGGGACCAGACAACCTCGAAGCCTGCAGGATAGCGTCTCTGTCCCGGAAATGAAAGATCCTCGCAATGATGGGTCGTGGGTTAGCACCCGATTTAGGTGTGCCGCCGGGGATCCTATGTGCACGCTCGACAGCGAAAAACTTGCTGAGACCCTTGGGCGCCAAGTGATTCAGCACCAGGTCTTCCACCAATAAGTCCGTCGAGGCAGCAGTCGATGATTCCGGGACCCCAATCAGGCGGATGTTGTTGCGCCTGGCACGGCTTTCATAGTCCTCTAGGCGCCCAGAGAAATAGTCATTAGCTTTCCGCAGATTCCCGACTTCAGCCTGCAAGTCAGAGACGTCAGTGACCAGGCTAGTGGTCTTGAGATCCAGGGATTTGACCTTTTCGTTTGTCTTCGCCAAATCCGCCCTGATCAGATTGACATCAATCGACACAGTATCCAGTTTGAGAGTCAAGGCCTCATATTGTTGCCCCAATGAAGCCTTCATACCGGTAATGGCGCCCATGAGATCCCGCAACGAGGGCTCTTCCTCAATCGATGAGTCCTCCGGCATTGCCGTCGAGGGTTTAGATGCTGCGCCCGGCGATCCTTTAGGGAGGGTGTACCGGTCCATAATGTTCGTTTGCGAAGCACTTCCTCGAACGCCTGGTTTAGTCTTGCGTCTCTCACTCTCTGGCTTGGTGGCCATCTTAGATCCCGGACCCGTACGGGTCGCCTGTTGGCGGGTGAAAATGGTGACTGCGGTGGCAAATGCAGGACCAAAAGGGCGAAGGTGGTGCCAGTCTCAGAACTGAAAGCCACGACAGATCGGCATCAGAAGCGGATAGACCAAAAGTATAGGCACGTCCGGCCGTCTACGTAGCTAACAAAGTCAGGTTGATCTCCGGACGGGAATCGAAACCAAAAGCGGTCGCCAGCCCATACAAGTCAGGCAGTCCGTTGTTGTTCACTTACTGGACGGCAGGCCAGACAAGATAGCTCGGGGCGTCACCCTGGAGCAGGCCAGAAACTGCGGCGATCTGTAGCTCTGGACCCCGAAGCCCAAAAAAGTTTTTGGGAACAGATAAATGATCAGTAGAACTGCGCCAATAAACACCCGTCGTCCGAACCAGGATAAAGTACAGGATAGTCGATGGAGGTGGCGAGGGTCCGGGAGCCCTGTGCTCACGCGACCATCTTGGGTGCGCACGAAGCTCCTCCTCCAGATTTACTATTCTTAACTCCACATCTACGTACCTTGACAATATATCTGTACCTACCTAAATGTACTTACTTGCTTTCATGATATTGTGGTAGTCAGTAATGTAGCTGCATTATTTTTGTTGGATGATATTTTTATACTCAATATTCTGACATACAAGGTACAGTAGAAACACAGTGCAGTCCTACTGCCATTGCTGGCATTCCTGAAGCGATTCTGACAGCCTCTGGGGTATTCTTTCACTTCCATGCAAGGTCTTGTGCTTCTGTTATACCATCTGCAAAGGCATTTATTAAAAAACACTAAGTTTAGGTTGATGCCGCATAACATCATTGGCACCGCCAGCAACCCCAGGAGTATTGTTGAACTCCTGCTAAGGCCAATAACTGGCAATTGGAAGTTAATATTCCAAGCATCTTCTGCAGTTGGTGACCAGGTTTCCATAGATACCAGTAGATAAATGGTGCCAGGGTTGCACAGGTGAGACCTAGGAGCATTTTAAACCCCTCTCCTCTATACTAAAACGTGTATTATGAAAGGTAGAACACATCACAACTATGCACATTTCAACTTTCCAAGTACAGATTCACTGCAAAGTGAAGGGACAATTAAAATGAATACTTCTGCTATTAACGTCAGAATGTCACATTTTAATTCCAGGCCTATCAAATAATATGAAAGAAATCATACGAAAAGACAGGACTTCATTAATGCCCCTTAAAGTAAAATAACATCTGGGATAAACGTTCCTGGTCCCTGGTGGGCAATTACAGTAATGAAGGTCAGAGACTTTCTATGTAATCAGTCAAATTATATTGGAAGGGATTTTAAATAGAGCATTCTATGTGCATTCTAAAATGTCAAGTTATTGCTTTAGCATAACCTTAGCAGTATTAAATGTTATATGCTTAGAGCTCTAAACAGTCACATTCTTAGAAAAAGTACACACCACTTTGGAAATTATAAAACCAGTTTAGGAATAGTATTTTTGCCAACTTTATTGAGATGGGAAGTTATTACTGTGCATTTTTGTGTAGACAGTTGAGTTGTGATTTGCTTTTAAAATTGACATTAGGATTGCCATGGCAGGCGCAAATGCATTGCGCAATAAGGCTGCCTGCACCGGTGCAATTATGCCCCAACATTTCCATGTTACAGAGATACTTGTAATTGTGAAGCAGCATTTCCAGGTTACATAGATTGCTCTGGTACAATTTTAAATCATCAATTCCAGATTACATGAACTGCATTTCTGGACTACATAGTTTGCAATGGTGCATTTTTGCACCAACATTTCTAAATTACATAACTTCCATTTGGTAAATTATTATATAGATTGCACTGATGCCAATGCAATTGTATACCAACATCTTCAGGCCCGGGGAAGATTAGAAATAACATTTACTATGTCTGACCAGTGCATAAATTCAATTGTGCAACAGTGGTTAAGTATAAAGTCAGCAAAAGTGCCTCAGCAGTGTTGCAATGACAGAAATCTTCCATATAGAGTGAGGTAATCAACGTTAAATGGAAGACTGCAGGGCTGTTTTGCCTGCCCCATGATTCAACAAAAAAACTAATAAACCTATATGCATGTACACAAAGAGGGGTTTTCGGTCAGTCAACTTCAACCATATTCTGCTACTGTCCACCACAGCCTACAGCATGGAACAGTGAGCAAGCTAAGTTTCAGCCATCTGTTTTCTTTACTGTGAGTGGCAGATTTTTGCTCTTGCAAATCCACTTAGAAAGTAGTCCACCTCAGTATAAGCCCCAGTAGATCAATCTCTGATTTTTCGTCTGCTTTTATTTCATATTCATTATTGTTGCCATGGGTCATTGTATTCTTACTTGTTTTTTGCAAATTCATGCACACCACTATTACACAGCGGCATTTTTACTATGTCATAATGCTGTTACATATTTATTGTTTATTGCATATGTTTGCAATAAAATTGCAGGAATGCAAAGACCAGATCTATTTATTTTGCCGATGTCTGTTTCCTTTTTTGACTCTACTCACAAGATGTTTGGTAAAATTAGACAGATTGAGCATAATTACAAAAATAAATTATATTCCGAACAAAGAGCATTAGAGGCAAATCTGCATCTACTCTTGCTTAAACAAATGTCACGCTAATCGAGAAGTTAGCAAAAAAAGAGCACATTTTCTACATGGATAGCTTTTACATAGATAAAAGGCCATTCAGCATTGCAGTCAGTGACTCATTTCACAAATGGTGGTAAACCGATCTACGAAAAATGTATTGGTGGGAAAACACATTTTGGAACCTTCCTTTTATCTTTGCACTCCCTTGACCAATCGTTGTGAAACTTTCCATCCCCTGCCAATGTAGAAAAAGATATATGTCTGAAAGATTTCGTGGATATCCGTCAAACGGGGGCAAAGTTATTAGCAACCAAAATTCTGAGGAATTCGTTTACCTGGGAATCCTAACTATAACTACTGAGTGGCTATCTCCACTCTGTATTATATATATATATCCACTCTATATATATATATATATATATATATATATATTCACTGAAAAAACCATAGGTTATACACCATATATAGTTAGGAATTAGCATTTAAAAAACCTTATTTTACTCACACAAAACCATTGAAATTCCATATATAGTTAGTTGCACTAACTATATATCGCGCACCCGCAATCCACTGCTGATCATGTCACATATTACATCATTCATGACATGGTCAGTGACATCACTGATGACATCACTGATGACATCTCAAATGACATCACTGATGAGATCACTGATGACATCATCCAGTGACTGTGTGTTTCTGTAAAGTTTAAATATGTTTTACATATTGAAGAATGAGTAGATGTATAAGTGTCTGGACGAAGGATTTAGTAGGTGCATGACTGAATGTATGAGTGAGTGATTAAATGTGTCTCACTGAGTGCATGGGTTAGTGAGTAAACTGTCTTAATTTGTGCATCATTATGTCTGTTGTTCTGTAAACTGCTGCATGTGTTGATCAGTAGCTATATGATTAACTATATGGGTTATTGATTGATTGTCCAAGTATTTGTATAGGAGACTGAGTGTGTGTGTGGCTGGCTGGGAGGTGTGTGACTCTGTGCAGATCAATGTGTACTTGTATCAATGATTGTATAAGAAAGTAAGTATGTGTTAGTATATGTTTGAAAATGTAAGGTGCTCTATGTTTAACTGTATAGACAAGAAAATGGAAGTGTGATTGATTCTTTACAGGACTGACTAGGTGTGTGAGTAACTCCATGGATGAGTGGCAGAGTGTAAGTGTCTGTATAGGTGTATGAGTGCATATGATAGTGTTGTAAAGATGAGTGATTGTATGTATGAATGATTGTATGGGTGAATGAGTGAATGTGTGTGTAGACGTAGGAATCAGTGAGTACGTATGTAGTAACTAGTATTGGTGTGTCAATGGTTTCAAAAATTATACTCTGTATTTAACACTGGGTGAAACAGAGGTTATATTAAAACGTGAGGAGATGCATTGTATTGTCACATGAATGATATCATCAGTGATGTGGTCATTGATGTCAAATGAGATGTCATCAGTGATCTCATCAGTGATGTCATTTGAGATGTCATCAGTGATGTCATCAGTGATGTCACTGACCATGTCATGAATGATGTAATATGTGACATGATCAGCAGTGGATTGCGGGTGCGCGATATATAGTTAGTGCAACTAACTATATATGGAATTTCAATGGTTTTGTGTGAGTAAAATAAGGTTTTTTAAATGCTAATTCCTAACTATATATGGTGTATAACCTATGGTTTTTTCAGTGAATTTTCAAGGTTTTGTAAATGCTAATTCCTAACTATATATGGTCTATAACCTATGGTTTTTTCAGTGAATTTCAATGGTTTTTTAATAGCAAATATCATAAGCTGTCGAATGTCAAGTACGTGGTAAGTGAAAACATTTTCGTGTTTATGCACACTGATCTGCTTTGAATGGTGCCCCCCCCCCCCCCTCATTTCTATTAGGAGTACTCTCTCTTTGCAGATAGTGAAAGGTAGTTAACGCAGGCCTTTGCCCCCGTTGTAATCCGTCGTGCCTGCTTCTCTCTCCATTTGATTGATTGTTATCCAAGTATTTACTGTTTTAGAATTGGTTCTCTTTGGTTCATTCTCTATTTACAAACAAACACAGAGTCGCAATACTCTGTTTAGTCTTTGCAGATAACGAAAAATCGTGTAAAAAAAGAAAGAAAAGGAATCGAGCAAAATCAGTAGGCCACTAATGGGATCTCTTTTTGACCTCGCTAAAATAGAAACATTAGGAACAACCCCTCATGACAAATACAAAACTAGTGAGATGAACTGAACTCCACACAATGATGGCTGCAAAACAGCTCGGCTCCGCCACCCACCCCGCCCAAAATAACGATAAAGAGCGGCTGCCATGATTGGTTGCGGAATGGCCACAACGGAGCTACGAAATGGTGCTGCTCTCATGCTAACCCCAGCTTCGGTCTGAAACATCCAGAAACACTGTAGACTACCAATTCGATCAGTTCCGGTAGCGCCCCAATGTAACCCGGTAGAGAAGAACTAGCCCTCCCCTCTTTGACTGATGGTTCTTGTTGCCTGTCCTTTCTGTTGTCATTTAACAGAACTATTTAGCCTGCTGAAAGGGGTTGTGTTTCGACCGCTGGTTGGTGGAGACATTTTGACTATATTCTGGACCTGCGTTGTCGCGTAATGCGTCATATGACGCGCCGCGTTAGCGCATCCGGAAGTCATCCGGGGCGCGCAGCGCGTAACGTAAGCATAACAAGTCATGTGACTTGTTAATAAAACTTTTCATTGGTTCATTTTACTTTTCTTATTCTAATGATGAAAGCCTTGGTCATATCACCTAAAAATTACGCTTTTAATTACTTCCGAACATTATTTTCTCTTAAATATATGTTATAATGTTCCAGGCTAATGTACTTTCCCGGAAATTTTACAACTGTCCTGCAAGTAAAATATATTCTTTTTTCGAGAAAAAGGGCGTTTCTTCGTCCCATGACGGAGCCGTTGAGCAAAAGAGGGTCGACCTGCTGTCTTAGTCGCCGATACGCCTGAATATGAGATTCTTATCGATCACTTTATGTTGCAGGAATAGAAAACACAACAGCCCTTGACCATTTATCTTTACTGCGTTCCTTCGTATTATACCTTTTACCCTTCATGTAATTGGTCTGCTTTATTTCACTTGCCTTTTAATGATTCTAAAACAGTGACTATTATTAAAAACTTTACCAATGTATACACTACTACCATGTTTTCTTTTAAAAACCTTTATTGTGAAAATTTCATTATACAAATACGAGCCTATAACCACGTGGGCCTGCCACGGAGCAAACTGTAATCGTATATGATGAATAGACATTTACACTGTAGAGGAACGTAACGGGCGGGCCATTAGGTTGCAAAAACTAAGGTGTCTAACAGTTACGGAATCGGTGGACGTACATTTTATAATTAAAATACGACAGGGCCAGTTACAATAAAATTATCTAGATATACATTTGCGGGCAAGTACCATGGGTGACGTTAATTCGAATTTTCAACAGTACAGTAATCAATAACACATCAGAACTTAATATCAATAGGGATGTCGAAATATTCAATCAATTCTCGTCCCCGCCCGCCATGTGCTTCAAAACTGCATACGTATCTCGTGATTTCAAGGTTCTGCAACCAGTACACAACAAGGAGTTACGAGTCCCATTTATTCCGGCGCCATTTTGGGCGAGGACGGGCAGGTCCAGGATATAGTCAAAATGTCTCTACCAACCATCGACTATGATGATGTTCATATGCTGTATTTATTAGAGTAACACTCATCTGCCCACATGAAATTAATTTACCACAATCTAAACATGTCATTTTAATCTTTCCAAAGTTCTTCTAAATATTTGGGACCGTTTCCCTTGCCTCTGAAGCTCTCAGTGCCACTTCTTTGATGAATGTACTAGCAGGTCAGGGGTTCTCCTCCAAATCTCTCTTTTATGCAGCACTATAATTAATTGGTGCCACCTCTCCATATGACGATGCATGGTATAGTTACCACAACTATATATTTTTTCGGTTCCTCTGGAGAGTTCATCGTGGCAGGTGAAGCGTGTAACATACCGGGCATTTACCTTTTTTTGCATGTACAGGAAAGGAAAAAAAAATCGAGCGTTCGAGTTCTTAGGTGTCCCAGGGCCATTTTAGTGGACCAGGCCCAAATCCAAAGAACAGCTATCTCACAGGCTAATGGGGCGACCCACGCCGAGTTTCAGCATTGTAGGATGACCACACAAGTACAGCAACTTGCTAGACATCACCTCGGTGCCATCCGGATCTCGGCGCCCCACTGCAGATGAAGTGCCTCTCAACTATGAAACCACCACGGTGACATCCGGATCTTGGCGCGTTGTGCTGCCTTCGGCCTATTCGCACATCGGTCCGCTACTGACGCCATCTCACAGGCTAATGGGGTGACCCACGCCGAGTTTCAGCATTGTAGGATGACCACACCAACTTGCTAGACATCACCTCGGTGCCATCCGAATCTTGGCATCTCAACGCCTAGTGGTATCTTCCATACAGAAAATATTGTTACGCTGCCTTTGGCCCCATTCGCACATCAGTCCGCAACTTAGACATCACCTCGATGCCATCCGGATCTTGGCATCTCAGCGCCTTGTGGTGTCAGTCAGAAAATATTGTTGCGCTGCCTTTGGCCCCATTCGCACATCAGTCCGCTACTGACACCATCTCACAGGCCAATAGGGCGCCCCACGCCGACTTTTACCATTGTACGATGGCCACACCAGTGGCACAACTTCCTAGACATCACCTCGGTGCCATCCGAATCTTGGCATCTCAACGCCTAGTGGTATCTTCCATACAGAAAATCTTGTTACGCTACCTTTGGCCCCATTCGCACATCGGTCCGCAACTTAGACATCACCTCGGTGCCATCCGGATCTTGGCATCTCAGCGCCTTGTGGTGTATTCTCTTCAGAAAATATTGTTGAGCTGCCTTTGGCCCCATTCGCACATCCGTCCGCAACTTACACATCACCTCGGTGCCATCCGGATCTTGGCATCTCAGCGCCTTGTGGTGTCTTCTACTCCGAAAATATAGTAGAAAATATTGTTGCGCTGCCTTTGGCCCCATTCACACATCAGTCCGCTACTGACACCATCTCACAGGCCAACAGGGCGCCCCACGCCGACTTTTACCATTGTACGATGGCCACACCAGTGCCACAACTTGCTAGACACCACCTCGGTGCCATCCGGATCTTGGCATCTCAGCGCCTTGTGGTGTCTTCAAATCAGAAAATATTGTTGCGCTGCCTTTGGCCCCATTCGCACATCGGTCCGCTACTGACGCCATCTCACAGGCCAACGGGGCGCCCCACGCCGACTTTCAACATTGTAGGATGGCCACAGAAGTGCGACAACTTACTAGACACCACCTCGGTGCCATCCGGATCTTGGCGCGTTGTGCTGCCTTCGACCTATTCGCACATCGGTCCGCTACTGACGCAAACTCACAGGCCAACGGGGCGCCCCACGCCGACTTTCAGCATTGTAGGATGGCCACACCAGTGCGGCAACTTACTAGACACCACCTCGGTGCCATCCGGATCTTGGCGCGTTGTGCTGCCTTCGGCCTATTCGCACATCGGTCCGCTACTGACGCAAACTCACAGGCCAACGGGGCGCCCCACGCCGACTTTCAGCATTGTTGGATGGCCACACCAGTGCGACAACTTACTAGACACCACCTCGGTGCCATCCGGATCTTGGCGCGTTGTGCTGCCTTCGGCCTATTCGCACATCGGTCCGCTACTGACGCAAAATCACAGGCCAACGGGGCGCCCCACGCCGACTTTCAGCATTGTAGGATGGCCACACCAGTGCTGCAACTTGCTGGACACCACCTCGGTGCCATCCAGATCTTGGCGCGTTGTGTTGCCTTCGGCCTATTCGCACATCGGTCCGCTACTGACGCCGCCTCACGTGCCAACGTATTTTCTCCTAATTTTACACCCTATGCCGCATAACCGGTCATGTGACTTGTTTATAAAACTTTTCATTGGTTCATTTTACTTTTGGTTTCCTAATGATGGAAGGCTTGATCATGTGACCTAAAAACAACACTTTTCATAGGATGAAAACTTTTTTTTTTCCCCAAACGATGAAAGCCCCACCTTGTTTCTGGATGTTTCAGACTGAAGCTGGCGTCAGCATGAAAGCACCACCATCTCGTAGCTCAGTCGTGGTCATTCCGCGAGCAATCATGGCAGCCGCTCCCCACCAGAAGCCTGCAGGAGTCGGGGCCCCCAAAACTTTTGATGAATTCTCAAGGCGGAGGGGACGCTTTCGAGAATGAGGTCCAAGACCTAGCAGACAAGCGTCCGATTTCCAAGGTGTCCCAGGGCCATTTCAGTGGACCAGGCCCAAAAAGGAAACAGCCTGCCGCCATTTTGAGAGTCCTGTGACAGCCGCCTATCGCTGCACCGCAAGAGTGGACGCAACTCAGCTGGATTGCGGCTTTTGACACAGTGGACCAAAAGCGGACGGAATGGCAACTGAAACGGTAAAGGGGCGCCCCACTACAACAGATGACACTCCACCTGGAGAGGCCCGTTCACGCCGCCTCCCCCGGGGCGCTCCACGCGGTTATTCGGAGCAGCATTGTACGATACCAAAACCAGTGCGGCAACTTACTGGACATCACCTTGGTGCCATCGTTCTGCTGCCATGGAACTATTCGCGCAACATTTTGCTACTGATGACCCACCCCCCGCGACGCCCCATGCCGTTATTTGCTGGGTGGCAACTTACTAGACATCACTTTCGTGTCATCTAGATTTCAACGCGTTCTGCTGCCTTGGAACTATTCGCACAACAGTTTGCTACTGATGACCCACCCCCCGCGACGCCCCACGCCGGAAATCTGGACGTTGTGCTGCGTTGGGACTATTCGCACAGCCGACCGCTACTTCGTTGTTTTTCCCTAAAAATGTTTATATGTTATTACTATTTTTGTTTTCTTGTATATATTTATAAATTATTAAAGTTTTATAATCTTACTACTTTGTCGGAGTGCTATATATTTTTAATGTGACACATAATTGTAAAAACTTTGATGTACAAACAGTCATCCCTGGAATCTTCCGCTTCAGGCTCGGTCCCCTCCCCAATCACAATACAGGATGGTTTTCAGATAATAGCAACGCTTCTGCTGTGACGAATCTCATCGAGTGTGGGCCTTGATCTACTATAACTCCTTTGAAGAGGGGTGATTCTTTACAGCTGTGGCCATAAACTACATCTGCAGGGCTAGCTGATACCCTAGGACCAGCCTGGACAATCGGACACAGAGGAAAAGGAGTGTCAGAGGGTGCAGTAGTGAATAGGGCGAAAGGGAGGTGTCGGGCGGGCACAGGGTGTGATTCTCAGGGAACAGCAGCGCAGATGGGGGAGGTTTATTACCCATGCATAAGACAGAGAGCGGGGGTGACCACTGCCTGGGGGAGATGTTTGCGAGGGTGGGGAGCCATGCTAAGGATCGACAGCGTGCACAGAGTGGGTCTGGTCAAGGCATCTAAAATGGCTGCCGTGCACGACAAAAGTGTGGCATTTGAAAAAAGACAAGATGGCGCAGACAATATTTTTCAACACTTCCTGATTTCCTTCGAATCGAACGTTAACAGACGTTGGGGCATATTACCAAAGTTAAGCGATATTTATCCCTAACGATGCTTAGCAACGATTTTTTTACCGTCAGAAATTATCGCAGATAAACCTTGCTATTATCAAGGTTTATCGGAAATACGATAAAAAATGACCGCAATGCATTAATATCGCTGAAAACTCAGCGATATTCATGCATTACCGAGCTAATGCTCTTAGCCATGTTATCCACCTCCCATTGGATAACATGGCTAAGAACTGCTCAGGGCAGGTGGTAGCTTTTAGAGATATTCGCCCTTATCTCGAATATTTCCAAAAGTTGATAATAGGAGATAGCGATGTTAGCGACTGTTTCCAGTCGCTAACATCTTGGCATGCCCACTTTGCATGTCATTAGTGATAAATATCACTCACATGCAAAGTGGGGCCCAAGATGGTCGCTATCTTCTACTAGCCGTCGCTAACTGGTGTTAGCAACAGCTAGGTAATACACATATAATTTTATCTCCGCGAAGCGGAGCGCTGTTACAGATATATATCTTGTTTCTGAACGTTAATTTCTCAAAATGCACTGAAGCACATATATGGAGACCTAGCAAAGGCACTCGGGCTACCAGTCCCTACAATTTTGCCAAGTTTCGTGCAAATCCATTCAGCTGTTCGATCCTACCGAGAGACAAGATGGCGGCCGCTACGGACTGTTTGGAATGTTTACAGACACCGGAGAGCCAATCAGCTTCGCTTCGCAAAGCTCCGTAACGCGAAAAGTACGCGAAGCGGTGCGCTGTTACAGATATATACCTTTTTTTGAACGTTAATTTCTCAAAATTCACTGGAGCACATATATTGAGATCTAGCAAAGGCACATCGGGCTACCAGTCCCTACAATTTTGCCAAGTTTCGTGCAAATCCATTCAGCTGTTCGATTATTATTATTTTTATTTTTTTTTGCCCCGCGGGGCCCTTTTAAAACCTCCACATCAAACCTAGGGGGTGAGCGACAATGTACTATGCCCCCTTATGGTCATTTGCCCCTTCGCTTCGGCCTCCTCTTGTCTCTCGATCCTACCGAGAGACAAGATGGCGGCCGCTACGGACTGTTTGGAATGTTGACAGACGCCGGAGAACCAATCAGCTTCGCTTCACAAAGCTCCGTTGCGCGAAAAGTCCGCGAACCAGTGCGCTGCCCGGTCCGCTGTTACAGATATATATCTTTTTTTAAACGTTAATTTCTCAAAATCCACTGGAGCACATATATTGAGACCTACAAAAGGCACATCGGGCTACCAGTCCCTACAATTTTGCCAAGTTTCGTGCAAATCCATTCAGCCGTTCGGGCTAAAAGTGAGGCCAACCGCCCTATGGAAAACTCAATGTTAAAAACACGTTTTGGGACCCCCCTTTTTTCTCGGCCCCCACTGGACGAACCCCCCCCCAAATTTTCAAGGGCTGCTCAGAAACAAAATGTGCCATTTTCCTGAAAATTTCAGCCAATTCCGTCCACAAACGCCAAAGTTATTAGACATAGAATTTTCAAAAAACCCATAGAGAAAAAATCCTAACTATATATACCTACTGGCGACCGCCAGTAGGTAATACACACACACATACCCACTCAAATATACATATATACTTCTAAAAGCTAATCTTTTTTTATTCGAGTATTAATTTTTTAATTTTTACTAGGAACACTATTTAAAATGTACTTTCATTTTAATCTAATTGATTTTAATTTATTCAGATTTATTTTTTTTAAACAAATTTTGATTTGTCACGGTTCACATATATTGCATAGCTCTGAATTCCAGAGACTTCTGCACACATCAAATGTATGATAAGAATGACGCTGATTTTTTAAGGGTGAATAAACCACATTAAAACAACCACCCCCCAACTCCCCCGCACCTGATTGCGCCCATGTCAGAAATAAAGAAGTACAACACATCTGGTGCGAAACATCATACCATTTGCCACCTAGCAAATCCTAGAGTCCACATACCATCAGTCCGGCAAACGGGCATCTCTCTCCGGTGGCGGGTCCAAATCCAGTCCCCGGTAATCCACCCACCCACCCACCTTTTCCATATCTTATAGTGCTTGCGTCGTCACCCCCTAGCAATGAAGACTGGCTGCTCGAGCCCCATACAAAAATCCATCCCATTTCTCCATGCCGCCAGTGACGGAGCCTGGGGCGCCTTCCAGGCCCTGGCAATATCCCTCTTCGCCAATGTGAGACACAGTAACATGAGGTGACGCTTATATCTATTGCCCCCCACTCCCTCCATAACATCTAGCAAGGCCAGGCATGGCGTGTAGGGAAGCTCCCAACCCAATACCTCTGACAGACAGGAGAACACCGCTCTCCAGAAGCGATGTAGTGAAAGGCAACTCCAGACTGTGTGCAGAAGCGAGCCCTCCGCCCGCCAACAGCGGAGACACCCGGGGGAATCAATCATTCCTGCCCTCTACAAACGCACTCTAGTGAAATATACTCTGTGCAGTTATTTGAATTGTATCAAGAGCAGGCGCATAGCTATTGCCGCCCCCCGTGGGCTCGCTCAAGCCTCTGCCCAATCCTCATCTTCCAGTTCACCCACATCCACCTCCCATACTGTCTAAAGCCTCTGCAGGTTCGTGGAGCAGTGGATGATCAGGGTTTGATATATGCGGGCGGGAGATCTTGCGATCTGGTAGCTCTCCCATAAAGACCTTCGCTTCTATGGGGCTAAAGTCGGGGAGGGACTCCAGACCCTCCAGGCTAGGTGCTAGAGCATGCCGGAACTGCAGGTACCGGAAGAACTGGGATCGTGGCATCCCATATTCGTCCTGCAGGTCTTTAAATGATTTAAGTGTCAGATCCATCATAACATCCCCCAGAACCGAGATGCCTATGGAGTCCCATCCCTGGAAGCCCTGCAATGCTGCCAACTGAGGCAAACACCCGTTGCCCAAAAGAGAAATCTCCCTGATCAAGATATTTCACCACCCCATCCTGCCCTGTACTTGCCTCCAGATGTGAAACACTACACGTGTGGCCGGGGGCAGAAGCCGCCGAAGCGGTGCAGAGTATAATAGCGTGTGTAGTGATTTGTTGCCCATTAGCTGTCGTTTAACCGCATAGGCTGGGTCCCCCCTGTCCCCCGTACCACCACTCGTTGAGGTCCAGCAGTTGTGAGGCCTGATATTAGGAGAGAACGTCCGATGTAGCGAGACGCCCAGTGTAGGTAGATAAGAAACAGGTGCGTAGGGCCACCCTCACCGCGCCCCCTTCCCATAAGAACTCTCCCAGCGCTGAGTTTACCTGTCTGAACCATCTGGGTGACAGCTGGTATGGATGGTTCTGTAATTGATAGAGGAGACGGGGAAGCACCACCATCTTGAAGATGGCCAATCTGCCAAATATAGTTAAGGACATACGGGACCATACCTTAAGGTCCTCTCGGGTTCGGCCCCACACAGGGACTAGATTGCATTCCCTGGACACCGCCAGCACGTCTGACAAGAAAACCCCGAAATACTTCAGCCCCCCCGTCGCCAGTTGAAGGGATGAGGCCCATGCTCCCACCCTTGGTCGATCTCCCAGGACCCACAACGTGGATTTGCATGGATTCATATACAATCCTGAGGTCACTCCGAAAATCTACAGGATGCGCAGCAGCCGAGGTCCCGACCTATCCAGATCAGTAAGAAAGAAAAGGACATTGTCCGCATACAGAGCTATTTTATCTGTGAGACCCGACGCCCATTCAAAACCCCGAAGTTGGGCATCAATGCGCACCCAATCTGCCAGCGGCTCCATGGCGAGCGCAAAAAGATAAGGGGAAAGGGGGCAGCCCTGTCTCGTGCCCCACTGGATGGAGAAGGGGAGAGAAATTGCCCCTCCTACACGCACCAATGCCGTTAAATCAGTGTAGAGCAGCTGCAAATAGGCCAAAAAACACGTGCCAAGGTTAAGTTTCCGCAGAAGAGCGAACAGGTACACCCAGCTCAGGGAATCAAAGGCCCTGTCCATGTCAGCCAGCAGTAGCGCTGCCAGCTCCTCAAGTTGCCCACTGGCCGATACAGCAAAGTGCGCACGCCTGATATTGTGACGCGTCACCCTCTCAGGCATGAACCCGGCCTGGTCCGGGTGAACCAGTGTGGTTATGTGTGGCCGAAGCTAATTGGCCAATGCCTTGGCCAATACCTTCGCCTTCACATTGAGTAGGGATATGGGGCGATACGATGTGTGCTACTCTGGGGGTCTACCCGGCTTAAAAAACACTACCACCTCCGCGTGCCTCCAGTTCGGGGGAAGCGAACCACGCTCCTGCGCCTCCTCTACCACCGGGCAAAAATGTGGGGCCAACTGTACAAAGAACGATTTAAAAAACTCACTGGGGAACCCGTTCGGACGTGGAGCCTTCCCGGGATTCAACTCCCCCAAGGCCGTACCCAACTCATCATCTGATGGTGGCCTATCCAGGAGGTCCCGCACCTCATCCGGAACAGTCTTAGGGGGAAGATCATCTATGAACTTCGCAATGACGGCAGCCGTAAGGCATTCCTTGGGCGCATATAAGTCGTTGTAATACGCCGCAAAGCTTTCTGCAAGAGCTGGGGGCTCAAGAATCGGTGCTCCCGCAGAGTCCAAGACTCTCGGCAGGGGCTGTGCATGTAAAGCGCCCTGACATAGATGATGGAGCATCTTACTGGATTTGTGCTCCCATTGATAGGCCCCACTACGCGTCGCTAGCCAAGCCTGACGGGCCTCGTCCCTCAGTAGGGCTGCATATTGTTGCTGAGCAAATACCAACTGTCGTCTGGCTGGGCCACCATCTGCCTCCCGACCCCTACGTTCCAGTGCCTCCACTTCTGCTTCCCGGCGTACCAGGTCCCTCTGCCATTCCCTCTGCGCAGCCACACACAACGAGATATCCACCCCTCACAGCGTGGGTTTCAATGCCTCCCAAAGTACCGCTGGAGACGTGACCGACCCCAAATTTACCACCAGATAATTATCTATCTCCTTAGTCAAGTGTTCCCTGTACTCCTCTTTCTGCTGCTGCCACCCCGACATTCGCCATCTAAGTGGCTGCCTCCCCGGGCCAATCCAGAATGTAAGAGCAACTAGTGAGTGATCTGATAGGCCTCTGGCCTTAATATCCACCGATAACACTCTGTGCACTAACCCCCTAGGAACAAATAGATAGTCCAACCTTGAGAAGGAGTCAGAATTTTATTTAATTGAAATAAATGATTTGATGCAATATAGTTTCCTTACTACGCCTAAATATTACCCATCCCTTAGCCTTAAACAGTGTTTTACCACTAAACAGAACCCGTCTCTGTACTCAAAAAACTCCTTACTAAGCATAAACACTACCCATCCCTGAAACCTAAAAACTCTTTATTACTCCAACCACTACCCTTCTCTGGATCCCAAAAACTCCTTCTTACCCCCAAACACTACACATCCCCAAACGCTAAAAACTCCTTCCTACTCCTAAGTACTACCCATCCTTGAACTCTAAACATACCTTACTACCCCTAACCATTATCTGTCCCTGAGGGGGCATGGCCAAGCTGCAGTCAGAGATGGCTGTACAGCTCTGAGGCTCCGCCGGCCGTGTTGGCACACATATTGAAAACCACAAGTAGAGCGAACTCAAGGCTCTAAAAATGCTGCTGACAGTTGCGGACTGAATCCTGCACATAGGGAGGCCTTCGTTGCCTGCAATTTCAGCTGGGAAAGAGATATGCATCTCAGGCGCTGCCCGTAACACCAAAATGGCGGAGTGCGATGGTGGAAGACAGCCGGGGAGAGCGTAGTGACGATGGAGGGATCGGTGGAACTTTGAATGCATAAAGGGAGGTGAGCTGGCAGGGGATGACTGGTGCGCTGCATTTGTAACCGCCGGCGGGTGCAGCAGGACACTGGCGGGAGGTCCGCATGCCTCCAGATGGCTAATAACTTGAAAACTCCTGAGCTGCGCATTGATCATAACATCGGTACATGCTGGGACAGGGCCCGCATGTACGTCTGTTTTTGAGGCGCTTGCCGGCGCTGAGATCCCCAATATGTGAATGCGGGGACGCGCTGCATGTACATGAACTGACGGGCAGTTTCGCCCCCTGACAATCTCTCCGCCCCTCCCCCACTTCCATATCGAGGGCGACTGCTTTGCCGATATTCGCGCCTGAAATGGGCCCAGCCTGCAGAGTTCTGCATGCAGCCACACAATGAGCAATCCTCATCCCTACTGCCACATGAGGTTGTGACCCCTTCAGCAACCTGGTCTTCAAAGGCAGTAATAAAGTTATCAAACACGGACAAATAAGCATGGGCCGACCTAGTGCCTTAGACTGCCAGCGATCAGCAGGCCCTGGACCCTGACATATTGGAACCCGGGGACACAGGAAACCACACTACATGGCTGCCCATTGCGAACGCTGTTTTCCCTCTATGAGCTCCTGATGGCACCTTCGTAGCAGCTACACACAACCCTGTGCACACTTCCTTGGGCCTATATAGATAAACGACTCAAGGCATGGGCCACAAAGACCCGAGACAACGCCTGTTGCCATTTGAAAAAGAGGCAGACACGGATCAAGCCCAGCCCAGTGAGATGGCAGAGGGTGGGCGGAAGACGACTGCACCCGAGGAGTCTGGAGCTCAGATATGGGCCCTCCTGCAGGAAATTCGTGCTGGCTTCAAGGCGCTGGAAGTCCACTTTGATGCGTTGGATAAGAACATTGCAGACATGGGTGTCAAAATCCAGGCACATGATAGACGCCTTGATGTAGTGGAGTTACGTACCTCTGATCTTGAAGATGGCGCGGCGCAATATCACAAGCGACTAGAGCGTGTTGAAAAAATCCTTAAAGACGTGGTGATAAAGAAGGCAGATTTGGAAGCGCGTAGTCACCGTAATAACGTGCAAATTCTTGGTGTGCCCGAATCCACGGCTACTGGCCGCATGGACACCTTTGTAGAGAAGGTCCTCATAGATTTATTTGGTAGAGAAGCATTCACGGCTGGCTTTGTGGTGGAAAGGGCGCAACGGTCTCTTGGACCTCGGTCAAATCCTGGATGCCCTCCTAGACCAATAATAGCCCGTCTCATGAACTTTAGGGACCGAGACACTGCGCTCCAGATGGCCTGTGAACGTGGCGAAACAATATGGCAGGGCTAAAAAAATTCTCTATTCCCAGGCTTCACCATCTTGGTACAGGAAGCCAGGAGGAAATATAACAGGGTAAAGGCCACACTGAGAAAACTTGGACTGTAATATGGCATGTTATACCCCGCCAGGCTCAGGGTGGAAGCTAATGGGAGGGCCTGCATCTTCGACACCCCGACAGAAGCACAAGAATTCTGCCACAAGTAGAAGACTAACAACGCTCGCACTAATGAAGATAACAGAAACTCCCTTCCACTAAGTGGATCGGATGCCAATATGGAACTCTTCTCCGGAACAGGCCATGGATAATCTGTATTACAGTTTCTATTCACAGCAATGGGTTAAAAGAATATATTTCATTTCAGTTTACATTGCCTAATGGCGGACGGGGCATTGTCACCCCCCTTTGATGATCACCGTAAGATTGTTATATGTTGCATTAATGTACATTTTCGCAAGACTTTTTTGGCAATAGTGCTGTTCAATATATTCCGTTTCTGTTCAGCAAAGAGGGGTTTGCCTCCTAGGATGGGTAAGGAGGTTGGGAGGGGTGGGAGGAGGGTTTTTTTTGTTATTGAGATGCGTGATTATGCTAGTTACTCATGGGAATACGGTCGGAAGAAACAGACATGATCGAATGATACTTGACATAGCCATGATGTTAAATTTAATATGGCACAAATAGGACATAACTCTGCCCCATCGGAACTGGCTGTGGTGACATGGAATAGTAGAGGCCTCAATGACACTTGTAAGAAAAGACAGGTGCTGCATTATTTGATCCGGCATGGGATTGATGTGGCATTTTTGCAGGAGAAGCATTTATCCAGGACTGATCAGAATCGCTTTGTTTCTAGCTGGGGAACGCACAGATACTTTGCAAATTTTAGTAACTATGCTAGAGGCACCGCTAGTCTTATACATAAAAGATTCCCTTTCTGCTTCCACTTTGCGATGGCGGACAATGAAGGCGGGTATATGGTGGTTCTGGGCATGCTAATGGGGCACAGAATAGCGTTGATTTGTGTTTACGGCCCTAATGTAGACTCCCCAGATTTGTATTACTCCCTACTCTCCCTCCTACTAACATTGGGACAGGTCTCAATTTTACTTGGGGGAGATTTCAATGTTAAGCCAGATCCAACATTAGATAGTACCTCAAGCGCGCCAGACCCTTAACCCCGAGCACGCAAGGCCTTAACCTCCCTTATGAATCAATTCTCTTTAATGGATGTCAGTCGTACCCACACCCCTAATCACACTGACTACACCCACTTTGCAGGTTTACACAATACATGGACACGTATAGACTACTGGTTGGCTACCCCAGACATATTCAGTTGGTGCAACTCCACCAAAACACTCCTGTGTATGTATTCTGATCATACCCCAGTAGTGCTAACCCTGAAGATCCCACACCCAGAGGGCTTTGAGAGACAGTGGCGGTTTCCAAATCGTGCACTAGACGATGAAGTCTTTCAAAATGAAATTCGAGAGGCAATAGAAGAATATTTTTAATTTAATACAGGTTCTGTGGATTCCACGGCAATGTTGTGGGAAGGCTTTAAAGCTTATTTGAGGGGAGTGTGTATATCTAAGCTTGCAGGGGTACTACGAGATTTGCTTAGAACACTGACACGTATATAGAAAAAGACCTTGTGTCACTAGACACCAGACCACTTCTGCTGCCTAACCCTGACACTAACAAGCAGCGACTGTCACTCTTAGCTGACTACAGAGACACGGCTGACAAAGAGATCTTATGTATGGGGAAATATCAAAGTGCCTTGCACTATGGTGAGGGTGTACGCCCGGGAAGGGTATTGGCCCAGATGATCAAACCTCCTTATCAAAATGCATATATAGCAACATTACAAACAGATTCCGGACGTAGGATTACGGACCCGATAGATATTCAGGGGGAATTTTTGACACATTTTAAGAAATGATATGCCTCAAAGTTGGGTTCAGACCGGACAGGACAGGAAGCCTATGTATCAGAAGTGGCACTTGTATACCTGGAAAAATATATGCAGAACTTCCTCGCGGAGCCAATATCAAAAACTCATATTGATGAAGCCATTACAGATTTAAAATCATCAGATCCTGGCTTGAATGGCTTCACAGGAGCCTTCTATAAAGCCTTCAAAGATTTATTGATTCCGCACATCTTAGAGGTCTATGCTGAGGCGTTAGAAAGGCAAATCTTGCCCCCTACCTTGCGTGAAGCAGTGATTATCCTACTTCCCAAATCTGGGAAGGACCCTATGTTATGTGGGTGATGTTGCCCGCTTTCTCTACTAAACCTAAATTACAAAATACTGGCAAGGACCTCTCCACTAGACTGTCCCTACTATTTCCATAATATCACCAGCAAAGTCTGGTTTTATACCCCACGCTCGACTGCCTTCAATTTGCTTACCTTATTCAATACCCTACACAGGATAAACCCTGAAATTCCTGCAGCTGCAATACTGTTGGATACCAAAAAGGCATTCGATTTTCTAGAATGGCCTTTCATTATATCTACTATGCCCTATGGGTATGTCGGCCGGGTTTGTGGCCACAACAGCTCTACTATATAGCCAACCCACTGTCCGTTTGAGATTGAACGGCACGTTAACCGCTCCCTTCACCCTTTCCCGAGGAACAAAACAAGGATGCCCACTGTCTCCCCTGTTATTCATTCTAGCTATGGGCCCACTAATGCGCCATTTCCAAGAAAAGCACCTACACAGGGGATTGCAATTCAATACAGGCCCTCTGCTGGTATCATTATACACGGATAATACAATACTGTATGTTCGTGACCCACAAAATAACGTTGACCCTCTTCTCAGGGAAATTCTGAGCTTTGGAACGTTCTCAGGCCTGGGCATAAATTGGCATAAGTCTGTGATTTTTTCCCTTACGGCCAGTATGGCTAGATGGGAGCTTGAGTTCCCATTTGAATGGTGCACGGACTCAGTGAAGTATTTGGGAATACATATACACCTAGACACTGTGCAAATTATTAGACTGAATTGCGGACATGCCATATCTGCCCTAGAGATAAAAAATAGATAATTGGCTCAGACTCCCTTTGTCACTGGATGGCAGAGTGGCCCTTATTAAAATGGTCGAACTCTCTACATTTTTATATTTATTTCATAATATTCCGATTCCCCTACCTAATACTTTTTTTCGACACTACGTTCTCATCTAACACGACTGGTCTTGGGTAATGGGAGTGCAAGGGTTAGATGGCAGATTATGACGTTGCCCTGTGACAGAGGAGGATATGGTGTACCAAACAAGAAACTACATTATTTGGTGGCTCAGTGCAGCTTTGCTCAATCGTGTTATCACCCAGATGCCAGAATTCCCTTTCTCCATCCAGATTCGGATCTGGTCCGTCCAGACCCATTGACATCTGTCTGACCTACAGGTTTTCCTAGGGATCCCAGGGATATCCAAACAGTATCTATGACCAGCTGATCATGGGAAAAACGATGTCGCATCACCTGCCTCTATGCTGCCTCTCCCAAATGCTAGGTGGCTACCTATTACAAGGGAAACGTTAATACAACGCACATGTTCCAAATTCAATATTACAACAATAGGAGATCTGTTTCCGGAAGGCCATGTTTTTGATCCGAGTCATGCATCCAGATTTCCTGAACCAACATTCATGGATAGGTTTGTACTCGTGAGAGTACGTTCTGCATTGCGCACTATTGCCCCCACTTTCCTCTTAGAACCTCCGTCATTTTCCCCATTAACCATGATAATAGACAGTGAGAGAGGAATACACTTGATATCCAAACTCTACAAAGCATGTGCAGACATTATCCCAGTGACTGATGATAAAATACGTCATGCATGGGATGAAGATTTAGGATCCCCGATCTCGGATGAGCAATGGTCTTTCTGTTGCTCAGTCACCAAAACAGTCTCCATCAATAGTCGCCATATTTTAATACATTGCAAGTTTTTACTTAGAACATACATGACTCCAGCTAAAGTCCACAGAATTGATCCAGCTAGGTCCCATCGCTGCCCGAAATGCAATGCCCCCGATGCAGATTTCGCCCATTTGGCATGGACCTGCCCACCCGTATCCACATTCTGGGTACTAGTGCATAACATCATAAGTAAAATGGTGAATGTACACATAATACCCCTACCTGAAATTGCTTGGTTAGGTTATGTGGCACAATTTTCTCCAAAGATCCGTAGGTTTGTAGTTATTAGCTTTTTGTTAGCTAAAAGAGAAGTTGCCATACATTGGGGGGGGGAGAAAGCCCCTACAGAAAAAGGATGGATCACTAGTCTAGCCTCTTGTTCCATGTACAGCGAGTTATATGCAGCCACGACCCCTCCGGCCTCCCGTCCCAAAGATATATGGGCCCCGTTTAGACACTACCTGAATGCGAAACAGACTGACCCTGCCACACAACAAGAACAAGGTATTGTACCTTCAGGTATTGGGTAAACTGAGACGTTGTGCATGCTAACCCCATTCTCGTTTGCACTGTACTGGTCACCATATCAGGTCATTGATTGTGTAATGGAATGCATGGAAACATGTAGTGGGAAATGTCATAATGTGAAAAGTTACTACTTGGGAACCGAATGTGAGGCTGAGATCGATATGATAGTAATTTCATTTATTCTATAAGTCCTTCTCAAAATGAGTGTGCTGTATTGACCGTACATGCAAAATGTGTATGATAAATGTTTTCTCTGTGTGGCTGGCTACTTACTCATGTTCCATGACAATGTCTGATATCTTGGAGAAATTGCTAAATAAAGTGATATAAAAAAAAACATTATCTGTCCCTAACCCCTAAAATCTAACATCACTGAATGGTAACGCTTTCTACCACCCCTAAGCACAACCCACCCAGAACCCTAAACCTCTTTACTACCTCTGAATACAACTCATCCTGAACCTTCAAAGCTCCTTACAACCCCTAACCCCTATTCATCCTGACCCCTAAAAACTCTATAATGGTCAAATTATTACCAATCCTTTTAAAAACCTGTGAGAAAACGATCATCATCATCATCAAATAACTTTATTTTCGATCACAAAGATCTTACAAAGTGTGTAGTGCAACACAGATATAAAATAGTACAAGCAATAAAAATCATTTTACAAAGTGCAAAATGCAACAATAGTTAAAACGATGCAGAATTTAAAAAAACATATGTACATATTTTAAACTATTTGTAACTATTAATATTAATTTATATACATATAAATAATATATATTTCTATTTTTATTTTATATACTTTAACTATTGTTGTATTGATTCTCGAGTTAGGGTCTGCAAAGTAAAGTTAACATAATCTGGATACATCTGGGAACTCGGATACTCATGGCCCAGCACCAGAGTAAAGACTGTGGGGAACAGGATACACCTATATTAGAGTTGGGCCCATGCATAAAACATCCTATTTCATAATTTTTCCCTTTTGTGACCAAAAATCACTGAAACCAACTATCACCTTATTTTCCTTCAGTTGCATTTATTAGATTCATAAGGTCAATGCCCACGACAGAGCCTCACCGTGATATACAAAGTCCAGAAATTTTGTGTGAAGTCCTTTGTGTATCTGACCCTCTTACTCAATTGAGTGCTGATAAAGCAATATAATATCATAACAGTTGAATTAAGTATTTTTAGACTGACATGACCTTCCCACTAAGGTGCGATCTAAAATCTGCCTTAGTGGGAAGGTCCCTGACAATGAGTGTTTGCACAATTAATAACAATGGGGCTTATTTACAAGCCTCTTGCCCCGCCAGTGTGTCACTTTTCCCCCGTATGAAATGTGACGCAACGACGGCGCAAGGGGCTTGTAAATAAGTAATAAGTAAAAAATTATACATTGTTTGTAGGCATATATATATATAACCAAATTCCAACCACCTGCTGCCTTGCTTCTTTTATAAAATCGCTATCTTCCATCCATAAGAAAACAATGTTTGTACTTTGTCCCAAAATGCATAGAATTGTCCTAAAATGCATAGAATTGTCCCGTTTGCAGCTAATGCCAAACAATCCTTCATAGTCCTCAGAGTAATAGGCCTGTGTACATATTTATAACTGAATGCAGCATTATACATGGCTGATATTTGCTGACATAACATATGATATATATATATTTTTTTTGTAAAAGTAGATTTTATTAGTTTTGCAAAGTAGAATGAAAGGAAAACATACAAAGAAGCGGCAAAGTTACAGCAATATAGACAGGAGCTCTTAAGAGCCTCAGGGGCAACCTTGAAAGCCATTCGTAACAACAAAGTCCAGGAAGCAAAAAGTCTGCAATGACATTACTGGGAGAGTTCCAGCCAACAGGCGCCACTTAATGTCCTGTCGCATGTTCCTCGAGGAGGTGAAGCTGCCTACGAAGTATCACAAAGTATATGCAAGCGTATAAAGTCCATCCTCCGCGCTGCAGTGCCGCAATACAGAAACCAAACCCCCCCAACTCCCCCCCATCCTCCCGTCCCCAAGGCCCCCCTCCCCCCCCCGGGTGGTAGCGCCAATCTGTATCACATCACACACTACATACTCAGCATTCGTGCGGTCAGACCTGGAAGAGGTGAAGTGCCCTTAGGGCCGGTGGACAGACAGCCGACGGCAGACCCTTCGACAAAAATCTAACCAAGGGTCCCCATTGGAACATAAAGTTCTTAAAGTTGCCCATAAAGATGTCCGCCATTCTCTCCATGCTCAGCAGCCTCCACAACTTTGCATGCCATAATGATACCGCCGGGGCCATCGGTTTCTTCCAAGCCGCAGCCAGCGTTAATTTAGCTGCCCCCAAGCACAGCCACAAAATACGTTTATCTGCGGTCGTCTGGTGATCCAACAGTGGGTCTCGAAGACCCAGTACCACAAAGGATAGCGAATCCGGGATCGGGTACCCCAATATATCCTTGATGTGAGATAGGATTTCGGCCCAGAACGGCCTAATAATCGGACAGTCCCACCAGATGTGACTAAAGTCACCCAGAAGACCGCAGCTCCTCCAGCAGCGATCCGAGGTCGCCGGAAATATGCGATGAAGTTTTGAGGGGTAGAGATACCAGTCAAACATGGTTTTGAAGTGGGCATCTCGCAAGTCCGCCGAGTGGTTGTGAGACTGAATGTCACGCCAGAGAGCCTTCCATTCCATCTCCGCAATGTCCCTACCCAACTGATTCTCCCAGAGGTCCATATAGCGAGGACGAGGAGAGGTCATAGTATCAAGCAAAAGTTTATATAAGAAGGAGATCGTTCCCTTCATCGTGGCAGTCCGCAGTAAGAAGGTTTCGAACTGCGAAGGAGGTCTCGTCGCGGCCTCTCTCATCCCAGGCGAAGTTGCCCAGTGGATCAGTTGGGCATACCGATATCGTTCCTCGGGTGGTAGGCCGTAATCCCGCATGCAATTCGTAAAGGTGAGGGGCTCCCTACCATGAAAGAGATGCGTAAGGGCCCTACAGCCTCCCTCCCGCCATGGCCCGAAGGGTCCCTCCTGGAGCGCCGGCGGGAAAGCCGGATTGAAGTGTAAAGGGGTGAAGGGGGAGGGGAACGTCGTCCAGCGGTCGTCCCCCGTGACCGTGTCCCATACTTTTAGGACTGTGCTCGTGGGGGTGCTGATGTATGCATTCCTAGGCCTATCGGGTTTGGGCTTCCATGCCAGGTCCCAAATCGCCCGTCCTGCCACACTTCTGTCCATGTGCAGCCAGTGTTTTTCAGATTCTTGCTGTGACCACTCCACCAAGACCCTTAGCTGCGCTGCTTTATAGTACAGTTGCAGGTCCGGGAGGCCCACTCCCCCTTTCTCTCTTGGGCGCCGCAGAACCGCGTAAGAAAGTCGCGCTCGCCCGCCTTGCCATATGAATTTCAGGAGGAGGGTCTTCAGTCGTTGGAAGAAATCCACCTCCATCGGTATTGGGAGGGCCTGGAAGAGGTACAGGAATCGTGGAAGGAGGACCATTTTGATGGCGTGGATCCGACCCAGCCAAGTTATGTATTTCGGCTTCCATTTGTTCAATTCCCCCCGCACAGCTTGTAACGTGGACGGAAAGTTCGCTGCGAAAAGGGAGCCTACAGAAGGTGTTAGGTGAACTCCCAAATACAGCAGAGAGGTCGTCGCCCACAACAATGGCGTAATGGACCGCAGGCCCTCGGCCTCCGCCGGCGGGAGCGTCAGGTTTAGGATATAGGACTTATCAAAATTGACTTTGAAGCCAGCTACAGCTTCATATTCAGACAGCAGAGTTTGTATGTGCGGCAGGGAGTGTGCCGGGTCCCCAACTGAGAGGAGCACGTCATCCGCGAAAAGGGAGATTTTATGTTGTTCCCCCGAGAAGGGGAGACCCTGTATCTGTTCCTGTTCCCGCAGCGCGATAGCTAGGGGCTCAATACTTAAGGCAAAGAGCAGCGGCGAGAGGGAGCAACCCTGTCTTGTACCCCTGGTGTGCGCAAAACTAGCGGATCGATGACCGTTTACCATCCCCCTGGAGCAAGGGTTGCCATAATTCGCGCGTATCATGGTGAGAAATTGGTGTGAGAAAACAAAGGCCTCCAAAGTGCGGAACAGGAAAGACCAGTCCACGCGATCGAAGGCCTTCTCCGCATCCAACACCACCAACACCGCCGGGAGGCGAAACCTCGTGGCTTTCTCAATGAGGTGAATCACCCTCCGCAAATTATCGTGTGTCTGACGCCCTTTGATAAACCCAGATTGGTCTGGGTGGATTATGGTCGGCATCAGATCTTGAAGCCTGCGCGCAAGGATTGCGGAATATAACTTGGCATCCACGTTGAGAAGCGCTATCGGTCGGTAGGACGAGCAGCAGGACGGGTCCTTCCCTGGTTTAGGGATTACCGAAATCTTAGCCTCGGCCATAGATATCGAAGACCGTCCCGAGGTAGCCATTTCGTTAAAGAGGGGTATTAAAAACTCGCAAAGCTCCGTAGCGAAAGATTTATAGAAGAGTGCCGTGTAGCCATCCGGCCCAGGAGCCTTGTGAAGCTTAAGTTCCCCGATGGCCTCCAGCACCTCCTCTCTAGAGATGGGGGCCGCTAGTAACTCGTTCCATTCTTTCGACACCTTTGGTATGGGGAGGTCCGTTAAGAATCGATCCTGCGCCGCCTGGTCCAGGGAGTCACCCCTGTACAGCTCTTCATAGAACCGTCCAAAAAGGCGTGCCTTGTCAGCATCGCTATGGTGAAGCGTACCGGAGGAGTCCTTAATGCCACCCACATATTCCTTTTCCCATTTATCACGCAATTGGCGCGCCAGATGGCTACCTATCTTGTTACCCTGAGAATAGGAAGTGCGTCGCAGCCGGAGCAGCGTAAGCTCAGCACGGTTAGTATAGTGCGCCTTCAATTTACCCCTAACCGCTGTCAATGGTCTCAGAGTAAGCCTAGATGGATTGGCCTTGTGGGCCTGCTCCAATGCGGTCAGCTCCGCTTCAAGGTCCTCCCGCTCCTTTCTCCGTAACCGATTAAGGTTGGCGTTGAGATGTAGGCACGTGCCCCGTATGGAGGCCTTACATGCATCCCAGGTATTAAAGAGGGAGGTATCTGAGACCGGATTGAGGGTGTGAAACTCCCTCAAAGCCTTACGCAGTTCTCTACAGGAGGCATCATCCCGTACGAGTGCCAGCGGGAAATACCAATTCCTCACGCCATCTCCCCCAGAAGGCCAGAGAAGCGTCAGAACCAATAAGCTGTGATCCGAGACAGAAAGGGGGAAAACACTGGCTGCTCGAATATCCCCTTGAAGTGCCTGGCTCGTAAAAATATGGTCAAGTCTAGAGTAGGAGTGATGGACATGTGAGAAAAATGTGTAGTCGCGGGATTGGGGATGTAGGGCCCTCCAGCTATCAATCAAGCCTAGGTCATTAATCAATTCCTGAGTCTCCAATGAAAACACTCCCGCTCCCGCCCTCTGCATCCGCGAGCTATCTATGGCCCCATCCCACACCATATTAAAGTCACCCATCAGCACTACCAACCCTTCAACAAAGTCCCCTGCTCTATCCAACAGGTCTCGGAGAAAGGTATTTTGCCCCGAATTTTGGACATACACCACCACAAAGGTACACTTCACCCCACCAAGAATCCCTTTAACCATAAGCCACCTCCCGTCCTTGTCACCGCTAATCCCCAGGGGCTGAAAATGTAATGAAGCTCGAAAGAGAAGTGCTACCCCCCTATGTTTGGTGGAGGCGGAAGCCCTATAAATCAGTGGGAAGTGCCTATGACGCAGCCGAAGCTTGTCCTTACGTGCTAGGTGAGTTTCTTGGAGCCCCACAACATCCAAATTGTGATCAGTAAAGTATTTCCAAATCTTTTGGCGTTTCTGTGGGGAGTTAAGACCTTTGACGTTCCACGTCCCTATACTAAGTGGCATACTGGGACACCATCACCCACCACCAGCCAACCAACGCTAACATCACCTTACCCCACCTCCCTCCAAGAAGCTCATCCTCTCGGTCCACCTGACCCCCCACCACCATTGCTCCATAGAACCGTGAAATCTTGTTAGTGGGCAACAGGACGACAATAGGAGTACACTCCACCCAAATGACCAAATCTCGGCTAAACATGTCACGTAGGAACCCTAAGAGGTCAGCCACATAAGTGGAAAAGCACAACATACAATCATACCAGGCGCCACCACCCCCCACACCCCCCAACCCCTTCCCAACCAGACCCCCCCAACAGTTCCCACGACATACCTCCCACCCCAATCCCCAGAACAAAAACAAACATAGATACTTAACAGATTCAACGAAGCGTCCCAGAACAGTGCAGCGCACCATGAAGTCACTGGGAGGGGGGTGAAAGACCTCAAGAGGGTCTCCCAGGGCCTCGGTCCGGGGCGTCTTCTCACAAAGTACTTGCATACCCACGGAACCAAAGAACGCGGGCCCCTCCGGCCCCATAAGGCCTGCAACCCTCAAGTCAGGCCGCTCCAGAGCTCTGCTGCGAAGACGTCAACGTCGGCGAGGCAACGGAGGCCACCGCATCTCCTCTTTCCTGCAGGCTGGTTGCTCGATCCGGCCGCCCACGATCCGGTGCCGACCCCACTCTGTGCCATGAGGAGGAGCGGTGTCGCCGCCTCGGTGAAGGGCTGCCTACCCTCGAAGCTGGGGAATCATCCCCGATGCCCAGAAGTTCTTTTGCCACCTGCAACGAGCGTATCTGCGCCAGTTTATTCTGCCAACGGAAGACTATGCGGAATGGATGGCCCCAAGAGTAGGAGATGTTGTGGTCACGTAGGAACGCCGTGACTGGCCTGAATTCCCGCCGCTTCTGAAGGGTCGTCGCTGCTAAATCTTGATAGAGTTGCGGACGATGGTCACGGAACTGCAAAGAGGGAGCGTCACGTGCCTTCCTAAGGATTCTTTCCTTGAGCTGAAAATCATGGACACACACCAGGATGTCCGGTGGCGGACCCCCACCCCTACGTGGCAGACCAACTCTGTGGACCCGATCCATTCGAATCTCATGTACCTCCTCGTCGTCCAAAATCTGGCGGAAGAGGTCCTGGACGTAGCCGCGGAGGTCCCCTGCTTCTCCATCGCACGGTACCGCTCGTATGCGAATGTTGTTTCTCCTAGAGCGGTTCTCCAAGTCCTCCGCATGGGCCTGCAGGTCCAGGTTCTGTTCCGTGAGTCTCAGCACATCTTGTTGCAACTGGTGGACGTCATTTGCCATGATGAGATCGTGGTCCTCGAGGGTGGCTACTCTTTCTCCCACAGCGTCCACGTCCCTCCGCACCTCCCGAAGATCAGAAGTCAATTGCGCTCGGAGGTCTGAGATATCTTCTTTGATGGACTTGAAGAGGTCGGTCATAAATGCTTTAGTGGCCGGCGCCTCGTCATAAGAGCATTTAGGAGAAGAGCTTGGGCCAGGGGAAGCTGGTTGCTGAGTGCTCTTTGATTGTCCATCCCTCCCGGTCTTTCCTTTGCGTAGAGCGTTAGACATCGTGACCCCCTCCAAGTGTCTGGCAGGGCACAGCGAACCGTACCCCTCCGCCACCAGCTAGATCCACACAAGAGCTCGAGAGGGTACCCACACCGGTGGCCCAGGGTTCCCGGGACAGTCTCAGGTCATAGCACAGGCAGTGGCAGTCACTTCTAGTAGAGGGTGCTTCAGTCGCCCTCGCTCAGCCCCTACGGCCAGGGAGAACGCAGCGGCGCAGGTTCAGCACAGAGGAAGATAAGCGGGCAGGAGCCCCACAGGCCGCGATGTTGGTAAGGGCCACAGCGAGCCCAGGCACAATCCTCTGTGGCTACCCGATCCAGCCCGCGATCCGACCTTTCTCGCTCCCCCGGCGCACCAGCGCCTCGGGTCCCGCGCCCAGGGGGGATGGGGCGTAGAACCAGCAATGGCGGGGCCTCTCAGGCGGTGACTGGTTGGGCCTGTCACAGCAATGCACGTAGGTATTCCTCAACCGGCCTCCAAACAGCCGAGTCCGCAGTCGCAGACCTCCACTGCCCAATCCAGCTCTCCCCCGCAGTGCCCTGGGGTCAGGATCTGCCTGCCTTCACCTGCCCAGGCGCCGTCTCTCGCTATTGCCGCCACGTGGTCCGATCCTCGCCCATGTCCGCTGTCCGCCGCATTCACTGCCACCAATCAGGCGCACTCTCACCTGTGTGGCCAGGGCACTCGCCCCCCATGCAGTGTTATCGCTCAGTCCAGGGGTCCGTCTCGATGTATGGGTCCAGGGAGCAGCGCCGAGCATTCCCCCTACTAGGCCTCAGACCGCGGGTTCGAGTGGAAGGGCAGTCACCCTCAGCTCCGGGCGCTCGTCGGCAAGAGGCTCCTCCCCCGCCGGGGAGGCTCGGGGAACCAGCGTCAATCCGGCGTCCTCTCGCTGCAGCCCGGTTCCGGCGGCCCCCACCTCACTGTCCAGGTGAGCCCGCCAACTTCTGCCGCCCAGGAGGACCCGGGTCTCCCCCGTGCGCCCTCCTCTCTGCGCCGCACCAGCCCCGGTCACCTCCTCCGACTCCGGAGCCGCTTGGATGACTCCCGTGTCTCCGGGTCGCTCACCGCCGATGGCCAACACTCTGCAGCAAAGCCCAAGCGGCCCGGTGCCAGAAATAACTCTGGAGCTGCGCTACACAAAGCTTCTGCAGGGCCCGGGGCCGGAGAGGACCTGAAACACGTCCTACTCCGCCGCCATCTTGGCCACGCCCCGCATATGATATTTTTAAAACATTTCTAATACCAGTCATGTCTGTTTTTCCTGGGTCTCCAGACCAGTATTTCCCACATTTTTAGAACCACAACCCAGATATTAAAATAACAACTTTTGCGATTGCCCCCTAGCTTTAATGGTCATGATGCAGGAAATTTGTTTAATGTAACTAAAGCCTAGTGTGGTAGCACATTGTCATTTACACACACCACATTTTCCATTGTAATAGCTACTGAATTTGCATAGACCTACAGTTTAACTGATAAAGCGTTATGGCACACAAATAATAATGTGTTGAAATCGTGTTTCTATGAATATTCATAATTTATGCATCACCAAGGAAAGTGTCTTGATTTGTTTTCGTCCTCTTAAAATCTGTATTTCCATCACACTTCAGAATGAAAATAGGTGCTTTATTTGTGCTTTCTGCTGAATGCATATAGTTCATTTAAAGGTATTTACATTTTGTATGTTGAATGCTGCTAAAATTAGATCTTACAGCCTTTCCTTTCACAACCGTACTCCAGTAGGATTATCACATAATTGACTTAAAAAATTCCTCTCACTCTGAAGAGAAAGAAAAGTAAACTCCAACCCTCCTGTTAAAAGAATAAGCAGCAATTTGTCAGAATTCATAGCCTGATATTTGACCTCTGTCTTTGAAGCACCAGCAAATGTTTCAAGATACTCACAGAATTTAAAGGCATCCTTATGTATTGCTTGCACTTTCCAGACCACCAAAAAGCGGGTCACAACTCTCCCCTGAGCTCTAGACCCATTGATGTCCAGATGTTTGAGGATCTTTGGTAAACGTTCTCTGACCTCTTTATAAATGGGTCCAATGAAGACAATGAGAATCAACTAGCCAAGTTCCCCTAGGTAAGCCACGCACAATGCAGGTCGAGGAGGACAGGATTCATGGCAGATTTTCTTCCAATTTTGGCTAGTGTCTGCAGTCCATTGTTTCATTAATTATTTTGTAACATTTCATCTCTGAATGTCTATATTCATGCATGCTGTGAAAAAAAAAGCGTGCAGGTTAACGTTTATATATCAATAATGATAACCACACTCAGGCTCTTTTAAAATTGTTACTTTTAATTGTAAAACATAATTCATTTTATCTCGGTTTGCAGTGGCTGGAATCTACATTGCGGTTTAAATGTTCATTGCATTATTTCATGTTTAACATTGACACTTCTCTCAACATAACTTCAATAAATGTTGAACATGTATAATGAGTTCTTCATCAGGACATGACTCTAACTGATAGTTTAAACAGTTTGACCACAATAACCGTTAAACAATGAAACACAAATTGTCAGCCAGTGTTGTTCCCCTTTTTGAGAGTAAGCATACAATAGTCTTATATCTCTAATGCAAGTTGTGAACTTTAACAATCCAATTGGGTGTGCAGAGTGTTGAGACACTCTGTTGCACTGTCCTATCCAAATCATAATTGATCATCTAGGGTCTTTCCAGGGGGCGTGCCCAATCTGAGTAAGAGCGTGGCTTAAAAACACGTAAACTAAAAATCTGTGCTTAGCGTAGTGTGGCCGACTGGTATTTTGCAGCCTCTGTCAATGCATTCAGGAATGTAATACAGCAAGTAACATTGCGCCTACAACAAGCCAGGACTATTGGCTTTCTAAATTGGTGCTAGTTGCACAGACAAATAAGCAACAACTATGGTTTAGTTGATTTGTTGTATATAATATTGAAATTGCATCAATTCTGAAATAATCAGACCGTGAAAGACCTAGAACACTCTCTTTGAAGTAACACCAAAGGCAGGAAAGGGTGGTACTGCTGCAGAGTTAAGATTTTTTTCTCACCCATTAGGGTGAGGGCAAAAATGGAGAGCCCGATAGGACCCGTCTCAGTGCCTGCTTTTTAGAACAGGACCCGCCCACTTAAAGCCCTGATTCTTGCCTGTTCCTAAGCTTGTAGCCTGTCTTTGCTTTCTACCGCTATGAACAATGCAATGCCACCATTTGTGATCAGTTATACAAGCTCAAAATGCAAAAGTGTTTTAACTAAGCATTTTTATGAGTATTTAAAATTATTCTAAATTTTGTATTTGTTGATCTCAGTTGAGGTCTGGATCAAATAAAGTTTACTGTTTACTGTTTACTGTTTACAAGCTCGGAATTGTCTTTTCTTTGTATCAATTACCACTACTGTGTGACTCTCGCAGTTCATAGTCAGGTAAATGGAGCTCCAAATAAATTCTCTCTTCCTCTGTCAAGCCTTCACAGAAGATGGTTTGCTACACTTAAGCATCACAGAAAAATACTGTATTCACAGAAAATTACTATGCTCAATCCTTTGATTGAGTGCTCTCGATTGTAGCTCTCCATATTTTCCTTTTTTCAATATTATTTCTGCAATGCGAGATTTTTGTAAACCACAAAATACATAATTCTTAACTGATTGATGAGAGTTCTCCATTCTTCAAAATGCTTCATCCCTGAGGACATATCACTCATTTTTATTTTCCTTTCTTTTTTCTCTATGAGAACTTTGTGACATGGAGCTTTGACGCTTAGAGGGGTGTGCATGTTCTCCATGCAGCCAGCATGGAGAAGGGCAAAGTGCGCATGACAGGTTTGGGCAGCCACGAAAGGGCCAACCAAACAACTTGTGCGCACTCAGGAGTGGGCATACCACTCCTCCCCTGCTCAAAGAGCAAAGCAGCCATGCCCACCCGCAAAGCAAATATAAAATGGTAATAACAAAAAGTTATTACCATTTTATGTTTTGGCTTCTCGCACTGCGAGAAAGCAGTGGGGCGGTGCTCCTCCACCACAGCAGAGGAGCCACCCCATGTTACATGTGGAGTATTGGATTGCCTAATCCTATCACAATGAACTGAAAATGTCGTTATGTTGCTCTTTTATTTCTGTGTTTTCCAGGAATGGTGTTCTTGTTACCTCTGCAGTTATTACTTTTGGTTTCTTTATGATTTCCTTTACCTATCCTCCAATGATATTTTCACAAGTAGTGCTGTCTTGCTTCATGTAATATTCAGATGCAATTCGTTATATGTTAATCAGTTGCAAATAAGAAAAGTTTGCCTTGAAAGGAAAACTGAAAACTGTCGAAACGAAGCATATTGTTGCAGTCTGGGTTTTATTGTGAACATGTGTTGACATTTTGAGTCATTTTACAGTTATCTGGGCATCATCATTGCGTTTCACAACTAGAAAATAAAAGATAAAAGTAAGTTATGTTCCAGAACTCAAGAATCTTCATTAAAACGTTCAACTGTCATGTAGGCCTTTCAGGATATGTATGCAAGATAAATGTGCATGCATCTAAATGGAACTTATTTATACATGCTGGGGTTATCTGTAAGTAAAGCATGGGTGTAGCCCTCCAGGACCTGCTTTGGGCACCCTTACCCCTAAGTACAAAAAGGCACATTCAAGATTCATAAACAAATATAACTGCTATGTGAACCACTGAGAAGTATATAAACCGATATGTGTGATATATGACATGGGGGGTGTGGCTTGACGGCTATGTAGAGGGAAACGGACCTCGGCGCTCCTCCTTGGCCTCCCTCCTCTGCAATTGATCCTGGCCAGCTGTGGGGGCCCCCTACTGCTTAATCGGTGGCAGAATACCTGGTGCTGCTGTGGGATGATTGCCGGCGAGCACAGCAGCTGTGGAGCAGAGACATTTGTAAATTCCTGCTTGACTGGTGTGGCGACCCAAGATGGTGGCCGCGAGTTGATGAAGCGACCTCTGCGGACTGTGGCACTGTGGATGCGGCGGACTGCTACTGGGCAGTGGTGACGAACTCCGGACCTGCTCACGAGCTGGACAGTGCTCAGATTGGGGACAATACAGGCGCCGGTGGGACACACTGCGGGGACTGTGCATCAGGACCCGGCGCTGGGAGGTGACCCTAAGATGGCGGCAATGCGGACAGGGAGAGGGGCCTGTTGACCGTGCAAACGGCTGGAGATTGCGGCGCTGAACTGGGCTGACTGCAGCTGAGCAGGTGACATATCGTGCCCATGGTGCTGCCCGAGACTGTTGTGGAGTGGCAGACGGAAGTGCAGAGAAGGCACCTGAGGTGGTGAGACTGGCCATTACTGGGAACTTAGATCTGCGCAAACAGTTTTGCCCTGGAGGGGACCTAAAAATGGCGGCCCTGACCGGTGGCAAGAGAAACGGCCGAGGCGGACGGTGAGACTACTGGTAGTACAGAGGCCCATCTCTCCCACTGATCGGCACCAGGAACGAGACAGAGTAGTTCAAGCAGTGGCAGCCATTAACCAGGGCGCAGTTAGTCCGGCCAGCAGCAACTCGGAACACGGGAAAAGTGGAGCGGAGAGCCCGAGTTCGAGTAGTGCCCAGGGGCTATCAGATACTGAACTTCCGGCCGTTACTCTGCAGACAGCGAATGGGATGTTTGGTTGATGGGGCTGCAGAGGGTATGCGGAGAACATGGTAAGACGACTGCTGTGACCGTTGGGCCTAGAAACTCATTTGATACATGATGGCGAGCTGAGAGGAGTCTCTACAAGAACCATGGGGGCCCTGATGGACGTATTAGTTCTGATGGGGGGGCCGGGAGGGGTTCTGGGGGCACTGAGAGTGAGTCATGCGCCACCTTCTTTTTATGGATCTTTGTATGAACACTTTGGTTTAGATGGGGGCTTGTTCTTGTGTACCTGTCCTGGGGTTTGGGAGTTGGGTAAAGTTTGACGTTGGAGAGTGTTGGGGGAGGGTCAGGCATGTCGCTAGGGTTGTTCCTTGGGGGGCAGAATCTAGAGTTGGAGTCATGGGTACCTCCGTAGGAATCAAAGTTATGTCTTGGAATGTAAGGGGGATGCATACCATGGGTCGGCGACACAAAATACACTCCTACCTAGTGCGGAGAGGGGTGCAAATTGCGCTACTGCAAGAAACCCACTTGACAAAGTCAGAGGGGGCGGCGCTGCAGCGTCGTTGGAGAGGGCAGGTATTTCATACCACATATTCGGCTTATGCAAGAGGAACTTTAATATGGGTGCGAGCAGGAGTACCATTCCAATGTGTTAGGCAGATAGTTGATACAGAGGGCCGATTCACGGTCGTAGCAGGGCGGCTTGATGGTCGGGACATTACGTTAGGAAGCATATATGCACCTAATGTCGAGCAACCTGCCTTTTTCACACAGCTATCACAGAAACTGGCAAGGGAGTTGACGGGCCCTATACTTCTGGGGGGAGATTTAAATTGCATTACTGACATAGACTTGGACCGCTCTCATCCCCCGCTTTTCCTGACGCACTCACTCACAGAATCGCGGAAGCAAGACGGGACTGGCAACAGCACTGGGGACTGACAGAAGCTTGGTAGGCTCATCACCCTGGGGAACGGGACTACTCTTATTTCTCAGCTATGCATGAGCTGCATGTCCGGTTGGACGCTATACTTTGCTCCCCTGATGTGCATATGGCAGTTACGTGGAGTGAGTATCTAGCTAGGACAACCTCCGATCACAACCCGCTACTGGTGTCCTTGAATTGGGTTCGCCTTAGAACGGCGATCCCCAGTTGGCGTCTCAAAATGGAAACATTGGAGGACCAGGTCTTCCGAACCACCATAGGTAATGCTATTGAGGAATACTTTCAACACAACACTAACACATCCTCTAACCTACATAATGAGTGGGATGCATTCAAAGTAGTGATATGGGGTCGATGTATTGGGGAGGCTGTGGGAGTTCGAAAAACTTTATTGAGTGAGGTACAACAGGCGGAAAGGTGACTCAGGGAGAAAGAAAGGAAAAGACCAGGACGGGAGGATAAACAATAGGAACTGTTGAACGCGAAAGAAGAGATGGCGACACAAGTGGAGAGGCTGAGGTATTTTGATTACAGGGCATATGCGGCACGGGCGCACGCAGAAAAGGATAAGTCTGGAGCACTCTTGGCTTGGTTGGCAAATCCGGCGCACAGAGGGACACCGATCCTAGAACTACGCGATGAGGGAGGGGCAGTATGCTATGGACAGCAGGCCATTAATGCGCGATTTCTGGAATACTACACTATTCTCTACCACAGCTGGTTAGACCCCAGGGTTCTCGAGGAGGGGGATTTTTTGGACATAGACCTGCCGCAGATTGAGGCAGAGGAGGCTGAGAGCTTGGGTCGGCCAGTGAGACTGGGTGAGGTTAGGGGAGCCATAAAATGTATGGCTAGGAACAAAACACCAGGCACTGACAGGCTACCGGCTGAGTTTTATGCCACGTATGTGGACCTACTAGCCCCTCAACTGGTAACTCTATATAATCAATCAAAGCAAGATGGCTATCTTCCTAGCTCTACAAGAGAAGCAGTAATTATACCCCTCCTTAAGCCGGACAAACCGGTGTGGGATTGTACAGCCTATCGCCCCTCTTGCGATGCTTAATCTTGACTATAAGATCCTGAGCAGTGTTTTGGCCAGCCGACTGATGGTACATATGACAACCCTTGTGCATGGAGACCAGGCTGGTTTTATTCCTTCCTGGAATACGGCCATGAACATATGGAGGCTGTGCCAGTTATTACAGGGGGCGATGGATGAGGGAGGAGAGGCATATGTACTATCAATTGACATTGAAAAGGCCTTTGATAGTTTGGAGTGGCCATATCCGTTCAGGGTCCTGAGGGTGTTTGGTCTGGGCGAGGGATTTGTGGCTGAACGAAAATTCTGTATAGTCAATCAACTGCCAGGGTTAGAACGGGGGGGAACGATTTCCGAAGCCTGCAGTGTGGGTAGGGGGACGAGGCAGGGCTGCCCACTGTCTCCTCTCCTGTTCGCCTTGGCAGTCGAGCCATTAGCAGTTCATGCACGGTCGGGGAGGCACTTCAGGGGTTTGGATGGGATGGGTCAGGTGCATTACATTGCTCTATATGCAGACGATGTGCTATTGTTCCTCGCCAATGCTGTGGAGGAGCTACGGGGTGCCAGAGACTTGCTGGCGAGACTGGGACAGGTGGCGGGGCTCAAAGTCAACTGGAATAAAATGTGCCTTTTTCTGGTACGGGGGGCAGAGCTGAACCACCTGAGGGGCTAGATGTGCGCTGGGAAAACAATTGCCTGCCTTATTTGAGAGTCCGAATTTACCATGAGCCAGCTTATTTATTTCAGGGTAACATAGGGCAAGCATTGCGAACTACCAGGAGTAATTTTGATTTCTGGGGGACTCTGCCTTTATCGGTAGCAGGGAGAGTTGCGTTGCTAAAAATGATAACCCTGCCTCGTCTACTGTACTATTTTGGTGCGCTACCACTTTGGGAACCTGGGAAATATTTTGCCCAAATAAACTCTATGGTAACGAGTTTCCTGTGGGGCTCAAGAAGGCCCAGAGTGGCACCTAATACTATGATGCGCCCTAGACAGGAGGGTGGGTTCGCAGCACCCGATTTCGAGGCATACTACCACACGGCCCAATTTCAATGGTTCATGCAGTGGATGGCGGGGAAGAAGAGGGTGGAGACGGGCCAGAGGGATATGGATTGGAGACTTCGCCAACTGACCCGGATTCTACTCCAGCTGCCGATAAGCGAAAGAGAGGTGCAGAGGGATCTGTGGGTAGTGCGACCGTGTTGGAATAGAGCCATTAGAAGAGGTAAGATGGGTCCTGCGTACGCGCCTGAGATTCCAATATGGCTCTGTGAGGTGTTACCGCACGGAGGAGATTGGCAGAGGTTACGGGACTGGGAGGAACTGGGGATCTCCACTATTGGGGATCTCTATGAAGATGGTGCCCTCATACCATTTCACGGACAGATATGAGCTGCCAGCCCAGGACTTTCTTTTACATGCGGCATTAACGGCCGCCGTACGGAAACAAACACTTGAAGAAAGGAATGGAGGAGCCACAGACCTTTCTCCCTTGTCAGTATGTGGTCACCTCGGCGGGGAAGATTAAGGCGGTTACCTGACTCTATATGAGAATCACGCAGGGGACTCCCTTTGAGGGACTGCGCAATAAGTGGGAGGCAAATCTGGAGATGCCCATAGAGGAAAATCCGTGGGAGATGTTGATGGAGCGGGCATGGAAATGTTCCCGGAATGCGAGATTCCAGCTAATACAATTTTACGTGTTCCATCGGGCGTACCTCACTCCGCTCAAAATCAATTAGTTTTTCGGATCCCGCACAGCCTGCCCGCGATGCAAAACGGAAAATGCTGCATTTGTGCACATGCTCTGGGACTGTCCACTGTTACACGGGTTCTGAGGGGAGATCTTGACCAGACTAAAGGAGGTGACAGACAGGGAGCTGCAGCTGACCCCAGGTGTTTGCCTGCTACGCTGGTTTCCCCACACTGCCCGTAACAAGATTACCAGTGAATTCCTAGACTTAAGATTAGTCCTAGCTAAAAGGGAGATCACTAGTCATTGGAAAGCAGTAACTGCCCCATATACTGCGCGATGGTTGCGGGAGCTTATAAAGTGGGCGGATTGTGAGGGGTTTTTTCGACTACAGGTGGCCAGGAGAACTGACAATGATAGATTACTGAAATCGGCGAGGGCATGGAGGGCGATGGTGGACCTGCTTAAGAGCCCAGCCGACGATGATGATTGATCCTCTGCGGGTGGAGGACTCATCCTCCGGCACTGGGGTGCTGCATCTGGTGCATGAGTGAGATAGATAATGGGTGGGGCGGTTGCTGTGGGAACATCCCTCTGGATGGGACCCTGATTTCTGATGTAAGGATTTCAATAGGATGGTAGGAATGTATGCTGGGTGACAAGAGACATAAGGGAGAGCGACATGCCTGAGGGGAGGGGGGACCGGGGTTTGGGGGTGGAGTTGTTGTTATTTTTCAGTGGCCTTGCAGGAGGAGGGGCGGAGTTCAAGTATCCACAACCTTAGGACAGAGTGATCCTGCTCTCAGGGATAGAGTCAGAGGCTGGAATAGACACGACTAACGTATTTAGTAGACAACAATGCTGACAAAGCCGGCGATGAAGATATGGTCAACCTAATCCGGAGTGTACATAGAACAGGCTATCTCCTTAAAATGATACAATGATGTATAATTGAGAGCAATATAACCGAGAAATGAAGAATGTCTTATGTATGATAAAGGAAAAACTGAATAAAGTTTGTTTACAAAAAAATGTGTTATATATGACATAACTGATTTTTGGCATGTTTTGTACCATTTAGTTACACCTCACTTCCTCGATCTTCAGCAGTCTAAGCAGGCGTGTCGACATACGCCTGCACTTAGAAGTTTAGAGAAGAGGCTCTTGTATAGATGTTCTTGGTGACAGGGTCACCGTCACTTGCTGAATATATCAGCATGCGATTTTTCATTGAATTGCAAGTTTTGTGCCTGAGATTTGTCATGACTGTTAGGCAAAGCACCCGCAGACTCTCAGTAGTGACATCAGCTCCACTGTCTGTACTTAGCTGGGTGATGAGCAGTGGCAGGGTATGAGCTTGCCGGACTCAGAGACTTGGAATGCAGCAGGCATTGTCTGGCCGTGCTGCCGCTACACACAGTTACCATCATTTAGACTAGCCAATAACTACTAGTGTCAGTAAATAGATACAGTAGTGGTTTGGTCTCTGTTTGGCTGCACTTCATGCCTCTGCCAACAGTATTCAACTCTACAGAACTGGTGACATGATGGTTCCACATCCACAAATGCCAATACCATGTCTCTACTTACTGTCTTGAAGTGCTGCCTTCACTGTTAAGTTGTGCTCATTAGATCTGACCATCATAAACCCATCATTTGCGTGTACGAAGTGACTCGCAGCCTTCAGTGAGATGTCACTACCGATGGCCATGGTTCTGCTGATGCTGCTTGTAAGAAATTGGGTTACTGGTCGACGGGGGTAAAACCCTTCTCAGGCCACAGCCACAATTCTTCTCAGGGTGAAGTCACAAGCCAATTCTAAATTAACCTGTGCTCAACCCTCGGGTAGCTTGGCAGAGAGCAGTTAGGTTTTACTCAGAGGCAATCTGGGAAGTATTTGAGCAACACGTCAAATAGTACAACAGTGAAAATATGCCAAAAAAGGAGCCCACAACAGTATTAGAAAAATAGAATGATTTTTAATAAATAAATAATCCCAAAACAACAAAAATCCAATTAGTAGAGATATTGCATTTGAACGTTTTTAGAGAAAATAACGCCAAAAGGCATGAGGCACCAACTGTGGATATCTGGTCAACCAGACTGGGACAAAGTTGCAAGTTCAGGCCGACTGCAATAGAGCGTGGGCTGGCTACAGGGACCCAGTTAGGCTCGCTGAACAAAAGTACCTTAAATCCAGGTTGCAGAGAGTTGGGTGGTTTAGTGCCTAAGATGCATTGCGCAGCCAAAGTGATGCATCAAGGTTGAAATGGGAGGGCCTGTTGCATCCATGTCAAGCATCCCGTTGGTATGGCTTGCAGTGAGAAGTCCGGCATCAAGGTTGTGGCGCACATTTGCATGAGGCATCAGTTCTGAAGAACTGTGAGGTTTCGATGCTGAGTCCAGCATTGTTGTCGAGCTGCTGTCGACTAAGGATGTGCGTGGGCCTGCCAGGAAATGTGCCACACAGCCATGGTTCCGAAGGCAATGGGGGCTGTGGCGGTGATGCAAGTCCTTGATAAGGGTGATACGTAGGATGTGCTCGGGGTTTTGCCACACAGCAGAGGAGATGTGTCTGTTCCACTGGATCCCCACAGGCTGGTAAGCACCTTAAGTCCAAGTGTTCAGGACTCGTTTGGCACCACTTGGCAGTGTAGACTTACAGATGGCAGGGTCCAAATGCAATGTTTCTGGAAGCCTGTTATGTCCCTGATGCTTTAGATCAGGAGGACAGCCAGCTAGCCCTTGGAATCACTCTGGTTTCAAAAGATGCGGGTCCTGTCCTTTTTACCCTTGCAAGAGGGCAGCAGGTGAGCAGAGCAAAGCAGAAGTCAATTACAGTGCAGGGCAACAGCACAGACGTCCTTCCTCCAGGTAGAGTAACCAGAGGTCCAGGAATGTGTTGAAGTGGAGTTGTCTGGGATCCAGTATTTATACCCAGTTGTGCCTTTAAAGTGGGGAAGAACCTTCTAGACATTTCCCTTTAAAGCCCCCAGCCAGCTTGCCCCCCTACACTGGCTCCAGACTAACTACAGAGGGTATGCAGGCTTTGTGTGGAGCCAGTACTCCATCTGTTCAAATGTAAGTGGGACTGTGCCCATCTTCTTCCTCCCATCCTGCCAGTGATGGTCCACCCAGACACACCTAAGCCCTCTATTGTGTGTGGCTGTCTAGGAGGAATACACAAAGCCCACCTGTCAGCTACACCCAGTCATGTGACCAGAGACAGACTACAGGCACTAAATGGATAAGGCAGGAAAATGACAACTTTCTAAAACTATCAAACAAGGAACAGCCAATGCTGACTCTACTTGACAAACACTATGATTTCTCTTCATAGTCACAAAACGTTATTACAAATTAACCAAACTGACCCTGGCGTCGGCTATGGAGTACAGCTGAGTTGAGCCACTACCGGGAGGAACTCAAAGCTATACTAGTCTTATATGGGGCCGTGGGTAGTATTCCTTGGTTGTCTTTTGTGAAGGACTCGCTCCGTGCCATCGGCAGGGAGGACCTCTGGGATTGTCCAGAGAAGTCGTGTCCAGCCACTTCAAAAAAAATGTTATCCAAAGAAATCACATATCACAATCTGGATAGCCTAATCGGAGCAACCAGTGGTTCGAGTTTAACCCATGGGTTCTTGAATTTTAAAACTCAATATCAATTTGAACAGGTTTTAGACTCTATAAACCCTTTGTCCATGAGGCGGTTATTCCTTCCAATTTAGATACGGGACCCTGACACTATTTGCAACAACTAACAAGTGGTCAGATGAGGCCCGTTACCTTTGCCCCGGATGTCGAGTGGCAGAAGAAACAGAAATTCATGGGGTTTTTTCTGCCCGGTATATAAGCAGGCTAGGTCTAAATGGACAATACAATTGTGTAGAAACTTGGGGATTAGGGATTATCATGTATTTTTAGAATTCTAAAATCTGATATGGACCCGGTGTATGTGGTTGCAATTTCTAAATTTTACAGGCAATGTGGCTGAAAAGAAGGCACCTTATGGAAATTGATATTTAGTGAGCTCTGTTTGTATTATTTATCTGTTAACACTTGGAGCGCTTCTTAACCATTTTCTACAATGTTAATAACGGTTTTAATATTTTTATCTTAATTTATATTTTTAAAAATTGGACACAGTCTTACCATTTGAAAACCACTGGTAGTCTGTGTGCCAAACCATGGCTTATGTTGTAATTGGTGCTTAGCTTTTAGCTTTTATGAAAATGCCTAGTCGATTTTTATTAACTTCTGTGCTTTTATGACTGCAATAGTCGCAATAAAGTTATTATGAATGAAAACTTAATTACTGTGAACACCATTTATTTTTAACATAATTTATTTTTTATTTTTATTTTTTTATTGATTTTAACCCCATTGTATGCAAGGAATGCAAAGTATAGATCATACATTATAAATACATTAAACAAAAAAAATCAAGCAATCAGAACAATCAGAACAAAACAGAGAAAAATATACATAACATCTGTAAAATGTCCTAGATCCAATCCGTTATAGGTGCCCATATCATCACTACCATAGCCCTCTTTCGCCTTCCTTTAGTTTTATAAATAGCCAATTCCAAATTATACATTGCTAATAATCTTTCACGCCAACTGAAAAAAGAGGGCAAATCCGGATTGATCCAGTATTTTGTAATACACGCACGTACTAAAAGCCATACAGATGAAGATAAAACATATCGTAGCATTAGATCTTATTTGACCAGATATTCCTGGGCTGAGACCAATGAACACTAATTCACCAGTTATACTCATCGGTCGTCCCAATATTGATTGCAAAAACTGTTCAAGTGATAAGAAAAATTCAGATAGTTTGGGGCAAGCAAAAACATATGTACGGCGTCAGCAGCAAATTGTCCACACCTGTTGCCCTTGGTCCCAGTGGCAGTGCTCCATTTAGAAATCTTTCTTGGAGTATAATATAAATCGTGTATAGCCATATAATGCTGTGATTGCATCCTTCCTGTCATAAGAACCCGATTAGCCAACAGAAATGATTCAACAATATTAGCTTCAGCTATCCCTTGCTTAGTTACCCATTTCATTTGACAGCTTTCCAGATCATCTGGGAGTTCTGCGACAAGATAAGAATAAAATTGCCCTATTTATGTTTTTTTTCCATACTCTCGATGAGAGGAAATTTTGTCAATTGCCGTTTTATCCCAGGACCTACAGTCTGCAAAAAGCTACGGATTTGAAGAAATTTTAAAAATTCATTTTTAGGTAGACCAAAATTATTTTGCAGTTCAATAAATGAAACTAAGTGTCCCTCTTGGAGCAGGTCCCCTAAACATTGAATTCCTCTAATGCCCCACCTATTGACAATTTGATCACGAAAGATAAAGGGTAGTAACTCGGATAGCTAGGTTCTACTACTTTGACCAGACAGACCTTATTCGCCTCACCCATCCCGAGCTCATAGGTAGAAGGGGTATTACGAGACAGTATCCGGGCTCTATCCCCCACTACCAGTGGGCTGCTAAATTGCAACATAATAAAACAAAAGTAGGGTATTCCCCAACCCCCCGATCTTTCGGCAGCACCATCTTTTTATAAGCTCTTCTTTGTCGCTTATAACTCCACAGAAATCTAGAGGAGATCCTCTCTAGTCTTTTAAAACATATGGCTGGGAATTCGATCGAGATTGTGCGAAACATATATAAAAGTTTGGGTAGTACCAACATTTTTAGCACATTAGATCTACCGTATAGAGACAAGTGGAGGTGATCTAACCTCTCTAATACTGAATTTATTTTAGTCAATGCAGGGTTCATATTTAGTTCTGGAATATTACATACTGGAAGGGAGATCTTAATTCCAAAATAGGTGACTTCTGGGACAGTAATTATATTAGACTGGGATCTTCACCGACATAAAGAATCTGGGTTTTGGAAATATTCAGATTATAACCCGAGAATGATCCAAACTGGGCCGCTAATTCATTAATGACTGGGAGTGTAGTACCGATGTCTGTTGTAACTACTACAATATCATCCACATAAGGGAGAGCTCGATAATCTATATGACATAAGCGGATGGGTTTGATATTTTCAGCTACATTTAGCTTATTCAGAAAGGGGTCAATATATAAGGCAACAAGAGTGGTGAGCACGGACACCCTTGCCGTGTACCACAGGAAATTGAAAACATAGAAGATGTTTGACCAGCCAAGCGTATACACGTGGTAGGGGAATGATAAAGAGCCTTTAAAGCGAGTAAGATACCAGGATACCAGGACCAAATCCATTCCTGCCTAGAGCTTCCCACATATAAGACCAGGAAACCATGTTGAATGCTTTTTCGGCATCCAACAGGGTTACCCCAATTGTGGAGCTAGTTGCTTGATCCCAATCCAAAAGGGCAATCAAGCGTCGAACATGATCAGCTGTGTCGCGTTCAGGAATAAAACAATGCTGGAACTTTGACACAAGAGGTGTAATTATGCCAGAGAGATGCGACGCCAGGAACTTGGAGTATACCTTGCTGTTGGCATTCATAAGCAATATAGACCTATATGAAGAGGGTATAAAAGGTGACTTATCTTTTTTAAGAAAAATTGTGATTATTGAATTCCGCCACGAGAGAGGTGCGTTCTCCTTCTGATCTTCCAAAAAGGCTGCCATTAGTTCTTCTTTTAAGACTGTTCGAAAAACCCTAAAAAATTCCAGAGGAATGCCGTCGGGGCCAACAGCCTTACCCGCCGCCAGTGATATTAAGGCTACCTCGACCTCTTCCCATGTAATAGATGTATCTAATTCCTTAGTCTGCTCAGGTGTTAATATGGAGTTCTCAATATTAGTACTGAAATCTGCTACATTATCCTCAGTACCACGAATAATTTCCTCTGTCTACAATTTACTATAACATTTACAAAAAACCTCCAGTATTTCGGCAGGTTTGTCATGCATTTGCCCCGAATCATCAAGAATACTATCTATACTTCTAGCGACCTCTTTCTGATGTAGCCTTTTAGCTAATATTCGCCCCGAATTTTCTCCCACCTCATAGATCTCTGATCTATAAACTGCAGTTTGCGCAGCAAATTTTGTGGCAAAATTCTGGTACAATGTTGCTTTCTGAATGGCTAGATCCCTTAAAATTTGAGCAGTACTCACCCCTCTACCAAATGCTGAGATCAGCTGGATTTCAAGATCTCGTTATTTTTCCCATCTCAATAGCATGTGCCTTTTGTATTTCACGTTGTTTATTAATTGAATAGCTTAATGTTTGTCCCCGAACCCCCGATTTAAAAGCATCGTGCACCACCTGAACCGGAGCAGACCCATGATTAATTTAAAAAAACTCAACTATCCATTTCCCCATCTGCTCAACATACAGGGGATCCAATATTAATTTGCGCTCGAAAGTCCAGGGTCTCGGAGGAAGTCTAAAATGAATATCTAACTCTAAGATGATAGGGTTGTGATCGGAGATTATTTTGGACAAAATATCGAACCTGGCATTGTTGACATATCCAGCGGTTACAAAGAAATAGTCTAAGCGGAAATGTTTTTGATGAGGGGCAGAAAAAAAAAAGTACTCCCTGGGGCTCCCATTCCCTTTAAATGACCTACATAGACTAACCCAAATTCTTTAATAAGCCCTCTGGTTGCCCTGAAAACTTTATTTTTCTTCCCCCATACACATAATTGCTAGTTATATCAGTCTTTCCATCCAAATGAAGATTAAAATCCCCACATAAGATTAAAGGGGAAGGCCAGGCCGCAAGCTCTATACTAAGCTGATTCAGCATGTCTGGATCGTCCAGATTAGGACCATAGATAGTACATATGGTCAATAACGAACCTTCCAGACACAGCTCAATGATTACCCAGCGACCAAAAGAGTCTTCTTTCACACGCTTACATGCACCCCAGCCATGTCTTTTCAAGACAGCCACCCCTCTTGTGGTTGTACCCTGCCGTGTACACCCTACTAATTCAAGACCCAGATCTTAAAGCCAACTCCTATTATTCCATGCTATATGAGTCTCTTGTATGCACAGTAAATCAACTTTCATAGATTTAAGCATTTGGGCCATTATTCCCCTTTTCCTCCTATCATTTAACCCACAAATATTCCATGAACACCCCGTGAATTTACCCATTCTTAGAGTAAATTAAACCAAGCCTGATCACAATTTTGGTCATGCTATTACCTAACAGACTGAAGAATAAGTATACAATTGTAAAGTCTTTATTAAACAAATCTTGGCTGTGGTTTGTGCTTAAAACCACTTCTCTGCTATTCCTTGCCCCACACACCACCCCTCCCACCCCACCCGTCCTACCCTGAAAGCCACCCTCACCCACCCCAGAACCCACCCAAATGAGACAAAGGGACTGTGCAGTCCCCATTGGTGATGAAGAGAAAGGCTGGTTACTCCCCACCGATCATCCCCAACCCCTGAACAACAAAAGAATTGAAAACACTATGAAAACATAATTTTACATTGATCAGACAAAATCATTAGACTACATTGTATCTAGAAAACCCCTGGCAACGATCTCAGACACAAAAAAAGTGTTTACTCTTTATAAACAATCTTGAGCTTGGAAGGATTCAGCAAATAAGCCAGGGCTTACTTGGCTTGGAACAGTGGTATCAGCTTCCGCAGATGCCACCTCTGCTGGACCGTAGCCTGTCAGTAATCAGGACGTACAGAAAACTCGACCCCCTTCCCCTTCCTCTTACGGTCTGGTCTAGCTAGATCATATAAAGCTTCACGTGATAAAAAGTTATTTAAGAAAATCAGGATAGCTCTAGGTTTCTCATCAGAAGGCCTAGTGCCACTCCGCCTATGGAAGGGGAATCAATGCGCTCTTTGTAGTTCAGCCTCCCACCTCCATTGCGTTAATTCAGGGAAAGCTTCTGAAAACAGCTCCTGAATAAACTGTCGGATGTTACTTCCTTCCGCCCCTTCCGGGATACCTAAGACTCATGGGTTATTCCTCCTCGATCTGTTCTCAAGATCAATTAACTTCCAATTGATGTCATCCTTGAGGGCACTTAGAGAGGTGACTTCAGTTTTCTGTTTCGCCATTTCGTCTTCAACCGAGGAAATTCTGGCTTCCGCCTCACCGATCCGAGTGGACAGTTCATTAGTTGTCTTGACGACTCGGCGTACCGTATTCTGTAATTTGCGCACCGCCCCTTGAATCCGCAAGGCTTCTGCTTTTGTCTCCTCGCAATGCATCGTAATAGCTTGAAGGATAGTAACTAAAGTAACCTCGCTCTCAGTATGGTCTACCAGATAGGGGTTAGAAAGGCCATCCCTTAATTCAACTGTTGTACCAGTTGTTCTGCAGGAATTAGACTCAACCGAAGAGAGGCTCAGAATAGGAGATCCGTAGTTTTCACAGCGATCTCTGGGCAATGATTTGGGCCCAGACAGCGGTATTACTGCTCTGGCTTTACGAACTGTGCTTCCCCCCTCCATCAGACTACCTTCTTCCTCCTGCAAAGGAACTGAGCTTGCTAAACTTCTATCATCTGGCCAATCACCTTCAATGTTCTCAGCACCAGAGATATTGGAGAGGTCTGACATAGAATAAAATTTGCCAGCAGAATCTCCAGAGTCCGCCTCAGTATTTACTTTGCTCACAATCCCAGCATTTTCAGCAGATTTGTCTGAATTAGCATCTGCCATCTCTGTTAATGTAGTGCCATGAGGTAATACAATATTTTCGAGATGAGAGGCTGGAATATCACCCTCAGCTACAGTGATCAAGTCAAAATTAGAGATCCAATCCCTACTCTCAGTCGCCACCTCTGCCATCTCCTCTTGCTGAATATTTTGCTGAATATTTTGCTGAATATTTTGCTGGTCCGCCATTTCAAATTGGACAACAGTGTTACCTTTAGGCTGCATTTTCTTTTTAAACATTCCAGGAATTTTAGGGTTCGTACCTCCGACCTCGGTGTCTGTTCTGTCCGGGTCCGGGTTCAGAGAGCAAGATCTGGCTCTTTGTGCGCATTAGTATTTCCAGCATCACCCCCATCAACATCGCTGGAGATCGGGCTCACTGCATTAGCCAGATCCTTGGGGGCACTGCCAGTGGCCCCCCCTGCAGTAGCAGCGGCTGCTGCTCGAGTCTTCAGCCCTTTCCCCGCAGTACCAGTGGCGTTCTTGGGCGCCATTGAATCCGTTACAACAATCCACCTCAGGTCTTCCAAATGACTCACTGCCCGTGCGGGAGATGTCGATGCCTGAAGGGTGTTCGAAAAAGGCGTCCGGAGTCTGCACTGACTCCTCGTAATCGGAATGCAGGGGCACAGATGCCGATAAATCTGCTGATAGCGACAGAAATCATTCAACATAACCAACATAGCCAGGTGAGGAGCTATCGCTGAGTTCCAAGCACACAATCACAGGGGGGGTGGGGGGTTATCGTCGGTGAGAAGCTTCGCATCGTTTGCCTCACTCAGACACCGCTGTGTCCTCCATCTTGCCTCTGAGACTCTATATTATTTTTTTAACATAATTTAAACAAAGCTTTTGAAACTAGTTACATTTTTTGCATAGAAATGTCAATAACAGTGGAACAGCATGCAATATCATAAAATAGATCCAATCATTTTGATGTCCAACATCAGATAAAGAACATTATCATAAAAATAAATGTAACACAATACAAAAACATTTAGAAATAGATGTCCTAGGTCTGAAAATCAAACTAGCCAAAGGGGATGAATTAGAAAAAACACTAACACTCCCTTTGCTTATGGCTTGCAACCTAGGAGTTCCAATGGATACTTTACTTAAATTCTAGGCCTAAATGAGAGATATGACCACTAAATTCTTTCAACTCAAGGGTTCCCTACAAGCCTATGCTTCCTTTGTAATTAGCTCACACCCTGGTGCAATTATGCTGCTGACGCGTTTTGAACCCACCATCAATTAGGGGTTCTCCTCAGGACACTACAATGGTTAAATGGAATAAAACAATTAGGATGTGCTCCTATGTGGGCTAAAGTGATCTAACAGCAAACCCATTTTCTACTAATTTACATGAGATTTGGTTACTTGATTTCATTCTTCTCAAATACTCTTCTTTTTTGTTTTTTTTTGGTTTCTTTGCAACTAAATAAAACAAAGTGAAAAATTTAAATCACTCATTTGTTAAAACAAGGTCTGACATTCCAAACTACTTACGGGAGTAGCATCAACTTACTTGTTAGTGGTTTGCAAAAGTAAACCTTCAAAGGTTGCTTTCATATTACCACGTTGTGTACTGTTACTTCCAACTAAGATGAATGGTTTAGTGGGTAGATGGAATAGCACAATCTTACACATCTAGTATTTAGCTCTTCGCTAAAAATTAGTGGTAGAGAACAGTCAAATTTGCAGATTCCAAAGAACTTAAAAATGACGACTCACTTTGGAGTTTGTAGTGGCAATAATTCTTTCTGCAAAATCTTTACAGCTCTTTTTATGACCCAAATCTGTGCTTGTGTCTATGAAAGAACAAACTATATATAGGGAAAACTAACCAAGAAATCCACCAACAAATCGTCCAACATAAATCTCGTATTCGTATTATAAATGATATACATTTCACTCAATAAGACAGAGGCTTGAAGAAACAGTCAGTGCTGTAACCACCAGTTGGAAATCAGGTGTCACGGACAGTGAGTTTGTCAATTGCGATGCTGTACTATTGCTGAAATCACAGCTAATAGGGTTAATGTGAATCCTCCCGTTTTAACTGAGAGATTGCTTTGGCAGCACTGGCTATTTAACGAGATTCTGACCCTGAAACAAGCGGCTCATTCATAATTAGGCTGTCCGGTTTTAGGTTTAAACCTATATTAACTGATAAAACTCCACTGAAAGAGAAATAGCCCTCATCAGTGAAAACATATAAACACTGAAAAAACACCTGCACAACCACAAACTAAATGCCATTCATATAAAGGAAAAAGAGAGAGGCAGGGTCATTTTTTTTTCTTCCTGAAGGGGTCAATACAATGTATCTTTGTTATAAAAGCTAGCAGTAAGAAAGACTGAGCTAACCTTATTCTGATTGAGTTTTGTTGTTTAGGGATGCCACTAAAATATTGTTTCCCCTTTCTTTTGCTTTTTCGGTTTTGTGGTCTTTGGTCTAAAGACTCAGGTTTTAGAAACATGTTTTAGGTCTTGTTTAATTATTTTATAAACTGTAGAGAATCAGGAAATATCAATACCATATTTGATTTTTTGACTGCGTTTGATTCTTTCACTGAAAGGTAAAATGGCTGGTTTCATAAGAATCTTCCCTAATATGTGTCATCACAATTTCACAGAGAATGGGTAAAAACCCCTAATACATCAGCCCCTAGTTTCTAGTGAGTCAGTATTGATAGTAGATGAATTGCCAACACCTCAGACTTTAAATGTTCAATGCAAGGTATAGTGACAAGTATATGTGAAAAGAGCACTATCACCAAGCATCTGGAATAGTGGTGAAAACATGACACCAGACTTTTGGAAAACATGGAACGCAGTGTCACTTGGAATGCTCTGCAAAAAAGGTTCTTTCCAAGTTCAACAAAGATTAGAGTGATATTGTTTTTATTTGCAGTTTTTCAGCTATGTATCTGAAAAAGTTGTGTGATGACCTGTCAAAATTGATAGCTGAGCTGAAGTGCTTCCCTGTAATAGATCCTTGCCACTTGTTAGATGGTATGCTGAAAGCATCTTTACAATCTTCATAGTTAATGAGGAATGCTATTGACTTTTTAGACCATTCTGGTGCACTGTTTTCTTGTGCACAGGAACTAAAACACAAATATTTCTCATTTCGTGCTTTGTGTGGCATCAAAGAAAGAGTCATCCCAATTGTTTCCCTTAGCTGATTGTTCTCTGTCCAAGGGGCTCTGAATGCTATATTATCCATGTGGCAACCGTTTACAAAATTTCTGCTGAGTGATGATGCCAAAGGCAAGAAATGTGAGGATCTTTGGTTGCATATTGATAGTGATGTGAAAATAAAAATGTGCACTCTACTGCAGTCTCAGATTTTTACAGAAAAACTTAACTGCTGTACTGGACATAATAAAAAAAACGAGAGTCTGACAACTCCCTTGTCTGACAAGTGTTCAGCATAATTGGTGTAGATGTAAATTATCTCCTTGAGAGTAGGCTAGGTGATACCTTTAGTGACTTTGGCACTGCAACATGTTCTATGTTAGAGTTCTTGCCACTTGATAAGCAAAGCAATGTTGAAGAGCCTTTCAGGAACTTTTATTTTACTATGTATGAGAAAATGGCTTGCAATGATGCATAGAAACGTCCCTTCACCAACCATGGCATTTGAAGTCAATGAAAACTCACTGTGGTACTCTGTACAAGTTCTAGATCCCTTCCATAAAGGGAAATTATCTCCATAGTTTCAAAAGTGCTGCTTCATTTTTGACCACTTCAATAACTCTGAGGGCAAAAGCGCCCAGCTCAACGCAAATGTTGCATAACCTGCCCTGAGAATCGCAATCTTCAAGTACACAAGTATTGGCTTGGAAAGCTATGTCAGTGGCCAGAGTTAACAAATTGTGTATTGGCTGTTTTGGCGTTGACCGTCTCAAGTGGCAATGTTGAGAGGGCCTTTTCCCGGATATTTACGTGGTAAGGAAAAAGTGAGCGCACATGACCAAAGACTCACTGAAGTATTGTATGGAGTACTACAATAAGGTTAAATTTCAAAAATCTGTTTGGACCTCATATACACTATACGTACACTGTCTATATACCATGCCCTGGCAGTGCAGAAAGCAAGCAATAATAAAAGCAAAACATTCCATAAACACCGGAAAAACACTGTTCCTGTTGTTTTAAATGGCACGATAATGTGTAACCACTGATAACCACTGTTTTTTTAAGGTATTGAAATCACTTGAAGACACTGAAAAAACCCCACCAGAATTTACCAAAAATAGAAACTGAAAACAGGAAAGCCTATTCATAACTCTGAATTAATCCATTGATGACCTTTGCTCCTTCAAGGATCCTCACAACTTAATAGAAAAAGAGCAGGGGGCCTACTGCAACTACTCATATAATATATCAAAAGACATTTAGAGAAAATATTATATGGAAAGGTGGCTGGCTTGGGAAATAAAGTCCAGATGAATTGCTAATCAAAGCAAGGATTTATGCAACAGTGAGACAGGGGAAACAGTGGAAGAATTTCGAAAAGGTTACTGAAATATTGTCAAGGTTTCGGTCATGAAGATGAGCATTGAAGGCGGAAGTAGTGGAGTTTATGGAAAAAGCTGTAATAGACAGATTTGCTACGGAGTTTTTATAAGAAACTGGGTTATTGGTTGAGAGGGATTAAAGCCCCACCCAGGCAACAACTACAATCTTTGTCAGAGTGAACCAGAAAATGTACCAGATTAATCTGTGCTTACCCCTCTGGTAGTCTGACACTAAGCAGACAGTCTTAATTTAGAGGCAACGTGTAAAGTAGTTATGCAACACACAAACTGTAATCAAGAAGCAGGTAGGGCATTGCGGTTTGTAGTCGCTGTAGTACAAAGAGCACGCCTGTTGTGGCAGATCATCTTTGCTGTAGCACGAAGAGCCATGTGGGCATCACGGACAGTCGTTGTTAGAGCTTCGAGTTGGTGGTCACTACGGGTTAATACAAAAGGGGATGATGGACGGAGCGTTTGAGCAAATCAAACACTCACCCCCAGTCAACTGATCTGGGTTTAATCCATCACCATTCTTTAGCCCACTCAGCCACCCCAGTTCAGACATGGCCATTATGCAAATCGGTCTGACCCTGTGCCTCATGGGAACAGTCCAGCCCGAACCGCCAAGCCATGCCTTCCCTGGACCGGAAACAAGCATCCTGGGACCGGTTTCGGATTCATAATCCTCATCAGCCAGGCTATCTTGAATCCAGTGGCCAAGTGAGCAAGGGACTCACGTCTGAGCATACCCTGCCACACTTAGGGCGAACAAAACGATACAAAAGGGGATGATGGACGGAGCGTTTGAGCAAATCAAACACTCACCCCCAGTCAACTGATCTGGGTTTAATCCATCACCATACTTTAGCCCACTCAGCCACCCCAGTACGGGTTGTCATTGCTGTAGCACAAAGTGTAGCTCTCACGTTGCTGGTCGTTGCTGGTGGTTGCTGTCGACGCAAAGAGCAGGTCTCACCAGAGCTTAGCATTTGCAGTCGATTCGATTCATAAACTTTATTCGATTCAAAATGATAGAATCACAAAAGTATACAGACCTTAGTTTAAAAAAGAACATATTAACATCAATAAATCAGAATGATTCATATTACAGTTTACACATTTTTTAAAACTGAAAATAAAAATTTCCAAAATGAGGTTTATACAATCTTAAAAAAACATTTTTCAATTAATCACACCCTATACCAAAGGATGAAGTTGTAATTCATTTTATGCAAATAGCAGAGAAAGGAAGGTATTAACCAGACAAACTAACAGTACCGTTTCCTAAGTTGCAATGACAATCGTATAAAACTTAGCATGGCAGAACATACTCCAGGTGAGGATAATGACAACAAATAATCATAACCCTCTTTATAGTTACATGGTCGCCGTTTTTTTAGAATAGGCTTAATAAACCTAGTTCTTGGTTCCTTATAAAGAGGACAAAAAAGAACAAGATGGATGGTATTTTGACTGGTTTTGTCATCACAAGGACAAGGGGGCAGCCTCTCACACCAACCCCCTTGTTTTGGGAAGGCAAAAAGAAAATGGAGAGTATTTAATCTAAATCTTGTCAAATAAAAACGCCATTGCACATGGGTAGTGAACGTTAAATAAAATTGGACTTTCGATTTACCCAAGCAATCTGTAGGCTGGTCCAAATGTGACATATTTATGCTATTATGATAACTTGATTTAATTAAGTTTTTTATATCCCCCTGCATATTTTCGGGAATATCATACAAATGGCCCAGACCAATTTTATACAGAGTATCACTAACATATGAAAGCCATGGAATCTGCATTGCATGTTCAAGACTTTTACAATCCCGAAGGATATCTTTTGAGAGCTGTAGATCTTCTGATAGCCATACTTTACCCCATAATATTAGAGGGGAAACGCGAATGATGTCAGACACATATTCCAATCCCATCTCAGTATGGCAAAAACTGTTAGATGAACCTAGTGGGACTGCTAACAAGCGTTTTAAAAATTTATTTTCCATGACCTGGATCATGGCTGGGTTTTCTGTCCCCCATACCCCTGCCCCATAGGTTGCCACTGATAAGCACTTTGCTCTATACAAAGTTTTTAACTGTGGGACTGGTTTTTGTCCTAATTTGCTACAAAAACGGAATAGACCCTCAATTGATCGGCTAGTGCTTTGTACACGCGCCTTCATCAAAGGAACCCAGCTCACTTTGTTATTAAATACATTTCCCAGGTAATTGAAATTTTCGATTTTATCAATGGTGGAATTCATTACCACGAAGTTACGGGTTTTTGCCCCTTTGGGACCACAGACCATTGCAAAAGATTTTGCAAAGTTTACCTTTAGGTCCAGGTCCAGCATAAAGTTGTTAAATGCATCCAGACAGTTCTGCATACTGTTAGCTGTAAGGGTCATTAATACCGTATCGTCGGCATAAGATAGCATAGGTATCTTCTTGCCGTTTACTTTTGGGAAATCCGTGCAATGTTCCAACAAAAACTTTTCCAGGCCATTAGTGTATACTAAAAACAAAAAAGGTGCTAAAATGCAGCCTTGCCGCACACCCTCGGTTGAGGGGATGGATTTTGTTTTTTTACCCCCCTGGCCCAAATCTTATGGCCACAGTTGTGGCCGCATGTAGTCTACGGAGCAGGGTAACCAAGGGTTCTTCAAAACCCATGTCCTCCATCATCTGCCAGAGTTTATTTCTGCAAACAGTGTCAAAAGCACTGGATAAGTCCATGAAGGCCAGGTGGATGGGCCAAGCCGAGCAAGCCTCCCTGCCTAAAAACATCTTGGCTCGGAGTTGGAACAAGACTGATCTTAACGATCTTTCTTCCTCACTGTCTTCATCGGCTCCTACCCTGACCGACCTGTCCTTGGAAAGTCAGGCGGATGCCATTAACACCTGGCTCTCTTCTGCTTGTGACCAGGTTGCCCCACTCAAAAAGATCAAATCAGCTCGCCTTCATGACGCCCACAAGTGGTTTTCCAACGACCTCAAATCCCTGAAATTAGAGCTCAGGCATTCGGAGCGTCGCTGGCGCCGCAACTACTGCCCTACCCTCCGCCTCAAATACAAAGCCCTCCTCAACAACTATAAAAAAGCCATCTTAGTGGCCAAGTCTAAATATTTTACTGAGCGCGTGGCCCTCTCGGCCAACAAATCTCGTGAGATTTTCTCACTGGTTCACAGTCTTGCCACCTCTGACCGTGCATGCCTTTCCCCTGCCCCCTCTCAATCTCTCTGCCACTCTTTGAACGATTACTTTATCAACAAAATCATTACCATTAAGGCCAATATTCCTATTGTGCCTCAACCTGATCTGCCTGATCACTCTTACCCGTCTCCCTCTGCTTTGGATCATTTCGAACCAATCTCATCTGAGCTCTTCCTCGACCTGCTTGTCAAGGTCAAGTCCGGCTCCCCCGCGGACTGTGCACCAGCACGGATCCTCAGAACTCTCTACACCAGTTGTCCCATCCCTCCCCTCACTTTTCTCAACTCTTCCCTGGCTTTGGGTTGTGTTCCCTCTTCCTTTAAATCTGCTATTGTTTTTCCTATCTTGAAGAAAGCCGACCTGGACCCCTCCCTTCCATCGAACTTCAGGCCGATCTCCCTTCTCCCATACCTAGGGAAGATTCTCGAAAGCTACGTGACATCCTGCCTTTCCACCTACATTGAGGAGAACAATATCCTGGCCTCTCACCAGGCTGGTTTTCGTCCGGGCCACTCCACTGAGGGTGTGGTCCTCGCGGTCCTGGATGAACTTAAGGGGAAGGCCGACAGCAACCTCCCCCAGGCCTTGGTCCTTTTGGATCTGTCCGCTGCGTTTGATACGGCCGATTATGCCATCCTTCTCGACCGGGTCAGCGCAGCGGGCATCCAAGGCACTGCCTTCTCCTGGATCGCGTCCTTTCTTCAAGGCAGATCACAGGCAGTTCACCTTTCTGACTTTTCTGCTCCCCCCCTTCCGGTAACATGTGGGGTACCTCAAGGCTCTTCCCTCTCTCCCCTTCTCTTCAATCTTTATATCCGTCCCCTCATCTCTTCCCTTCTCGAGCTGGGGGTCTCTGTGTATAACTACGCAGACGACCTCCAGCTCGTCTTTGATCTTTCCTCCCCAACTGACTCTCTTCCCAAGTTTTGCTCTACCCTTGTTTTCATTTCCCAGTGGATGAGCTTCAATCATTTGAAGCTCAATCCCGACAAGACAGAGCTCGTCCTCACTGGTGGCCCGTCCAATCCCTGGTCCTCAGCTCACTGGCCCCTTTCTTTTGGCCCTCCCCCCTCCCCAGCTTCCTCTGTCCGGACTTTGGGCATCAAGATCAGTAACGATCTATCTATGCATGCCCAAATTAGTTCCGTTGTCTCCTCCTGCTTCTTCTCCCTCCGCCTCATTCGCAAAATTTCCCGTTTTTTTTCTGTTGATGCTCTCAAAGCCATTATCACGGCCCTCATTACATCCCGCCTGGATTATGGAAACGGCTTGTACGTAGGCATTCCTGCCTACGAAACTCGCCGTCTCCAGGCCATCCAAAACCAGGCGGCCCGTCTTATTCTCCGTCTTCCCAAATCCTCCCACATCACTCCGGCCCTCAAAACCCTTCACTGGCTCCCCGTTCATTTTAGGTCCCAGTTTAAACTTGCCTGTTTGGCCTTCCGGGCGCACGCTCGTTCTGCCCCGTTTTTCATTAACTCTTTAATTTCTTCTCATGCCCCCAGTCGCTCTCTCCGCTCTTCCTCTCTTTCTCTTCTTCACGTCCCCCGCTTCCGTAAATCCCGCACCGGGGGCACCCGTTTCTCGGTGCGGGCCCCCCAGATTCGGAACAATCTCCCTCTCTCCATTCGCTCTATCCCTATCTTTTCCCACTTTCGTAAAGCCCTCAAAACTTTTCTTTTTCTTCAGGCTTTCCCTGGCTAATCCCCCTGGGCCCCTCTGCAGATACTGATGTGTTCCTTAGCGCCAGGAAGCCGCTTGGCCGCAGTGCGCTTTTGAAATTTCTTTTTCATTTCATTTCATTTCAAGACGCCCTAGCCTTCATGTACTTACCCATAATTAGTGCCAAAATTTAGGCATTGTTCGGTCGTTCCCTTTCCTCTCCTAAACCCATATTGGGAATTTACAATTAGGCCCGCAGAATCTGCCCAAGTCTCCAATCTGGCCAAGATTATCCTACCCAATAGCTTGCATGATGCATCAATTAGTGATATTGGGCGATAGCAACGTGGGTCGCACTTATCCCCCTTCTTAAAAATTGGCACCACCACTGCCTCCTTCCAAGATAGGGGAATGCGACCAACAATAGTTGCTTTAAAAACATTCAGGAGCAATAGGGCCCATAAGACAGTATTATGTTTGAAAAAGTCCAGCGGCACCGCATCCGGGCCAGGAGCTTTTAGTCGAACACCTTTCCTCAAAGCCTCCTCCACTTCACAGAGGGTGAGCGAAGAGCTAAGCTGGGAAGCTGTAACCGGGATGTCCCCGTCCCTTATTTCATCCTGCAAACCTATAAGGGGGATAGACTTAGGGTTAAAAATGTTCCCTTAATGGGCTTCCCATGTCTCGGCCATTATCTGCATTACCATATTATCGTTACCATCATTTGTGAGGAAAGGACGGTTTATAACCTCCCAAAAAAGCCTACTATCTTTTAAGTCTGAGGCTTTCTCTAAGTCATCCCATGCTAGCCTTTTTAGATCCAGCTTTCGTTTTTTAATTGCCTCTTTGTAGGTGCTTCTCGCAGTTCTTACCAACTCCTTATTCCTAGGTTTTTGGTGCAAAGCCCTTTTTAACAATTTTTGAGCTGCGGAACAAACAGCATCAAACCATTTAAAGCCCTTAGACTGTTTAGAGGCCAGTGGTTTTTATAAGATGTTCTGCCACATTCCCACACAAAATTTTCAAGTTTGCAGTCATTGGCCTCCGGTCATGAAGAGCCCAAAGTTCAGGATTTTCACCTTTTCATTGGGAGAAGAATAGCCGCATAGAGACATGTACTTGGTTTGAATTACCATAGCATTTTGTTTAACCACTTTAGACATCATGCTGGAAAGATACTCCAAGACTTCATCATGCACTGACCAGTGTTTTAACCAGTGAAAAGGAAACTGAACTCGGGTACTATTTCTGAAATTTTAGAAAGGAAAAGGACACAAAAGATGGCATCTGAATCAGTGTCAAACATAACAGCAAGAGCACAGCTGGTCTCCCAACAGGACAAGCTCTGAAGGGCTTCAAATGCAATAGGCTCATTCACACCAAATAGGCAATGACGTGCATGGTGCCACTTACTAAGGGTTGTCTAGGTCTGCTAAAAACATCCGCCCCTAGTCACGTCACTGTATTTTTTATTTTTTTTTACCCAAGATTAATATTTGTGAATGGGCAGAGAGTGGAAAGTTTGGCTTAGTCCCTACAGCACAGCTCTGTCCCTGTGACCAGACCCCACAAAAACAAAAGAGAACCCCATATGTATTCTACTGTGCATCGCCACAACAAGAATAAACATCCATTGCACATGCTCTAAAAGCAGAAAGAGACTTTTTGTTATGTATCCTACTGCACATGCCCACAACAAGAATAGAGGTCCCTTGCACTTGTTCATAGTGTTGAAAGCCATGCCAAATAAGTAGCCAATTGAGTTACAAAACTTCAACCTTCTCTGTTTCATGCTGGGGGCCCAGGACCCCAGGAAACAAATGCGATCCCCAGGTATGGAAATTCATAGATTCCTGCAATTGGGGTACCCCGCTGCCCGAAACATAGTGACTTCAAGTTTTTGGGGCCAAAACCATGACGTAGGTTTTGGCTAAATTTGTAACCAGGCCTAGACCATCATTAAAGCTAACTAAAGAATCTAAAAGTAAATGAAGAGCATTAGGTGTTCTTAACAGTATAACAGCATTGTCTCCATTTAAAAGATAGGGAAGGTTGGCATGTCTCTGCCCTTTCCAACTAAGGTGGAGTCTAGCACGTTAATGTAAGACATATTAAAACAGGTGCCAGTACGCATACTTGCTGTATACCTTGGCCAAGGCCACTACTCTCTATGCATTCCCCTTTGGGCATAATCGAATGGAGGTTTTAAGGTCTTAATGGAGAGCACATAGAAAAGACACCAGGCCACTTTCTACCCCCACGGATTCAAGTATATTCCATAATTTGGAACTAATCACGCTATTAAAAGTGCTGGCAAGATCCTTGAAAGCTAAGTAGATGGGACCACCTTTAGCTACTGTGTATTTGCCTTTTGGTAGATACAAAATGGAGCCACTGCTTCTGTGTGCCGAAACCTGCTCTTAAGCCTCATTAGACGTCAGAAATAAGGTGTTTATAATTGGCCCACACTAGGTGGCAGTGGTGGTGATCTGACAGAGGTCCTGGGGCAGGCAGTTCCCCTATCCCCTGGCCAGATCCTCCTGGGAAAAACAGAGGGTACCAACGGCACCAAAGCCGAGAAGGTCATCCTGAGTACAGCCCTGCTAGTCGCTAAACACGACATTGTGAAAAAATGGATGAACCTCAACCCCCTAATGTCGCATAGTGGCGACGTGGAGTTGACTGGTGTACCTAACAAGAGAGGGTGGTGTTTGAGGCAAGAGGTTGTCCCTAAAAATATGAACGAGTATGGAGAAAATGGCTGCACCTGTGACCTGCAACATTCATAATGTAGACCCGGATAGGCTCAATGACTCATTTCTATATAAATCCTGGTTTGCGCAAATATTTACCTATGTATCTGTAACCATATGTTTACCTTGTGCCTTGATCTTGTTAGCCACCCCGTGGCTATTTAAAAACCTAATAAAGTTGTTTATCAATAAAAAAAAATTCAAAGAAGAATCCAATAGGGAATTTGGCCTATTACAACAAGGGCAAGCTTGGTTCCCTCTTTTTGAAAATCGGGACAATAATCGATCAGTGCCACGACTCAGGCAGACTGGCATTAGGGGCTGAATTAGCATAATTTGTAATGATAGGTGCCCATAAACACACCTCCAGCTTGTATATTTCCATAGGCAATCCATCAGGCCCTGGGGCTTTGTACATAATACTTTCACAAATGGCTTCAGCTACTTCATCCATAGAGAATTCAATACCCTGGGGAAAGGTTGGCTCCCCAGTTTCAAATTCCTCACTGACTGTGTCAGATGTGTGGTACACTTGTCTAACCCACACGTCTGCACTGATGTTGGTTTACATCAGACTTTGGTTGGCTTTAGAAAGTTTATTATCATTGACACTGTGCCAAAGCAGAACAGTATTTCTGGTCCTACAGGAGGTGACCTGAATGGTCCATACTTCCTCCCTAAACTCTGCCTTTCTCCTGCTAACAGACAGTTTTTATGATCTCCTACAGCCACCGAGTCCCTTGAGGTAGCCCTTAATCCCTGTGCAGACATCTATTGGCCTCCCTACAAGCCTTATCAAACCAAGAATGTCTGGCTGTTAGTAGTTATGGGCTTTAGGATGTAAGATTTTGTAATATTTCCCAGGGCCACAAAGGTGTCCACACTACAGGCTGAACCTAGGGCTTAACTGAGACAGTCATAAAGCATACACAAATGAACTACACAAATACATTTTTCAACTTGGCAGTCCTTCAAATTAGGCTTAGGCCATCTCCTTTCGGGTAGGTATTCACACTGCCTATAGCAATGTCCCGAGAGCAATTCTCCGGGCATTTTAAAATAGTAAGTGTAAAGTGGTAACTATAAATGCTGGGACAGACCGCCCATCCAAAATAAGATTAAGAAAGTTCCTACAGGAAAAGATGTAATCGATTATTGACGAGCGGTAAGTGGGAACCGCGAAGCACTGTGGTGCAGCTCACTTAAATACGTTGCAAAGAGCATACTTAGCAGATAAGAGTGTAACATCGACCCTCTACAGTCCCCAATACCAGCAGGGACAGCCAAAGATTTCGGTTTAAATATATTTACTTCTAAACCTTCCAAATTGTGTCCAAGGGTTGCATTATGGTCCCCTGCAAGGTAAGTATTTGTATGAGTTTCTGAATTGTTAAGACTGTGTTCAATGTCATCAATAAAATCATACAGGAATGAAACATTGGGATTATCATTGGTGGAAATATTGTCATTACAAGAATTATTAAGGACAAAACTATAGATTTTAGAGTAGTGAGAGCTACTTCTGGTCAGTGAAAATTGTTGTGAGCTACTAAACCCCAAGCAACTCCGGCATTTTTCCGAGAGACCTCCCACGCCCGTTTCATTGATGTTAAGCCTAATTTCTTCAGAGCCCACACTGTGGTTTGAACACAATACTAAAGAGTTCCCAAATATTATGTTTTTATAGTTCTTCCTGGTACTGTACAATGGCTCCGTAGTGCTAATATGTCAGAGCTCTGCGTTACCCTATTATCAACTTCAGGAAGGTTGAAGGCTAAGTTTGCCTTAACAGACTGAGGCCTCGCCGAGCTGGTGTGACACACAGTCTTGCAGCAAGTGCCAGTACCTCCTGAGTCCCTCAGGTCTGTGCTGATAAACTCCAGAGTCCATGAATAACCACTCAGTACTTTTTGTAGACACCAAAGGACAGGTGTTGGGGTGGAGAAATGACCCCTGAATGGCTCTGGACCTGCCTCGAGGTCATCAGAGGAAGCTGTAGGTTGGCTGTGTGGCTGAACAAAGCTGGGAAGCTCTCTGCTCGCCTGTTGTTCGTTGCTCCGAGTCCAGAGACAGTTCAGACACAAACGGCCAGCCCTTTCCAGAACTTTCACAATGGCACAGATGTTTACAGATCAGCCTTCAGAAATGGAGCGCTGCATGGAATACCCTATCACCAATTTTCAGCCCTACGCTGACAAGAAATTGGAACGCAGCAAAATGTAATTCGAAGAGTTTTGAACATTTCATTACCGGAGCGTAAAAGCGTAAAAGCTTAACAAAGAGACACTGAAGAAAATGATGGCCCCCTAGTCTGCTCTAGTCTTTGGTGGTGTTGATGGGAAGAAAGATAATCAGAGTGACTTCCAGGAGTTTTTTTTAGCCTAATTGGGGGTCTGGTGATTGCCTGCCACGAGGCAATAATGTGAAGTCAAATTTGCACCTAAGCCAGATCTCAAGTATGCACAGACTTACATCACACTTTGCTTCTTTACAGTTACCTTCCATAAAAGATTACAGCACATTTGTCATAATGATCAGAAATGGGGGCCATTTCTCACAGTCACTGCATTTTCGCTGTTGTTTTTGACTGGACCCCACACTCTCCAGATCACCTCAAGGGGGTAATGTCCACTCCAACAAATAGTTTTATTTAAATTTAAATTAGCCAGTCCCACCTTGCTAAGCACGCTAAACTGTCAGTTAATTTGTTATTCTTGGAGCATGAAAAATATCCGGAATGTGGAGCAAAGACAACAGAAGTGCCTCCTTTAGTAGCTTCTTTTACCTGAGCCCAAGGCAAACCCAACAGCTGCCCAGTCACGCAGTAGCGAGTACATTCATCCAATTAAACTACTGTGCCCCATCCATGCTGCAATCCCGAAATAGCTCAACCTTTCCTCAAATAGTGCTCTATCCACGCCGGGCCTGCAACCGAGGCCATGAGTCAATGCTGGCAATGTTCCAAGCAGCCCTGAGGTCACTACTTAGGCATGGCAGTGACTGGCTCTCTCTGCTCCCAGTGTTGCACAAAATATTTTCATATCTACAGACAAAATATATATAAGAACGCAGCCTCGCGACCATGGTCTGATGCCAGTCGAGCCTACCAAAGGATGCAAGCACAGAGATTTCAAACATTTATGGGCCAGGTTCTATTCTTGTTCATTGTTCTTTCAAGAGAATATTCCTGGTATAAACTCATGAGGCCAAGATGTCAGCAGTTGCCTCATTTGGAAACAAATAAGAGAGATAAAATACATTTAAAAAATAAAGATTGTCAGCGGAACCTGTTTGTGACCCCCAGCACTCATAACGCGCAGGCTGGAAGCATTTGTGACACAGATTGACCCAGAGAAGGGTTCATTGGTACACCCTGCGTGCCCTCTTAGAGTATCACCACTACTACCACCAGCTCCCCGGGGGCTCTAGTCGAGGGGGCTGACAGCTGTAGTAGCAAGATGAATGATACTGCCAAGGCAGGCCATCTTTTACCTGACCCATACCTCAGAGATGCCTACTCACAAGGGCGCTGTTCAGCAACTTGAGAGGGGTGAGGGGCAGCACTGGGCATTGTCTGAGTTGGAAACATAAACCAGGCCTGACATAAATGTTGAAAAATTGATTTTTTCATTCCCCAATCCTAATGCTACGAGTTATATACTTAAATTGGTATCCTTGCACTAAAAGTAATAAATGCGTGTTAACACCTCCGAGAGGCCTCTTGACACGGCTCCTTACCTGCTGCTCTGTGGCAATTAATATAAGGTGGCTCAAGTCACTGATTTACTTTGAGTTAAGTTACAACGGCACAAAGACTGATACAAAATCTTCAAACTCCACTCACTGTTCGCTAACACTAATGCATACGGGGCGAGCAGCCAGCACTGTCCCAGATTTCTTAACTTTAATAATAGCTGCAGCAGATGAGAAGCGTTAACCTCCAGGATGCAGAAATATTCCTGTCAAATTCCAAAATTAGGCCGCTTGAGTCTGAATGATATGCCACACTTTGGCTATCAAGAACTTAAATGCCACAAACAGTCCATAAATCACCGGAGAAATATTCTTCCGTCGGAAATCAACATTATACAAAGCTGAACAAAGAATCGGATTGCGCACTTTGAAATACCTCAGGGATGCCTACCCACAAGGGCGCCATTCATCTACTTGAGAGGTGGGTGAGGGGCCAGCACTGGGCAGTGTCTGACTCGGAAACATAAACAAGGCCTGACAAACATTCTGAAATGTTTTTTTTTCCACTTAAGAATCCTAACACTACTACGGGTTTTCAAAATTGGTATCCCTGCACAAAAAGTAACGAATCCGTGTTAACACCTCAAGTCGCCTCTCGACACGGCTTACCTGCTGCTCTGTGGAAATTAATATAAGGTGGCAGGCTGTACTGAAAAGGGCAGATGGCGCGGGTCCTGGCAGTTCTACTGCTTGCGCGACCTGCAAACAAGCTGCTCTGCCCTGCCACGCCAGCAGCTCCGCACTGGCACGCGTAGCACTCGTGACTCAACAGCGCGGCGCCAGTGAAGAAAAGGCAGGGGTCGCCTAAGGATAGTTACGAGACGCGGGTCACGTCATAGGAAGTAGAGGAACATCATCCTCTTCGGCCCGCCCCAGCTAAGCTCAAGCCAATCTGAGCAGATAGATTGGGTGAGGGCGGGCATCGGACCCTGAAAACGACCTAATAGCCCAAATAACACTAAAGGACTACTAAATTGAGCACCACGCAGCGCAAGCTACTCGCAGGGTCTCAGCGAGCTACCGGTAGCTCGCGATCAACCGGTTGGAGACCCCTGTAAGACCATATGCCTTGAAACGCCTGAATTAGCCTGTTGTTTGTGGGAATGGGCAATATAATACAGTCAATAATAGTTTTAAAACAAACAGCTAGCCCAGCACATGCCCTTCCCATCCTAAAACGGTGAGGTAGGGGCAGAAAACCAGATGATCCCATCGCAGAATATGTCACTAAGGGCCCAGGTCTCTTGTAGTGTGACTATGTTATATGTTGAGATAAAATCCACCCAGCTATGTTCCAAATCAATAACTTTACACTTTTATCAGGGAAGGATAATATCAGTGGTGGCATAGTAGTGGGGCAATGGTCTAACTCCATAATCATGTTATTGAAAGGAGGCTTGGCGGGCGCCCTGCCTATTGCATTAGCTTCAATGCCAGATTTGGCTTTGCTCAGCGGGGGAGGGTCTTTATGTCCAATCTAATCCAAACAAGCTGTATTGGACATATTTAGTCATAAAATCACATACAAAACAAAGATACAAAATGTCATAAAACACCAACTAGAATGTAATACAAAGCCTGAATGGGAGAATAAATAAGATCACCTTAAAATTATTATATAATACATTTTAAAACCCAGAATGAACTTGTATAATAAAAACCTCTGCATTTTTGTTTCTAAATTCTTTTTTTTTAAGAGAAAATACAGTTTACAGGTAACAGAGCACTATTTATTAAGAAAGGCACTTGATTTAACCTAGTATCTACTATAATAGCTAAATTGGGTGGATTTAAATACTACCTTTTTTAACCTTATACTGGACGGAGGGAATGTGTTCTTATTACCCATGACCCCTCCAGATATTTTGCCAACGCTATGACAATCGGTGTTGATGTGTCAGTTTGTGGAATTCTTTCTGCTTCGCTAGACCTTCTTGTTCCTAAAAGATTGCAGATTGGTGTCAACCAGGCACGACGTGGGACAACATATCCAACACAGGCAAACAGAAAGTGGGTCAGCGATTCCTTACTAGAATGAAATACCGGGCACACATTTTCTTTGGGTTTAGCCCATCTAGTAGTGAAAACTCTTAGTGGCATTCTGCCCACCCTAAACTGAAAATATAGCTTCCGATCATGCGGTTTTCTGATTAAATCCCAATATAATTCCAAACTGGGGATTAATTTACTTTACAGGAAAGCTCCAGTTAGAGAGGACCCCTCGCTATTTCATACTATATTATACTTTGGGCTCCCACTTTTCCATTTTTACTGATTTTTACAGATAAATACAGACGGAAAACAATTTTTTTCCTGTCTGTATTTATTTTTTAAATACAGAAAAATACGTAAAATATGTCTTGTTTAGATGTTTTTTTCTTCTGTCAATCATGAGTGCCAGGTCAGTAGGTGTACAGATTGAGAGGTAGGGGATAAGAAAAAAGACAATAGATTTCCAAATTAAGCTTAATTAAGTGCAGATCTACAGTTATTGAGGCTATTCTACAATGTAAGTGTTTTCCGATAACGCTATTGCACTGTATACTGCTGAAACCTTTTGGATATTCAAAGGGGAGTATACATTTATCAGTCAAATAAATGTGGAAAAATACCCATGACAGCTTCATTTATACAGAAAACACAAAATAGAAATGGATAAATACAGACAAAATGTAGAAAAAATAAATACCATAAAACTGAGAACCCTAATTATACTGTACCATTTCCCAATATTTTTTTTTCAAAATCTTTTTTGGGGGAAAGGGGGAGCTTATTGGATCCTCCCACAGTAATTTCAAGCCAATACTTGATAGAATATCTCTAACTCCCATAGCCATTTTATTTGGTGAAAAGTATCTGCCCTTATTATATCCTGGAAAACAGTCGTATATACTGCCAGTTCTGGAGTAGTCCAGAGTCTTTGCCAGTATAACAGAGAACGCAGTTTAGCTATGTCTACGACTGATTTTCTCCCAAGGTCATACAATAAGGGACACATTGGGGTACTCTGTGGTAAACTGGTAATTTTTCTCCAAAAACGATTTTATGATAAAGTGAGCTTGGATAAGTTTTCACAACTCCCGAGCTCTGATCAATAGAGGGCTGAGCTGATAGCTTTCAGATTGTATGTCTCAAGTACCGGGCTAATTGGCTTTGAGAATGAGGTATTATATTCTGAGTGCAACACACCCGACAATTGCAGGTGTTTTAAGGATGCCAAATCAATTTGATGGTTCCATTTCAGGTCATCCTGAATGTTAGTAAAATCACAGGATGTCCCACTCTAAGGGACCCAAAGCTATGCTAGGGGTCTACTGTGTAGATTTTGGTAATAAATCTAACATGGAGACACAAATGGTCTTGTCTATGATACACACTGTCCAACTGACATACTGACAAGAAGTAAAAGTGAAACCTCATAAAGACGGGAGGACAATCCCCGGATCCTTATGTGCCTGTCTACGCAGCAAAAGAAGGTCTGTCGTTGCAGTGATTCGCTTAATTAATGATTGAAATACCATTAAGAAGTATTTCCATACATATCGGTGGCTCCTTTAGACAGTGTGTATCGCCACACTCACTTTCACTCAAGTCAGTTGCTATTATCGCCATAAGAAGCACTGAGAGTCAACAGACCCACAAGATTGAAGGGACCCTGTGACAGAACGAACTGAAACATACTATTCAGTTCAAAGCGAATGCTTTTAACCCCCAATCTCGAAGAATCTGTCCTGAAGAAGGTGCTTTATAAGAAAAAAAGCCGAAACGCCGCATCGACATTTTTCTGATTCTTGTGTTATGTATTATACTTTGCATCTTTAAACTGTGTATTGTATTGAATTGATAAATGTTTTTAAAGTATTTTTTAATCAAACTGAATGTGATATTAATAAAAATTGTATACTTTTTCTACAAAAACTAATAGAGAACAGCCTCATTAATTTACATCTGTGTTAAAATTGTGTTATAACTACAAAGTAATCTGTGGGACCTATTACATTGCTGTATCAGAATCTTTTACCTCTCGCCTTCGTCCGTCTTTTAGTAGTCATAGACAAGACCATTCGTGTCTCCATGTTAGATTTATTACCAAAATCTACACAGTAGACCCCTAGCATAGCTTTGGGTCCCTTAGAGTGGGACATCCTGTGATTTTACTCTCGTTTCCCCCTGGTCCCAGACAAACCCAGAGAGGGGGCCTCCTTATTCTTTTAGTACATCCTGAATGTTAACCCCTAAGTTAGTAAACTCTTTAACTTGCTCTAGCAGACAATCATTCTTATGAATCCCCCCCCCTTAAAAGCCATATGCGGGTTAAAGGTCATACGTTTTGTTTTCAACACAATAACCTCCAAGCCTTGTTTCAAGCAGAACTCCTTGAAGATTGTCAGGGCTCTCTGGAGACCACTTGGGGTCTTGGAAATTATCAATGTGTCGTCTGTGAATATTAATATGGGGATTTTTTCACCTGCTAGGGATGGAGCAACCGTAGGGATAGATCCCATACAGTTCACTATTCCATTGATGTATAAAGAAAATACAATTGGTGCCATCACACAACCTTGACGCACACCTCTTTCAACTGGGAAAGAGTTGGTGACATTGCCCTGCAAGCCCCATCAAATTTTGGTAATATTGTTCTCATGCAATCTGATGATAAGAGTCAATAGTTCGGATGGCTTCCCGATTTCATGCAATGTCACCCATAGTTTGGCAAGAGGTAAAAGATCAAAAGCTGACTTAAGGTCAACGAAAGCAGCATACAAGCTGCCCTTGCCCAAAGTCACCATTTCCAATAAAGCAAAATGAGCCAAAACACCTTTTTTTTTTGTTTAAGAATTTCATTGATTTGTACCTTACTTCCCCTCGCAAGTCTTTAACTGTTTTATTTGACGTTCTTGTGTCCTTTGGCGCTAACTCAGGCCTCGTCATCAATTGGACTAAATCCTGTGTGTATGTTTTGTCTGGTGTCTTGCCTCCGTTGCCGAGCAGACTTCCTCTTCAGGTGGCCAGGGATGGCTTCAAATACTTGGGGGTTTTTGTTACCTTGGACTCGTCCCTTCGTTTTGATCGTAATCTCCTTCCCCCGTTACTTAGGCTACGTTTGGACGTTGCCCGTTGGCGCAGACTTCCCCTGTCTCCCCTGGGTCGGGCGGCCCTGTTTAAGATGATGTCATTGCCGCGGTTTCTCTATGCTCTCCAGAATTATTTTGATCCTATCCCTAAGTCCTATTTTCGGGAGATTGAGAGCCTTCAGAGGCAGCTTATTTGGGATGGGCGTCCGCGCATTGCTCTCGCGAAACTTTCCATCCCGTGGTATGATGGGGGCATGGCGCTCCCCGATATTAAGAGATATTACTGGGCTTCCCATCTGTCCGCTATCAATCACGCTATGTTTTCGCCAGGTCGTAATCCGGCGTTTGAAATGGATAAACTTCAGCTTCCGGGAGGTGACTTTAACAGAGTGCTTTATTCTCGCTCCGCTGGGCGCCATCTTGTGGGACCTACATTGACTGCTTTGACGGTGTGGCGTGCCGCGAATGTGAGCTTGGGCTGGGAGGATCGCTTGACGTTGGCGACGCCGCTTTATGCTTCAGAACGTCTGGGCGGTCTTTGGTCTTCCAAGGGTTTCGACCGTTGGGACATGATTGGGATTTCCAAGGTGGGGGATGTGTACTCTAAGGGTTCTGTGCGTTCGTTTCAGGCCCTCCAGGCTGACTATGGCCTGAGTGGTCGGGAATTCTTTCGTTATTTACAGCTCAGGCACGCCCTGGCTTCGGTGTTTGCTCCTGGTGAGATTCCACCTGACTCTTCCCCCCTTGAGGACCGTATCCTTGATGGACATCTTCCTGATAGCACTATCTCCCTGATCTATAAAAAGTTGATTAACAATCGGACCGACTTATTGGCCCGACTTCGGGAATTGTGGATGGGAGATGGGTTAGAACTTGATGATGAGGATTGGCAATCAGCCCTCTCCTCCCCGAAGGAGGTGGCTATTCCGGCTCGTCTCCGTCTGGTTCAATTGAAGATCCTTCATCGGGTGTACGTGACGGGACCGCGACTGGTGGTGATGGGCTTTTCCTCCGATGGATTGTGTAAGCGTGGGTGTGGTTTGCGTGCTACTTTCCTGCATATTCTCTGGGAGTGCCCGATGGTGGCTGCTTATTGGGCGGCCGTGCTTGAAGTGATGGCTGTGGTGACAGGTGTGTCCTTGTGTCCGGAACCTCGTCGATGTCTTTTGAATGTTTGGGAGCCCACGGACTATTCGGTGGCACAGACTAGATGGGCCACCCTGGGCTATATGGTTGCGAAGCGAGACATTGCACAACTCTGGGGGGCCTCCAGGCCCCCTGACCTCTCGAAATGGGAGGATAACATGGATTGGTCCATGTTCCGTGAGAAAACTGTCTATGTGGCCAGGGGCAGACCCAGGGCATGGGTGAAGATGTGGGGTCACTGGAACGACTACCGTGGCGACATTTGTACTCCTCCCCTTGTGGGCACTGTTGAGCTTGCCCTGTCTCCATAGGCAAGCGTTCTTGGAACCTTTCATATAGGGGCTGTGCTGGTGTCTCCGGCCCTCCCCCTCCCCTTTTTTGTACTGACTTCTGTGTCCCTCCCCCCCCCCCCCCTCCGAGCTCCTCAGTGCTTAGTGTTTTGCTACTGTACTTCTGTTGCTGTCCCCCCCCTTACATCCATTGAGCTGACCTTCGGTACTATACTTTCGCCTTTTGTGTGTGTTTGTTCTTTCATATAAATAAAATCTGTTTTTGTCCTGTAAATAGTGCTGAGTATTGCATTGTTGATTGACTTTTACCTCTGCGGGCATATATGATATGTGTCTACTCCTCTTTTAGCGGCCGGCCCGTGTGGTTGTAGGCCCATCCTTGTACTTTTTTGCTTACTCAAATAAAGGTTTTAAAAAAAAAAAAAAAAAAAAAAAAAAAAAAGAATTTCATTGAGTTTTAAAGAATGATAAGAAAAACAAGAAAACGAAAAGGTAACATCCTTATCAGAACAATAAAACAAATTACAAATAATATATGAGAATATAATGTATAAATGTGATAGTATAACATGCTACTAGGAAAAGAGAGAGAAAATAAAAGAAAAGAACATAAAAGAAAATAGGAGGAAGGTAAAAATGTATAGGATAAAATATGACGGCAGTAAGGACAAAAAAAAAGATAAAAAGTAATTAAGACATAGGAGCATGTGAAGCAAGATAAGTTGTGAAAGGTAGCCAAAGAAGATCAGATTTAATTTTCTGGGATAGAGTGGAAGAAGAAACAGTAGCAATTCTATTTCATCACAAATGAAATTCCACCAAATCAATGAGGATAATTTGGAATTATCTTTCAAGCATGACAGAATAACTTTAAAAGCTAATGAAATAAATAGGTCGAACAATAACGATATAGGAGTACAATCATCTAAAACAGGTGTAGATGAACCAAGAAAAACATTTTACAATGATAGCGTTATATTACATTTGAAAATGTTCATACATATAGACCAAATACAAAGCCAAAAGCTCAAAACATTAGAACATTCATTAATGTGATGCTTTAAAGTCCCAGAAGAATCAGAACAAGACCAGCACAAGGAAGATGAGGCTGGGGAAAACTTGGATATACAAACGGGAGTTATCACTGCTCTATTATAAATAAAGTAGAGTGATTGAGTTCTACGAGCAGTAGCTGAAATTTTGAATAACTTAGAACATAATTTATCCCAATCAGAGACAGATATTGGAAAAGATAAGTCAGTTTCCCAGGCTAATTCTGTAAGGGATTTAGGTCTTTCAGTAACATGTAATGATCATATTTTATTATTATGAGCTGCTTTAAGTTTATGTGCTTGAGAAATATTATATAGCCGTGTAGGTGGAGTGAGTGAGGTGGAAACATTAGAGAGATCAAAGGTAGCTAAGTGAGATTGCAAGCTGTTGATATTAAAATATATTCATCAAGGAATGTATCTGGTAAATGATATTGCATTTGTAATACAGAAAAGGGAATAACAGAGTTTTGATGAATGAGTTGATGGACACAAATAAATCCCTTCTCCTTCCAATGTTTGTAGTAGAACAATTTACTTTTTTATTTAATGTATTTATTTACCAGATAGTAGAGGATAAAAAACATTGAAGAGGGTCAAGGTCATCAACGAATATGTTATATAGTAGGTTTTGGGAGTATTTTGAAATAGGATTATTAGCAATGAAAGTACAGTTAGATATGTAAATTATATTACGAAAAGAAAAATCTTTTAATAAGGACCGTTCAAAAGAAATCCATCTAGGTATTGGAGTGTCACCTAATTCATAGGAAAGGGCAAAACACTGTCTGATTAAAAATGCAGAATGATAAGCTTTGAAATCAGGAAAACGCACACCTCCTTAAGCTTTGTAAGGGAAATGTGTGGGTGCTTTTTATTCTATAGGAATTTTGTACAAATGGAGTTAATTTATGAAAAATATGAGAAAGGGATTCGAAAAGGTAACATGAATAATGTATAGAGGATATGAGGGACAATCATCATTTTAATGGTGTCAAGCCTACCCCACCAGGACAAATGGAGAGGTGACCAGGAAAGTAAAAGAGATTGAATCTTGGTGTATAATGCAATAAACGTGTGCCTAATTGTGACAGGTAAAGTAGCGGAAAACTAGATACCAAGATATTTGATTTTTGTAGGACACCAAGTAAAATGAGTGTCCTTAAACATATATTGATAGCATAGGGAATTCAGCGATAGTACTTCTGTTTTTGAGAAGTTCAATTTATATCCCGAAATACTGGAATATAATTTAACCTCTACCAAAAAGGATGGGAGGGAAGTGAGAGGATTAGACATATAAACTAATATATCATCAGCATATGCTGATATTTTGGTTTCTAGAGAGTTATGTGTGACACCAGAGATATGTGTGTTAACACAAATGCGCTCAAGGAAAGGTTCAAGACTTAAAACAAATAACAAGGGAGAAAGAGGACAACACTGACGTGTACCTCTAGATAGAGAATTCTTTTTAGAGAAACGGTTATTTACAAAGATACTAGCACGGGGGTGAGAGCCTAATAATTTAATATAGGAAATAAAAGTTGGGCCGAATCCAAACCATTGAAGTGTTTTAAAACCACTTGGATGCTAATGACAAGGGTAACTCGTCATGGAGTGCCCATTCATTTAAATGGAAATTACATTATATATCTGAGCATGTCATAGCATCCAAGTTTAAAACATGAATTGCCAATTAATTTGGTCAAAAGCCTTCTCGGCATCTAAGCACAGCCCTGCTAGAGGGGACTTAACTTTTTTACCTAAGGAAATGACATTGCCAAACATACAAGCATTATCTGCAGCCAATCTGCCTTTAATAAAACCTGCTTGATAAGTGTTAGCCAATAATGGGATAATGGTCTCAAGACGAGTGGCAAGATTTTTTGCGAATATCTTACAATCATAGTTGATTATGATATGGGTCGATAATTTTTATAAAGGGAGTGGTCTTTATCAGGTTTACGGATAAGAACAATCAAGGCTTCCATAAAGGAACCAGAGGCTTTGGATTCAGCAATATAGGAATTAAAAAGAGCCAAGAGTTTGAGAATGAAAATAGAGGAAAAGGCAACACAAAATTCAACCAAAGGCCATCAGGTCCTGGTGCTTTTGACTTCTTCAGGGATTTAATAGCAAAGCTATCTCCTGTATAGTAACATTCCTCTCCAATAAGTCAAATTCATCAGGTAGGGAAGGGGGAGTGGGGAGGCCAGAAAAGAAGGTATCTAAATTTTGAGTAGAGGGATTCGTATCATCGGAATATAGTGATTGGTAGTATTCATGAAATACATTGGCAATGTCCTCGTCCGATGAAGCAAGAATATTAGTAGATTCATTTAGAATGGGTCCAAATTTTTTTGCGTTCAGATTTAATTTTTTAAGTCGTTGGCCAACATCTTACCGGCTTTATTTTGGCCCCCATGGTATTTAGATTTAATTTTAAGAAGGACATCACAAGCTTCAACGGTAGCTAATTTATTACGTTCAGATTTGGCCTAATGAATTCATGAAGTGCTGAAGGGGATTTAGAGGTAAAATATGTATGTTCCAATAATTTCAGTTGTTGTAATAATGCTGTATATTTATTTTGAGTAGTTTTCTTTTTCTTTTCAACATATGAAATAGTGAAGGCTCGAAAAGAGGCATTAAAGGCATCCCAATTATTGGAAGTAGAGGTGTCCGAGTGTAAGAGAAAACAGCAAATACTGAAGCATGGGGCACAACTGCACAGATGGAAGATGAAATGACAGAGAAGGAGATAAAAAGAATAGAATATTGAACAGCCATAGTAGGAAAGATATGTAACAGATACAAAAAACCAAACGATGATGTGTCCTGGAGTCTCTCTTCGCAGAGCTTACATGGGAATTCCAAACAATGAAGAAGGATCTAACTGAGGAGATCTGAAATGCGTAGAGATATTGACTCTATTGGGGAGAGAGTTGATGAACTGGAGAATAAAACGACTGCCCGGGATGAGGAGGTATCCCAACTTCAACAGGACTTAGGGACCAGCACTTACACCTCCAAGCACACACATAAGATCTTGAGAACCGTTCCCGCCGGAACAACATACGGATCCGGGCGGTGCCTCAGGGGACGGAAGATCAGGACATCGAGGCCTTCATCATGGATTTGTTCTGCCACATCCTGGGAGACCCCCCAGACCAGGAGATCTGGTTTGAGCAGACACACCGTGTGGGACTCAGATGACCCTCATTAGCTTCTCCCCCGACATTCTAACATGTGTACATAACTTTAAACTCCAAGAACGCATCTTGAGAGAGGTGAGAGCCAAACATCCCATTGAGTTCTGCTCTTGCAGACCCCTGCTTGTCCAGGACCTGGCGACTTCTTGTCCCAGGACTGAACTTATCCTCAGGATCGAATCGATGCTCTAGGGGTCCACCTCTCAACCTCCCCAAGTCTGGATAACAACCATACACAGGCTAAAGGGTGATGAAGCGGGGGAAGAAAAGGATGGGGACAGGGAGGGAGACCTGTGGTAAGACAAAAAGAAGAAGAATATTAGAATCTCTTCTGCCTATTCTACCTCAATTCTACTTCACCTTAGAACCCATCCTGTCACTAACCTGTAAAGGAAAATAACATCCTGCTAACAGGGGTGTGGAGCGTGTATCCTCACTTCATTCACAATACTGACATTACATAATGATACATTGATAACAATCCTATTTGAATAAAGGCATCAGTAAACATACCTATCACTATGTATATACCTGAGAAAGCGAGTAACACACCAATGCCCACTAAGATATAAATCTTATGACACCCCTGTGGAAGATAAAGAAAACAGCAAGCCAAATGAAAATAGATTCTAATAATGTTAAAAGTTAATTGAAGTAGGATTAATTCATCAGAACAGTACTAAAGTACTCCAATAGAATAGCAACACAACACTTGTAGAGTTACGTCACTCATACAAACTGTTATCTCTTCATATGAAAAAATGTCTGCCAGGACAATCCCTAGTTTTGCATATCTTAAATAAACTTTCCCTCGCATGAACTCTGTATGTAGTCAGGGAATAGTTCGCCAACGCAGGGAAAGAAGAATATCATAGAACATCAGGAAAGCTTCCCATAAATACGCTCTGAGTAGAAGCCCAGTAAATCAGGAATTCAAAAGTGCCTACAGCGCTTCTATGAACTCCGGAGAGCGCAACTTAAAATCCAAAGAAGTACTCTCCCAATTAGATACAGCGTGAAACAACAAGAACTCCCACGAGGATCCACTGTAAACAGCGATGGTAGGACAAGGAACAGTAATCCAGGTAGAACGGAAAAACGGTGCACAGTCAAAATATTGAGTTGATAATGTCGATTTGCACTAATATCGAGTTTCAAACATCGAAGGTAAGAAATATCGATGTAGTAAATATCGTTGTGAAAAATATCGATTTGAATGTATAGTAAATAATATCGAGATAAGTAATGTCGATAATAGAAATATCGACATATATAATGTCGAAATGTTAAAATATCGACATTTAAAAATATATGTGTTTAATATATTATTAATAAAAAATGTTATATAAATTTGCTATAATGTTTAATTATAATATAAAATATTTATATAATGTATTATACATTTTAGGAGCGGGATGTTGGGTTTATAGGGGATAAGGGTGGGGAGTGTATTAAAAATATAAATTATAAAAATAATAATTAAAAAAAATATTTCATAGAAATTAGAATGCGAAATTAAATATTAGAAATATGAAATATGAAAATCGAAATTATATAACATTTGTAGGAGTGGGATGTTGGGTTTATAGGGGATAAGGGTGGGGAGTGTATCAAATATATAAATTAAAATAAATTATATTTCAATTAATTTTATATAAAATAGATTTTAAAATTTAAATTTTGAAATATGAAATTTAAAATTTTTATTATGAAATTCGAAAATAGAAAATCTATTAAATGTTTAGGAGCGGGATGTTGGGTTTATAGGGGATAAGGGCGGGGAGTGTATTAAAAATAAAAATGTAAATATTTATATTTAGAAAAAAATAATAATAGATATTAGATTTTGAAATAAAATATTAGAAATATGAAATAGGAACATCAAAATTATATACAATTTGTAGGAGCGGCATGTTGGGTTTATAGGGGATAAGGGTGGGGAGTGTATTAAATATATAAATAAAAAGATGTCTAAATTACAATATATATTTTTATAAAATAGATTTTGAAATTAATTTTTTTAAATATGAAATATTATTTTTAAATATGAAATTATCAATTTGAAAATCTATAAAAGAATTTGGAGCGGGATGTTGGGTTTATAGGGGATAAGGGTGGGGAGTGTATTAAAAATATAACATTAAAAATAATAATTTGTAAAATAGTTTCATTGAATTCAGAAAGCAAAATTTATAATTAGAAAAATGATTTTAGAAAATAGAAAAATTTTACAAATTGTTGGAGCGGGAGGTTGAGTTCATAGGGGATAAAGGTGGGGATTGGAAAAAATATGTATAAAATAAAAATTGTAAAGGATATTTCAAAAAAAAATTACGGAATTTTGAAATAACATTTTTGATTTAGAAATTACAAATTTCTATTTTTAAATTTGAAAATATTAAATAAATATTTAAATTTCACAGTGGGATTTTGTGTTAAATGGGATAAGGGTGGGGAGTGGTTACAATATTTATATAGAGATGTAAATATTTAGTCAAATAATAATATAGAAATATGATTATACATCTAAAATGTAGATTTAGGATTTTGAAAAATTAATTTAGATCTACTTATAAATGTTTATGAGTGGAATGTTGATATGGGTGGGGAGTTTATAACAAACATCTACATAGTTAGAGTTCACTGCACCTACCTTAATTATATGTAGATTGGAGTTGGAATAGTAAATTAAATAGGTTCAGTGTCCACCACCTACCCTAATTAAATGTAGATTGGAGTTGGAATAGTAAATTAAATAGGTTCAGTGTCCAGCACCTACCCTAATTAAATATAGATTCGGAGAAGGAATAGTAAATTAAATAGGTTCACTGTCCAGCACCTACCCTAATTAAATGTAGATTGGAGTAGGAATAGTAAATTAAATAGGTTCAGTGTCCAGCACCTACCCTAATTAAATGTAGATTGGAGTTGGAATAGTTAATTAAATAGGTTCAGTGTCCAGCACCTACCCTAATTAAATGTAGATTGGAGTTGGAATAGTAAATTAAATAGGTTCAGTGTCCAGCACCTATCCTAATTAAATGTAGATTGGAGTTGGAATAGTTAATTAAATAGGTTCAGTGTCCAGCACCTACCCTAATTAAATGTAGATTGGAGTTGGAATAGTAAATTAAATAGGTTCAGTGTCCAGCACCTACCCTAATTAAATGTAGATGGGCGTTGGAATAGTTAATTAAATAGGTTCAGTGTCCAGCACCTACCCTAATTAAATGTAGATTGGAGTAGGAATAGTTAATTAAATAGGTTCAGTGTCCAGCACCTACCCTAATTAAATGTAGATTGGAGTTGGAATAGTAAATTAAATAGGTTCAGTGTCCAGCACCTACCCTAATTAAATGTAGATTGGAGAAGGAATAGTAAATTAAATAGGTTCAGTGTCCAGCACCTACCCTAATAAAATGTATATTGGAGTTGGAATAGTTAATTAAATAGGTTCAGTGTCCAGCACCTATTCTAATTAAATGTAGATTGGAGTTGGACTAGTAAATTAAATAGGTTCAGTGTCCAGCACCTACCCTAATTAAATGTAGATTGGAGTAGGAATAGTTAATTAAATAGGTTCAGTGTCCAGCACCTACCCTAATTAAATGTAGATTGGAGTTGGAATAGTAAATGAAATAGGTTCAGTATCCAGCACCTACCCTAATTAAATGTAGATTGGAGTTGGAATAGTTAATTAAATATGTTCAGTGTCCAGCACCTACCCTAATTAAATGTAGATTGGAGTTGGAATAGTTAATTAAATAGGTTCAGTGTCCAGCACCTACCCTAATTAAATGTAGATTGGAGTTGGAATAGTAAATTAAATAGGTTCAGTGTCCAGCACCTACCCTAATTAAATGTAGATTGGAGTTGGAATAGTTAATTAAATAGGTTCAGTGTCCAGCACCTACCCTAATTAAATGTAGATTGGAGTTGGAATAGTAAATTAAATAGGTTCAGTGTCCAACACCTACCCTAATTAAATGTAGATTGGAGTTGGAATAGTAAATTAAATAGGTTCAGTGTCCAGCACCTACCCTAATTAAATGTATATTGGAGTAGGAATAGTAAATTAAATAGGTTCAGTGTCCAGCACCTACCCTAATTAAATGTAGATTGGAGTAGGAATAGTAAATTAAATAGGTTCAGTGTCCAGCACCTACCCTAATTAAATGTAGATTGGAGTAGGAATAGTAAATTAAATAGGTTCAGTGTCCAGCACCTACCCTAATTAAATTTAGATTGAAGTTGGAATAGTTAATTAAATAGGTTCAGTGTACAGCACCTACCCTAATTAAATGTAGATTGGAGTAGGAATAGTAAATTAAATAGGTTCAGTGTCCAGCACCTACCCTAATTAAATTTAGATTGGAGTTGGAATAGTTAATTAAATAGGTTCAGTGTCCAGCACCTACCCTAATTAAATGTAGATTGGAGTTGGAATAGTAAATTAAATAGGTTCAGTGTCCAGCACCTACCCTAATTAAATGTAGATTGGAGTTGGAATAGTAAATTAAATAGGTTCAGTGTCCAACAACTACCCTAATTAAATGTAGATTGGAGTTGGAATAGTAAATTAAATAGGTTCAGTGTCCAACAACTACCCTAATTAAATGTAGATTGGAGTTGGAATAGTAAATTAAAAAGGTTCAGTGTCCAGCACCTACCCTAATTAAATGTATATTGGAGTAGGAATAGTTAATTAAATAGGTTCAGTGTCCAGCACCTACCCTAATTAAATGTATATTGGAGTAGGAATAGTAAATTAAATAGGTTCAGTGTCCAGCACCTACCCTAATTAAATGTATATTGGAGTAGGAATAGTAAATTAAATAGGTTCAGTGCCCAGCACCTACCCTAAGTAAATGTATATTGGAGTAGGAATAGTAAATTAAATAGGTTCAGTGTCCAGCACCTATCCTAATTAAATGTAGATTGGAGTAGGAATAGTAAATTAAATAGGTTCAGTGCCCAGCACCTACCCTAATTAAATGTATATTGGAGTAGGAATAGTAAATTAAATAGGTTCAGTGTCCAGCACCTACCCTAATTAAATGTAGATTGGAGTTGGAATAGTAAATTAAATAGGTTCAGTGTCCAGCACCTACCCTAATTAAATGTAGATGGGAGTTGGAATAGTTAATTAAATAGGTTCAGTGTCCAGCACCTACCCTAATTAAATGTAGATTGGAGTTGGAATAGTAAATTAAATAGGTTCAGTGTCCAGCACCTACCCTAATTAAATGTAGATGGGAGTTGGAATATTTAATTTAATAGGTTAAGTGTTTAGTATTAATAAAAATATTTTTTATATTGGATTTGGATAAGTAAATGTTTTATGTTCAGTGTCCAGTATCGACTTAAATAAATTGTATATTCATGTGTGAATAGTAAATTGATAGTAATAGTTCACAATATATGTAAAAAAATATAAGATCTATATATATATATAGTAAAAAATATTTAAATTTTATATATTGTTAGTAATTATTTAATAATGGGTAGTAGACCAAAATGACACAGTTTTAAACAAAGTTTTTTCTTTATTTGTTCATATAGTAAATAAAGCAAATAATACATGTTTAAATAATGATTTTATACAATTTAAACAAACATATAAATCTAATTTGTCAGAATATTTTTTACATTTCGATACATTTCCAGTAAATGACATTTTTGATATTTGTAAATAATATAGTAAATGAGAAAACATTAAACAATATTATATATAGAGTATATACATTTTAAGAGAAATTACAATACATCACAATTGTTAATAAATGACATAGTAATATATTTGTTACATATAAATGTGAACTTCAATATATGTTATATATGTAGATATATTTTCAAATAACAACATAGATAATAATTATAGTTAATATTATACAATGTATTTTTTACAAACATTTTAAATTATAATATCTGTTATATATTTTTAATTTATTAATATTATTTTTATAATATTAATATTAATACATTAAAAATATTAGTCACAATTTTGTATATAAATCATGAAAAAAACCACTCATATTTTCACTAATTTAAACCCATTATGTTTTGTTTTATTATAACATTAAATATTAAATTATATTAATAATTAATGTAATCATAAAAGAATAATATCAAAATAATATTGTTCTAGAAAAATTAATAATACATTGCATAAATGTAGCAAAAAAAGTATACAGTTTTAACAAATTTCTATTACTAAAACAAATTTATTTGGCATTTATTTAACTATTATTTGGATAATACTATCATTTGGGTGTTTTATTTTGTAACCGCTCTTAGTCTTTTTAGGTCATTTTAGAAGATTCAAGCTCGCGGTTGGAAGGTACTTCACGTCTGAGAAGGTAAGATTGCTATTTGCTATATTTTAACTAATTTAAGGAAATTTTGAAGGTAGTACTTTGTTATTTGTTGTTTGTGGACTACTATGTTAGGGTTAACTTCGTATGTAGTTGGTTATTAACGTTTTTACCTTTTCTTAGCGTTTTCTCAGTAACGGGCTTGGAGTTATTCTGTTTGTGGCTTTTTATTAATTTGTTGTTAGATATATGTATGTTCTAGTTATTAATATTGTATTATTTTAAGTTTTATGTAGGTGGGAATGTTTTTTTTTCTCTTGTAGGTTTTTGGAAACAGCCATTTCCGTTTCCGAGCTGTTACATTTTTTTTTTTAAAGAAGTGCATTTCAGTTGTTGTAACTGCTATGTGTTTTACACTTCGTTTATTTTTCGGGTTTTCTGGAGCGTTTCTTAAAACTTTGTACTGTTTTCGGGTTTTTGATGGATTCAGATTTATCGAATTATTGGGATTTCGGATGTATTTTGAACAGTTGTATTTTTGCATTGTATTGGGCCACTTTTTTTTTATGCTGTGGATTTATAACTGCATGGATTGTTATGGACCATTGGATTTGCTAATTACGTTGTTGTGAAAATGTAAATGCATTTATATTATTAAATGTTGTGGGTTGGGAAATGTTCTAATTTAAAACTATTTATGTTGAGTTAGATATTTTTTTGGGCTAAAAATATTATATATTAATAATTATTAGACAAAAAAAATATCTTATAATTTGTGAATAAGATGGTTTGGTTACATTTAAGGCATTTTTTAAATGTCCAGATTTTTTTAGGGTTATTATTTTCAGTTTAGTGTTTTGGCTATCATTTTTAAGTATTCTAGTCCTCTTGTTGTGGGGTAAAGATGTACTTGTTGTTGTAAATATTGGTACATTTGGGCTGTTTGTCTTGATAGTTTGGGCTTTAATTGTACAACGGATTGCTCTATTCTTAACTCTTGGAAACTTTGTTCTTTTTGTATTGCTGTTAGTAGTTTGTGTAGTGTAGGAGTTGTTAGGCCAGTTGAAGATAGAAAGGCATTATGCCAACCCTCCACTGCGTTGTTTGTCTTGGCCTCTTGATTTAGGGTTGGTAGATATACATTCCACCAAGGAATTAGGAATTTAGGCTGTCGTCTGTGGCCTGACCTGTGTAGTCTCCCCACCCAGGTGTCCTCAAAATAATCCAAAAGTGGAGCCAATTTTTGTTCATTTTGTGTATAGAAAGGACTTTCTATTAAAAGATTATAGTGTTCAGCCACATCGGTGATTGGCACGTATGCTAGGGCAATGAGGTGTTTTATTTGGTATGCAAATGTAATATTGGTTGCATATTCAACACTAAGGGGCCGATTATGATCGCGGACGGACTTGAGTCCGTCCGCGATCACCGAGGAAGAGGCAACGTCCGCATGGGCTGCGGCGTTCCCTCCTGTGCTATTAGGATGTGACCGCCACCCTGGCGGTCACATCCTCTATTTTTAACATTGCGGCGGGTGCAGCTTCAAGCTGCACCCGCAGCAATGTTAAAAATGCACGCATTGCATTTGTATGTAGAAAGTGGCAGGCACCGCGCGGTGCCTGCCGCTTTCTGCATACAAATACAGGGGGGTACCATAGGTACCCCCCATGTGCACTCCCACCCCCCTTCACCTAGGGGGCCCGCAACGGGCCCCTGCAGTGAAGATCCGTATGCTTTTCAACGGCGGTAAACCCACCGCGGAAAAGCATATCTTGGCAGCAATCCTAATATGGCGGACGGTGCCTGAGAGACACCGCCACCATATTAGAGCTTTTCCGCCGCGGTTGTAAGCCAACCGCGGTGGAAAAGCGGCGGACGGAAACCAGGACCCACCAGCCATCCTAATGTGGCGGTGGGTCTTTGGTGGGTCAGCTGCGGTTTTTCCGCATCCTCCGGGCCGGCGGTGGCTTCCGCCGGCCCGGAGGATGCGGAAATTCCGCAATCATAATAGGCCCCTAAGTGTTAATTTTTGCAAATGTCTCCATAGACATTGGTTAAAATGGAAGTAACATCCTTGTATGGATGTGTGTGGATATATTTTAAGGATAGAATTTATCATTGCTTGTTCAAAGTCTATTATAATTTTTAGGGGAAAGAAGTCTCTTGTTTCTTGTTTTATTTTGTTTAACATTTCTGTGTATGTAGAAGTTTGTTTGTTTGGTAACAAACAGTAGATGAATGGTATAGTATATAATTGATAGAATGGTTTAGGGCATATGCTAAAAGTGCCATCCATCATCCATGTTTGACTATCTGTTAATTTGTTACGGTTGGTGTTTGTTGCAAACATTATTATCCTTTTATCTTTGTTGTTGTTGTCGTAGAAGATAAATGGTTCATCATTATGAGTTATGGTAAGCTCAGGTGGAATTATGACCTCTTCATAAGTTTTAGGTGTTGCTATTGTTGGTCTACTAGATTTTTTGGTTCTAGCAATAGTTCTTTTTATAGCAGCTATAGTTGGTAACTGACCTCTTGCCTCTCTAGGTACTCTAGGTATTAATTCCTTAAGTATTACACTAGTTGGTAAGTCAGAGGTTTTGCTTAATTCTTTGATATTGTCTAGAGTAGATCTAACCTCTATTTCAGAGATGTTAGGTGGATGGTTATGTTCAGTAGTATTAATAACACTTGTTTCTCTGGTTGTTACACGCCCATAGCATTTGTTAGAATAATACTTAGTACATTTCCAGTTAACTTTAAGGTCTTTTAGTTTTTCCTGAGTATAAGTATACCCCATATAGCATAACAAAAATTTCCCTTTCTGAGATGATATAAATCTTGCATCTTCTGTCATTGTTGGTTTCTTAAATCTAGAAAAGGTGTATTAAATAATATTAGAAATAGTCATTTTATTAGAAGAGAAAATAAATAAGTATGTAACATTTGTGGTTACTTACCTATTGAAAAGTAGTAGATTTTCAAAGTAGATGTTTTTGTTGATTGATGCTTTAATAGATTGTAGTGGTCTGTGGAAAGAAAATGAAGCATATTTTAGTGAATGTTTATATGTGTATTTTTATAACACATTTGGTAAGGTACTATGTTTTATTATGAAAAAGTTTACTACATTTAATCTGATGTATATATCATTTAAAAAAATGCCTGTTTTAAATATAGAAAAAGTTAAATATTAACATTGTGAGTGTTTAAAAGACAAATATTAGTACTTGGGCATTTTTTCTATGCTTACCTAGTTTTAATTTTTAGTTGTTGATGGTAGAATGTTTGTTGTTATGTTGCAGCTTTAATTAGTAAAGGTATCTGTGGAAAAAAGTAATGGTATGATGAATATTTAGTTTTGTATTTATAATAGAAGTAGCATTTTTTAAAACAAGCATTTCACATTTTCTCTATTTGAAAACTGTGTTTAATAAAAAAACAATAATTAGACATTTAAGTAGGAGTTTATGAGTTAGTTATAACATTTTTACTATTCAATTAGCATTTACTTAGTGTTGAAAGAGAACATTTAATAGAATTACTTTTCAACTTTGTTGTTGTACTTTTCTAGAAAATGTTCATCTGTTTGTTAACGTTGATTCTGTTTAGGAAATATGTAGAGATAGATAGAAAAGCAGTTTTAGATATTTACAATGAACTGCAGGTTGCAAATAATGTAACATTTTATGCAGAAACATAAGATTACTTACTTTTAGTTGATTTGTAGTATATTCGTATGAGAACAATCTTTAGGGTAGTAGAAATAAGTCCAGTTTTCCTTGAAGCTGAAAATTTTCTGCTGGTTTTTTAGTCTTAATTTTAGCTCTTTATATAGGGTATGTTTAATTAGTGTTTGTTTGTGATTGGTTAGAAACCTAGAAAAGAGTTTCTATTGGTTAGTTTGAATTTTTTTCATTTAAATATTTTAGTTTGCTGAATGTGAAATGTTTATTCAGAGAGTTTGTGTATTAGTAAGTATTTTATAAATGATTTAATTAAATAGTATAGCTTTAAACAATTTCTAATATTAAAAAAAATATGTGTATATATAACAAAAGTTATTTTTAATTGTTTGTATAGATTTAGTTATTCATTATAATTATTTTAGAGGGATATATTTATTTAATAGTGTTTAGAATGTATATACCTACTTATATGGGTATAATGTTAATTTATTTAATGTGTATAATGTTTCTAGAAACTGTAAGAGTAATTTAGAGAAGTCGATATTTAGATAATGTCGATATTTTTTATGTCTATATTTTGGTAATCGATGTTATTGTATTGTGGTATATATATTATTGACTGTCGATATTTTGTATTTCGATATAAGTGTGGTCGAAATTAGTGTAATCGAGATTTTTGTATATCGATATAGTGAGATCGATGTTTTAGTAATTTTACAAATAAGTATAGGGTGTCGATGTAATTGTAATCTATATTTAAGACACGATATTTGTGTAGGTCGATTTTACTAAAATCGAAATTTTGTCAGTGATTCCGGAAAAACAAAGAGTGGTGCACTAGGCACCCTTACCCGACAAATTACTCAAGGAAACAGCCACCGGAGGGTAATTCACGGAGGAATAATCGGCAGCGTTCTTTCCTTTGCCTCGCCATTTCAGGACTTCCGCATCACGTGGATCGCGAAGTCCTACGCAGCGTCCTGCGTGTGCTGCGTGCCGGGGCTCACGGGAAATGTAGTTCTCATCCCGTCTTCAGCGTCGGCCTGAGCGATCTGCACTGCCATTCCCCCTAACAGTACATCCCCCTCCCGGAGAGCACAGGCAGGCGCATGGCTTCTGCGGATGAGCACGATAAAAGGCCACCAACCTAGGAGCGTGTACCGATGATTCAGTTTCCCAAGAGTTCTCATCAGCACCGTACCCTGTGGGGAGGCAGTTCTTCTGCCTTCAGATCATTGAATACATCATGAAACTGTTGATAACAGGAAGGCAAATCAACTTCTTTTTCCGCAGTAGTGGCAATGTGAAGCGGTGTTTCACTAATAGAAGCAAGAGGTCTCCAGCAAGTTTCCTGACAGTATTTGGAATTTAATTTCACATTTTTCTGTGTCCAATCAATTTTCGGGTTGTGGGTGGATAGCCAAGGTAATCCCAATATAACTCCATAAGATGGGGTTTGGATTATATTAAACGATAGAAGTTCTTGATGTCCTTGTATTTACTCTACAATACAGAGTTCCTTGGCTTGGCAGATGGGACCGGATTCCAATTGTTTGCCGTCTACTGCAAACACCACCTCTGGGATTAGTTTAGTAGTCAATTGTACCCCTAAACATTGAGCTTCTGTAGAATCCATAAAACAACCGGTAGCCCCAGAGTCCACCATTGCTTGTGTAATACACTGTTCTTGGTTAATGTGCAGGACAATAGATAGGAAAAAATGTTCCTTCATCACCCCATGTTCCTTTTTGAGTGAAGGGATACTCAGTACACTCGAAGACTCCCCTTCTCCAGCCCTCAAGCTTATTAGTTTTCCTACGATGACTTAGGAGTGTTCACCATGGCAGCATTCAAGCATGTACGATTAAATTTGGGTTTTATTGGACATTTCCTCAGATAGTGGCCCTTCTTCCCACAGTATAAACATACATTTTTTCTCCTATGGTCTCTTTCATCCACAGTCAATGGTGCACGGATTGATCTGATCTCCATAGGTTCCGGAGCAGATATACCAGGGATCTCGTTCTATCAATACGAACAGGGTATCTGTCTGTCTTCTTATCATTTCTTCTGCGTTTCCTTAAGCGATGATCTAATCTCATGGTAAATTCAATTAGCGTTGAAAATGTTTGCGGCTGAGGGTCTACTTGTGCAATCACATCCTTTAATTTATCTCTGAGGCCTTGATAGAAGATCGCTGATTGTTTACTTTCAGGCCATTGAGTTTTTGCGACCAATCTTCGGAAGGTATTTAAATAACTTAGGAGATCTTTGCTCCCTTGTTTAAGCTCTAATAATTCCTTATCAGCTGAAAAGGTGTCTGCTCTGCGATCGAAAGTTTTTTCAAACTCCTCTTTAAAGGTGTCCCAATCATGCAACATTGGATCATTTCTTCTCACCAAAGGGACTGCCCATTGAGCTGCATCACCCCCGAGATATGAGATTAAAAAATGAACCCTGGCCTGATTGGTGGAAAACACTTTGGGCTTGCAATTAAAGTGTAATATGATCTGGGATAGAAACACCTGAACCTTGCGAATGTCCTCCATTAACTTCTCTGGTGGGGCTAGTTGTATAGGAGTTGGGATTTCCACTACCATGGGGCTAGTTGTGGGTTGTGTGGGATTGCCAAAGTCAAATGGATTGCATTGCATTCTTTCTACTCTTGCGTGAAGTGCAGAAGTTTCAGTACGTGACGCTATAAGTTCTACCTGAACTAATGCAAGAGCTGCCATTACATCATCTTATGTGGCTATCATAGAATCAACTCGACCGGGAGGATAAATCTATTCTTGGGACGATTATTCTGTCCCAGGCCTGAACGTATCCTCAGGATCGAATCGATGCTCTAGGGATCCACCTCTCAACCTCCCCAAGTCTGGATAACAACCATACACAGACTAAAGGGTGATTAAGCGGGGAAGGAAAGGATAGGGACAGCAGGGAGGGAGACCTTTGGTAAGACACAAAGAAGAAGAAGAATATTAGAATCTCTTCTGCCTATTCTGCCTCGATTCTACTGCACCTTAGAACCCATCCTGTCACTAACCTGTAAAGGAAAATAACGTTGTCCTGCTAACAGGGGTGTGGAGTGTGTATCCTCACTTCATTCACAATGCTGAAATTACATAATGGTACATTAATAACAATCCTATTCGAATAAAGGCATCAGTAAACATTATACCTATCACTATGCATATAAATATAATATAATATAAATCTTGTGACACCCCTGTGGAGGATAAAGAAAACAGCAAGCCAAATGAAAATAGATTCTAATAGTCAAAAGTTCATTGAAGTAGGATTCATTCATCAGAACAGTACTAAAGTACTCCAATAGAATAGCAACACAATACTTGTAGAGTTACGGCACTCATACAAACTGTTATCTCTTCATATGAAAAAATGTCTGCCAGGGCAATCCCTAGTTTTGCATATCTTAAATAAACGTTCCCTCGCATGAACTCTGTATGTAGTCAGGGAAGAGTTCGCCAACGCAGGGAAAGGAGAATATCATAGAACATCAGAAAAGCTTCCCATAAATACGCTCTGAGTTGAAGCCCAGTAAATTAGGAATTCAAATGTGCCTACAGTGCTTCTATGAACTCCGGAGAGCGCAACTGAAAATCCAAAGAAGTACTCTCCCAATTAGATACAGCGTGAAACAACAAGAACTCCCACAAGGATCCACTGTAATCAGCGATGGTAGGACAAGGAACAGTAATCCAGGTAGAACGGAAAAACAAAGAGCGGTGCACTAGGCATCCTTACCCGACCAATTACTCAAGGAAACAGCCACCGGCGGGTAATTCACGGAGGAATAATCGGCAGCGTTCTTTCCCTCGCCTCACCATTTCAGGACTTCCGCATCACGTGGATCGCGGAGTCCTACGCAGCGTCCTTCGTGTGCTGCATGCCAGGGCTCACGGGAAATGTAGTTCTTATCCCGTCTTCCGCGTCGGCCTGAGCGATCTGCACGGCCGTGCCCCCTAACACTTCTACAGTACAGAAACGACGGGAGTTCCGTCCCATCACAGCATTCCTTCGCTCCAAGGACGTCACCTACTCTTGGGGCCTCCCATTTTGACTTATCTTTAAATGGGAGGACAGGTTTCTCCAGGTCCGTTCTTTCGAGGAGACCGCCTCGCTTCTTCGCCTCCCTGGAGACGACCGCACCACGCCGGAGAGGGCTGTCTCCACCAGGCGCCAAGCTGACCCCGTATGATGGCAGCAAGTTGGGAAATCACCACGGAACCTATGACCGGAGTCAGAGACCATCACCAAGGAATGCATGCTGTCCTACAATCCCTGTCAGATGACACGAATACCCCAGATTGAATGCATTGACTGAGGTGCTGTTATACGCAATCTTATTGGGCCTCACAGTGATTTATTTGGCTGGGCCTGGTGCAGGATGGGGGAGGCGGGAGTTCCTGCTATCCATCTCACACGTCACCACAGGGCAAGTTGCCCATGCCATTTGTGGACTCTACAAGTAATGCTTCTTGTTGTTTGTTTTTTGTTGTTGGGACTTTCTCCTCCTCCTCCAAACTCCGCTGGAATGACGATACCTGATATTCCACCTATGCAGGTATGGTTACACCTCATTGTCGCACTGATAGGGACCCCCTCTTATGTTTCCTGACATTAATATTGTGTCACTTAACGTCAAGGGCCTGACTAATCCTACCAAATGGTGAGCTGTCCTGTCCTACCTCGAGCTGTCGGATGCTCATATCTGTCAGCTTCAGGAAACGCATCTATTGTACTCTGATACACACAGATTCAGGTCCAGAGCGTTTCCCCATCAGATGTTCTCATCTACTACTTCCAAGACAGCAGGGGTGGCAATTCTGGTCTCCGCTAAATTCCCGGGCAAAATAGGTAGCAAACAGGCTGAGATCAAGGAGAGGCTTTTGGCACATACTTTTCCCCTGGACACCCACAAATTCACGATAGCTATGGTGTACTTCCCCAATGATGGGCAAGAGGGCTTTATTAGGGAGGTAATTCATGAGCTCACTGGTTTCCCAGATAAACACTGCTTTTAGCGTTTTTTTGAACTTGGCCTTCGATGGCGAGATGGATCGTTCAGGTCGGAGATGGGGGCAGTCAGGGGCCCTTCCTAGAGAAGGGAAGCAATTACTATCAGAGGCCAGACTAACAGACATCTGGAGACTTCGTCATCCAGGGACTAGAGCATACACCTTCTACTCACACCCTCACAAGACATATGCCAGAATTGATTATGTTCTCACCTCTGATTCCTTGACACAGCAGACACGGGACGTAGAGATCCTTCCATGCCCCTTGTCTGATCATTCAGCGATGAAGATGTCTCTATCTCTTCAGCATCGCTGCCCTACTGGACACTTCTGGCGACTGCGTGAGACCATCTTACAGCGCCCCTCAGTAGTACAACAAATCCAAAAGTGCTGAACGGATTACTTAGACCTTAATGACTCCCCTACCATCCCTATGACAACTGTATGGGAAGCACTGAAAGCAGTGGTTAGGGGGGAATTTCTTGGCATCGCGGCAGCTGATAACAAAGACAGGAGAGAGAAACGGGAGCACTTGATGGGGGAAGTGGCTGAGCTGGAGCGCATACATCAAAGGACGGGAGCAACCAGGGTCTGGAAGCTTCCTAAAGCAGCCTGGGCACAGCTGGCAGGGCTAGATGTTGACCGGGCTGAGTACGCAGCCCTCCACCTGAAACACGCATTCTATGTAGGGGGTGATCGGTGCGGGCGTCTTCTTGTGAATCGGCTTCCAGAGTCACTGAGATACGGGACCAGCGAGGGAGGGACTGTGATGATGACCCGGAGATCGTAAATGCGTTCCGACAATGCTATGAGACCTTATATGAGGCTCAATCCTTGCCTGAGAGCAGACCAATCGATTACCTTCACGGTGTTGCCACGGTTGAACTTTTACCAAACCAGGCGGCAGAGCTTGAGGCCCCCATACGACTGGAGGAGGTCATTTCAGCAATCTCCCATTTGAAACACAACAAGTCGCCAGACCCGGATTGGTTCTCCTGTTTTTTATCAAACGTTTTGTGCTGTATTAGCCACACTCCTAGTATGGGTTTTTAACATGACTGGGTCTCCTTTCTGCCCTCTATGATAGAAGCATTAATAATGGTATAGTGTAGTTCCTATTTCCCTAATAGGCTCTGCGCATTGGAATAATATACACTATAGGTTTGGCATAGGACTGAGGTCAGTATGCCTTTATCGAGTATATTAAACTTAATTACTTTGTGGGCCAGCTAACTCGGAGGCCACTAGAAACTCCTTGTAAACAAGAAGGGAGTTGTTTCTGACAATAGCATAAACATGACAACTTTGTTTCCCTTTAGAATAGGAACACTCTCAGAATCAGAAAAACAATAGATAACCATTTCACTCAGCTAATCGGGCATGTTTAGTTTCTGCAGAGTTACACAGAAAGAGTAGGTGGGCGTTTCAATAAAAAGGATTTATTGAACAGTCTTATTTCTCATATGTAATGTTATGTTAAAAAGTATTTGTTGAGCGCGCTGCCACTGGTTGGTTTCCTGGCGCTAGAGTAGACAGAGAACAGATCCTGAGGAAAGCGGGAGGGGGGAGAGGATCAGTAATACGCTTGCTTAAAAAGCCATGTTTTAAAGGCTTTCCTAAAAGACGAGGTCTGGGCATGATCTGATCTCAAAGGGGAAGGTATTCCAAAGGCGAGATGCAAGAACCGCAAATCTGCAGCCACCAGTGCGTTTGCGCTTGAAGGCAGGTGTCTGGAGGAGAGCTTGGTGCGCAGAGCGCAGATTGCGGGAGGGGGTGTGCCTGGTGAGGAGATTGTCTATAAATTTAGGGCTTTTGCAATGGAGCGATTTAAAGATCATGCAACCAGTTTTAAAAGAGCAACGTTGGGCCAGGGGGAGCCAGTGGAGGTCCCTAAGCAGCGGAGAGGCTGAGTGCCATCTCGGTTGCGCAGTGATTAGCCTGGCTGCATAATTCTGGACCATCTGGAGGCGCTTTAAAAGATAAAGGGGTAGGCCTAGGTATATGGAGTTTGCGTAATCCAGGTGGGACAAAACCGTGGTAATCACCACCTGGGTCATGGCTGCAGGATTGAAGAAACGTCGTACCTTCCGTATTTTCCTGAGTTGGAAGAAACACTTGGAGACCACTTGGCCCACTTGAGTTTTTAAGGAGAGGTCACTGTTCAGGGTCACTCCAAGTGTCTTTGCGGCAGGGGTAGGGGTAGGGGGTATGCCCATATTGGATGGCCAGTAGTGAAGGCCCCAGAATTTGGCACTGTCCCCTGTAAGCACCAGCTCGGTTTTTCCAGGGTTTAATTTTAAGTGATTTTGGTTCATCCAAGTTTGGATGAACCGCAAGGTGGACTGAAAGTGAGAAATGGAGATTGTGGAGTTGTCGATCGTAAAGAGCAGTTGCAGGTCGTCTGCGTAGTTAAATACAGACACCTGCATGTCTCTTAAGGCCTGGATTAGCGGAAGAATGTAGATGTTAAACAAGTGGGGTGACAGTGAAGAGCCTTGAGGAACTCCGCAGGTGATGGACCGTTTAGGGCCAATCAGGGTACCAAGGCGGACCGACTGGGAACGATTCTCCAAAAAGGACTTCAGCCAGTCTGCCGCTAGGCCCCTGATGCCAGCCTGGTTGACACGGTCGATCAGTATGTCATGGTCGACCGTGTCAAAAGCGGCCGATAGATCGAGGAGCACCAGGGCCTGAGGAGAGTGTCTATCAGCGCAGTCACGGAGCGAGTCAAGGACCGCGACTACCACTGCCTCTGTTGAGTGGGCAGGGCGAAAACCTGCCTGATGGGAGTTTAGACAATTTGAGCTCTCCAAAAAGTTGGACAGATGTTTCGCAACATGGGCTTCTAAAACTTTAGCCAAAAAAGGAAGCAGAGAAATTGGCCGGTAGTTAGCCATGCAGGAAGGGTCCGCCCCAGATTTCTTCAAAAGTGGGATGACTGTTGCCTCCTTAAATGCACGGGGTACTAGGCCGGAAGTGAGAGAGGTGTTCAGTAAGGTAAGAGCCGGCGTAGGGACGGAGGACAAACAGCATTTATCCGAGGGTGCCCCGGACTTGACTCTTGTCAATAACGCTAGGAATTGTTCAGAGGTCATGGTAGGAAACCTGTCTAGTGTAACCTTGAAGGTGGGGGGATGGTGAACAGAGGGGGTAACACTAGAGGAACTGGGGATGCTCGCTTTGATGTCTACAATTTTATCAATGAAGTATGTATTGAGGGCATCACAGAAGGTCTGGGTTGGAGCCACCTTAGGGCGTACGCTGTCTAAATCAGTCAGCTCGTTTAAGATTGAAAAGGTATCCTTGGGTTTGTCGGTAGAGTTTAGGATACGGGAGGAAAAAATAGACAGATTTGGCTACCAAAATGGCCTTCATGTATACCTTCCTGGCCGTGATGAACTCAGATTTTAGATCAGGGGATAGCATCGGCGCCACTTTCGCTCAAGTTCGCGCAGAGATAGTTTTTTTCTTTTAGGTCTTGGGTGAACCAACGTTGGGCGTCAGCGCGTTGGGCCAGTTTGATATCTTTGAAGGGTGCGTGGATGTCGCTGGCATTTTGGAGCCAGCCCGCTAGGTTGGACTCGGCAGAGTTAATATCAGGGTGTGGAAGAGGAATCGTATTGTTTAGTGTATTAATAAATGCTGGTTTGTCAAGAGTTTTCCATTTCCTTGCCCTGCAGCAAGTTAGCGCGGAGGGTGATTTGAACGTAGACCAAGTAAGTTTAAATTTGAGGAAAAATGGTCTGACCAGAGGCAGGGAATGGTGAGTGGGGAAGTATTGAGTCGAAAATTGGACCAGATATGATCTAGAATGTGACCTTACAGTGGGTAGGCAGAAGAACTTGTTGGGAGAGGTTCAAGTTAGTGAGGAGCTCAGTGAGCTCGCAGGAATGAGGACCTTCCGAAGGGTCATTGAACCAGTAATTAAAGTCACCTGCCAAAAGGATCTGAGAGTGTTCCATGGCTAAGTTGGCGATTTGTTCGCTAAACAGGAAAGGGAAGGATGGCATTGATTTGGGAGGTCTGTACAGAAGTACGCACAACATTGTAGTGTTAGGGGTTTCAAACTTTAAGACAAGATTGTCAATGTCTGGTAAGTTGATGGGGGTAAGGGATGTAGTTTTTAAGGAAGAGTGGATGATTGCTGCCACCCCTCCACCAGGCCTGCCATCGGCACGATCTACATGGATGATGTAATAGTTTGGGGAAGTGCAGCTAAGATGTCTGGAGCAGAGTCTGGGGTCAGCCAGGTTTCCGTTAATAAAAGGACATCAGGGTGCTCTGTGATCAAAAAGAGAAAGATATCCTGTTGATGTTTGACAAGAGAGCGGGTGTTTAAGTAGAAGAATGTCAGGGAGTGAGGTTGGGGGGTAGGCTTGGGCCGAGAGAGACATGCATTGTGCGGTGTGGAAAGCAAATCACCAGGACATGTACAGTCCACCAGGAACCCTAAATTGTTCGCATTAGTGTGGGTGACTCTCGATATGTGACCATGACCGTTGTTGTAGGATAATAGGGCAAAGCGAGAGTAAGGGCAGAACCGGGCAGCATGCCTCGCCCCGGGGCCCGGTTGGGCGCGGACGGGCGCAGACGGGCTTGCCTTAGGCGCGCCCGCTGCGCGACCGGAAGATACACATTTATATACTCATGTAAGAGATACGTGCTGTAACAATCATAAGACAGTATGCGAGATATATTATGTACAGCGTAAGCAGTAGAAAGAAATAATACTGCAATAACATGGTCTTTTAGCTGTGACACATATTTATATACATATACATAAATAACACAGGCTAAAATGTGAGTACTCATACGATGCGTTCTCTAACGAGTTCTACCCCAGTGTACCTAACCTAAGTGTAGTACAATGTAAGAAGTAGGTGCTGTATTCTAAAGTATGGTATGCTATAGCTTGTATGCTAAGTTTGTATGCCAAGAGTCCCTCTAGGTTTTAGTCAGCTCCATACCTTGAGAATGAGAGAAGTTGGAATCTCTTTCCGGGTCTCGAACTCGAACACCCGCAAAAGGAAGTCAGAACACTGGAAGCTGGATTCTCTGCTAGCAGGGACGACAGCTTCATAAGGATAAATGTCTTTGCGCTTCTTACCGCCCTATTTCCCTTATTAATGTGGACTTAAAGATGTTTACCAGAATCCTGGTGGCCAGACTTTCTTGTCACCTGCCCGGGCTGATCGACCCGGATCAGTCCTGGTTTGTCCTCGGACACCAGTGCTCCGACAATACCAAACGACTTCTCCTTTTAGTGGATAGGTCGGAACGCTTCCCAGCGAGCGAATGATCCTGTCTGTCTACGCTAAAAAGCGTTTGATAGGGTCCATTGGCCGTATCTCCAGGCGACTCTAGTCCACTTCGGCCTCCCAGATCGCTTTATCGATTGGGTTTTTGGTAGCTATGCGAATCCAACGGCTAGGGTGCGGGTGAATCGGATGGCTTCTTCAGCCTTTCCCATACGTAGAGGGACCAGGCAGGGGTGCCCGCTGTCGCCGCTCCTATTCGCCCTCTATATGGAGCCCATGGCCCAATGGGTTCAAGATGACCCAGCCATTTAAAGGAGCATGCTTCAGGGGGTCGGAACATATGCTCTGTTTATATGCAGACGACGTAGTGGCTACACTGGAGCACCCTAGGGAATCTCTCCCAGCTACAGGTTCACACTTGCCTCAGGCTTTAAGATAAATGTGCACAAATCACAAGCCCTAGACCTGTCCTTAGGGTCCGAGACTCTGGGTTTATTGCAGCATTCCTACCCGATTCAGTGGGCCCACAACTCCATTTCCTATCTAGGGCTGTAGATATTCGGTACTATTAGATCCACCAGAACGTTGAACTACACGATAATTCCACTACACGTCCGTGACTCTCTCAGGAAATGGAGACCACATTCCCTCTCCTGGTTGGGCCGTATGGAAGCGGTGAAAATGGTGATACTGCCCCAAATTCTCTACCTGTATCATACGCTCCCCCTCATTTGTTCCTTGCAAGGAGACATTGAGCGCTTAGTCTGGTGGGATCAGAGAGCTCGGCTGTGTCGGGAACTTACCTATAGGGACCCGGTGGAGGGGGGGTTGGGAATCCATGACCTTCTAGCTTACTGGCGGGTGGCTCAGATGAGGGCACTGGTGGAGTGGTCAGGCCCGGAATCTAAGAAGCACTGGTTGTTTATGGATAGGTCCCTTGCTGGCCAGCCTTTATGGGGGGTTCCCTTTCTTGTGCGCAAGGGGCGACCCCGCAATTTATACCTTTCGGAGGTGACTCGTCCTACTTTGTTAGCTTGGGACAAGACTGCTATTTCTAGGGGGCTTACAACGTTCCTGTCCCCGATTACGCCTATAGCACAAAATCCTGATTTCACCTCAGGCCTTTACCACTGGGAGTTTCACCATTGGACTAAAGAGGCCTGCCGCTCCATATGTCATCTCTTTGATCTCTTGGGACCCCGCTCCTTTACTGCTCTCGGTACTGAACATGGCATCTCGGAAATGGAGCGGTATCAATATTTGCAGGTCCAACACTGGGTTCTCCATAGTGATGTGAGAGGGGGTGCGGAGCTGCATCTCACCCCGTTCGAGAAGTGGTTACTCACACGACACAGTGACGCACGCTTGACATCGGACTTATACAAATTTGCGCGATGCACTTCTGACACCGGAAAGTCCCCCGGCCAACTGCACTGGGAGGGGGAATTGGGTAGGGCTCTTACACAGAAGGAGTGGACTGATATCTATTATAGGCCACGACGCACAGCACTCAATGTTAGTCCCCCGGCCAACTGTGCTGGGAGGGGGAATTGGGTAGGGCTCTTACTCAGAAGGAGTGGACTGATATCTATTATAGGCCAAGACGCACAGCACTCAATGTCGTCTCTATTGAGACTGCCACTAAAGTGGCCACCTACTGGTATCTAACCCCTGTGAGACACCATAGCGATAACCCTTCCCGAAGCCTGCAGTGCTGGCGAGCCTGTGGTTCACTGGGCACTCTTACCCACTTGCTGTGGGAGTGCCCATCCCTGGGGACATATTGGCAGCAAATTATCGATGACGTAGATTCCCACTTTGACACCCAGATTCCTAGATTTTCAGCCTATGTTCTCCTGGGCCTTCCCAACGCCATCACCTCCCCCCTTAAATCTCGATGGGGTAAGCAGATGGCATTAGCTCCAAATGTTCTGACACACTTGGGTACCAAGACAGTCCCTACACGCCTAGAATGGCTTCATATGATTGTGGGCATTTTGGGGATGGAAAAGATTTCTCTCTCTTTGACTCACCCGGGGGCCTCCTTTCATGACCTGGGGGCTCCCTTTCTTACGCTATTGACATCTGAGTTCACGGAGCTCACCTGCCCCAAATACCTACGATTACTGAGACTTGCAGACCCTCCCAAACAGAATGTTCCCAACATTTCCACCATTTAGTATGCTCTAGACAATCCTTTCCTAGATTGTTCCTTGCCTTTCCATCTAACAGGGGTGGGTCTTTTTTCAGGGAGGAGGAGGGGGTGGGGGGGATGTTTCTTCTTTCATTCATCCTGTTCTTGATTGCCGAAAATAGCACTATGACTGCCGGGTTGCACTCCGATGACTGCAGAGCACAATGGCTCATTTGCTCTTTCTCTATGTTGAAAACTAATAAAAGAAATTTAAACAAAAAAAAAGTGCCAAAAATGTTTGAGATTTCTCGTGGCGCATGCCTCTTTAAGTTCCTGCCATCTTTTGTCATCCCATATTTTCTTTGCCTTTATCTGGGTGCTCCTATAGTTATACTTAGCTGCTCACACTACTGCTGGATCACTTGCTTTAACAGCTACACGTGCCTCTCTGCATTCTTTATTGAACCAGTGCCCAGTTTTCCGGTTTATGGCCTTTTTAGGCCAGCCCTGCTTAATAAAATAATTATGCAGGTGACCTAAGAATTTGTTATGGATACAAGTTGATTACCCGAGGACCAGTGGATTTGCTACACTGTCCTCAAGCTCATTTATGGCACAATCCATATCCTTTTTAATAATACCAATTCGGGCATCCCTATTATCTTCACCCATTTAAGGTGTCTTGTATCATTAGTTGGGACAACATCACATGAGGAATTATCATTTCCTGATTGGGCAGGTTCCTTATGCCTTATTAATTCCTGAGTCACACACAAGGGGTTATGATCACTTTCTAACCTGTCTCTAACGACCATATCTCTAAGGGCGTGCCATAGTGTCAAGCTAATTAGTACATAATCTATTCTACTAACACTCTACCCGTTGTTAAAGGTGTTAGCCCCAGATATATCGGATGGTGCATGTCCATTTACATCCCTCAATCCCTTTTCCAGGCAAATAGAATTAATTTGGATGGCCACATCCGTCCACTTTCTTATAGGATCAAGCTCCAGCTTTGGGATGCCCCATCTAGTGTCTTCCTCTTCTATAAAATGACCCTCCTCACTTGTAAGGGGCACAAACATCGAGTTGAAATCACCGGTGACTAGGACATTTGGAATTTTCAAATATAGGTCAAGAAGATCGTCAAGAGCCGCCCAAACTTCTGACTTCTTCCCTCTAGTACCTCTAACGTAGACATTATAAATGTCTACGTTCCATTGTGAGCCCATGGCCAATCTAATCGCCTGGATATTGTGACTCTGGGTTTAAAGCACCTGTATTTTAAGACATAAATCCTGTGGCACCCAAATTGTCATGCCCCCTGATGGCCCCCCTTTGCACCTCTAATAGCTGGAATATAATATTTTAAGTAGCCTGTACAGAAGAGGGGAACCTCTGCCCAGGTTTCTTGGAAGAGACAGATATTGTATCCCTCTATAAATGCATGCAACTCGGGAGAACCCATCTTCGTGCTCAATCCTGCGATGTTCCAGGACAATCATTGCTATACTCCCCAGACAGGACAGTAAAACGTTTGTTAGTGGACACAGAATAAGATACTCCCTGTGGTGGCTTGGAAGCAAATCTCCCCAATTCCCCAAATCTCTGTAGAAGTAACCTAATGGCAATATCCTCACAGCACTTTGCCAGTGAGGTCCATGTAGGATGATCATATCAATTCTCCTGGGTTAGTACGTTGACAATGATACAGTCCTCCTCATATTCCCTTATCATAGGTCCCACTCAGTCCACCTGGCGAGGAAACAACAAAAACAAATTTTAAAAAAAAATTCTTGGCTTTTGCTTAAGTTGATTTTTCTCCTAATTTGTAGTCATAACTAATCGTGGCTGCCCTATTTTCAATTGCTGTGTTCTTATTTTGATGTAATTCCTGGTGCTGGCGTGTGCGGCGGAAAACAGCCTCGTTGCTGCCTGGGGCTTACAGTCCGCCCCGTCCTGGTCGCGGCAGAAGTGGTGGCAGTAGAAACGTGCTTCCAGCACTGCGGTAGCCCGCACTGTTTTTTTTAAATGCGCCTCCTGGTGCTGCTGCTGCTTGTGCTGGCTTGCAGGCCCCCCCCCTGTCCCAGTCGCGGCAGAAGTGGCAGCAGTAGAAACGAACTTCCCGCAGTACGGGAGCCCGCACTGTTTTTTAAACATGCCTCCTGGTGCTGCTGCTGCTGGCGTGTGGCATGTGCGCAGAAAACAGCTGCGGTGCTGCCTGGAGCTTGCAGTCCACTATCCGTCCAGGTCGCGGCAGTAGAAACGGGCTTCCTGCGCTGCGGGAGTTGGTTTTTAAGCGCGCATCCTGGCGCTGCTGCTGCTGGTGCTGGCGTGTGGCATGTGCGGCAGAAACCGCACACCCCACACACGTTGCTGCCTGGGGCTTGCAGCCCAACCCCGTCCCGGCAGAAGTGGCGGCAGTAGAAACAGGCTTCCCACGCTGCTGGACCCCGCACTGGTTTTTAAACATGCCTCCTGGCGCTTTTGCTGCTGGCGTGTGGCATGTGCGGCAGAAAACAGCTGTAGTACTGCCTGGGGCTTGCAGTCCAACCCCGTCCCGGTCGTGGCAGAAGTGGCGGCAGTAGAAACGGACTTCCCGGGCTGTGGGAGCCCACACTGTTTTTTAAACGTGCCTCCTGGCGCTGCTGCTGCTCGTGCTGGGCTGTGGCATGTGCGGCAGAAAACAGCCGCTGTGCTGCCAGGTGCTTGCAGTCCGCCTCCCGTCCCAGTCGCTGCAGAAGTGACGACAGTAGAAACGGGCTTCCAGCGCTGCGGGAGCCCGCACTGTTTTTTTAAACGCGCCTCCTGTCGCTGCTGCTGCTGGTGCTCGTGTGTGGCTGGTGCGGCTGGAAACAGCCGTGGTGCTGCCTGGGACTTGCAGTCCGCCCCCATCCCGGTCATGGCAGAAGTGGCGGCAGTAGAAACTGGTTTCCCGCGCTGCGAGAGCCCTCACTGGTTTTTAAATGCACCACCTGGTGCTGCTGGTGCTGGCATGTGGAGTGTGTGGCGCAATACAGCCGCGGTTCTGCCTGGGGCTTGCAGTCCATCCTGGTCGCGGCAGTAGAAACGGGCTTTCCGCGATGCGGGAGTCCGCACTGGTTTTTAAACAAGCCTCTTAGCGCTGCTGCTGCTGGTGCTGGCGTGTGGCATGTGTGGCGGAAAACAGCTGGGGTGCTGCCAGGGGCTTGCAGACCGCCCCCATCCCGGTGCCTCCTGGTGCTGCTGGTGCTGGTGTGTGACACGTGCAACAGAAAACAGCTGTGGTGCTGCCTGGGACTTGCAGTCCGCCCCCCGTCCCAGTTGCGGCAGAAGTCAGAAACTGGCTTCCCTCGCTGCAGGAGCCCGCACTGGTTTTTTAAACACGCCTCCTGGCTCTGCTGCTGCTGGTGCTGGCGTATGGCGTGTGTGGCGGAAAACAGCTGCGGTGCTGCCTGGGGCTTGCAGTCTGCCCCCTGTCCCAGTCGCTGCAGAAGTGGCTGCAGTAGAAATGGGCTTCCCACACTTTGGGAGCCCGCACTGGTTTTTAAACGCACCTCCTGGTGCTGCTGCTGCTGGGGTGTGACATGTGTAGCGGAAAACAGCAGCGGTGCTGCCTGGGGCTTGCAGTCCACCACGTCCCGGTTGTGGCAGAAGTGGCGACAGTAGAAACGGAATTCCCGCACTGCTGGAGCCTTCACTGGTTTTTAAATGTGCCCCCTGGTGCTGCTGCTGCTGCTTGTGCTGACTTCCAGGCCACCCCCCATCCCAGTCACGGCAGAAGTGCAGCAGTAGAAACAAGCTTCCCGCAGTTTGGGAGCCCGCACTGTTTTTTAAACGCGCCTCCTGGTGCTGCTGCTGCTGGCGTGTGGCATGTGCGCAGAAAACAGCTGCGGTGCTGCCTGGACCTTGCAGTCCACTACCTGTCCCGGTCGTGGCAGAAGTGGCGGCAGTAGAAACGGACTTCCCGTGCTGCAGGAGCCCACACTGTTTTTTAAACGCGCCTCCTGGCGCTGCTGCTGCTCGTGCTGGGCTGTGGCATGTGCAGTGGAAAACAGCTGCGGTGCTGCCAGGGGCTTGCAGTCCGCCCCCCTGTCCTGGTCACTGCAGAAGTGGCGGCAGTAGAAATGGGCTTCCCGCGCTGCGGGAGCCTGCACTGGTTGTTAAACATGCCTCCTGGCACTGCTGGTGCTGGCGTGTGGCATGTGCGGCAGAAAACAGCCGCTGTGCTGCCAGGGGCTTGCAGTCCGCCTCCCGTCCCAGTCGCTGCGGGAGCCCGCACTGTTTTTTAAACGCGCCTCCTGGCACTGCTGCTGCTGGTGCTCGCGTGTGGCGGGTGCGGCTGGAAACAGCCGTGGTGCTGCCTGGGACTTGCAGTCCGCCCCCGTCCCGGTCATGGCAGAAGTGGTGGCAGTAGAAACGGGCTTCCCGCGCTGCGAGAGCCCTCACTGGTTTTTAAATGCACCACCTGGTGCTGCTGGTGCTGGCATGTGGAGTGTGTGGCGGAAAACAGCCGCGGTGCTGCCTGGGGCTTGCAGTCCATCCCGGTCGCGCAGTAGAAACAGGCTAGTCCGCACTGGTTTTTAAACACGCCTCCTAGTGCTGCTGCTGCTGGTGCTGGCATGTGGCATGTGTGGCGGAAAACAGCTGGGGTGCTGCCAGGGGCTTGCAGTCCGCCCCCATCCCGGTGCCTCCTGGTGCTGCTTGTGCTGGCATGTGACATGTGCAGCGGAAAACAGCTGTGGTGCGGCCTGGGACTTGCAGTCCGCCCCCCGTCCCGGTTGCGGCAGAAGTCAGAAACTGGCTTCCCGCGCTGCAGGAGCCCGCACTGGTGTTTTAAACACGCCTCCTGGCACTGCTGCTGCTGGTGCTGGCGTATGGCGTGTGTGGCGGAAAACAGCCGCGGTGCTGCCTGGGGCTTGCAGTCTGCCCCCCTTTCCCGGTCGCTGCAGAAGTGGCTGCAGTAGAAACGGGCTTCCCGCACTGTGGGAGCCCGCACTGGTTTTTAAATGCACCTCCTGGCTCTGCTGGTGCTGGCGTTGAGGTGCCGGGTTTTTAGGAACCCGGTGGTGCCAGGGGGTAACACCCGAAGACCTCTGAGTTCTCCCTTGTTCCGGACCACAGAAACTATGAGTCTTCTAGTCGCAGTCAGAGATCAAGTTTTATTGGTAGCTAACAAGTAACACGTGTCCTAGAAGCACGACAAACACGGGTCATGTATTCTCAGGAGACTGTACGTGTTCGTTTTTACAGAACCAGCCTTCTCCTTTTATACAGAAATAATGGCTTCGAGCAAGAATTCTTGAGTTTATGATATGGCTATAAACATATTTCTGCAATAATACAAAGTGCGGAGTCATGTAAGCAAGCCCACATTTTAGATGTCCAGTTCGTGACAGATTACCCAGCAGGATCCGGGACTCCCATCAGATATCGATGAAAACACCAATAAGGGCAGGTACCACCCAGTCATAAAACTGGCCATAAAGAAGAAGTATGGCCAGGTGCATGTTTGTAGAAAGCATGTTCTGTATGGGGTGAATGGTTTGTGGAATGTTATGTGTCGATGTTATCGTATTCGGCCACTGGGCGGGGAGCCGCCCAAACAGGTTTGGCTTAAGGCAATGGAGTCAGTTTGGACAGGTCAGGGGGAAGTCAGGGAAGGTGGACGTGTCCTTTTGGATCAAGCTCGACCTTTAATTGACTTAACATGAGGGCAAGACGTAAGATGGATGCCGTTCACAAAATGGAGTCTAAGGGAGTGGGATGGAAATTACGATTTAGGGGTGTTGGCAACCCTCGGTTGTCACGAAAATACATAGGAATGATGTCCTAATCATTATCGGTTCTTAGACACTAAATTCGTCATGGTACGTTGATATTTTGTGACACGGGTATTGGGATAACAATAGGGTCCAGATTTCCAGAACCACAGACCCTCCTTTTGCCCTTATGTAAGGCAATAACTCATGTTAATCTGAGTCTAAATCTGTATGAAGGAATTCGTGGAGATGCTGCTGTAACATCATTCTGTTGCTCAGTTCGTCCCTTGACGCAGGCTTCCGTACCCATGAAGTAGCACAGAGGCCACAGAGTGCAGGAGCGCACTGGACACATAGGCAGAACATAAACAGAAGTGTTAAGATCATCCCAATGAAGATTAGCGTTTTCCATCCCCAGGCAGCGATCAGTCCCCAGAACCACCCTGGCAAGGACCAATCCCCTTTCTCAACATGAAGGGAACCAGATATTTCATGTAGTTTAGAGATGGCCTGGTATACTGTCGGTGCATTATCAGGGATGAATATGCAACAACTGGATTGGATGACTCTACACACACCACCACGATCGGCGACTATGATATCAAGGGCAATTCGGTTCTGAAGGGTCATAAGTCGATCCGACTGAAGCTCGGTTGTCAAATTGCCAAGTGCTCCGGCCGTTGTAGTCACGGCGGATTCAACTATCCTTGCTAACTGGCGAATATTCCTGCTGTTCACCATAGGCCCCCAAAATGGCAGAAAACCTTTTGCGAAGTCAGCGATTTCCTGACCCGCGGTGTCGTCTTTACTCACGACACCTCTAGCTATCCTTGTCCGATGGTAATCTGCTCAGGCCGTGTAGGTAGGAGGCAGCAGAAATGAGATGAAACACGTGCCTGAGAAGTCAGGGGGTAACCATGTATAGGCTTGGTCGTGGCAGACGAAATACGTGCCTTTGGCTGCTAAGAGTATAGGGGAAGTTCGGGAGGCGAGCACATAAGTTTCCGTGCAAATGCTCTTTCCTAACTGTGCTGTAGGATCCCTACCAATACCTTGTAAACATAGGTGACCTCGGTGGGGCACTATCCAAACTGGGCGGGATTTCTTTGCTGCCTGGCTCTTGATCAGGTAAACGCCATGTTTAGTTACGTTCCAACGGGTGTATGGGGTCAGTTCATCTTTGGGGATAGTCAGATATGTGTCGATATCCCTACTCATATTTCTTATCCCTGCTATTAGTGCCTTGTTACTGAAATCGCTTTCAGTGGAACGGGTCGGGTATGGTTCTAGGGCGAATAGGAACATGGTCTGAAAAGCCCACAGAGAACCATAATAACTGAAGGGCAGGATGAAGTACGGGATACCCTTATCAGTCGTGTGCGGCATGAGTCCGCATATCCAACAGTTTGATGTGTTCATTATAGACTGGTGTTGGTGCAGGAGTTGGATGAAAGAGTTATTTACAAATTCGAGCCTTCTGGCAGACTCGTGCTCAGGTAGAGGGTGAAAAGAGTGCGGGGAGAGAGAGGGAGGAGGCGTTGGCAGAGTGTCATTTGAGAATAGGGAAACTCGAAATGCGAATAGAGCAGAACCAATCAAAAGCATCACAGCGCTAAACAGCATTAGAACACATATTATTAAAAACTTTCTCTTGGACAGTATAGTACACAATTGTTTTTCAAAGTTCGTAAGTTTGACAGGTCTCTCTACCCTTGGAAACTCCATCCTCTACTTGCTGCCCGCGGTGGTAGGTTGATTCTGCCAGGGAGCGCGCTCCGTTCGGTCCGGGGTGACTCCCTCGGACCAACCAGAACCGTGGACCTAAAACTTCCTTGGTTGCACTCCCTCCACTTCAACCGCGACCCTAGCAGCGGAACCGGATGGCGGTTCGAAAATCAAAAATGAGCTAGTTCCCTGGGACGAGAGAGCTGGAAGATAAAAATAGTTCTTGGGGAAAAGGGAAATCACATTAGATCAAGCTTTTATTAGTCTCTAGGACTGGATCTCAGATCGTATCGTCGCTTCTCAGGTACGGTGTGGTCTTTAAACAATGTCTCAGGTTCGGTAGTGTCCAATTGCATAGATAGTGACACACGTCCTTGCAGAATACGATCACTCTCCTTTTCGGTACCAGTCTCTTTTAAACGTGCATCGCTGAAAGGGATGAAACGAGGTACGGATTCAGTCTTAGAGTCGGTAAATCCTTTATCGACCCACTGGTCGTGTGGAAGGGGCAGAGGGACCCGTTTGCAATGGGTCCCATGCACCCAGTTCTTTTTGCCGTCCACCCGAACGGCTGACCTCGTAGAAAGAAGCACCAAGTAAGGTCCGGTCCACCTCGGCTGTCCGTTGCTGGTGCGCTGGAAGTTTCGCACCAGGACCCACGTGCCGGGTTTGATGAGGTGGCCTGGATCGTCAGAGGCTGGCGGAGAGGAACTGTGAACCTGTTGGTGTAAAACACGTAATTTAGCTGTCAATTCGCACAATTCGGGGTGTTCTATTTCACGGAGTTTCTTTGGTCTTGGCACGCCCCAGACGTTGGCTGGGCGGCCGAACACTATCTCATGGGGGCTAAGACCTAATCTGGAATGGACAGTCATCCTAGTTGACAAGAGTGCTAGGGGCAAGGCGTCAGGCCATTTAAGACCTGTACTGGCTTGGATCTTGGCTAGCTTGAGTTTCAAAGTGCCATTGTAGCACTCTACTAATCCAGCTGATTGGGGGTGATTTGCAGCGTGGAATTTTTGGTGTATGCCTAGACACTCACACACTCTCTTCATCACTCGTCCTATGAATTCACTTCCATTATCACTCCAGACAATTCTAGGCATACCGAATCTCGGGAAGAACTCTTTGACAAGAGCTTTGGCAGTTGTCAAAGCAGTATTGTCTTTGAGGGGGTAAGCTTCCACCCACCTTGAAAAGGTGCAGACAACAACAAGTACATATTTTAGATTGTTGCACCTTTCCATGTGAATGAAATCGAGCTGCAAAACCTCGAACGGATACGTAGGAGGCGCAAAATGACCAGCTGGAGTTGGAGTTCCTTTACCGGGATTGTGTTTTGGGCATATCATACAGTTTCTGACCACATTTTCTGCATATTTTGGGATATTGCTATTCTGCCATACTGGGGCCAATAGTTTACATATTCCTTTCGAACTGATGTGTGCCATGCCGTGAGCCATGGTTACTACTGCAAGTACGTATGCATTAGGTAGTAGCCATCGCTGGTGTTCCGATAATTCGACCCAACATCCATTCGCATCCAATCTACCCTTACTTTTTCTCCACTCATTCAACTCATCCTCAGTTGCCTCAGCTTGTATACATTTCACGCTTTCAATGGTGTCCTCACACATTCCCACATCAGCAATACATTTAGCGGGACCTGCAACATACATTCGACTCATCGTGTCCCTTGCGGTCTCTTTCGCAACCTCGTCTGCAAATGCATTCCCGCGGCCAATATCGTCTTGAATTTTCTTGTGTGCACTGCATTTCATAATGGCGACTTGTAGTGGCATGGTCAGTGACTCAAGGAGCTCATTAACTAGCTGACCATGTTGTATCTTTGCACCATGTGAGGTAAGGAAACCACGTTCACGCCATAATCTCCCAAAACTGTGAGCCACGCCGAAGGCGTATTGGCTGTCCGTGTACACATTCACTCGCTTTCCTTTTGCTAACACGCATGCTCTGGTAAGGGCAATAATTTCCGCAGCTTGTGCAGAGTTGTGGGAAATACGTGCGGTCTCTATAATGGTGTGTAATGTTGTTACGGCATACGCTGCAGTCGTGTTACCATTCGGTAGCTTGAAACATGAACCATCAACCCATAAAGTATCATTGCATTCAGGAAGGGGAGTGTCCTGTAAGTCTACTCTCCCTTTTGTCTCTTCTTCTGTCCTAAAGCAGCAGTCATGTTTATCGATCTTGTCTGTTCCTGTCGAAATGGGTAATAACGTTGCGGGGTTCAGTGTATCACACCTCTTTATGTGGATGTGGCTTGCTAGCAACGTAAGTTCGTAACTGGATAGTCGAGCGCTAGTAAGGTGTTGTGTCTTTGTCCTGTTTAGTAAAATGTCTACTACATGTGGAACCATAACGATCAGAGTATTATTCATGACTAATCCAGCGGACTGTCGGATGCAGACAGCTGCTGCGGCGGTGGCTCTCAGACAACTTGGTAGTGCCTTAGCCACAGGATCGAGAGTTGCCGAAAAATACGCGCATGGGCGTTGTCTGTTCCCAAAATGCTGTGTTAAGACTGATAATGCACAGCCTTCCTTCTCATGGACATATAATGTGAAAGGCTTACTGTAGTTGGGGTTTCCCAACACAGGGGCTGAACACAATGCATCACGCAACTTGTGAAAACTCGTCTGACAATCTTCAGACCAGGGCATAGGATTGGGCGTATCTTTACGGAGTAGTGCCAGCAAGGGTTTAGCTAGTAGTGAGAAATTCGGTATCCATTATCTACAGTACGATGTAATGCCCAAAAAAGCTCGAACTTCTCTCTGTGTCCTTGGGGCACTTAGTTCTGCAATTGCCTGTATTCTTTCTGGTGTCAGTCTCCTTCCCTCCTTCGACAAGACGTGACCTAAGTAGGTTACTTCTTGTCGGCAAAATTGTAGTTTGGAAAGGGAGACTTTGTGCTTCATATCACATAAGTGATGCAATAATGATAACGTAGCTTTCTTGCAAATTTCTTCAGTGTCTGCGGCGATCAGCAGATCGTCGACATACTGAATCAGAGTTGAACCACTTGGTAGAATGATCGTGTCTAGTTGTGTTTTCAGGGCCTGACTGAATATTGATGGGCTTTCGCAGTAGCCTTGAGGAGCGCACTTGAAGCGGAAGCTTCGTCCTCCTAAATTAAATCCGAAAATATCTCTACTTTCCTCGGCAATCGGGATACTGAAGAAAGCGTTCTTCAGGTCAATCACCGAGAACCAATTTGCTGAAACTGGAACCATTGTTAATAAAGCAGTAATGTCGGGGACGACTGGAAACTGTGGGATAACTATTTTGTTTACTTCTCTCAGGTCGATAACGAACCTATACATAGGGGGTTGTGAAAGATCAGTACGTTTTAAGACGGGCAAAACCGGACTGTTACAGATATTTCCTGTCGTTTCTTCGATGACGTCTTTATCAATCAAGTCATGAACAATTTTCAACAACGCTTTCTCGCATTCGCTAGATATTTTGTATTGGGGAATACGCGGTAACCTAACGTCAGCTTTCAACGTTATGACATATGGTGCTATCTCCAAACGACCTACATCATTAGAACCATCTGCCCAGAGTATATCAGGAAGTGACAATAATTCAGTTGGAATATTTTCCTTTGATAAATACATTGGAGAAATGACCTTCTTGCCTAAAGTAAGTTGTACTCCCGAGGGAGAACAGTACAAGGTCGCATATAATCTTTTTAGTAAATCCAAACCTAACAAATTTTCACCACAACCTGTTGTCAAAATGAGGGGTGCTTCTAATTCGCATGGGCCAACAGAAAGGGATATAGGACTAGAGATCGGGTTTCTAACAGGGGCGCCAGAGAAACCTACTGAGACATTCATTTCGCCAGACAAAGGTGCGCCAGGAAGTTTCGAGTGCATGATAGAACTTTTTGTAGCACCAGTATCCAGCAGAAATGGCTCTGACACTCCTGAGGTAATCACCTCGACATAAGGTCCATTCTGATCTACCGGAACTGAGACAACTCCCTCTCTTTGTCCATGGCTGTCCTAGCAATCGTTACCCTCATTTTCGTGTTCAGCGTAATAGTCGTCAGCATAGTACTGAGCTGACTTAGACGATGAATTATTCTGTTGGTCAAAGCTATTCATGGACTTCTGAGGCGGAAAAGGAGTTGTATTCTGAGTGAAATTTCCACGGCCTCTACCTCTAGGGGCCTGTTGAACACCTCTTCCCCTTACACCTTGACCACTGTTTAAACGTCGCGCAAGAGCCGGACAATTATCCTTAAAATGACCCTCTTCCTTGCAATACGCACATTGATTCGGGCCATATGTAGGACGCTGATGGGAAAACTCGTTACCCTGCGCGTTCCTCGAATACTGCTGTCGTGGTTGATAGTCGGGCTGACTAGCCGTGCGAGGCGGATAGGCCTGCTGGAGGAGAACCTTAGTTTTCAAATCTTTCGTCTTTTTATCCGCCTTGTCTAGCTCCTCTTTACGCCTATTTTCATAGTACTGGGCTGTAGCTAAAATCTGTGCTGACGTAGAGACAGCCCAAGCACTCTCAGAGTCTTTTAGTTTATTACATAGTTCAGGGAGCAAATTATGTACGAACTTGTCCACAAACAATCTTTGGCCACCCTCGGTAGCCATATCTTGACCACTGTGGTCGGTGAATGTTTCCTCAAACCTTGTGAAAAAGTCAGACACATTCTCATCTTTCTTTTGTTTACATGCTGATAGCTTGTCCCAATTTACGCGTACTTCAGGCATTATTGTCTTCATGTATGCTATAATTCTACCGGGAAGTTCAGCTATTAACGGCTCAGGTTTAAAACCACCGACTTGTCTAGCATCTGTAGTCGCAATATTCGCCCATGAGTCACCTAGTTCCTGATCGTGATCCGTATGACGTATCTTGCTCCATAAAGGATGTGGAACAACGTTCCCAAATAACATGTCTACATCTGCTAAATTCATTATACATGAGCTTGCAGTTTGCGATAACTCCTTATAATACCCAGTTGGGTTTTTACGAGGGTCAGGTAGTGACTGCTTGAGTGCTAATACTTCCGATCTTTTCCATGGGACATGTACCCATACACGCTGGAAATGGGGCAGAATTGGTGGATTAGCATTCGCATCACCTTCCCTCCAAACAGGAGGAACCTCTCTCATGGGGTACTGTCTCGCTCTTTTCCTACTAGACGTACCACATTCAGACGATGACCCAGAGTTACCACCTGTGCTTCGATATGATAATAACACCTCAACTGCTTTGTCGACATCGGGACCTACAATCATGCCTTCCCCAAATTTAAATTGTACATTACGCAATTCTCGAGCTTTGCTCTCTTGACCATTATCTTCCAAGTCCTCAACCAGAAAAACACACATCTGTTCAAAAACATATCTTTGCGTCGGTTCATCCCATTGAAGGAAAACGTTCATGACGGACTCTACATCATATCTGGCTGTATCCAGAGCCCAATTCCGTGCTAACTTATTCAGGCATTCCCTCTCTCGATAATCAGGCATTTGGCTTCGTAACTGTCTTAGTCCCGTATTAGGGGTCGTTTTAGGCGACCGAAAAAGTGGTGAAGGAATGTTAGTAACAATGCTGGCCGTTTTATGCCAGACGAAAGGTGAAAGCGGAGGAATAGCTGGTGTCAGAACAGAGTCACGCAAAGCAGAAACAGAAGCGTTCGCAGAGCTAGTATCGGAAGAAATGGAAGCAATAGAAGGTGCGCTAGGCGAAATTGTAGAAGGAATAGTAGGAGAAGTAGATGTGATTGGTGAGCCTTGAGGAGGCTGCACTAGAGAAATAGAAGCCAGCTGAAGAGTAGCTGGTGAGTGCTGTAGAGGAGCTGGTATAACAGCGACCAGAGGTGCAACCAAAGGTTGGGGAGGTGCTGTGGCATTTTGTGCATAGGGCGGTGGCGAACTCTGCAAATGCGCCATTAATGGATCTTTCTCACGCTCTTTTACTGTCTCTTGCTGAAGAGATGGTAAGACAGGATAGCATTTATCTATTGCCATTTTACGTTGCCTGCGCAACTGCTCACCTATTTGATCTTCTTCATTGTCTTTAAATTTTATCGCGGCTTGTATTACTGAAATACCCCTTTCCCTCTTATTCTTCTTTTCTAATTTTATTTCCTTTTGTTTGGCCTCTTTACGCCATAAGCGGAAAGAGTCAAACATCGCCGGTCGGGCTTTCTTTTTGAACAGTTTCACCTCTAGGTTATCTAGAATTTCTGAGTCGAAACTACCATATTGGGGCCATTTTAAAACACCATCCTTACGGGTGTATTTTATCCACACTTCATTATATGTGATAGGACCTACGCCATGCTTTACATAGAGCTCATACGTTGGAGTTCCAATTGGAGGAACCGGACAGGAATCCTCTAATCGGGAGTCCTTATTATAACCAAGACAAAACAAGTTTCCAAGTCTGCTAAAACCAGGCATCTTTGCTCACTAGTCTAGCTTCAAACTTCAAAGGATTATCTATTACGATATTTCTCGTGAAAACACGAGTCCTTCGGCTTTGGGGCTTGCAAGTGCCAAATCAAGTCGTATCTCAAGGATACCAAAAACTAAGGACAAACTAAGGACTGGGAGACGCTCCACTTATACTTAACTGAAGTATTTGAAGATCGGTGACGTCGCTAGAAGACTCGTCTATCGTTTCGCTCTACCAAGGATCACTGGGTCCAAAACAAGGCGATAGTCAGGGCAGCAGTCCTTCGTAGCCGTCGGGACGCGGGGAACCTCGCAGCAAAGACCTTCGGAACCACGTCGACATACAGGGGTCGCTGAAGTGGCTGGCCGTCCTCCGGAATTTTCACACGAAGCTCCTCACGAACATCTGGCTTCGACCGTCGCCGCTTGATATCGCCCCGAGTTGGGCGCCAACTGAGGTGCCGGGTTTTTAGGAACCCGGTGGTGCCAGGGGGTAACACCCGAAGACCTCTGAGTTCTCCCTTGTTCCGGACCACAGAAACTATGAGTCTTCTAGTCGCAGTCAGAGATCAAGTTTTATTGGTAGCTAACAAGTAACACGTGTCCTAGAAGCACGACAAACACGGGTCATGTATTCACAGGAGACTGTACGTGTTCGTTTTTACAGAACCAGCCTTTTCCTTTTATACAGAAATAATGGCTTCGAGCAAGAATTCTTGAGTTTATGATATGGCTATAAACATATTTCTGCAATAATACAAAGTGCGGAGTCATGTAAGCAAGCCCACATTTTAGATGTCCAGTTCGTGACAGATTACCCAGCAGGATCCGGGACTCCCATCAGATATCGATGAAAACACCAATAAGGGCAGGTACCACCCAGTCATAAAACTGGCCATAAAGAAGAAGTATGGCCAGGTGCATGTTTGTAGAAAGCATGTTCTGTATGGGGTGAATGGTTTGTGGAATGTTATGTGTCGATGTTATCGTATTCGGCCACTGGGCGGGGAGCCGCCCAAACAGGTTTGGCTTAAGGCAATGGAGTCAGTTTGGACAGGTCAGGGGGAAGTCAGGGAAGGTGGACGTGTCCTTTTGGATCAAGCTCGACCTTTAATTGACTTAACATGAGGGCAAGACGTAAGATGGATGCCGTTCACAAAATGGAGTCTAAGGGAGTGGGATGGAAACTACGATTTAGGGGTGTTGGCAACCCTCGGTTGTCAAGAAAAAACATAGGAATGATGTCCTAATCATTATCGGTTCTTAGACACTAAATTCGTCATGGTACGTTGATATTTTGTGACACGGGTATTGGACCTCGATATTGGGATAACAATAGGGTCCAGATTTCCAGAACCCCAGCGTGTGGCGTGTGGTGTGCTGCCTTGAGCTTGCAGTCCGCCCCGTCCCGATCGTGGCAGAAGTGGCGGCAGTCGAAATGGGCTTCATAGGAGCATGAAAATACTGGAATTGCTGAATACAAAAGTTTCTTAGTCTTGATTCCACGTCATGGCTCTCTCTTCCACCACCCTACACTTCCTGGGCCTCATTTATGAAAAGTGTTGCATCGCTGCGATAAAACAGCGATGCAACCCTTTTCACTGCACCCTCCTTGCGACACGATGGATGCGCCGTATTTACTCTATGGTGCTCCATGTCTCAAGGAGTGACATCTGTCAGATCAAAACTCATGCATTGCTGGAGTTGTGTCGTGAGCATGACGCAACTCCAGCAATGCATGGGGGAGGCCTATACACATTGCACTACGTCACCCTTACGCCTACCATGAGGCAGTCGTAAGGTTTTCATCCAGTGGCGTCCTAGAAGTGGCGCAGTGAAACCAGATAGATTTCACTGCACCACTTCTATCAGGCTTTCTTGAAGGGGAACGCTCACCCTACATACATTAAACCTGATACAGGTATAATTTGGTGGAGGGGTTTACAAGGTACACGCATCTGCCTAGATGCACCACTTTGTAAATTTGGTGGAACCTAGCACATTGTTTACGCCATAGCTGCTTCACGAAAAGTGTCGCAACGGGGGTGCAAAAGTGTTGCAAGCGGCTCATAAATAAACACCCCTTCTTCTTTATCTCGCTCTTCCAGGGGGTTTCTTTTCTGCTTTCTCACTGTGTCACTGTTTTCCTGCATTCCTCTTCTCCTTCGTTCTCCCTTGTCTTCCTTTCCCTCTCTTGCTTTTGAACAAAGTCTGATGGTGAAAACTAAGTTCCGGCTCTAAAATTGAGTTCTAGTCAAAAGCACTTGCAACCAGCTGTGCTAATTAAGCACTTTCCCTGTCACCCCCAATAAGATTAACCTTACATAGGTGCCCATTATGATCGCGGACGGACTTGAGTCCGTCCGGGACCATAGAGGAGGAGGGAACCTCCGCATGTCCTGCGGAGTTCCCTCCTGTGCAATTAGGATGTGACCGCCACCCTGGCGGTCACATCCTCTATTTTTAACATTGCGGCGGGTGCGGCTTCAAGCTGCACCCGCAGCAATGTTAAAAATGCACGCATTGCATTTGCATGCACAAAGTGGCAGGCACCGCGCGGTGCCTGCCGCTCTGTGCACGCAAATGCCATGTGCACCCCCCACCCCATCTTCACCCCTGGGGGCCCGCAACGGGCCCCCAAACAAGAATCCGTATGCCTTTGCACGGCGGACATGCCGCCGTGTAAAGGCATTGAAATGCAGACATCCTAATATGGTGGACGGTGTCTGAGAGACACCGCCACCATATCAGGCCTTTTCCGCCGCGGTTGTAAGCCAACCGCGGCGGAAAAGCAGCGGACCTAAACCAGGACCCACCAGCCATCCTAATGTGGCGGTGGGTCTCTGGTGGGTCCGCAGAGGATTTTCCGCATCCTCCGGGCCGGCGGTGGCTTCATAATGTGCCCTTTAGTCTTTTGGGATTTCTGAAAGGATAAATTTATAACGTTTGCTATTGCCCAGCAATATTTCCCCATCTGATGGGTGCTATTGTATGTATGTATTTTTATAGTTATAAAACGCTGCTGTTGCGTCACTTCTGTGATGCAGCGGCAGCGTAAACCTTGCGCCACGTTGCGCCTTATTTACAACGTGACGCGTCTAGGGAAATGCGGCATGTTGTAAAGCCCTGCGTCACATGAAACCTACGTTAGGTTTCATGTGGGCATTCCGTAGCAGGGTGGGCGTTCCTCGCAGTGAAATATCACTTTTCCGAGGCCGCTGCAACAAAACCTTACGCCTGCTTGAAGCAGGCGTAAGGAGTGGCGCACCACGTTAGGTATGGGTGGCCCCTGTGCATTGCTGGAGTTGTGTCGTGCTTGCGACACGACTCCAGCAATGTGCCGCCCTTACGACACAAGATGCGACACGCATCTGTCTAACCTTGCGCCACGGTGCGCCGCATTGTAAATGCAACGCATCCGTGGTGGCGCAAGGGGAGGTTTGCGTGTCGCATCTGTTCTGGCGCATCCATGCTGATTTGCAGAGATGCGCCAGACATTGTAAATATTCCCCTCCATGTTCTGGTTCCAAGGGTTTTTCCTCCTTTGGTATGCAGCGATGCTTGCCAAGCAAAAATGTCACTGTACACATTACTATTATTTTGCAACGTTGGAGAATATAGTTTTATTTAATCATCCTTCGAAAAGCATTTCAAGATTTTGTAACTTTTTTCACCTCAATCTTACCGTATTAACAAACTCTATCCTTCCCATTATTTCGTGGCTGCTGACTTAGCTTTGTATCAAAGCGAAGAAGACCAAAGCTGCTGTGGGGCGCGCTAAACTAATTAGAAAGCTAATTATAAACACTGCGCAGATAATCTAATTATACATGCATTGAAATTGCTATCTACCTTTCAATTAATGCCAATGCCACGCTGTCGTGTTGCATTTCTGTGCCTCTGAAGAGAGGCGGGTTTCAAACGGAACTCAAAGGAAGTGGGCGCGCTCGTGTCACATTCAATATCATCATAAACGTTCTGCTTTATTGGGAAAAAAACGACTCCCAGGATGCCAGGAATGGACTAGGTGGAACGCTAGAAATAGCGTGACCCTTGACCCCTCACTGTAAGGCGTAACAGTTGTATCAGCTGTGAAAATGTTCCCAGCTTCCGGTCTGGGACCGGTGCCAGAATGTAAATTGCCTTTTGTGCTTGTTCATGCTACTTTTGCATCAGTTTAGAGGTGGGATGTTGTAGGAGACTAGTCTGGAGCCGTTTGGAGGAGGAGAGGGTGAACGAATATTTAATTAAGGCTTTTAATGATTTTTACATACAAACCATCTATTTCCTTCTCTGTCTTTATTTTTAAATCAGATAAAAATGGGTAATAGGGCCTCTTCTGAGTGCTGTCAATCACAGCTGCCAGGCCAATAGCTGGTAGACTGACAGGCAGCGGCATTAAAAAAAGGAGATGAGTTTTCCTAATAAAGCTTTAAACAGCTACGGATGCGGATGTTGTTGTACTACAATGCTAATGTTTCCATGAGTGGTTTGCCTATAAGTCATGCATTATATATGGCTTCTTATAGCAGTGAAACCCATTAGGCGCCCAAGCGAGATTACATCTTTATCAGATAGGAAAAAGTGGGAAAATATTAGTTGAGGCTTCTTTTTCGTAAACCCATCCAAAACAAATAGGGAAAATACAGAAATGAATAACAAATATAGACAAATACAGATGGGAACGTCTAAAGAAATACTTGAGAGCCCTATTTGTAGCACATTCTTCATGCCTAGCAATGCACGTTATATTGCAAACAATTTTAATATATGTTTCTTTGATTCCTTTTTACATGTAATGACAATGTCATACCAAAGGTGACATTGCTGAGGCTCTGCACTAACCAGGCTAATGGGTAGATGGTTTGCGGGAGGAAGTCAGCCTCCCTAGCCTCCTTGCCTTTATGGGTAGCTGTGGGCAAGCAGTCAAGGTTTAGCTCAATGGAAATGACGTGAGTTTTATTTGGGCGGGACAGTACAACACAACCATTACAGGTACAATATAGGGACGGAAAAGTCCAGCCACAGTCATGAATTTTTGTAAAAACACCGGACTTTAAAAACCATCATCATATATGAATAAATGTACAGTAAAAACAAAGATCAAACAGTAAAAAGCATACAAATCAAATACCCAATTAAAAGGTATTGCAGTCATAATATAGTCAGTGCTTAATTTGAGCTGGTGCTTTCCGGTGCTAAGCACCTGCACTTATTTCTCAGGACCGGGTCTACTAAAAGGGGTGGCTGCCTCACTAATTAAAAGAAAAACCCAGTTGCTTTCATGAAAGCCTCCGTGTTGCTTAGTTTCAGGCAGCACGTAACCTGAAACTTGTTTTTTTGCACTGTGAAAGTGGATGCAGCGGCGCATATGTGAGCTTGGGTGAGAGTGTACTCGCCCTCGCTGCACAAGGTAGTGCTGTGTCATCAGGATGGTGACACAACTGGATCCCTTGTGGAGCCCCAGTTCTGGGCCCTTCCGAGGGCTCTGCTGTGCTACGTTCTCCAGGACTCTTAGGCCCTCCTCAGACCTTGGCTGCCCGAGCTCTGCTCTTTTCCCTGGGGACGCTATGGCAGCTGGGGTGAGGTGGCATCTCCCACCTGACACTCTGGGGCTGCTTTCACTTTCAGTTCTGGGCGTGCCCTCCACTATGAGGCACGGACTGCGAGCTGCAAGGTCATGCTGAGGGGCCCTGGACCCGATTCCCGAGACCAGCCGACCCTCTCCCCAAAGAGGCTGAAGCTGTACTGGAGCTGAAGGTACAGTTGCTGTGGCCGATGCCCGAGACCCACATGCACAGGGGGCACTACATGACCCTAGAGCTGAGTGAGGTGCTACAGAGGTGGAAGGACTTGTAGGGGGTGGAGGCTGATGGTGAGTTGAGGGGGTGACGGAACCACTGCACTGACTGGGGGCCTGAGGTAAGGGGAGGGGACCCAGAGACAATCAAGAGCTTTGTTTAGGAGCATTAGTTATGTGGGGGTGGGCAGGGTTGTTATTTAGGGGCGGGGGAGGCAGTGGGGGTCATCTGGCTCTAGCTACTAATATGTGCTCCCGCCAGAGCCACAAAAGTGCCAGAGAGAACGGAAACAAATTGTGGAGAAATACACTGCTTACATTAAAAATGGTAGGAGAAAATATCTGTAAAATAGTTTGTTTTGTTTCAGAAATGTTTCACACACACAACATTTCAGACGTAAACTATTGCCACCAAAAATGTTGTCATCTACCGAAGAGAACAATTTGCAAAAGTTGACCGATTTCAGGCAGCGCTCACATTTGTCACATAAATCAAGGCAGAGCCCAAAAAGCTGCTCGCTCTGGACAATGTAACAACAGTTTAACCCGTGTTGGAATTGAAAAAAAAGATACTCCTTCAAGCCATAAATTGGGGTGGTCAAGGTGTGGCAACAAAAAAGGGGTAGCCCCAAAAAGCATCCTGACCGGTCAATTCATACATTTATTTTATTTTAAAATCTTCTTCCACAAAGGAATTGGCAAGAAAATGAAACGTGACAGTGAATGTGAGCACCATTAATTCTCTCACAGCAGCCCCCTTGCATAGATGGTCACAGGACTTTCAGCTTCTATTAGTCAAATCACCGTTAACTGGGAGAAGCTGATGCCAATAGGTGTCACGTATGCAGGATATATTGGCTTTGTTAATGTTTTTTTAGTTGTGTGTTGCATTGTGGTGTGGTATGCAATGGCATGTCATTCCATAGTGTTATATGGTATGGCCTGTCATTCTGTAGTATAGCATGTGAGCAGTGGGCCTGTGTGAGTGCAGGTTGACTTGTGTGCATGTATGTGTGTGGGGTGAGTGATGTGCCTGTATGACTGCAGGTTGACTTGTGTGCCTGAATGAGTGCAGGATGAGTGGTGTGCCTGTATGGCTGCAGGTTAACTTGTGTGTCTGAATGAGTGCAGGGTGAGTGATGTGCCTGTATGGCTGCAGGCTAAGTGGTGTGCCTGTATGCAGGCTGAGTGGTGTGCCTGTATGAGTGCAGGGTGAGTGGTGTGCCTCTTTGAATGCCAGGTGAGCACTGGCTCTGTATGAGTGCAGGGTGAGCAGTGGCCTGTATAAGTGCAGGGCGAGTGGTGTACCTGTATAAGTGCAGGGCGAGCGGTGTGCCTGTATAAGTGAAGGTTGACTTGTGTGCCTGTATGAGTGCAGGTTGAGTGGTGTGCCTATTTGACTGTAGGGTGAGTGTTGTGCCTGTATGAGTGCAGGGTGAGTGATGTGCCTGTATAACTGCAGGCTGAGTGGTGTGCCTGTATGCAGAATGAGCAGTGTGCCTTTATGAGTGCAGGGTGAGCACTGTTCCTGTATGAGTGCAGGCTGAGTAGTGTGCCTGTATGAGTGCAGGCTGAGCAGTGTGCCTGTATGAGAGCATGGTGAGCTGTGTGCCTGTATGAGTGCATGGTGAGCTGTATGAGTGCAGGGTGAGCACAGTATGTTATGTTATAATACATTTGTAGCACGCACAGATACTCAAGAGTGTCCCACGCGGGATGTGACCATAAAAGTGGAGGTTCTGAGATTTAAATGGGCATATTAAAAACTAGGGTCTTTAATTGCTTTTTGAATAGACTAGGATCCTGAGTATTCCGAAGCTACGTAGGGAGGAAGTTCCAGGCTTCCGCTGCATTGACGGAAAGGGAGCAGCCCCTAGGCGCGTCCTGCGGAAGCGGGGGACCACTGCCAACCGTTGCACGACAGAGCGCAGAGTTCTGCATGGGACATAGAAGGCAGAACGCCTCCTGCGATACATCAGCGCTAGTCCATGCAAAGCTCTATGAACCAGAGTAAGGGCTTTGAATTGAACTCTGTGGGCCACTGGGAGCCAATGGAGATCCCGCAGATTCTGTTTTACGCTTGATCTTCCTGGAATGCTCAGCAGACGTCTGGCAGCCGAATTCTGTATTGTCTGCATTTTTTTAGCAGGTAGCCAGGGATGCCAATGTACAAAGCATTGGCATAGTCAATGCATGACAAGATAAGGTTACAGGCCTCCATTTCTTTGGCTGGCCTAGCTAGCGGGGGAACAACTTTCTAAGTGATTTGAGAGTATCGAAGCATACCCCAGCAAGCCTCTTAATCTGCTTGGAGAATATAAGGTCCTCACCAAACCAGATCCCCAAGTTCTTAGCAGGGTTACCCACTGAGTTAGGCCGAGGGAACTCTGAGGGCCACAGAGTCTCCCTGAAAAATGGGGGGAAGGATCCATACCAAAGGACCTCCGACTTGTCCTTGATGCACTTCAGCTGTGCTAGTGCAAACCATTTAAAAACGGTACAAAGACAGTTCTGGGCTGTTTCCGAGGACAGGTGCCTGTATGAGTGCAGGGTGAGCGGTTTGCCTGTATGTGTGCAGGGTGAGTGGTGTGCGTAAATGTGTGCAGGGTGAGCAGTGTACCTGTATGTGTGCAGGATGAGCACTGTGCCTGCATAAGTGCAGAGTGAGCGGTATTCCTGTATGAGCGCATGGTGAGCACTATGCCTGCATAAGTGCAGGTTGAGCACTGTGCTTGTATGAGTGCAAGGGGAGCACTGTGCCTGTAAGAGTGCAGGGGGAGCGATACACCTGTATGACTGCAGGCCACGCAGTGCAGCTTTATGACTGCAGGCTGAGCGGTGCGCCTGTATGAGTGCAGGGTGAGAACTGTGTCTTTATGAGTGCAGGGTGAGGACTGTTCCTTTATGAGTGCAGGGTGAGGACTGTCCCTTTGTGAGTGAAGGGTGAGCACTGTGCCTGTATGAGGGCAGGGTGAGCGATACGCCTGTATGACTGCAGGCTCAGCGGTGCGCCTTCAGGATTGCAGGGTGAGCACTGTGCCTGTATGAGTGCAGGGTGAGCACAGGGCCTGTGTGAATATAGGGGAGAGGTCCAAATAGAAGCCTGCATAGATGGACATTTCTGACTCGGGTATGTGCAGCTTACAGACCTCCATTATTTGCGCTGTAATGCCTAAGTCATTTGCACATCTGAAAAGTGCCATTTTCAGATACCACAGCATTATATACAGTGCATATTAAGGGTCTGTATTATATACTCCTGACATATTTTTGACATTGCATTTTACTTGAGCCTTTGTTATATGCACATTTTGAAGACCTGATGTATGCATATAATCAGAGGTTTTAGATGTCTATATTGGGCATATGACAGGATTGAATGATGTGCATAAATCAGTTACAGGTCGTGCATATGCCAGAGAGGTGCATATTGTGCATCTAGCAGGGTCCAATATATTCTTCATGTGATAGATGCCTTCATATTGGGCCTGATCCTCTGAACTCTATCATGTCATATATCCGTTGGCAACAAAATGTACACATATCAGTGGTGAATGCACATAATTCTCAGAGCAAAATTAATGAGAGGTGTGTAAGGTGTGGTACTGTCTTTTTCTACTAGACTGGTCCGGGGCAGTTTAGAGTGTTATTTGCAAATCAAGCCTGGGGAAACACAAAATACAACAAAAGCAGATAGTCATTTCAGCATAACCTTAGAGTCGGGGTTTCATGGTCAGAAAATTTCATTTATGTTTGGTTCCAAAAGTCATGACAGCCAGTCTCTTATGCAGTGTTGCCTTGATTTTATTAAGATATCTTTCCCACGGAGCTGGAAAACCAAGACATGTTTCAAGTCACCCATCAGATTACCAAGGTAGGAATTCAGATTGGATATTACATCTCGCTTTCAGTGCCAGTTGAGGATGTGGGTGGAGGCAGTGAAGGAAGTGGGTGGACCCAGGGAAAGGGGGTGTGGCCTCCTACAAAGATTTGAGCACTTGGACTTAACATTTGACAAATTAAGCACTGAATATAGTGACAGTAAAGGGCCCCTGGATAAATACACATTAAAATACTACTGAAATTAAAAACGAATGCAGCACAATACAGTGACTGACAACACTAGAAAATGTTCACAAATATATTGTTTGTGATCTCTAACCGATTCCGACGGCCACAACGTAAAGTGGAATGATACAATCATTTCACCATAATCTGATAGCTTTGCTTCGGTTTTCTAAATCTTTTGCAGTTCAAGATCCTAGCACTTCCAAACACTGAGCACTGGCTAAATCCATAAAGTGCAGTGGCAGATGATGAAACAGTAATACAGTATTCCTTCAAAGTGAATGCAATCTGTCTCAGAGTTTGAAAGAGATAATTATTAATGTATTATTTAATTTATAGTTTTTATAGAGATCCTACTGGAACAGTAGGAGACTACAAAGCGACCAGAAGAGCAGTTGATCTACCAATTTAAAGTTAGTGGTGGTCAATCCCTACACATCTGGCCGTCTCGCAACTGGTTACAATGATCAAGTGGCAGACCGCACTCTAACTGTGGTATTCCATGACACTATGTCATTTAGAATTAACTTATGTCATATAGATTGTGACCATGTCATCTAGAATGTTTATGTATGATTTTACTGTAACGTTACTTAGAGGTGGTGACTTGATGGTCTTCGCCTCCTACTAGTGGTTGTTAAGCTGTCTCTATAATAAATCTACTTGGAACCAAATTCCTGTGTAGCGGAATTACTACACATTTATTGGCGACGATTGGGAGTAACAGAAAAGAGGACAGCGTTCACACGTTTTAAAGCTGAGCAAAATCCACCTTTGGAAACCCTGAAAAGAACTCTCCTGCAACGTATCTTCAGGCTTTGTTTAGAGAACTTGTCTGACTCAGCTACTAAAGTAAGTTTCTTTGAATTTACTATGGATTTATTGAGCCCCACATCGGTATGATGTCTTATCGACCGCAATTATCGAGCGGTATTTTCAGAAGTTAAATCGGGCTCCAACTTGTTTTACTTAAACCACTTCACGGAAACTTTCAATTTAATACGATAAACGAGTGTTTTCAAGAGCTATTTACATTTAAAAGAAAGGAAACTTACTTGCTCGAGCCCTTGTGTTCTATTCTCGAGACTCGTATACTGGTTGAAATCCTTATGGTGCATTCTGGGATATCTACGTCATCACGCACCACAAGACGCCTACGGCAGCCATCTTGGTAAAACCTGAGGCATTTCTCCAGTTTGCATAATAAGCTCTGCGTTTTTAAGAAATAGAACGAGGAAAGGAAAGTTTTTCTTTGGAATTAAACAACGTCCTTGTTCTTTTTATTAACGCACCTCGTTACAAGCACATACAGTGATCTGCACACCTGTTCCAGATTAAAAGCAAATTTACATCTACGGTGATTTGCACACCAATATTAATATCATCAGCTTTAATTTTTATAATTATTCTTCATATCTATCTTAATTTATTCATTTATTTCTTTTCAAATTTTTTTTTTTAAAACATGTCAAACATTGCTGCACCTCCTCATTTTCTTCAAGTTGCTGGTGATCCTAACATAGAATGGGATCTCTGGTATCCTATGTTTGTTGCCTATGTCGAAGTATTAGAAAAAGATGATTGTTCTGCAAAAAGAAAACTTGCTCTTTTGAGACATTGTCTTGGAGGCGCAGGAATTAAAGAATTTGATAATTTACCACCATTAGAAGACGCTGGTGATATGAATGTTTTTGATAAAGCAGCCAAGCAAATGAAAATTCGTTTTGGTAGACGAATAAACACCGTAATGGAAAGGTTCAAATTTTATTCTCGTGAACAGAAAGTTGATGAGACTATTGAGGATTACGTAGCAGCATTAAGTTCACTTGCTTGTACATGTTCTTTTGAAACTATATCATATGAACAAGTTCTTAGAGACCAAATAATGATGAAAAGCAAAAAGATCCAAGAAAGACTTTGGTTAGGAACAGAGACCACTTTAGCCGCAGTAGTGAACATAGCTAAAGGAATTGAACATTCTGAATTATTTGTGTCTGCAATTCGAGGAAAAAATCTAAAAACACACGTTCCTGATGTGGAAGTAGCTATTGTTAAAAGTCAACCTAACTCGAGTGTTTCCGGTAGTAAAACCAATTTCAAGAAAGAATATGTAAGAAACATTAATGATAATAGAAGTTTTGTGAAAAGGGGTACTATACTTTGCTATAGATGTGGAAGTTCCAGTCATGTAGGCAATTACAGAAGATGTCCTGCTTGGGACAAAATCTGCGTAAAGTGCAAGAAAAAAGGGCACTTTGGTAATGTATGCAGGTCTGGACAAAGAATCAATTATATATCACCTGAAGAAGAAGAAGTTCTTAATAGTTTAAACTGTATACTTTCCGTAGATGAATGTGTTCAAAAGAATTTTCCTTCTTGTACTATTTTAATGGATGACAAACCCGTTGAAATTTTTGTTGATTCATGTGCGTGGTACACCATTATTGGCAAAGACATTTTTGAACAATTATGGTGCCAAAGAGAATTATTAAGTCCAGACATATATCCTGGTGGGTACACGGGAAAAAAAATTGCTCTTGAAGGGTTTTTCTGGGCGAAATTACATTTCAAGAATTGGGAACTCAAAGCAAAAGTTTATGTAGCTACTAAAGGGGTATCCATTCTCAGTTGGCCTGACCAACGTAGTTTAGGAATTAAATTAGATCCAAATGCAAATCCTCCAGTTTATGTTGAAGAGCCTCGATTAAAGAAGTCAATAACTGACTCTATGGTGAATTTAACCATAGACACACCTAATTTCACTAAGAAAATTTTAGGAAAATTTCCTGAAATCTTTGACAACAAACTTAGGAAAATACGTTGATTTTAAACACAAAATCATCTTGAATGATAATGTCGTTCCCGTGAGACATAGAGTAAGAAATGTTCCTTTAGCTTATAGACCTAAACTAAAGGAAATGTTAGATGACTTGGTAAAACAGAATATAATTGAGCCAATTGAATCGTCCCCGTGGGTTTCGCACATCGTGATTTCACTTAAGAGTTCAGGCAAACTTCGCTTATGTGCGGATCTTCGCAGTCTTAACAAAGAAATTTGGATAGATAAACACCCCTTACCAAATATACACGAGTTAATTGCCGCATTATCTGGAGCTACTGTTTTTTCATCCATTGATTTAGCTAGCGCTTACCACCAAGTGGAGTTACATGAAGACTCCAAGAAATTAACCGCATTTGTCACCCCAGAAGGGATGTTCCAATATATGCGCATGCCTTTTGGTTTGGCCAGTGCAGCCTCTGTTTTCCAGCGTTTAATGAAGGAGTTATTGATGGAATGTAAAGGAGCCATAGCATTCCAAGATGATATTTTAATTTTTGGAAAAGACAATATTGAACATGATGAGAACCTAATGTCTGTCTTAGAAAAAGTTAAATCTAAGGGTCTTACGTTAAAACTCAATAAATGCAAGTTTAGACAGGATAAAATAGAGTACCTAGGCCATGAAATTTCGAAGGATGGTATCAAACCCAAGGTTAACCATGTTCAGAGTATTGTCAATGCTCCTGCACCTAAGTCAAAAGAACAATTACTTTCCTTTTTAGGTTTGACAGAATTTTATGGTAAATTTGTAAAAAATTATTCAGACATTGTACATCCATTGAGGACTTTACTAAAGAAAAATGCTAAGTTTGAGTGGGGCAAGGAACAACAGGAATCTTTTGAAATTCTCAAATGCAAAATTGTTGAGGCTCCATTTTTGAAACCATACTCAGTGGGCAAAGAGTGCATTGTCTATGTTGATGCGAGTAGTGTTGGATTAGGTGCTGAATTAATGCAGAAAGACAGGTCAGGTGAGTTTGTTGTGTCATACGCCTCTAGAGCTTTACGTGACGCTGAAAAGAATTACTCAACTATTGAGAGGGAATTACTTGCCTGTACTTGGGCATCTCAGCATTTTAGGCAGTTTTTGTGGGGAACGAAATTTTCTTTAAGAACTGACCACAAACCTTTAATTACTATGTTGTCTGCAGGTGGTGGTAGAGTACTTACTGCTCGCTTAGCAAGGTTAGCAGCCAAATTACAAGAATATCATTGCGATGTTGTGTATATTCCAGGACGTTTGAATGTCCATGCGGATTGTATGTCACGTTTTCCTACAAGTGTTACCATTGGTAAAAGTGTTGTTTATGATGTTGCATACTCCCTTGCAGATGTGAATGTGATTTTAAATCAAGAAAGTTCTTTGGTTTTATCTGAGAAAGTTTGGTTAGAAGCTATGGAAAGTGACGATGTCTTGAGCCTTGTCAAGCAGTGTTTGACCAAGGGTTGGCCTGAGGAAAGGAAGCTTACTGGTGAATTAGCGTCATTTTACAAAGTCAAAGATGAATTAATGTTGAACCAAAATATTATTGTCAGATCTGATAAAATTATACCTCCTTTGAAACTAAGAGAAACAATTTGTAAACTAGCACATGAGGGACATATGGGCATGTCTACCACCAAAAAGAGAATTAGAGAGCACTACTGGTGGCCCGGCGTCGATTCTATGGTGGATAACTGGGTTAGAAATTGTTCCCCATGCTCGTTAAGTGACAAATCTGTGAAGAGTATCACTGTTGACATGTCACCCATAGAATATGCCAAAGGTCCTTGGCGGAAATTAGCTATTGACATTATTGGACCTTTGAATTACCAATCTGGTAAAGAGTTATTCGCTTTAGTTTTAATTGACTACTTCTCAAAATGGCCCGAATTAAAAATTGTTGAGAAAATTTCTTCTGAATATGTGATTGAATTCCTTGATGAAATATTTGCAAGGGAAGGTTTACCGGAAGAACTTATTTCGGACAATGGTCCACAGTTCATCAGTAGGGAATTTGAAGATTTTCTTAGTAAATGTGGCATTGTACATAAAAGGACTTCGAATTACTTTCCACAAGCTAACGGCCAAGTTGAGAGATTCAACAGAGTCATTAAGGAATCTTGCCAGTTGGCTGTGAAGAGTGGTTTGAAGTGGAAAAAAGCTCTTCAAGCGACTTTGTTGACATATCGTTTGTCTCCCAACTCGGTGACTGGTTTATCTCCATTTGAGTTATTACGTGGGAGAAAACCAGGTTTCCGACTTTTACCCTGGTGGTTAAAAGGTGATTCTTCTTATGAGGTGGATTTTAAAGAGTTGAAGGATAAAATTGGAAGATACCAGGATAGGATGGTTCAACATACTTCCAAGAAGAAGTACAATATTTGCAGAATACAGATAGGTGATTTAGTGCGAGTAAAATTGGGTGGATTATTACACAAGAAGGTATCTAGATGGTCTGATCCCGTCAAGGTCATTGAAGTTTTCAGTAAAGCTGTCAGAGTGGAAGGAGGGAAAATATGGAATTTGAGAAGAATTTCCTTATGTAAGTCTACTGTCGTTCCTTTCACTCAAAAGACCATTTTGCCAGAGAAATTTGTTTCAAACCATGACTCTGGTGGATTTTCTGGTACACATGAAGTATATGACAACTTAGAAAATAAGTTTGTAAATAATTATGATGCTGTAATTAATTCTGATGTCACATCTGATTATAGTGTTGAAATTGACAATCTTTCACCAAACGTTAATTGTGAAGAAATTCCACTAAGACGCAGTGAGCGTGTAAAATGCATTCCTTCAAAATTTAGAGACTATATTAGAACTTAATTGTTTTATATATATTTGTTTTTTTGTTTTTTTGTCACTTGGGGTTTTGTTACTCTTTGGTTTTTTTTTAAGGGGGGAGGTGTGTGGTATTCCATGACACTATGTCATTTAGAATTAACTTATGTCATATAGATTGTGACCATGTCATCTAGAATGTTTATGAATGATTTTACTGTAACGTTACTTAGAGGTGGTGACTTGATGGTCTTCGCCTCCTACTAGTGGTTGTTAAGCTGTCTCTATAATAAATCTACTTGGAACCAAATTCCTGTGTAGCGGAATTACTACACTAACCAATGGGAATAAACAGTGTATGAATGGAAAAAGGAGTTACAGAATGATTAGTCACACAAGGAGATGGCCTAGACATTACATTAATTGTCAGAGCATACATTTCTAGCACTGTTTTTCTGTCAAAATTGCTGATTTGAGTCCATATTTTACTCTGCTTTTAGCTATTAAAACAATCAGTGCAAGAAGCTGTGGTTTTGAATTTGTGCTGATGGTCTTTGGAGAAGTAGCAATGGGATAAAAATGAAGCACATACTGGGGTCTCCAGGATACCCTTCTAACTTACACATACACACACAAACACACACACACACACACACACACAGACTCACACCCACACCCACACCCATTAATTCACAATCGCACGCACAAACACACCCATTCCCAACACTCACTCACAACAAATTCACAAATGCATACGCGCAAGCATGCACCAAAAATTCAGAAACATAAGTCTTATCTGTCCCGCAGCTCTGGGAGCAGAAACCCTTTGAGGGCCCATGAGGGTTGGACTGCTGCCTTCTCTCATTGGTCGAGGTCAGCCAAAGAGGAAAGGCAGCAGTTTCTCTCTCTCACAGAGTGGGATGGAGTCAGGAAGACTGCTGACCCCACCCCACTTTGTGACGAGATGTCACTGATTGACACTTGGCCCTGTGCACTTTAAGGCTTAAAACTGAAGTGTGATTAATCAAAGAGGACTAGCTTAAGTTGACCAAAGTGTTGCAGTACTCTAATTAGTTCTGTCACGGGTACCTTGTTGGTGTATTCATGAAGCCCTCACCCACCAACCATATTTGGTGGCATGCTTCATCATCGGGCCTACCCAGTGACACCTAGTATGACCCGGGACATACTAGGTGTCACTGGGTGGGCCCGATGATGAAGCATGCCACCAACTAGGTTGGTGGGTGAGGGCTTCATGAATACACCAACAAGGTGCCCGTGACAGAACTAATTAGAGTACTGCAACACTTTGGTCAACTTAAGCTAGTCTTCTTTGATTAATCACATATAAACCCTCGGGGACACGGACTAGCTATCTAGTCCTCTCTCTCCCTCTTGTTACACGCACTTAAAACTGTAATGCCCAGGTCAGAGGCAATCAGTGACAATCCACCTCATCACAAGGGGGAGGGCCTTGAATCACTTTCCAGCCTGAGGAGGTCACGCCTACATTGCTGGGAAATACTCAGCCAGACAAAGTTCAGCTCAGACAGCCAGGAGCCTTCACATTAGGAGCAACTCTTACTCCAGGCTGCTTGACCTCAACAAGAAGAGTGTCTGTAGGACTGACCTTGGATCACCCTGACAGACACTTTTTTCCTCTGGTAAATGGTGAGAGGGCATGGCCCCTTCGCCCACATGATTGGGCCAAGACTACTTGTTCTGCAAAATGATCCACAAACTTGACATAAGGCTCTACCATGTCTAAATATGCCAGCTGTTATCACTCATTAATGGGATACTCTATAAGCCTTACTAACTTAATTTTATGTTGTATTCTCTTGCCAGATATAATATGTTGTAAACATTTCACCTCACTCACTGCAACTGTACATTTTGTAGAACCATCAAACCCCAAATCCTTCGGAATTACCAGTTGTGGCACAGAGTGTTGGTAAATGCAAAAAGAACAATTGATTAACAGAATGCAGAACAATGTCATACATTCACCCCAGTACAGAGGTCTGAGCCTAAATCCATAGTTTTTTGGTCCCCATGTCATTGCAGTTTTAACCCAGCAATATGCAAATCAGTCTTGACCCTCCACCTATTGGGAACAGTCCAGCCCGAACTGCCAGGCCAGGTCCTCCCTGGACTGGAAACAAGCATCCTAAGACCGGTTTCGGGGTTTCACCCCTCATTAGCTAGTATAGCTTGACTCAAGTGGCATGGAGAGCATGGGACCCCAGTCTGTGCATACCTATCACACTTGGGGTGACAAATGCAAAAAGAACAATTAATGGACAGAATGCAGAACAATGTCATACATTCACCCCAGTACAGTGATCTCGGCCTAAATCCATCGTTTTTTGCTCCCCATGCCATTCCAGTTTGAACCCAACCATATGCAAATCAGTCTTTCCCCTGCGCCCAATGGGAACAGTCCAGCCTGAACTGCCAGGCCAGGTCCTCCCCTGACTGGAAACAAGCATCCTAGGTCTGTTTTCGGAGTTTCACTTCTCACTAGGCAGGATAGCATGACTCCAGTGGCATGGAGAGCACGGGACCCACGCCTGGGCATACATGTCCCACACGGGGTGACAAATGCAAAAAGAACAATTGATGGATAGAATGTAGAACAATGTCATACATTCACGCATATGCAAATCAGTCTTGACGGAGCGCCCAATGGGAACAGTTCAGCCCGAACTGCCAGGCCAGGTCCTTCCTGGACTGGAAACAAACATATTAGGACCGGTTTCGTGGTTTCACCCCTCATCAGCCAGTATAGCTTGACTTCAGTGGCATGGATCAAGACTGATTTGCATATGGCTGGGTCCAAACTGGGGTGGCGGAATGAGCTAAACAATGATGATGGAATCAACCCAGATCTGTGACGGGGCTCAGTGTCTGAAAAGTTTCAGCACTCCCTCCATCATCTCCTTGTGTTTGCTACATTTGGTATGAATCCTACACAAAACTTGATGGGATAAGTAAACCCTTTTACGCACGTCGTGTCTTCACAAAAAAGTGCAGTGGAAAGAAAGACATAAGGGGCTGTATTATAGATGGTGTCCCGGGGGTGGAACAGGCGGTTGCGCCGACTTTGCGCTTCCCGGGGGCACTTTGGTATTATAGTAGGGGACCCAGATGCTTGTGCGTCCCCTTCTATAATACCAATAACGCTGGCGCACTTTAAGTGCCAGCGCTATCCACAGAGGGTGTTCGCTCATTTGCATAGTGGCATGCCCTATGCAAATGAGAGAATTACTTTGACTCTGCGCCTGCACCATATTACAGACACGGGAGCAGAGTCACAGAAGCCCTCAGGAGGCGCACTGACAGTGCGCCATTTAAAAGGTGGCACACTGTTAGTGCGCCCCCTGACAGCAGCCCTCTGCAGGGGGTAAAGGGGGTCCCATGGACTCCCCAGATATCCCCTTGCAGGCGGGTGCAGTCACTGACTGCAACTGCCTGCAAAGGGATCTCTAAACCCCTTTGAAATTCCAGGCGGGTACCGCCTGCACTGTGAAAATACGGAGCAGCTGCTTCCCCATGAATGAGCTGCCCCCAGGGCACCCCAAGTTTGTGGCTGCCCTGGGGGCACCGCATGCACCATAATGGGGCGCATTATCACTGTTTGCACCCGGCGCACCTTTCGAAAGGTGCGCCGGGCACCAACAGTGATAATGTATTATACAGCCCAGGTTCCTTTCAAGAGCAAACTTCTGATAACTCACCCCCATTTTGCCAAGTCAACCATGCCTGCTCAAGTTCATTTGGATGCTGCATAGTATTTAAACTTCTTTGCTTCCTCTGATGAAGCAAAATCTTACCCTGCTGCACCACATTCATCTTACCTAGATGCTTGCTTCCTTTGAACATTTTCAATGATTCTAAACAACTCACTGCGGGCAATTTATTACCACAGTAGCCCTCCAGGCTGGCATTAGACTTTTTAACTCCATGTTTTCAAATTTCTTGATCATCTGCATGTATGACAAAGTGAACTGGAAGCAAAATTCTCTCAAGATGATGACATTCACTCCTGTATATCTGCTTTACATTCAGGAGGATGATATGTCTCCATCTTAGTACACAACCAACCCTTCCTCCTCTACAAATGCTTATGCGTACAGATAGCTAAAATGGCGACCTTATTAGTGCTGTCACACTGCTCTTTCTTTACATGATTCACTTTCATGTCATCTTTACTTTTACTCCTTCTCATAACCTGACCTTAATGGCAGAATAATTATTCCATGCATTAATGTTTATCATCACAGCTATAACATTGCAATGTAATGCTGGTATAGTCATACATCTTCTTTCACATACAATCACTTTCTGCTCAATTCATATTTGAAACTAAATTCAACCCACTCACTCCATACCAATCTGTATATTTCCCCTCTAGTATTCAAATCCTTTAAATGCCTAGATGGGTTCTCTATCCTCTGTGATATACTGACAGCTTTCTCTAACAATGGTTAGTTGAAATTCAATAATGTTTTGTGAATCTTCATGCTACTGTTTCTAGTCAATTGTTTCAATATCCTACTTCCTTCTACAATTAAATTGTCTTTTAACATAAGAAGTTTACCCTTTGCCACAAATGTGTCACCTCCCATCACTTCCAGTCATTCATTCAAATAACTTTATTCTATTAAAAAAAGAATCATAAAAGTATACTATTAAAATGACAAGTATCATACATTCAATCACAAATGTTATTTCACAGATCATATTGAAAATTCCAGAATTCACGAACAATAAACACTGAAGAACTATACATTAATGGGGTAGGTCATTGAGTAGTACTGATTATAATCTTTCACATTGACCTCCCATGGTCACTGAAAAATGTTTTAAAGGGCAGTGCATTCACAATATACAAAATATCATATTTAAAAAGACATAGAGTCAATAAAAAGTTCATAATTCATAGCGATTCCTAATCAAAAGTGCAGATCTAATAAAACTAAGCATAGAGCTACATAAAGCAGCAGATGACAGTGATCTCAGATACTCAAAGCCTTCCAGTCATATCTCAACAGCTTCCCTCTAACCTTCCCATTGCATTGCAGTTTCTCTTGCACATTGCAAAAATACAGGTGGAGGTAAAATATGACACTGTAACCATGAACAGAACTGTTCACCAATTACCTCCACCCAAACACACCTGTTGATGTTAACATATCGATTCATTAAAAAAATGTAACCACCATTGTCCATCAACCAAACTAACTGAAACAAGGTTGTTACTGCAACAGTATAGCCTGACATTTTCACACTCTGATGTACGACTGACAGTTCTGATGAGTTAATTCCCTGTTATTTCCTTAGTCTTGTTTCTATTTCCAATGCAGGACAGTTTTGGCCTTCCTCTTGATATCTCATACCGGAAAACAAAACGGAATACTGAGGAAGGCACCAAAACCCAGATTTATTCTTCTTAGTTTCAATTTACTCTTACAAACACAGAAGGAACACTGACTTGGAGCACTAAGGATACCTACCTCTCAAACCATAGACGATAGAACCTACTCACAGCTGCACTTGCTGTTCTGCATGAAGCAGCATGTCAGTGATCCAGCGGGCTATAGGAAATATGTCATAAGCTACGCTACCCAACTCCACAATATACACCATCAATCAGTAATTAATCACAAGTCCCATAAATCTACCATGACATATTTTTACCAACTGAATCATGTGACCTCATTAACCTATTCACAATTTATATACATTTATATACAACCGCGGTAAATAAATTCATCACACTTTACAAACCCTGCTAATTAATTAAGCAACTGTGGCGATAAATCTAGCTAATGGTAACCTAAACTCATGAAATAACAAGACCAGCTTGTTTTCCAAAGTAAGATTTTTATTAGCTACTCATTTGGAAAATGTATTAGAAATTTTATTAAAGCATTTTTATTTGAAGCATTGCAAATGGTTATGACAGTTTTATTATGAATCAAAATATTATTGCAAATGGAAATTATCAGTTTGGCATTTTCAAAACCTAAGTCCCTAACTAATGCTAACTATTATAAAGAATTAAAGAATAAAGTCTTTGAGGGCTCTTACGTGTTCCAAGGAAAGTTCATCTGCACAACACCCTCATCAAAAGGTCGGCAAAGAGAAGCGTCACTCTTCCACGGGGCAAGAGTTTTTATACCTTTCTACGCTAAGCTAATCTAAGAAAATGTATATTTCTCTGCTGAAATCGGAGTCCCATTGGTCCAAAAGTGACAAGCGACGTGTCACCACATTTTAGAATCACAGTTCCCTCAGGTTCTTAGAGACCATTGTCTCTAGCTTTTCAAACCACGCAGCTTCCTCCAGTTTGTAACATTTGATACAAGGAAAGTTTTAGCTTCCTCGGATACGTAGTTGTTTCAGGCCCTCTTGCCGGTTCCTGGCCTTGGCCTTGCTCGACTAAGGGATTGTCAGCTCAGCACGACAAACTTTTTTTTTTTTTCAGGCAGGAGAAAGCTGTTGCCAACATGGACTCTCTCTGGCTCCAAGCAGATTATTAGTAAACGTGAATTTTCACTAGGCCCAAAGCCTTTTCAAAAACTAGCATATAAACAAACACAAAAGAATAATTAATGCGAGTAATACAGTTCGTTCTGTTGCCCCCCTCCATTTCTAATGATTAACCCATTAGTCTAAATTACCTAGCTGATAGCGTACAAATAAAGCAGCATTTTATATCTACCATTCTTCTTTTAATCCAGCAGGATTCTTTATGCACCTATAAGAATAGAGTGACACCACATAGACAGGGAAGCAAAATAAGCACATGCCATTTATTCTAAACAGCTGCGATTAATTATTGACACAACAATAGACACGATTAATTTATTATTTTCACAAACAAGGAAATGCAACATAATGCACGTTTATGAGCACACTTGTTAGTAGCCCTTTATGTAATTTCTCGTGTATGTAACTTAAAACTAGGTTGGATTAATACACATACAGCACAATTGTTAGCCCTATTATTTCTTATTATAGAAGTGTGACTTCACGAGTTGAAATGAAAAACATTTCTGAATCTCGCTCCATCAACTCCCTCATCTGGTGATTCCCAAATCACCACACCACACCCAAAAAAAATTGGTAAATTTTATCTTAAATGAAAATGGTTAAATTTCACTGTGTTAGTATTTTCTAAAGACTTGTTTCAGCAAAATCCTTGCAATTGTCATATTGAGCTCTGCGTAACTCCTCAAGCTCTACCTCCCTCTCTTGCTCCTTCTTGATTTAGTAAATTCTCTTCTTTTCCCTCATGTGCTTCTTTCTCTTGTGTAACATGCAACTGATCTTTGTCAAAACTATCACAAAAATTATCACAAACAAAGGTGTTAGAATATTGCCAAGAACTGAACCACCAATTTCTTGAAACCAGGTTTTGATAGCTTGGAATCTTTTTGAAAGGCGTTCTGAAAAATCATCCTCTTCTAAGGGAACTATTTCTGAGTGCATCTCTGTGATGTTTCTAATATACATTTCAATATTCTTATCTCTCATCTGGAATGTAAGTACAGCAGTGCTGTACATGTAAAATGCCACAGACTCCTCCCTCTTTTGCTAGGAGTATGTCTAAAGCAAGGCGATTTTGCATCACCATCGATCTGACCGCAATGACCTCAACATCCACTAACTGAAAACCACCTGCTGTGTCAGTGGACAATCTGTCAACAATTGTGGACAATTTTCTGATTCTTCCTGCATTCAGGGTTATACCTACTAAAGGTATCACTGCCTCAAAGATGTCTCCCAAAATTTCTGAGAAACTTTCTCTTCTAAACCTGTTTGCATGGCTACTGATTTCAAATGAACCTTCTGCATTTCTGTCAACATGAAAAAATTTTGGAAAAACAAGACCAACAAAACATGTCCCGTACCAATGGTCCGGGAGATTATAATAAGCTTTATCTCCACAGACAAAATAGATCCCAGGAAAAATTGGATCTTTGCCACCTTTGAATCCCCAACCCCCCATGATTTGGTAAGTATCCTCACAATTACTAGTTCCTACAAAATAATTATCAAAAAGGGTATTATCTCTCCTAATGCAAAGCTTGCCACTAATTGGTTTGTCTATGTGAATTGCAACATTGTCAAAAGACTTGCCATTAAGCTTTTCATCCTCCTTCTGCCAAAACTTCGATTTGGTCTGTTTGACCATCTCATTTCTTTTATAAATCGCCCTTCTCTCCTCAACAAGGTTCAGGAAAGTCTTTTCCTCAGCTCTCAATTTGCAGGTTAAATTATTTCTATATGCGTACTCATAAGTGAGTTCATTAGTAACTAAAAAGAATTCCCTCATCTGTTTGGCTTTTTTATGTTTATTTAAAGCATTTTCTATTTTCAAGTTAGCAAAAATCTCGTCATAATTTGAATAATAGTACTCCAAGCGACCAGTTTGGTAAAATAGACTAGCTATCACACTACAGGTTATGCCATAAGTAAGAGGAAGCATATTGTATGTCACTCCCTCAGAGACAGAAGCAGGCAACTTTACACAGATGTAGCAATCTTTGACACTCATGACCTTAACATACTCTCCCAAAAGCCTCGAAAATGTATTGCTTGAAAAATCACCAACAGACCTATCCTGATGAACATCTGGTCTGTGATCAATAACCTTGTTAGCTTTGTGTGTTGCACTATGTTTGTCTTGACTAACTGAAGCTTTGCTTGTCATGTTGACCTTGTACCTCTCCTTATCGATCCCGAAAGGAAAGATGACAGCTAAAACTAACCAGAGCAGAATTAATATGAGCATACATATCAGAGTCATCTTACAGCATTTTTTGAAAATGGAACATTTTGAAGTACAACGCGTCAAAACAAAAGGCATTTTTTTTAGCCTTATTTACAAAAAGAGAAAACTAAAATTTTCAAAAATTTCTAAAACCTAACACCCCCCTTTTAAAAAAAAAATTTTTTAAACCCTCTAACAATTTTTCTTCGACCTTGCGTCACAAGTTATTCTCCAACTAAATACAATTTCTTCGACCTTGTGTCACCTAACACAATTTCTTCAGCCTTACGCCACGAACAGAAATCTAAACTTAATCCTAAATTCTAACAGGTTAGTACTTCAATCATTGTCACTATTGTCCTCAATTTCTTCCTGACTACTACTGTTTATCTCAATTACAGGTGGGATTATAATATAAGCCCACTCAGGAGATTTATATTTTTGATTCGGTCTCAAAACTCTCTTTGTCTTTCTAGTCACCACTTCTATTTTCCTTCCTTTTTCTGCTTTCTTTTCAGGATCTTCTTGACTAGTGATTTCGTTCACCTGCTCTTTTGATCTCTTTATTAACCTGACTCTCAACCCTCCGTTTTCAGCTGGCCAGGTCTCTCCTTTTCTCAAAATTTTTCTTTTTGGCTCAGACACATTGGATTCTGTTTTCCACGATCTTTTCTTTACTCTTTCCCTCTGACACTCTTCATCACTCTCTCCGGAGTCACTGTCAGAAATTTCAATTCTTATCTCAGGATCTTCTCTAATCGGCAGTCTCACTCCGTTAGGAACAGCACTCTTTCTCCCATCACTGGTACTCGGTAATTCGTCTTCCTCCACTTCTTCAATCACCTTTAACTTCCCAGATCCGGACTTCTTGTTCCTGCTTCCAGAGCTTGTTTTCTGCTTTTCGATACTCTCCTGGTCTTGCTTCTGAACTTGATCAGACTCTATTGTTGTCTCCTTTTCTTTTCTTTTATCTTGATCAGGTTCTTTCACTTCTCCTGTTTCCTTGTCTGATTCTTCTGCTGATTCTTTGTCTAGCAGATTATCTTCATCTTCAAAATCTATTTCAATAATCTTTAAGTCTTTTCCAATCAAATCTCCATTCACAGATGGTTTTTCCAGATGACGACCTCTCTGTCGATCTTCAGAATCTGTAATTCTTTCAGCTTCTTCTTCAGAATCTGAATCATCTGTTGTCTCACTTTCTTCGTCAGAGTTTTCAGGTGTAGGTATCGGAATAGTGTGACTGGGATGAATCCACCTTTTCAATCCTCTACACTTCACTGCATTCGTTGTCACGAGAATCACCTGCCTTGGTTTCTGCCACCTCGGGACCAAGCAGTTTCTTCTTCGATGAACTTTTGTTCTGACCCAGTCCTCAGGTCTCAGATCATGTGTCTGCACTTTGTCTTTTGATTGTATTTCAGTTCCCACCTGATTAGACACAGAAGTCACTACGTCAGACAGCCGTTTGCAATACTCCAAAATCGCACTGTCATTAATACTTAACAGTTTTCCCACTGGTACAAAAGCTTGTCTCATGACTCTGCCCATAAGAATTTCATGAGGACTCAGACCTGTCTTTTTATCTGGTGTACTTCTTAAAGTCATCAGAACAAGTGGAAGAGCATCTGTCCACTTTATGCCTGTATCAAGACACATTTTTCCAATCCTATTTTTGATAGTTCCATTAATCTGCTCAACTACTCCAGATGCCTCTGGTCTGTATGCACAATGTATCTTCTGCTCAATGTGTAATGCTTCACAGATCAATTTCATCAGTTTGTTATCAAATTGTCCTCCTCCATCACTCTCAATAGTGACAGGGAAACCGTACCTAGGTATTATTTCACGCAGAAGCAACTTTGCCACTGTAATTGAATCACTGTGACGTGTAGGAAATGCTTCTATCCACCTTGAAAACAAACACACAACCACTAAAACATACTTCAAACAGTTGTGTCTAGGCATTTCAATGAAATCCATTTGTAGTCTGGTGAAAGGACCACCCTCCCGACCTATGATTCTTGTTCCCACAACTGATTTCCTGTTTGGGTTCATTTGCTGGCAAGTCAAACACCTTTGGCAGAGAGACTCTGCAATCGTTCTAAACTTGGTATTGAACCAGGCCTCTTTGAAAAGCCTAATCATAGAATCTCTTCCAATATGACCAGGGCCATGATACATTCTGGCCATGTCAGCAATCATGCAATTTGGTAAAACTACCCTGCCATCTTTGTAAGTCCAAACTCCGTCCTCATCTCGCTGTCTACATTCTGCTTTCAACCATGTGTTTTTCTCCTCATCATCAGCTTCATTTTGCAAATCCCTGATTTCCTGCCATGTCTCAACAACAGATGTTAGCATCAGTGAACTTGAACCAAATTCTTTGTTTTTCTCCCGATTGAGTGCATAATTTTTCCTTGCACAATACTTTGCGATTTCATCCGCATAAGCATTGCCTCTGGTGATAAAATCTTCACCTTTTCTGTGTGCTGCACATTTTACTACAGCAATCTCTTTTGGCAGCTGTATGCCATCAATTAGTCTTTTAATAAATTCTGCATTTCTTATTGGGGAACCTGCTGATGTCATATAGCCTCTCTGAGACCAGAGCTGTCCATAATCATGCACAACTCCGTACCCATACTGGCTATCCGTAATTATGGTAACTCTCAAATCTTTTGCCAACTCACATGCACGAATTAAAGCAATCAATTCAGCCACCTGTGCTGAACGAATTCCTTCAAGACATGATGCTTCCTCAACATCTGCTACTGTGCAGACTGAGTATGCTGCTCTCAAAACACCTCCTTCTGATCTCAGACAGGAGCCATCCACAAAGTAGACATAATCTGATTCAGGCAACGGTACATCTTTAATGTCCTGCCTTGGCTTGGTACAGTATTCCATGACATCAAAGCACTCATGCTCCACATCATTTTCATCAGTGTTTTCAGTGTCAGGTAACAGTGTGGAAGGATTTAAATTCACACACCTTGCTATTGACACATTATCTGATCCCAGAATAATTTTTTCATATTTTGTTACCCTGTTGCTTGTCAGGTGCTGCGTTTTACTCCTTGTAAGGAGAATTTCAACTGAGTGGGGAACATAGACTTCTACAGGAAATCCCAATATGATTCCTTCACTCTGCTCAAGACTAACACTTGTTGCTGCAACTGCTTTTAAGCAACCTGGTAAGGCTTTTGCAACTGGATCAAGAACTGCTGAGAAGTAGGCAATAGGTTTTCTCATGTTTCCATGTCTCTGAATAAACACAGACAAAGCACATCCCTCCCTTTCACTGCAATACAGCTCAAAACCTTTTTCGTAATCTGGCATGGCCAGAGCTGGTGTTTCACATAGGCTTCTTTTTAGTTTTTCAAAAGCTTCAAATTCAATGTCAGTAAGTACAATTGGATCTTTTACATCAGATTTTGTCAATCTCTGCAGTGGCTTCGCAATTACTGAAAATCCACTGATCCATTGACGACAGTAACCAACCATTCCCAAAAACATTCTCACCTGTCTCTGTGTTCTTGGAGGTTGCATTCCCTGAATCATTTTAATTCTCTCAATTGTCACCTGTCTCATTCCTTTTGCAATTCTATGACCAAGGTATTTCACCTCTTGTTTACAAAACTGCAACTTTGCAGGAGACACTTTATGTCCCTCATCTGCCAGATGATTCAAAAGAGTTATTGTATCTGTTATACAGTTTTCTCTTATTTTTACTGCAACCAACAGATCGTCAATGTACTGCACTAATGTTGATCTGCCAGGTAGATGCAAATCTTCCAAAGAGCTCTTCAATAACTCATTAAAGATAGAAGGACTGGGGCGTGGCCAAGATGGCGTCGGAGTAAGACGTACTTCTGAGTCGCTCCGGCGCCCGATTTGCTCAGCATTGAGTAGCTTTGCCAGCGGGACCTCATGCCGCTCTGAAACATCCGCGGAGGTCGGCGGCGTTGAGCGGAGGGGTCCGGTGCTCTCGACGCATCCCGGAGCGATCATAAGGCGCCGTCGGGTGCCCTTCCAGATCCGGCCTACTGAGCACCGGCTTGGCGTGGAAGCGAGGCCGCTGGGGAGTGCAGGGGCTCGGCATCAGCTGGGCGTGGCTTCGCGGAGCGGCGGCCCCACACATCGGGCTAAACGAACGGAGCCTGCCCGGGTCAAGCCAGAGTGACCCCCATCGAGCGGAGGACGACGGAGCTTGCAGTGCGGCCCGAGGCGCCCAGGAGCCCACCCTGTACCTCGAGTGCCGGTACGCGGCTGCCCCGGTGGGGACGTGCAGGGGGAGGGCGGACTGCCGGTGCCCACCCGAGTCACCCGCAGTCAAGGGACTCGCATCGGAACCCGCCCGAGCAGCGGCCCTAAGTTTCGCTTGACCAGCGGAGCCCACCCGCGGCCTGCTGATGGCGCCCGCGGCGTGAGGAGTTCTGCTGGGCACTGTGGCTGCGAGCGGAGCCTACCCGCCAACCGAGGTCTTTGCCCCGCCTGAAACAGCGCCGGGCCCTGGAGTAGTGGTGGCGCGCAGGGCCGGGCTGCCGTTCTACCGGCCGCCGCTGCACTGTGCTGACAGGGGAAGAGGAGTGAGCGGGGGCCCGGCGCAGCAGCGAGCTCCTCGGAGGAGCTGGCGGACTCCGCCTCACCCCCTGCGCGGCCCGTGGGCGCCGCGGCTGAGATCCTCGGTGCAGTGCGGCGAGGAGTGACGGCTGCCCGGGACGGACTGTGCAGGTGAGCTTTGGCCGGCTGGGAGGACCCTGAACTTTGTTGATCGGGCGGCGTTGGGCGTGCTTGGGGTGGCTGCCCCTGCCTGGCGCCTCGACGTGGTCCCTGCGGCCTAGGGAGTTTCCCCTATCTTTGACCATACGGAGCCGCGGGCGGGGGCCCCGGGCACTGCGCTGCCTGCGTCTTGGGACTGTCGGTGTGTGCGGAGTGTTTGGGATTGGCCATTACCGTGGAACTCTGCACGGCCTACCTCTTGGACGGCCTTGTTTCCGAGGCTTCGCCGCGATGTCGAACTTGCCACGCAAAGGGAGGACAGTGAAGGAGGGGGCCTCGAAGGGATCGCAAACGCCGAACTCCCCTGGAGCGAGTGGCTCGACCAGTCAACCAGACGGGGAGGCGCCAGCCACCAAGGCTTTCATGGCGGAACTCTTTGCCTCGATCAAGGAGGACATCTCTGAGCTTCGTGCTCAGCTGGCATCAGACCTACGTGAGGTCCGGAGAGATGTGGACGGCGTTGGGGAGCGGGTAGCCGTGCTAGAAGATCACGACTTGACTATGGCAAATGACGTTCACCAGTTACAGCAGGATGTTCTTCGCCTTGCTGATCAGAACCTGAACTTGCAAGCATATGCCGAGGACCTGGAGAACCGCTCCAGAAGAAACAACATCCGTGTCAGAGCGGTCCCCTGGGATGGCGAAGCTGGTCACCTAAGGGGGTATGTACATGCCCTCTTCCTCCAGGTGCTGGACGAGGAAGATGTTCAGGAGGTTAAGTTGGATCGAGTGCACAGAGTTGGCCTACCCAGGCGGGGTGGCCCCCACCCAGACATTCTTGCGTGTGTCCATGATTTTCAGATTAAAGAACGCATCCTCCGGAACGCCAGGACCCTCGGCTCCTTGAGCTTCCGAGACCATCAGCCTCAGCTTTTCCAAGATTTGGCGGCGTCCACGCTGCAGAAGCGGAGGGACTTCCGGCCTGTGACTGCTTATTTGAGGGAACAGGGCGTCTCCTACTCCTGGGGTCACCCTTTCAGGATTATATTCCGATGGCAGAACAGGTTGGTGCAGCTCCGCTCTCTGAAGGCCGCGAGGGACCTGTTGGGATTGGAGGAAGTTCCATCATCGCAGGCGACGCAGTCCTCCTCTTCGCGGCGCCGACGTCGCTCTTCATCCTGGCACCGAGTTGGAGCTTCCCCGGAACGGCTGAGACCGGATCATTCTGTCAGCCTACAGGAGAGGGGATCAGCGGTGGCGTCGGTGGCCTCGGCCACTCTTGCGGATACTCAGCGATCCTCTGGAGCGGCATGATCCTTGCCTTCTTTGATAATCGGGCGCCGGGGCGCCTCTGTCCCTGCAACCCTGGGGTACTATGGTACTTTTGGAGAAGACACCCCGGGCCTTGGCCCTGGGGACCCCTGATCTGGAGTCCCCACCCCGATACCAGTCTGATGTGGACCCTGTGCCCTGTGGCCCATTGGAACTGACGAACCTACGTTTCAGGTTACGAGCCTTGTGCGCTGTTCTTTTTCTATTGGGGTTGTTTTGGGGGGGCGGGTCGATTGGTGTTCTGCAAATAGTTGTAATGGCAGAGCGCTTTGGTTTGGGGGTGGTGTTGGGGGGGGTGGTGGTGGCGACCTTGTGTGTTAGCTGTATGATGATGGTGTCTTCAACGATGTTTGCTCCTACGACTCGTGGTTTGATCTGTGTGATGGCTCCCTTAGCTCTTACACTTCCTGGAGGAGTGGCCGTCCTGGGAGGTTCGGGGAGTGGGTGGGCGGCCCCCTTAATATGGTTATGGCTGGGGTCTTACCCCTGGTTCCCCTTGCTTGAATGTCCTCGATGGTCTTGGGCTCCACAGTGTGTCGGAGGGCTGCCTGGGCTGAGTGGCTTTCTTGACGTGTGCATGGCGTGGTGTTTTAATTTCCCATTATGCCTATTAGCATAGGCACTTGGAATGTAAAAGGCCTTAACTCCCCGCAAAAGCGGCAGAAGCTTTGGAAGTACATTGTGGATCATCATTTAGATGTGGTTGCTCTCCAAGAAACCCACTTGGCTAGGAGGGACGAATTGAGACTCCGTCATAAGCAGTTCCCTCTTATCTATAGGGCATCCGCGACCACGAAGCATAGAGGGGTGGCCCTTCTCTTCCGGGCTTCCCTACACTTTCAGCCCGTGGGTGTAAATGCTGATAAAGAAGGCCGCTGGCTTATGGTGAAGGGGATGTTGCATGGCCGCCTCTGTACTTTTGCAGTGCTGTATGCTCCGAATACGGGTCAGAATGGCTTTTTGCAGGATTTGCTGGATAAGATAGGGGACTTTGTGGAGGGGCATTTGTTTCTGCTGGGTGACTTCAACATGGTGTGGGACAGGGACTTGGATAGTTCTGGGGCGCGCAGAGCGGACACTGGCGTTTTCACGGAGGAAACTAAGCGTCAGGTGGGTGATCTGGGGCTCATAGACAGTTGGCGCTTTGTTCACACACAGGCTAGGGACTACACTTTTTTTTCTAATGTTCATCGCTCGTACTCTCGCATTGACTATGTCTTGGTTAGCCAGGCTCTTCGGGGGGATATACAACTGTCTGCTATCTTCCCGCTCTCGTTATCCGATCATAGCCTGCTAGTTCTGGGGCTACATTGGACCGCTGGGGGGGACGGTTGGCGTAAGTGGTACTTTCCCGCTGCTCTAGTGAGAGATGAGAAGTCCTGTAAGGCCTTGCGCAAGGCGATTGGCGAATTCTTTCTCCTCAATCCTCCTTCAGACACCTCGGTATATAACAAGTGGGACGCGTGCAAGGCCTCCTTAAGGGGCACGTGCCTTGCTCTTAACGCGAACCTGAACAAATTGAGGCGTGAGGAGAGGGAGGCCCTTGAATCGGAACTTGCCACCTTGGAACAGGCCCACAAGGCGAATCCTTCCAGGGTGACTCTGCGCCCCCTGACGGCAGTGCGAGGGAAGCTGAGGGCCCATTATAACAACAGAGCGGAATTTACTCTTTTGCGTCTTCGACGTACCTCCTACTCCCAAGGCAACAAAATTGGGCGCCATCTTGCCCGGCAACTTCGTGACAAACGCGAACGGGATTATATAGGTGGTATACGTGACCGCGCGGGCGCTGTTCAACACAGAGACGCGGACAAAGCAGCCATCTTTGGGCGCTTCTATGCAGCGCTTTACTCGGGTGATGCTCTCGATCCGGAGGCTCAATCCAACTTTCTGGAGGGTTTGCCTCTTCCGAAAGTCTCTACGGAATGGAATGACTTGCTGTCCTCCCCCATCTCCCGAGAGGAGGTCCTGGATGCCATCAAGGCCCTGAAGCTGCATAAGGCCCCTGGGCCTGACGGCTACACGGCCCTCTTCTACAAGACGTTCGCAGCTGACATTTGCGATTCTTTAGTCTCTCTCTTCAATGCAATGGCGACTGACGGTAGGACCACGGACTCTATGGCCGAGGCGTTGATTACTGTTATCCCCAAGCCAGGGAAGGACCCCACTTCTTGTACATCTTATCGCCCAATAGCACTCCTCAATCTAGATGCTAAATTGTACTCCTCCATATTGGCGGGCAGACTGCAAGACCTGATGCCTGCCCTGATCCATCCTGATCAATCTGGGTTCATTAAGGGTAGGCAGACTCACGATAATCTGCGTCGCGTCGTCCACCTCATTGAAAAAGCGGAACGGTTCCACGTGCCTGCGGTACTGATAGGACTTGACGCGGAGAAAGCCTTCGATCGCGTCGATTGGGGGTTTCTACACAAGACTCTGGTGGCCTTTGGGTTTTCGCCCCACTTCGTGCGAATGATCGAGGCCAACTACAGTAGCCCTACTTCCCGAGTGTTGGTCAACGGCCACAGGTCCGGAAGCTTCTGCCACTCCAGAGGGATGCGCCAGGGATGTCCCCTCTCGCCCCTCCTCTTCGCTCTTAGCATAGAGCCATTGGCGCAGGCGGTGCGGGAGAATGAGCGGATTCTAGGGCTTCCTTTTACGGGTGAGCAACATAAGATCTCGCTCTTTGCCGACGACGTTTTGTTGTCCGTTTGTGACCCGGCGTTGTCACTCCCCTATGTTCACTCGGTACTCTCCGCATATGAGGAGGTTGCAGGATTTAAGGTTAATTTTGATAAGTCCTACATCTTAAACCTGACCCTGTCACCGGAGGAGGTACAGCGGATCCGGTCGCTTACTCCGCTTACGTGGGCGTCGTCATCCTTGCTCTATCTGGGAGTGCGACTGACTCCCACCGTAGGTGCCCTGTTCCAAGCTAATTTCCCGTCGATCCTGACATCAATCCGGACTGAACTGGAGCGATGGAAACCCAAATTTATCTCATGGCTGGGCAGGATCCATGCACTCAAAATGGTTCTCCTCCCCAAGCTCTTATATCTGTTTCAGGCTTTACCCATCCCGATAGGACTGGACTTCTTTCGCCGATTGAAGACCTTGATGCTGAAATTTGTCTGGCAAGGTGGCCGAGCGCGACTTCCGTTTGTGGTTCTTCGACGCCCGCGATTGGAGGGAGGAGTGGGCTTTCCAGATATGCATCTGTATTACAAAGCTGCCCAATTGAGAATTTTGGTGGAGTGGTCCCAACAGCTTTCGGAGAAGCATTGGCTCCACATGGACCGGAGTGTCGCGGGCCGCTCCATCTGGGATCTAGCCTGGAAGCCTAAGATGGACCGACCCAGAAATGTATACATTAGCACCCCCACGAGCACGGTTTTGAAGGTTTGGGATACGGTGAGCGGCGATGACCGTTGGACCACATTTCCATCCCCATTCACCCCAATTCATTTTAACCCGGCCTTCCCCCCGGCCCTGACGGAGGGTCCATTTGAGGCTTGGAGGGAGGGTGGCTGCAGGGCCCTCACCCACCTGTTCCATGGCGCCGAACCCCTCACTTTCCACAACTGTATGAGGGACTATGGAGTTCTACCGACGGAGCGATATAGACATCTTCAGCTCCTACACTGGGCGACGTCGCCTGCAGTTGTGGACGCCGCTACCAGACCTCTGACGAAATTCGAGTCTTTTCTTCTTCGCACTTCCACCATGAGAGGGGCGATCTCTTTTCTGTATGGATTACTCTTAGATACTACTATGTCTCCGCGGCCGCGATATCAAGAACACTGGGAGTCCACTCTGGGGAGGGACATCTCCGTCAATGAGTGGCAGGGATTATGCAGGGATTATGGCGGGATGTGACGGCACATAACCACTCAACTGACCTCAGGGAGGCCCACATGAAACTCATCTTTGATTGGTACTTATATCCATCTAAATTACACCGCATATTTCCAACTACTTCAGATAGATGCTGGCGGGGTTGTGGGATGCTGGGGGACTTTAGCCATATATGGTGGGACTGTCCCTCCATTCGGCCGTTCTGGGCCGAGATTTTCTCCCATCTAAAGGATATTTTGGGCTACCCAATCCCTGACTCCATGGCCTTTGTCTTATGAGGTCTAAGGGATCCATTGCTTGCGCACCAAACTAGGGCGGATAAGCGTGTCATGTGGTTGTGTTTGGGTGCGGCTAAGATGACTTTGGCAGCTGCTTGGAAGTCCCCATCTACCCCTGCTGTTTCCTTGTGGCATGCCCGGTTATGGCGTTTGTTGAGCATGGAACGTCTTTCTGACATATTCCGGGGGAACTTTAAGAATTTTATGTGCAATTGGGGCCCACTTGTGAGGTTTCTGTCCCGAGGCCTGCCTTCGGCGGTGTGCCCATCAGCGCTGAGGTCCCTACATCTTTTCCAAATCTGAGCACCTTAGGGATGTCTTCCATACATTGCGGGAGTCACTGTGTTGGTTTGTGAGCTTGAATGTCGCCACCACTGGGGGGGGGGTGGGTGTGGGGGGTGGACGAGGGAGGGGGGGTAGTTGGGGAAGTTAATTCTGGGTTCCTTCTCCTGTTGCGACTTGCCTGGCTCTTGGGTTGGACATTAGACCACGGCTGAAGTTGGGGCTGCCTTTCTCAACCACGAACAATGCATTCACGGTTGGAGCACCAGGAGTGATCTGAACGCTGTGCTGGGCGGCCTTCTGGCCCGAACCCTGTTGCTTTGCCTGGCTGCTGTCATCTTGTGGTGGACTTTGGAGTTCTACGGCCCCTTCCTTTGCGAATGCTTTCCTCCCCAATTTTTTGCTCCCCCTGTGTGGGGATTTGTGGCGACCTGTCGCCTGTTCTTCCTTTCCTCTTTTCTTGCTCCTCTTGCTCTGTTCCCCTTCCCCCTTTCCGATTCACTTGCATATTACAAAATAATTTTTTTTTTTTTAAAAAGATAGAAGGACTCTCTGTATACCCTTGAGGGATTCTGCACCATGCGAGGGTCCTACTCTGGAACCGGAAAGCAAAGATTTCCTGGCTCTCTGGATGCAATGGAACAGTAAAGAACGTATTGCAAAGATCAATGACAGTATACCATTCTGCATCATGCGGAATCTGGTAAAGAATGACAGCTGGGTTTGGAACAACTGGGCAACAAGGAACAACAATTTGGTTAATCTTTCTCAAATCCTGAACAATCCTAAATGTTCCGTTTGGCTTTTTGATCCCCATAATCGGTGAGTTACAAGGACTGCTCACAATTTCTTTTAAGACACCTTGCTTAATGAATTTTTCAATTACAGGAATAACACCCTCAATTGTTTCTGCCTTCATCTTGTACTGAGGAATGTTTGGAAATTCTATTCCCTGCTTCACTGTGATTTTGATTGGATCGACATGCTTCATCAGACCCATTTCGTTTCCAGTCAAATCCCAAATTTAAGATTTTACTGTCTTTTTCAATTCCTCCGTAAATTCTCTTTATCAAAGGTAGAAAACAATTTCGTCTCTTCTGCCTCAACCATTAGCATAGTCAGTCTGTACAACCCATCTTCCTCCATGGTTTGCAATTCAATCCCATCAGGGGAACAATATATTCTGCAATTCATTTTGCACAATATATCTCTCCCCAGTAAATTCACTGCACTACTGTTACAAACTACAAATCTGTGATTGTCTTTAAAACTGCCGATTTCCACATTCACAGGCTCTGTAAGGTCAGTTCTCATTTGCTGATTACTTACTCCGACTACTTGGACGGTATCCCCAGAGAGAGGTAGGTTTTCAATTTCCACTGATCTAACAGTAGAACGGGTAGCACCAGTGTCCACAAGAAAAGTAATCTCTACATCATTTACTTTTCCATTTACAAATGGACCTGACTGGTCAACCTCAAGAGTGGCTCCAATTACACATTCTTCCCCCTCTCTCGGGCACCGTCAGAAGCAGTCATCAGAATCGCTTCCTTGGTTTCCTGTTAACAAAAATTGTCCTGTTGCATTTTGCAAATTTTGCCTTTGAGGTCTTATTACCTGTTCACCTCCGCTGAATCCAATATCTGGATTGTATTTTTTACCTCCCCCACAACTAGGAAAAGGAGCCAGTGGAATCTGATTCTGCTGTTGTGTCAACTGCTGTTGTAGCCGTCGCTGAAGACTCAGGTCATTCAGTTGACGCTGTAGCTGCAGCTGTTGTTGCAGATCAACGTCATTCTGTATCTGTGGGTTTAATGATGTATTTTTAAAATTTCGGGGTGGATTTTTACACTCGTTCTTCCAATGGCCTATCTCGCCGCAATTAAAACAAGGTAATTTTTGTTTTAACTCTTCAATTTTTGCATTAAACTTTGGCTTGTTGAAGTTATTGAAATTATTTTTAAACTTTCCCTGACCCTGATTCTGGTTCTGTACGAAGTTTCCATTTTTATTGTCAAGGCTTGCAATCTGTTGCTCAGCCACCTTCACCTGTGCCCACATTGCCTTTTCTTTTAACTTCTTTTGCTTGGCTTCTAACTCATCACTGCAGTATTTTGCCTTCCTCAAAATATCATCAACTGAGTTTGATTGCCATCCGACAATATTATTCCATATCATTTCTCCAATTTCTGGTCTAAGACCATAGACAAATCTGTAAATAAAGTGGCTCATGTCCTTTTCATCTAGTTTTTCATAGCCACTGTATTGTTTAAAAACCAGTAATAACCTTTCATAAAATGAATGAACTGATTCTTTCGGTTCCTGATTTGTTCTGTCTATTTTAACCCAATCAACTTCCTCCGGGGCAATTTTCTTTTTCAACCAGTAAATCACTTTGTTATAAAAATCCATGACCTCTGGTGCTGGAGCACCTGTCTCTTTAATTCGATCTGGTTCAGCTTTTGGCCAACTCACAGCAATTTTGCATTCTGTCCAAAGATCTGATGGGACGACAATGTCGAAAAATCCATCCAGATCAATCCAGAGAACTTTTGACACTTTAATAAACCTGTCTACCTGTCGGTACCATTCCACAGGCTTTTCTCTCAGTTGAGGGAAATCATTAGTAAAGAGCAGAATGTCCTGTCTTGTCCATGGTACATGTACATACCCTCCACCTGCAATTTCTCTCATTGGAAACTGTTTAGATAGTTGATCCAACTTATCCAACCTTTCATCTTCCCTCTTTTTGGTCCATTTCACTCTCCATTTACTCAAGTCACCCAATTTCTTGATGTAAACAATCAATTCTTTTATGTGTGTAATTCTCCCTCCTGTATTGAAGTTCCCAATGTCCTTCTCTGTAAAGTCTAATCTGTAGTGCTTTCCCAGGTTTTTCTGTTTGCTCAAATCAATTTCTAATTCTGCTGCCAGTTCTTCCAATTGATCGTATTTATTCTTTGTTTTCCATTGAATGCTTTTACTGATGAACAGGAGTTCATCATCTCGATAAAATTTTAAACTGTCAGGACCGATTGTGCCAATTATTAATTCTTCCAAGTCTGCTTTTAATTTTGCAACATCCTGTTTAGGATTTGACTCAGTTTTCTCAAGAGAATCAGCATCTGACTCTGCACCCATTGGTGTCTGGTTAAAAGAACATTGATTAAAAGTCAAGTCAGGCATTCTTGATTTTTCACGATGTATTTCAGATAAATCTGAATAAAATTTTTCAGCTACTTTTTGAATTTCTGCATTTAATGGAATTGTTAAACCTGGCTGTTTATTTTCTTTTTGATCGAAAACAGGCTGAACAGGACCAATCGTTACTGGAACTGTCACTGCTTCCATGCTTTTAGTTATCTGCCGAATTAATTCTTCTTTTGATCGCAAGTATTCTGAAGTATTTGCAACTTCCTCATTCCTGTCAGTTCTCATTAAATTTCTAGGGGCCTCCCTTTCCATTGGAAAACTTCTATTTTCAATAAAAGCACTAGAATTCGTTCTTGTCTCAAACTGTTCTGGAGTTCCAAAAGATTCAGAATTATTTGGGTACAATTTTGGGGAATCATTTATTGGAGGTGCACTAGGAGTGGTTCCGGTAGAAACCATTGGAGTGGACCATGAACGAGGCTGTCTCAAAGGGGCATTCTTATTATTTGTCGTATAAATTTCTTCTAAGACTGCGTCTTCTAATTCATTTTCTACAACTGCATTATTTTTCTTTTCGGTTCTCTTTTCACCTGGAGACCCTAAAACCATTTCCCTAATTAAATAGAGACCATCGCACATATCTCCCTGTCTCCACATACGCATTCTATCTTCATGCGTTTCCCGTCAGTAACTCGGTATTTTTGGAGGTCTTTTTATACCACCTGCTTCTTTCTGAAGTTGAAACATCTCATCCTCCCATTCAACTAAAGCTTCAAATTGTGTTGGTCTGGGCTTCGGTACAAGAGCTAACATTTTTTCTCTTAAATTTCTTAAAACCTTTACATTAAATGAACCATCATCCGGCCAAGCCAATACGCCGTCATCCTTTGTGTAATGCTTCCAAACATCAAACCACAGAACAGTATGGTAACCATATTCACCTTCCATATACGCTGCAGGTGTCTTGTACTTATGAAGTAATTTACCACCTCGCGTCTGTATTTTCTTGTCTGGTGAAATAAAAAAATTTAATTTTTGAAGTATCGAAGTCTTTTTCTCAACATGTTTATAATAATAAGTCATTTTTAAATCAAATCCGTTTAATCAGAAATGATCGTAAATGTTTCCTGGTTGTTCCACAACACCAGCCAATCGGTGCGCGAAACACACCAACAAGCCAATCAGGTTCGAGCTACGTCACCACCCTGCTCGACCAGTAAAAACAGAGCTTCCCACAAAAGCCAATCAGCGTTCAGCTCAACAGAGTCACGTGAGCCAATCAGAATACAGCTTGTGACGTATAGCACCCAATCCCTGCGCGGACCGTGTGACGTACACAGCCGCTGCGGTTTCTCGCGTCTCACTCTCAGCGCTCACCCCTCCTTCACAAAAACTTTTCACAGCGCCATTTTAAAGACGCTTTTCTCAATGAAATTCGATTAATCAACAACAAAAAGAACAAATCATTTGTCTGTTTCTCTAAATAAAGCGATAGTTTTTACAGACACACAAGAAATTCTGAGCGTGGAATAGACTAAGCTATTCTCTAAGAATATACATTTGCCGATAAAGTAAACTTTTACTCTACCCTTCACACACGTAATAACGAACGCGCTTCTCTCTGAATGCACATAAAGTAGCAATTCAAAGTTTGACTCGAACGAAATTACAGAACCATTTACGCACTTTCAAGCGGAAAGTATGCCTAACCATACACACATGAAATCCTGGCAGGACTCTAACCCACCATAGATAACATGAATCGTCAGTAAAATAAACGACGTTATCTTACCCTTCACTCAAGCTCGAATATATTCTATTACTTTTCCCACAGAGAGTTTTAGAACGGGCACATTGTCCCTATACTCAAAGCTTCGATTTCATAGACAATCCTCAGTATGCATATACTCCATCTAACACACCTATATCCCTAACTTGTGCTGCACGACGACAACACTTGTGATATACGACAATACCACTACTCTTGAAACAGATCAAATGCACTGTGTGACTCCACTCTCGCCACACTACTCTGTACCGGTACAACTAGGATTTTTCACACTACAGGAAAAAACCCTTTCGACTACACGTGACAAAAGTGAACGAACTCAACATATGTTAAACATCGATCCTATGCAACTACCATGTAGCATGTCGGTTACCATAGCAACCATCAAGTCTGCTACCAGGAAATTGATCCAGCGGGCTATAGGAAATATGTCATAAGCTACGCTACCCAACTCCACAATATACACCATCAATCAGTAATTAATCACAAGGCCCATAAATCTACCATGACATATTTTTACCAACTGAATCATGTGACCTAATTAACCTATTCACAATTTATATACATTTATATACAATCGCGGTAAATAAATTCATCACACTTTACAAACCCTACTAATTAATTAGGCCACCGTGGCGATAAATCTAGCTAATGGTAACCTAAACTCATGAAATAACAAGACCAGCTTGTTTTCCAAAGTAAGATTTTTATTAGCTACTCATTTGGAAAATGTATTAGAAATTTTATTAAAGCATTTTTATTTGAATCATTGCAAATGGTTATGACAGTTTTATTATGAATCAAAATATTATTGCAAATGGAAATGATCAGTTTGGCATTTTCAAAACCTAAGTCCCTAACTAATGCTAACTATTATAAAGAATTAAAGAATAAAGTCTTTGAGGGCTCTTACGTGTTCCAAGGGAAGTTCATCTGCACGACACCCTCATCAAAAGGTCCGCAAAGAGAAGCATCACTCTTCCACGGGGCAAGAGTTTTTATACCTTTCTACGCTAAGCTAATCTAAGAAAATGTATATTTCTCTGCTGAAATCGGAGTCCCATTGGTCCAAAAGTGACAGGCGACGTGTCACCACATTTTAGAATCACAGTTCCGTCACGTTTTTAGAGACCATTGTCTCTAGCTTTTCAAACCACGCAGCTTCCTCCAGTTTGCAACATTTGATACAAGGAAAGTTTTAGCTTCCTCGGATACGTAGTTGTTTCAGGCCCTCTTGCCGGTTCCTGGCCTTGGCCTTGCTCGACTAAGGGATTGTCAGCTCAGCACGACAAACTTTTATTTTTCAGGCAGGAGAAAGCTGTTGCCAACATGGACTCTCTCTGGCTCCAAGCAGATTATTAGTAAACGTGAATTTTCACTAGGCCCAAAGCCTTTTCAAAAACTAGCATATAAACAAACACAAAAGAATAATTAATGCGAGTAATACAGTTCGTTCTGTTGCCCCCCTCAATTTCTAATGATTAACCCATTAGTCTAAATTACCTAGCTGATAGCGTACAAATAAAGCAGCATTTTATATCTACCATTCTTCTTTTAATCCAGCAGGATTCTTTATGCACCTATAAGAATAGAGTGACACCACATAGACAGGGAAGCAAAATAAGCACATGCCATTTATTCTAAACAGCTGCGATTAATTATTGACACAACAATAAACACGATTAATTTATTATTTTCACAAACAAGGAAATGCAACATAATGCACGTTTATGAGCACACATGTTAGTAGCCCTTTATGTAATTTCTCGTGTATGTAACTTCAAGTCAAGTCAAGTCAAAAAGCACTTTATTCGATTAAATAAAAATCATAAAAGTATACTATACAAATACATAAAAACATCATACAGAGCTGTTAATTACTGTAAATTTAAAATTCATTAGCAATACATAAGAATTGAGCTAGCACACAGAATTTACACAATTATCAGTAATATTTCATATTTCATTATAAAATATATGTAGAATGAACCAGAACCTGGAAATTAGATTGTACTATCAGGTATAGGGCAAACATTTACCCCAGCTATACTCGTCTGGAGTCTCTTCCGTCTAGCGCGGATTGATGCAATCAAAAAATTGGCTACACAGAACATCACCCGATGATTTTCCATTAATTGAAGAAACAACAATGCAGGTTTCAACTGTAAAAACCCCATTTCCCTTAGGAGGGGCTTAATATATTTTGCCCTACCTTCCGAGAAGAAAGGACAAAAAAATACAAAATGTATCAAATCCTGATCGGAGAAATTATCACATTCGCATGGTACATTATCCATTGGGGTACACCACTTCTCATAAATACCCAGCAGAAAATGTGCCTGATTAAATCTGAATTTGGTTAGCAACCAGCGGTGATATGGACGAGTAACAATAGTCAGATATGGTTGCACTGACATTGAAGTAATCAGCATAAAATGTGACCTTACTGTAGGTTTAGAGATTTCAATCGACTCTCTTTCCATTTCTCGGATCTTAATAAAATTAAGTTTTACCCAGTTGATATCTTCTTTATTCAAATTTTCCGGGTTTAAATATAGTTCTGGTCGACCCAGAAGTACTGCGGTTGTTTTAATATAGGCCAACCATTTAATATCAGCCACTCTGTCCCGCCCCAAACAATCAATAATAATCTTATGGTTCAATGTAAGTTTGGGGTTAAGCCAAGTTCTAATCCATAGTAAAAGCGGCGCCATGCTTAACATGTCCGCAATATATCCCATTCCCAACTCTGAATGGACCGCAAAAGAGGATGTGGATTGGGGGAGGCCCAGGAGGGATCGCAAAAATTTATTTTCCTCTCTCTGTATCAAAGATAGATCTTTATAGCCCCAAATTGCTGCCCCATACCTGGCTATAGCTATTGTTTTGGCTCTATAAATCGCCAAAATTGCCTCAGGAGGTTTCCCACCCAATCTTTTCGCAAAGCCTAGTATTGCAGCAGATGATCTTTTCACTGCCATTCTTTTATTAGTAACTTGGGGGGCCCAGCTACCCAGATCATCAAACACTACACCAAGATATGTGAAGATTTTTACTTTTGATATTACTGAGCCATTACAAGAGAGGGTCTTGTTGTTATTCCTGCCTTTCCCAACGAACATCACATGCGATTTCTCTACATTTATTACAAGGTCCAAATTTCGCATAAAATTCCCAAAGGAGTTTAAAAGACGTTGTAAACCTATGGGTGTCCTCGACAGCAGCACTGTATCGTCAGCATATAATAAAACTGGCAATGGGGTACCCCCCATGCACGGGACATCTACAGATGCTGCCGTCAGATTTGCACCCAATGAATTAATATACAGAGAAAATAACATTGGGGCCAAAATACAACCCTGGCGTACTCCCCTCCCAGACTTAAAATCAGCCGTACACTTCCCCTCTTGTGTCATGCGTATGGCCGCTGTCAGTTCTCTATGCAATTCAGCCAGGAAGTACACCAATGCCTGATCTAACCCCATATCCAGTAGCATGGTCCACAGCTTTGACCTATTGACTAGGTCAAAAGCTGTGGACAAGTCCATAAACGCCAAATAGATTGACCCCCTTGAGGCCACAGTATATTTACTGACTATTAGATGTAAGTGGAGGCACTGATCCTCAGTGCCTCTACCAGGTCTGAAACCATACTGTGCGTCACACAAGATGTCATTATTAGTTGCCCATATTGAGATTTTAGCTAAGATAACCTTCCCTAGTATTTTAAAGGACGAATCCAACAAAGGTATCGGCCTATAACATCTTGCGTCCCCCCTCTGGCCCTTCTTAAAAATTGGGACTATAATAGACCGCGACCAGGTTTTAGGCAATCTGCTTTTATCAATGCTGGCTATATTAAAGATATTTGTGAGGACGATTGACCATGTGGAAGAGTTGGATTTATACATGTCTGCTGGTACCCCGTCTGGGCCCGGGGCCTTATGAGCAGTTGTGTCCTCTATAGCCTTTTGGACTTCTTTAATAGTGAATCTCAAAGGTAACACTAATTGTTCACTTACTATTGGTACAAATGGGTCTATCGGGAGGCTGCTACCATATATCTTTTCAAAGTGGTTCAGCCATTCCTTTTCAGGTATATTCAGTTCCAGCGGGGAATTTTCTTTATCACTGAACAAAGGTGTATTTACAATTTCCCAAAATTTGGAGCTATCCCTCAATGTGGCCCTATCATAAAGTGAGTCCCAAGCGTTTTCCTTGATCTCCTTCTTACGGGATTCTACTATGGTTTTATAGTTTTTCCGTAGTCTGGCCACTACTTGTTTGTCCCGGGGTGACTTTTTTAATTCTGCCAATAAATCTCTATGGGCCTTAGAGCACTTTGCATCGAACCACCCATGCAGTTTTTGCTCCTTGGGTTTCGTCTTAGATGTTAAATTCGAAGCTACTTGCTGGCAGATAATTTCAAAGGAAGTAATAATGTCGCCTCCAAACCTAAGAGGGTCCATACAGGTGTTGATTTCATCACCCACCTTCTCAGTAAGTTTAGAAAAAAATTCCTCTGGAATAATTTTACTCCACTTGACCCGTCTCCCCTGGTCTTGGGCAACTAACTCCATACAGGGAACAATCTTTGTGTTTGCAGAAAGTATTGCTAGATTTTTGTTACATAATTCCATAACCACTGGGTTATGGTCACTAAAAGTTGTTTGCACAGCATTATAAAAAATTACATTTTGTAGCAAGCCTGGTGACACAAATATAAAGTCTATAATAGAATTTGAATCCCTTGCACTATATGTGGCTACCCGGTCATTGGTGTCGATAAACTCTGGCTCAGATAAATCGACATCTGACAGTAATTCTTCTAGGGCAGCCCCCTTTATAGAGTGTTCAAAGTGTGAGTGGGGAAGACAATCCATATCTGAGTACACCCTATATTGACAATTTTGCTGGCACAAATGTATATTAAAATCTCCAAGCAAGATTAAATGAACAAAAGTGGTTTGACTCTCCTTATAGATAGTTAAAAATTTTGCTAATTCGTTAATATTTTCATTACAATGCGTACCATGTGGGGCATTATAAAAGTTAACATAAAAGATTTTGACATTGTTAGGTAAAGTTAATTCACAGGCTAAAAGGTTATGAGATGTAGTGCTTACGATTTGCGCGACTCCCCTGTGTTTAACAGAGATTAGAAACATGAGCCCACCTCGATCTCTCCCTGAACTGGAGCCCTGGGCAGCTTTAAAATAGGAAGAATACCCGTCCAGCCAGAAGTTACATTCCCTATCCCAGGTCTCCTGGAGCGCCACCACCTCATAGCCCTTTAATTGTTCCAACCATATTACATCGTCTCTCTTTGAGCGGAGACCTGCAATATTCCAGCTCGCGATTTTAACAGTCTCCCCACTTTCCCTAACAATGGTGGTAATACAATGAGTCTGGTCTGTATCATCAACATTACCAGGCAGTCAATCATTTTCATCTAAATGAGACAAGGCAGTGAATCTATTTGTTAGTTCTAAGGTAGCCCTATTTGTAGGTCTAATGGGGTCAATATGACTAGGGGTAAGGTTTGGTGTTTGCAATGCCCAGGATGACAGCCCAGTACCCCCTCTGATGGCACCTTGCTGCTTTTCCTTGCCTAGGGGTAGTTTGGGGATAGTTGGCCGTGGGTAAAAATAACCAAGTGGTACAGCTCGAATCCTTCCAACCTTTATATCCGTTGCATCCCAAAATAAACGGGCAGCCTCATGGGGTCTGTTAAAATTAACTATAATGCAATCACCGGGAAGGTTTTTTGCCGTATACCCCAACCAGTCAACTCGTCTCCCCATAGTAATGTGAGTGGATATATCCCTTGGCCCTGAACAATTTTCATCACACCACGCTTTTATATTTGCTAATAGGGTACACTGGGACTCCACCTCCCCTGGGTTCAAGTGCGGAATATTTACTAAGACAGCAACAAAGGGGGTTGCCTCTGGTGGTAAATTAGAACGGGGCTTCCCCCGCAGCCTCCTTTCTCCCTGTAACTGTTCGCTTTTATGTACGGTGGTTTTCCCAGCTACAATGTTGACCTTATCCCCAACTTGGGTCAATGTCAAAGGGTCGGTGTGCCCGGCCAAATTGATGGTGGTTTTTGGACATACTCGCACAGGGGGGATTGGAGGGAGAATTGGGACAAGTGGAGTAACAATCCCTATCCCCTCCATTGGTGTTTCATGTTGGACAATGGGAGCAGGTATAGCCGGAGAAGCCAAGGTTGAACATTCAGGTATTTTAGGGCATAACAACATATTTAGCCTATCACATTTCCCCACTATTTCCGAGACACAATCTTTCAAAGTCTCAACAATATCATTAGCAATCTGTACAAGGGTGCTTTCGATTTTATCTGTGAACACTTTTTCCACCATGTCCCTAATGCCTTTTTCAAGTCTCCTAGACGCGTAACGTGATGTAGCAACCAGCTGCGTGAAATTCCTTTTTGATCTCTTTAGTCGCCTTTTGGTGCGCTTAATAACTGGGGTTACAATGTCTTGTGCGTGACTTTGGTAATCAACTGTGCCCAACAAATTTGGTTCTTCAGGAACCATTGCAGTACATTGGGGTTGCAATATCAGATCCTTAGCGGTAATAATCTGAACAGAGGGCTCTGAAGGTATAGCTTGTCTCCCAGACAGTAGGGGCACCGGGTTATCCAATAGAGGTGTGTCTAACCCCAGTTCACGTTCTGTTGCTGCAATCTCCTGGTTCAGTTTCCCCACAGCAGAAGTTAGATAGGACATAATGCTAGCTGAAGTCGGAGCTTTTCGGGGAACCTTGGATTTACCTGCCCCACCGGTAATTGATGTTTGGAGTTTGCGCTTACCCATGTTGGAGTTGAAGGATTTAGGGGGGTGACCGTCCCGTCCCTCTTCGTCCCTAGACGGCCATAGACGGCCCGCCCTCTGCCCGGGCTCCGCCCGGCGTCGCCCGCGCGCGTCCCGCGAGGCGGGAGGGACTTCCGGTCTTTATGCGCCTCCGTGCGTTGTGTTGGGCGTGTCACCGCCGAGGATGCTGGGGGCTGTAGTTCCCTTGCCGCGTGGTGGTCGAGCGGCGGGCGTGCAGCCCAGGAACCAGCCCAGCGTCTCCCCCAGTGAGCAGGCAAGTGTGAATGCCCCAAATCGCCTTCGAGACCCCCGCTCGCCTGCAGGGACCTCCGGTCTTTATGCGCCTCCGTGCGTTGTGTTGGGCGTGTCACCGCCGAGGATGCTGGGGGCTGTAGTTCCCTTGCCGCGTGGTGGTCGAGCGGCAGGCGTGCAGCCCAGGAACCAGCCCAGCGTCTCCCCCAGTGAGCAGGCAAGTGTGAATGCCCCAAATCGCCTTCGAGACCCCCGCTCGCCTGCAGGGACCTCCGGTCTTTATGCGCCTCCGTGCGTTGTGTTGGGCGTGTCACCGCCGAGGATGCTGGGGGCTGTAGTTCCCTTGCCGCGTGGTGGTCGAGCGGCGGGCGTGCAGCCCAGGAACCAGCCCAGCGTCTCCCCCAGTGAGCAGGCAAGTGTGAATGCCCCAAATCGCCTTCGAGACCCCCGCTCGCCTGCAGGGACCTCCGGTCTTTATGCGCCTCCGTGCGTTGTGTTGGGCGTGTCACCGCCGAGGATGCTGGGGGCTGTAGTTCCCTTGCCGCGTGGTGGTCGAGCGGCGGGCGTGCAGCCCAGGAACCAGCCCAGCGTCTCCCCCAGTGAGCAGGCAAGTGTGAATGCCCCAAATCGCCTTCGAGACCCCCGCTCGCCTGCAGGGACCTCCGGTCTTTATGCGCCTCCGTGCGTTGTGTTGGGCGTGTCACCGCCGAGGATGCTGGGGGCTGTAGTTCCCTTGCCGCGTGGTGGTCGAGCGGCGGGCGTGCAGCCCAGGAACCAGCCCAGCGTCTCCCCCAGTGAGCAGGCAAGTGTGAATGCCCCAAATCGCCTTCGAGACCCCCGCTCGCCTGCAGGGACCTCCGGTCTTTATGCGCCTCCGTGCGTTGTGTTGGGCGTGTCACCGCCGAGGATGCTGGGGGCTGTAGTTCCCTTGCCGCGTGGTGGTCGAGCGGCGGGCGTGCAGCCCAGGAACCAGCCCAGCGTCTCCCCCAGTGAGCAGGCAAGTGTGAATGCCCCAAATCGCCTTCGAGACCCCCGCTCGCCTGCAGGGACCTCCGGTATTTATGCGCCTCCGTGCGTTGTGTTGGGCGTGTCACCGCCGAGGATGCTGGGGGCTGTAGTTCCCTTGCCGCGTGGTGGTCGAGCGGCGGGCGTGCAGCCCAGGAACCAGCCCAGCGTCTCCCCCAGTGAGCAGGCAAGTGTGAATGCCCCAAATCGCCTTCGAGACCCCCGCTCGCCTGCAGGGACCTCCGGTCTTTATGCGCCTCCGTGCGTTGTGTTGGGCGTGTCACCGCCGAGGATGCTGGGGGCTGTAGTTCCCTTGCCGCGTGTTGGTCGAGCGGCGGGCGTGCAGCCCAGGAACCAGCCCAGCGTCTCCCCCAGTGAGCAGGCAAGTGTGAATGCCCCAAATCGCCTTCGAGACCCCCGCTCGCCTGCAGGGACCTCCGGTCTTTATGCGCCTCCGTGCGTTGTGTTGGGCGTGTCACCGCCGAGGATGCTGGGGGCTGTAGTTCCCTTGCCGCGTGGTGGTCGAGCGGCGGGCGTGCAGCCCAGGAACCAGCCCAGCGTCTCCCCCAGTGAGCAGGCAAGTGTGAATGCCCCAAATCGCCTTCGAGACCCCCGCTCGCCTGCAGGGACCTCCGGTCTTTATGCGCCTCCGTGCGTTGTGTTGGGCGTGTCACCGCCGAGGATGCTGGGGGCTGTAGTTCCCTTGCCGCGTGGTGGTCGAGCGGTGGGCGTGCAGCCCAGGAACCAGCCCAGCGTCTCCCCCAGTGAGCAGGCAAGTGTGAATGCCCCAAATCGCCTTCGAGACCCCCGCTCGCCTGCAGGGACCTCCGGTCTTTATGCGCCTCCGTGCGTTGTGTTGGGCGTGTCACCGCCGAGGATGCTGGGGGCTGTAGTTCCCTTGCCGCGTGGTGGTCGAGCGGCAGGCGTGCAGCCCAGGAACCAGCCCAGCGTCTCCCCCAGTGAGCAGGCAAGTGTGAATGCCCCAAATCGCCTTCGAGACCCCCGCTCGCCTGCAGGGTCCTCCGGTCTTTATGCGCCTCCGTGCGTTGTGTTGGGCGTGTCACCGCCGAGGATGCTGGGGGCTGTAGTTCCCTTGCCGCGGGGTGGTCGAGCGGCGGGCGTGCAGCCCAGGAACCAGCCCAGCGTCCCCCCAGTGAGCAGGCAAGTGTGAATGCCCCAAATCGCCTTCGAGACCCCCGCTCGCCTGCAGGGACCTCCGGTCTTTATGCGCCTCTGTGCGTTGTGTTGGGCGTGTCACCGCCGAGGATGCTGGGGGCTGTAGTTCCCTTGCCGCGTGGTGGTGTATGTAACTTAAAACTAGGTTGGATTAATACACATACAGCACAATTGTTAGCCTTATTATTTCTTAATATAGAAGTGTGACTTCACGAGTTGAAATGAAAAACATTTCTGAATCTCGCTCCATCATCAGAACCCCTTTCAGAGGGCCAAAGGGCACGCAGGATCTACTGGGCCCAATCATAGTGGTTGAGGCCTTCTACTCCTAGGGCCAGATGTACGACCCACCAATTTGCGACTCGCAAATTGTGTCACACTTGCGACTTGCAATTTACTACTCGTAAATTGGGATGTACAACAGTGTCTCAGACACTGTTTGAGATTCCCAATGGGGTCGCAAATTGCATGCCTCATGAATATTAATGAGTCTGTCGCAATTTGCACTCCCATTGGGAATGAGTAGCACTCCCAGGGATGGTGGCCTGCTGGGGTCAACAGACCACCATGTCTGGGACTGCTTTTCAAATAAAGCAGTTATTTTTTTAATGCAGCTCGTTTTCCTTAAAGGAAAACGGGATGCATTTAAAAAAGAAAAATTCAACTTTTTCTGTTTCATTTTTTAAGGGTAGGCAGTGGTCCTTGGAGCCACTGTCTGCTCTTAAAAAATATTTCCTCACATACTCACAAAGGGGAAGGGGTCCCCTGGGGACCCCTTCCTGTTTGCGAGTGGTTTACCACCTACTTGAAGTAGGTGGTAAACTGCGAACGTTTTGCGGCCGCAAAACAATTGTACATGGCACGGGGACTCGCAGGAGTCGCAAACGCTATTTTGCGAGTCTGTGACTCGCAAAGTAGCATTTGTACATGCCATTACCCTTTTTGTGGTCGCAAACAGGAGGATCTCCCGTTTGCGGCCACAAAAAAGGGTCATACATCAGGCCCCTGATGTCCTAGGGCCCAACCTACTATGGATCCTCAGCGTCTAGGCCAAAGTACCCTTCTACACGTGACTCAGTGGTGGCTGTGGATGAGCAGTCAAAGGCTCCCTTCGGGGCGAAGTGTAGATACAGGTTAGTGAAAACGACTCATAACTCAAAGTGCACGCAGCAATGCCAATAAATCAATGTCCAGTCAAATACTTATTTTGGTAGGAGAAATAAGTACTTTGTTTCTAACTCTACTTATTCAAAGAAATAATCCCATTCTTAAGCATCAACTTGGGGTCGGGGCTCTGCTGTTTCTCTGGCATATCTCTGTCTCATCCTCATCCTTGCATTTAGTCAGGGTTATTCCCCATTCACTGGTGGCCACATCCATGGAATGTCCACTAATAGGCCTTACTCAAGAATTCCCCTTTGACTCTTAGGAACTAGTCAAAGGTGTCAGCACCTCCAGCAGCAAGTCCCCCAGGACCTAACAGGACTGAAGTCTTATGCGCTCCTGTAGCACAGAAGCATACAGTGTTTCATTGGATGCCCCCATTGCTGGTTCTTGCAAGTTCTGGTTTGGTTCGGAAAAGTTAGACTGCTTGCTGTACATGTAGCATCACTCAGCAGGTGCAGGCTCTCTCCCAAGAGGCGCTTCCGGCCCTCCTCAGTGATCGCAGATGCTACCAGCCTTCGTAGACATGGTAAGTCTGTCTTCCCTACATGGGGGAGGAGGTGGATGATGATTGGCTCCCAATTGGAGCCTGGCGATGGTGCAACGTCCTCCTCAGTGTCCATCCAAAGTCCTCGGGGTCGGTAAGGGGCAGATCTTGATACACAGGTGTAGCATACACCCCCAGCTCTAGAGCATGCAAATGACTATGCCATACTTGGAGCTCTGTAATACACGTCTTTATTCTTCAGCATACAACCGTTAACTGAATGTACTGCATCATAGACTTTATTGACCACACCCAGACACACTCAAATACCTCCCAACCGATTATGTAACTTTGTAAGAAACCTGCATAGGACCATAAGGATCAAACTGCACATGATCACACAACACTACATCTCCCCCTTTCTTAAATGAAAAATACAGACAAAATGCACACACTAGTGTTACTCAATAAGTCATCAAGGTGCTCACACCAATCTTCCAGATTGAGTTGTACGTGGTGAAGGAGTTGCACTGTCATCTGCAATCATAGCTGTAGACTCAGATGCTTGACTGGGGCACTCAAGTGGAATTGTTTCACTCATGAGGTCTGGAGCCAATTAACATCGAGGCAGATGTGTGAAATGGGATGAGTCTCTCGTAATGGACTTGAGCGATCACCATATGTCCTTTACTTGCCACAACTCTGAATGGATCAGTATCAAATGGAGGGTCAGTCTTGCATTTCCATTGTGTTTGACTAGGACTCGGTTTACTTCGTCGAAAACCATGTCCCTAGTGCATCTGCACTAATCTGCATACAGCTTCATCTTCCTTCTGCGAGAAGTGTCCGTGACACTAATCTCATCAGTGTCAAGTACTTGCCTTGTGGTGCACTGTAGTAGCTTTGGTCCAATGGCTCTCTCAAAAAGCAAAATGGCATGGCTTTCACCTGTTGTAGAATCGGGAGTTGACCGATAGGCACAAGGGACTAGACACAAAGCTGACTTGAGATTGATTCCTTCAAGTGCAGTGCACTGAACCACTTTCTACTGCATGCCCATAACTCATTAAACAACACCATTTGCCTGTGGCCAGAGACGAGTGCTTTTCTGATGCTGGACATTCAAACAACTAAGAAAGTCGTTAAACTCTCTACTATTGAAGGGCATACATTGTTAGATTTGAGGATGAAGGGAACGCCCCATGCTGCAAAAATAACCTCAACACTCTCGATGTCTATGATAAATCTTCCACTAAAGGAAAACATGAGTACTCATCGATAACTACAATGAGATGATGGCTATACTTTAAAGGTCCAAAGAAATCACCTGCAATGTTCTCCCACACTTGTGGAAGGTAAAACATATTTAGCAGATGCTGTGTTGTCTTGGGAGACAAGCAGTTACACAGGTGACATGCTTTCAGTTCCTTCTCGACTCGTTAGTCAAGGTGATGAAATCACACCAGGTTACTGTAGGCCTTGACCCTTTTTGGCTAAAGTTCCCTAAACTTTTTGCTTTCCCCCCAGACCTTTATTCTGATATGGTGTTGCCAGCTTAGATCCGTTGGACACTTTGCCACTACTAAACAGTGTCAAAGTGCAAATGTTCCCAGTATAAAGTGTAATGGTAATAGGTTGTCCATGATTGGTATGTTTGCCTTACTAGTAGAGTCCCATGTAAAGTGCACTATGTGTGCCAGGGCTGGTAATGCAAATGCTACTAGTGGGCCTGTAGCACTAATTGTGCCACCCACACAAGTAGCCTTAAAAAGGGAACTCAGGCCTGCCATTGCAGTGCCTGCGCACAGTTTGTTAAACTGGCTTGTTCTGACAAGTCCACTTACTTGCTAGACCTTACCCTTCCCTTTCTATTCACACCAGACACCCCTATGGTAGGTCCAGGGTACCTCCTGGGCACGGTGCAGTGCATGTGAAAAGTAGGACATGTACTAAGGTGTGTACCATGTCCTGATAGTGAAATAATCTCCATTTCGTTTTTCACTGTTGAAAGGCCATCATGCCCATAGGATAGAATGCAAAGGCTGTGTAATATGTTTTCCAGCCTATCTTCCCAAAGGCTTAAGATGGAGAGGTGAAGTTTAGTGTGCCTGAACTCACGATGCAATAACACATCTTTTTATGAAGGTGGTTTTTGCATTGAGTGTTTAGAAACCACTCTTTTAGAAGTGGCTGGGTTTTTCTGTGTCTCTGCCTGGTTGTGGATTAACTGTCTGGATTTGAAAGTGATAGGATCTGGGGAATGTCTTGACCCAGGGGAGGTGGTGAGACAGCAACAGGCTGACCCACATCTGGAGTGTAGGGGAGGAGTAGCCCCTAGAGGTGAAAAGGCCTGGGTTGCTGCTATAAACCAATTGTCCCATTTCCTGCTGAGTGATTGTGAATCCAGACCCCCACTAATCAAAGGAAGAAGGTGTCACTGGTAGGGAGGCACCCAGAACTGCTTTGAACAGGGGTCAGTGCCCCACTGAACTCCAAGACTTCAAAGCCATTGAGGGGTATAACTATGAGAGCTGAAGCCTCTGAACTTTGGGAAATGGCTTGATCAAGATTGAACAAGACTGGATCTACTTCGTGGTCAAAAAGAACCTTTGCCAAGGAAGAAACAACTGAAGGGACTGAAGGAAAGGCCTGACCCTTGCTGTGTGTTCTGGGGCTGCCCTTCAGTTTGCTGTTTTAACCAAGGAAAGGCTAAAGAGGATTTGCTGTGTGCTGTATCCCCCTGCTTGAAAGGACTTTGCTGTGCTGTGCCCTGAAGTAACCTATCCCCAAGGGCCCAAGGTAAGCTGGCTCCCAGTTACGGAAACTCAGGAACACAAAGGTTTCCAGGAGAGTCTCAGCGGCGCTGTGTGCGTGTGCTTGTTGTAGCCTGAGACCCTCGTAAGCAGTGTCCTGTGATCGTGGGCACCTAGAGTCCAAGCAAGGATCAACGACGCTGTGTGCGTGTGCTGTTTGGAGCCTGAACCTTTTGTGAGGATTGTCCAGTTATCGTGTGCACCCGGAATCCAAGTGAGTCTCAACTACACTGTGTACGTGTGCTTTGTGCAGTGTGAGACCTTCGTGAGGATTGCCTTGTTATCGTGCACCCGGAATTAAAGTGAGTCTCGGCGACGCTGTGTGCTTGTGCCTGGTGGCAGCCTGAGATCTCCATAGCAGTAGCAGCCCAGACGGGCATCCCATGAGGAGCCAAGCCGCCGGCCCGAGCCTGCCATTGCCAATTCACAAAGATTGCATTGGAGGCCCAAGTTGCCTGACGAGGGGAGGATAGTGAGTTTGCGTCCCCCAGGTAACGTGTGTCGACTCCTGGGGCGGGGTGCGGGCTCGGAGGGAGATGCTCTCGGCCTCTCTCTCATTCCGGTAGCCAGAGTGTGGAGCTGCACTTTTTGTTAAACTATACCCGTGTTGGGGGCAACTGTTGACAGAGGCTGACTGCGAGTTAGAAGGAGTGGCGGAGGGACCGCCTAAGGCACTGTGATCGGTGCCAGAGTGTCTTACGCATTACCTTATTTCTGCATAACAGAGTACCTGATTGTCGTATTGCACATTGCATCATTTCTGCATAACAGAGTACCTGATTAGTGTATTACGCATTGCATTATTCCTGCATAACGAACTACCTGATTTGTGTATGACTCATGGCATTATTTGTCCATAACGAACTACCTGATTGTTGGATGACGCATTGCATTGTTTCTGCATAATGAACTACCTGATTAGCGTAATACGCATTTCATTATTCCTGCATAACGAACTACCTGATTAGTGTATTATGCATTGCCTTATTTCTGCATAACGACGTACCTAGTGGTTGTATTCTGCATTGCATTATTTTTACATTGCAAAGTTCCTAATTGTTGCGTTACGCATTGCATTATTTTTACATTGCAATAGTGCCTGATTCTAGCATTAGAAACTGCATAACATGGTATTAGGATTACAGTGGAATGTTTAGAAGTGCTCATTAATATTGCCAGACCTTACAAGGGCTGGCTGGCCTAACAACCGGCCAGGAGAAATAGTACACATACTCCTATGTTGGATCTATATTGTGTGGTCTTATCGTATATCTTTTTATGTAAAATATATAATTGTTATTATAAAACTTGTGTGGAGTCTATTTGTGGTGTCATCATTGGGTTGCTGTGAGCGTGGTTGCAAATACTTTACACATTTGCCTTGAAGATAAGCCTGGCTCCTCGTGCCAAGCTACCTTGGGGGGAAGTGGGGGCTATCTCAGAAGGTGACCTTCCTTTCCCTGACGTGGAAACGCGGCTGACTATGTGACCCAAGGTACCTACCTCAGCCAAACAGGGCTCCCGGGTCCAATGTTCCCTCTAATTTTTTTCCTTTGTGTGCGGCAGAGTAACATCTCTGTGCGCTGCAGCCAAGGCTATGTGCGCCCAAGAACCCGACAGCACGTGTAGACCATAGCTTTAAGTGGGATGAAAAAACGAGGGGGGTCTCTCAACGCGGCGTGGCAGATGCAATTAAGGGCATGGCTTAAAAGCAATTAAGCTAATAATCTGTGCTAAGCATAGTGTTCCACCCGACTGATATTTTGCTTCTTCTGTCATTGCATCCAGAAATTTAATATAAGTAACATTACACATACAAGAAGCCAGTACTATTGATTTTGTCAATGGCATAAAGTTGTATATAATATTGAAAATGCTTCCGCTCTTGTGGTAGCAGTTGTGGCTTTATGCTCGAGCTGACAACTTAGGAGACACGTTTTGAGGGGTAGGGCCAGTGAGATATTGCTGATGCATCATTGACCTCACTCCTTCATATTGGGGTGTACAATGATTTTATGCTTTGGTGGCAATCAAGAGAAGTGTTCCGTCAACCCTCACATGAGTATTTCCTCTCTGGGACGACATTTACTTCAGCAAAAAACTCAGGGATTTCATGTGAGTCTGGACAGTCTGATGGTACAGAAGTATAGTATAGGACATTCCTTGTAAAGAGTTTAGAACTGTTCAATTTGAACTTGTTTAGCATACTGGAGTGTAAGTAAGCCAATGATGAAATTTCATGGCAAATTATCACAACCTGGGGATGTTATTCAGGCACCAAGGCAGATGAACTCTTGGTCCTTGGTCTGAGTTATGTAGAGTGGTAATTCCACATGATAATTGCTAAATTACTACCCCAGACAACTCTAAGCTTTACTTTGCGTGGACCTGCATTCAGTACTACTAAATTCTTTTCTGCCCACATTTTTCACCAGCTAAAAGCAAGTGGGAAATGTGAGGGGGAAAGGGCCCTGAATTATTAAATCTCTCTGCAGTAAAGCGGCCCGCAATTCCAGGACCTGCCAGCTATTCCATTTTTCAGGGTGAAAAGCTCATAATGGCTATTAATTGAGGTACTGATGCCAACTTGCATCAGTAACAGCTGACCGAGAATTTCGCTTAACGTTTCCACCTCCCAACCTTTTCAGATTTTTGGTATAGATTGGATGGCACCGTGGAAATAGAAGTCTAATCCTTCTCTTCCTACTGTTCAGTTTTGGTGAGAGTGTCTCATAGCTGGAACTCCATATTTTGGCTTGAGATTTGCCTTCATATGCAAAATTGGTGTTCCTTTAGCTTTCTGCCTCTTAAAAGTCACCCCTATTTCATTTTTGTTGCATTTTTATATAGCGCGAACTCGATCCGAAGGTATTGGAGCGCTTTCCATGAGCCCCGTATTTACATTACACATTCAGACACGGGGAGATTAAGTGATTTGCCCAGAATCACAGGATGTGGACGTGACCCCGAGGTTCGAACCCTGGTTTCCAGCACCAGAAACCGCAGTTAAGCCGACAGACCACATCCTCTCCCATATATATTATTGATACATTCAGCATCACAGGCTTCCAAATATTTCATTCTACAAGTGTAGTTGCAGAAGTGGATAGTTCGCGCGGGATAATCACCCTCTTTGTACCTGCATTTGTTATATTTATCAATTTCTTTATTGCTCCCCTGACCTCATTAAAATGGCATTCCTATAGGCAGTTAACCGGTGTGATCAAAGGCCCTTATGATACAGTCAAAGCTGAGTGCACTTGGATTTCCAGAAAAAATAAGCCAGGAATAATTTGCACACTTGTGTTTAATTATATTAAAGGTTGTTTTTTGTAAAGCGGCCCAGTTCCATTTTAAGTGAGGAATATTACAAGGGCATATAGCATTGCTTCCTGTGATGTCACTTATTGTGAGATAACTACCTGTGACAGTGACAACATTGTAAATTACATATGTTAATTACTGCCCTCACTATTTTTCGTATGACTTGTGCCGTGCTCCCAAATTAAACCCCTGCTCTCAATACATCTCCTCATTTTTACACTTACAAAAATCCCATTCCCCTATTCTGCCATATAGTCCATCTGATCACAAGCGGGGTGTCAAAAATAATTATAGATTTGTTTTACTTTATATAAAGCACATAAAAAATGGTATAGATTTTTTTAATAACAACCCAATTTTACATTAATATCGTTTTAAGACTAGTATTCAGTGATACAGCACACGTTTTCTGCATAGCAGTGTGTAATTTGGCAGCAGAAGGTTAAATGAAGTGAACGATTTCTTTTTTTCCTCAGAAAAGAGATTCGAAGTTTGCCCCCTGGTTAGCCTTTCTCACAAATGAATAGCTGTTGCCAATTGGAAGGGGTTTTAAAATTACACTACGGCCAGGTTATACGTATACACTGTTTGCAGGTGCAAGGAGTAAGAGTGGCTGGGGCAGAAGGTGACACCTCTTAACTTCCTGGCTGCAGGTAATGCCTGGATGAGAGAGAAGAGCGTCGACTGGAAAGCTGCATTTCTTATCTTAAAGGAGCGCAGCTGGGGGCCGATTGTGGGCCATTGTGAAAACATTTGTTAATTGCAGCACATGACGGTGCTGTAATTAACAAATATTTTCACAAAGGCTCACCAACAGCCTCCAGCCGCGCTCCATTAAGAAATGAATGCAGAAGGCAAGCAGCAGAAAGGAAATTAGCATTTTTCGCGCTGCTCTCATTTAAAAGCGGCGGCGTGAATGCTCTCCCGGGATGTGCTGTGTGTGCGCGCTTCACACAGAGCACTGCGCGCTCGGGGGAAAGGATGTGAGCGCGCGCCCAGGCGCGCACGCTCCTGGGAACAGTGCCCGGGTCTAACAGTCACTGAGGGCTCCCTTGGTGACTAGAATGCTGTGATGTCCTTCATGTGCGAGTTCAATAACTTATCTCAAGCTCTCATATATGACTATTCTCAAACCTCTTAGTAATACCTTCTTAAGTGATAGAAAGTTCATTTTTGAATTTTTGATATTCAACGTCATCTGTGAGAGGTCAAGTATGTTTTCTCCATGACTGTGTTGCAATTATTGCCTTGATTATGAGCATGTCTCTGTCTGTATTAGTAGCAACAAGTATCTCCTCAATGGATAGAACTTTAGGGGTGCTGGACTTTACGATGATTAATGTTTGCTTCAGTCGCCTTAGATGTTGCACTGTGATGCTGTAACAGCACTTGTGAGAAGTAGACTGCGGGTTTATGATCCTTCCCCGGATTATGCACATTAGTGTAATCATACTCCTGCAATCTCAACACCCACTTCTCAATGCGAGGGGGCTTTCGGATTTCCAAAAATGGTGAGAAATTTCTGGTGGTCAGTGACAATGGTAAAATGCTTTCGATACAGAAAAACATGAAAATGTTCACAAGCCCATACTGCAGCCAGGTTCTCCTTTTCTGGCTGAGAATAGGTACGTTCAGTCTGAGATAGACTTCGACTGGCATAGGCCACAATGTGTCTCTGAGACTTTTGAATGTCCATTGTGTTGAGCAATGATCGCGCCCAACCTCAATGGGATTGCATCTACAACAATCTCAGTATGTAACTTTGGAAAAGCATGTGTGACAGGTTGAATTATTTGATAAATTACATCCTGAAAGATTTCCACATTGTACGACACACCAAAACGGAGTCTTTTGTATCTGAACAAACCAGCATGAGTTGAAAAAGTAGTAATGTACCTATAGTACTCTTCCAGCTCAGCTTAATGGTTCCCTTTGTTCAAATCATGTTGGGAGAAGACATTGGAACCATTCAGCTATGTAATCATGTCTGATATGTGTGGATCAGGATGTCTTTCCCTCTTGATTTGCCTTATTGCCTGGAGCATATCAACACAAATGCACCTCCTCTGTTATTTTTTGGCCCTACCACTATGGGCAAACCCCATGGCATTGGACCAGTAGAGCACTTGATGATGTAATGCTTTAAAAATGTTTCCAGTTCTTTCCAAATGGCTTCCTGTGAATGAAAAGCAATCCGACGGAGTCGCTGAGCAGCAGGACGAATGTCCTCATTAATGTGAAGTTGCACCTTCATTGTCTTGAGCTCCCCAAGTCCAAGAAATAACAAAGGCCATTGACTTATGTTAGACCCGGAAGGTCCCAGGGACCACCGACTCCGACGTGGTCTCTCGGCACGAGGCGGGAAGGCACTCCAGGGGCTATGTGTTAAGTAGTTGTGCAGCACACACTCATACTGACCCAGTAAAGCACATGCAATAAATAGACACCACTTCAAGTGCATTGACAAAACAAGTATCTTTATCTATTTCTTGTTAGAGCAAATAACATAGGATTCTCACAGTAAACGGATTAGAGGGTCTCTGGTAACCTCAGGACCATACAGGTAACATTTCCTATGCAGTGCTTGTAATACGCTCATTCAAATATGTAGCACAAGGGACAACTTTGAGGCAGGTATGGGAACAACATGAGCAATATTTCCTAAGTGCACATTTAATAAGGGCAACATTCCTTATGCATGGGTGGTGTCAATATAAGCAGCTTATCCCCTGCGGCACATGCTTCATGCAATAAACTTCCTTAAGACACCAGAGCATACAGGCAACAATTCTATGGCCGGTCGTGGCCCACTGCAGGCAACCCTTCCCAGGAAGAGCTAACTAGGCAAGCTAAGCTACCTGCCATTCGGGAAGATATTCAATTCGGGGCAGCAGCCTGGGGTCAAGGAACATTTCTGGGACAGAGGTTTCACTTAGGTAGGTAACCCCAGCCCTGATGCCCAGTCACAGACAACCCCTCTCAGGGGTTTGGTTTATAACAGTGGCACATTCATGGCAGGTCACAGTCCCTGGGTAGAGAGGCAATGCTGGCAGGGTTTCTTTAGTAGGGCCAGTCCCCCAGACAGTGGTTACGTGCGTCTGCGGGTGTATGTTTGGGCCCCAGCTCCCCCGCACTCACTGTTCTGTCCTGTGTAGGGGGAGGCAGGCCTCACGGAAGCGCTGGCCCTGACGGATGTAGGCTCCCCCCTCACCAATATGCCCACTTCGATCCTCAGTGCCTGCTCAGGGGGAGGCGGCCTCTCTATCTGCCCACAATACCTCAGGAGACTCAGCCCGGGTCAGTCGGGGTGCCGCTTTCCACCGCGTGGCCCTCTGCGAGGCCCGGGCGGACTCCGGGCTCCTTAAGCCCCTCCGTGCTCGTAACGGAACCACTCCGTCACGAGCCACGGATGCGCTGTGCTAATGACGGAGTGGTTCCGTCACGGTGCGGCCGCCCCGCCCCGCCTACGCGGCATCAATTCCGCGCCTGCAAGGCGGTTTAATTGAGCGGGCGGGGCCGTGAAGGAACCACTCCGTCATTAGCACAGCGAGCCTGTGGCTCGTGATGGAGTGATTCCGTCACGAGCATGGCAACGCCGCGCGGCCCTCTCTCCCCCCTAGCGCAGCGGCGGAATTACCACCGCGGCCAAGGGGTTAACCTGCCCAGGGCGCAGTAACCAATAGCAGTGCGGCTTCCCGAGGGCGTGGCCTATGATGCGGCCGGCGCCCCGGTTGCTATGCAACGCTCGTTCTTCACGCTCCTGGCCCCGCGCTGCCTACACTGCAGCCGTGGCAGTCCCCCCTTGCTGCGGGGGCCGCGGAGGCATGCAGGGCAACACTATCTTCTGTGGGGGCAGCCCCAGGGCCGCGGCGGTGATTCAGCATGACGTGATCTTCTTCTCGGGCAGCCCCGGGGCCGCGGCAGTGATTCCAGCCACATCGCTTCTCGGGGGCAAAGCGCCTATCAGACACAGCGCTACTCACAGGTATCCGGGGAAGCGGCGGTGATCTGAGGCAGCCCGCACTCCGTATCTCAGCGTGAAGGAGGACACAGCATGAGCGCTCCAGCACAGCGCTTGGTAGGAAGGGCACCAGCAGGTCCGGGGCACACAGCAGCAGCGCACCAGCACAGCGCTCACAGGGGGACCAGTTCCTGACGATCAACGCTTAGTGGGCCCAGCGCTGGCAGCAGGTGGCAAGTTCTTCCAGTATAGCGCTTGGGGGGATACATTGCTTTACCTGGTGTTTCCCAGCAGCAGCAGCGCTCACAGGTTCCTCAGCGCTAGTTGGGGCGTTCCAGGGATTAGGCAGCCAGCGTTTCTTCCTTCAGCGCTGAGAGTAGATGTGAAGCATTAGTTGCAGGGATTGGCATCAGTAGTTGGGAGAATAGAAGGCTTGAGCAGGGACACTGGAGTTGGCACCCCATGTTCCCCTCACACTGGGCAAGGTAAGTAGGCTGGCAGGATCACTCAGCTATCTTGGGGACAGCAAGGCCTCAGTAGTGTGGCTTCCCCCTGGCCCAGCATCTATACTCCAGCGGAGGGTTCCCAGGTCCTTAGTGCTCCAACTAACTGTCAGGTTTTACCTCCCTTACCTTTATACCCCTAGGTCAGGTGACCCTGCAAAAAGGCAGCAAGTTCTGGCACCAGCCTGGGGGGTTTGATGATTCTAGAAGGCTCTGGGGACTCTGTGGTAGCTTCTCTGGTGACAAGAGGAGGGACGCTCAGGGTTACAGTATTATCATGCCCCAGCCTGATCCCAACTACTAGCACGCAGAAGGAGAGTGGCCACTCTGCAGTAGCAGGGGCCTTTGGCAACCATATTGTTAGGAGAGAGCACCTGCACCTCAGTACTGTTCATTAGCGGTAAAGCACCCAGAGTCCTATGTCCAACAAAAAATGATGGCAAAAATGGAGGCAGAAAGGGAAAAAATGTGGGGGAAGACCACCCTAGGGCTGACAGGTCTAACAACCTACTATTTCAGAATGTGCATTGATGAATATCAGTCCCATGTCATCTGCAATGCTGAAACTGAGTAGACATGCACTTGACAAAGTACCATGGAAAAAATGAATTAGTGCAGGTACTGTCGTTTTCTTATGCTTGTGGTCGCTACAAATATCGCTTGCCTTTGTAATGGCGTAGAAGCAGCCCGCGTGAACACCTTTGTTTTCGATGGCATTAGACATGGCACCGGAGACAATTTGTTGTATTTTTCTGCCGGCATAATGTTGATCAATGCACCACTGTCTATATTGAAAGTTATAGGGCAGCCATTCATCTTTAGCGCGATTTCGGGGCATAGGCAAAATGAGTTGGGTCACTTCATGTGGCAATCTCTCTTAGACTTATGCTCTTCTTTGCAAGCAGCCCATCCTAAATGTGCATGTTTTTCTGTGTTTGACATCACGATTGCATACCCATCGTCATCACTATTGCTAGATGATGAAGTTGAAGAACGTTTGGAAGGTGACTTTGATGACCATCGCCCTCATTTAGTCTCTACTAGTTTCAAATGATGTTGCTGTTTGGCCTTGTGTGCATGCCTAGAATGGTTCTGGAACTTTCTGGCAACCATTTCTATTCTCACCCTGACACACTTAGTTTCTCTTTTGCTCTGCAATCCAATATGAAATAGTTTTCTCGCCCAAAGCCTATCCATATCTGTCCAACGGTGAGACATTTACCTTTGTGTGGAATTGAGAATCCACATCGGAAGAACAATTTCTTTTTCTTTGGAGACATCATCTACTGAGCCTCCACTTTGTGCTTCTGCTTCCTTTTCATGATTAAGGCTTCTTAATTCAGGTAGTACCATCTTCCATATCAGCAGCCTGTCGATCTGCATGTTCCTCAGTTCTTGCAGCCATGAGTTCCTTTTCTAGAGTGAGTAGCTCTCACAGCTTGAGTTGCATGAATGAATCTGAGAGCCAACCATCAATCCCTCTAAGATGCATGGCTTCTTCATCATTGAATTCACTGAACTTGCATTGCTTTATGAGTGTATCAAGTGTTTCAATAAACTCATCCATCATTTCACCAGATTGTTGTCTTGGCTAGTTGATAATGTATCTTTCATAGTTGACATTTGGCATTGGATTGTACTGGTCTTCCAACGTTTCCTTAATTTGACGGTACAATATCTGTGATATTATCTTTATCACTTCTTTCATACCATCATCTGCAAGGCTCTTTAAGTGTTTGATGATCTTTTTTGGCATCTACTTATTCTGGAGCATCTCAGAAGTCATTGAACATTTCGATCTATGCAATCCATCTGGTGCCAATATTTGGCTTTTTGGCAGTATTGAATGGTGGCCGTGGTTTCAGGAACATGGCTGCACCGTTTTTGACACTTGTTTTTGCAGCCATTGAAAATGTTCACAATTTTGAAGGCCTTTCAGTGTATTGGATGCTACTTGCCACTTTGCATTATTCGGTGGCTCAACCGGGCTGGGTCATCACACCAGATTTAAGCTTGTGTGGCACTTCCCAGGCTCATGCTGGTAAGTATGTTTGTACTTTCTATACCCGGTTGTCACATTCGCTCCCTGCACAGACTCGCAGTAGAGATCGGGGACCTCCTCGACACCCTTTCACCAGATGTCGCCTTCCTCACAGAAACCTGGACAAACTCCACCTCCGCCCCCGACATCGCCACCGCCTTCCCCGATGGATACAAGATCCAAAAGAAGGACTGCCCCAACCACCCAGGAGGAGGACTTGCCATCACGCACAAGAACTCCTTCCAACTTACCACTTCCAATGACTCCTCGTCCCCCATGGAACACCTCCATTTCCAGATCCAGACCAGCCCCAGAACGACCTTCTTGGCACCTATGCCTGCACACTTCCCAGACCATGAACTGCGTTTACCACAACCATCACCAACCTCATTGTGCCCCACACCATTACCTCCATGGACCACATACTGCTCGGAGACCTGAACTTCCACCTCGACAACCTCAGTGACCCCAACTCCACCGCCCTCCTGGACTACCTCGCCAACATTGTACTGAAACAGCTCATCGCCACAACTACCCACAAGGCAGGACACACCCTCGACCCCATCTTTGCAGGAGGAAACAACATCCACTTCCGCCATACCACGCAACCCCCCTGGACAGCCCACCACTGCGTACACTTCTCCTTCGAAAAAACCATCACTCCCAAACTTACAAACGCCCTTCACAAAGGAAATGGAGCAAAGTCACTGAGGAACACCTCAACTCCACCCTCAACCACGATCTCACTCCTCAACAACCAACGTCAACTTTGCACCTAACAAACTACACAGGTGGATCACCAACTGCACAGACAAGCTCGCCCCCCTCCGTAACTCCGACAGACAGCGCCCATGAAAGCCACCTGGTTCACCACGACCTTCGAGAATTAAGACACACCTGCAGACATCTCGGGAAAGCATGGAGAAACACTAAAACCCCAGATGCTCCGACCACCTACAAGACCGCCATGACAGAATACCACCAACGCATCAGATCTACCAAAAGGACCTTCATCCAGAACAAAATCCTCACCAACTCCAGCAACTCGAAGGAACTCTTCAGCATCATTCAGGATTTCACCAAACCCACCAGCGAAGCCACCCACGTCACACCTTCCCAGGATCTCTGCAACAAACTCAGTACCTACTTCCATCTCAAGATCAAGTCCCTCTACGACAACGCCAATGAACAGACACCAGACACCGAAACCACACCGACCACTAGCAACGCCAGCCAGCCTACCATCTCCACTTGGACCCCAGTCACCACCGAAGACACCGCCAGGACCGTGAAGAACAATCACTCAGGAGCCCCCACAAACTCCTGGCTGCTGCACGTCTTCCACAGAGCCGCCTTCACAATAGCACCCGAGCTACAACACCACCTTCGAATCTGACACTTTCCCTGACAACTGGAAACGTGGAAAAATCAAGCCCCTCCTCAAGAAGCCCTCCACAGATCCTACAGAACTCAAAAACTGCAGACCCATCTCTCTCCTCCCCTTTGCGGCCAAAGTCACCAAGAAGATCGTCAACCCTCAGCTCATAAACTTTATTGAAGCCAACTCCATCCTCGACTCTTCTCAATCAAGATTCTGAAGCAACCACTGCATCGAGACAGCCCTCCTCACCACCACAGACAACATCTGCACCGTCCTCGACCAGAGCCACGCGGTGGCCCTCATCCTTCTAGACTTCTAGACCTCACTGCAACCTTCGACACCGTCTCCCACCGCACTCTCACCGTCAGACTCCACGACGCCAGCATACAGGGAACTGCCCTCAACTGGATCCACTCTTTCCTCACCTGGCCAAACCCAAAGAATCAGACTCCTGCCTTTCCTCCCTGAACCCACTAAGATCAACTGCGGAGTACCCCAAGGATCATCGCTCAGCCCCACGCTCTTCAACATCTACATGGCCCCCTTTGTCGTCATCGTCAGACAGCATAGTATCTTATGCTGACGACACCCAGATCATCCTGTACCTTAATATCCTTAAGAAAGATATAGAACAATTTTTAGAGGTAACACTGAAGGAGAATGTGGTCCTAACCCCAGAACTAATAGTATTGGGGGTAAGCAGCTCAGGGTCAGTTGGCACTCATCCATGCATTATGTTTCTGGCGATGGCAGTGGTCAAAATCCGCATTAGTACCGCTTGGTTAGATCCAGTGGCCCCATCCTTTTCACAATGGGTAACCCGGCTCCTTTCCACTTTTAACCTTGAGAAAGGGATTTACGAGAGAAAATGCTAAAAAGCCCAAAAAATGGGGAAACAATATGGTCTCCAATATATCGGTGGAAGGCGGAGGTGGGGGGCCCCTGAAATAATAAAAATAATGTAATTAATGTCTAGAATTCTTTTTTTTTCTCTCTCACTCCAACGCATATTTTGTCTTGAAGAAATCTTTCTGAATAATGTCTGTATATGCATTATCGATTGAAAATACTATGTATGAAAACAAGCCGCTGCTAATGGTAAATGTATTCTTATCCTAAATGTCTCTGTTTTATTACTATGAAATCTCTCTTCATAATCATTTGTATATGAATTAATTTATGTGCCCCACCTAAAAATATCTCAATAAAAATAAAAAATAAAAAGAAAGAGGTTACATCCTGGATGATCAGCAGCTGTCTAAAGCTCAACTCGGAGAAGATAGAAGTCCTCGTCCTTGGTCCCACCCCCTCAGCATTGGACAACACCTGATGGCCCACCCCCCTCAGCAATCCCCCCACTCCCACAGACCACATCCGGAACCGCGGAATCATACTCAACTCCTCCCTCACCATGACCCGACAGATCAACGCTGTCTCCTCCACGTGCTTCGAAACCCTCCTCATCCTTCGCAAGACCTTCAAGTGGATCCCCCCCGAATCCAGAAAGAGCATCACCTACGCACTCATAACAAGCAGACTGCACTACGGAAATCCTTGCTCCGAAAAATCCAGACCATCCAGAACACCTCTGCCAAACTCGTCCTTGGCATCCCACAACATGAACACATCACCCACCAACTACAAGACCTCTTTTGGCTCCCTGTTGAGAAAAGAGTAACCTTCAAGCAACTCAAGCACCCCTACAAATCCATCCACAACACGGACCCCAATACCTCACCGAAAGAGACTCCTTCTACGTACCCAAGAGAAACCTCCGCTCCGCTGACCTCACTGAAACCCCGCCTGTCCTCAGAGCCAGAGCGGGCAGAAGATCACAGCAAAGACCTGGAATAAGCTCCTGCTCAACATAATAGGGGAAGACTGGGATGATGTTAGTTGAAAATATCACTGTAGGGGTGGATGATATTTTGGCAAATACCATAGTGCCCTGGGGCCACACAAAAAGGGCACACGCACCCATTGCCCATCCCTTCCCCTGGGCACTATGCCTAATTCGGCCTCTGGAGTGATGAATGACAGCAGCTAATTCTTCCTGAAGTCATGAAAGGAGTGAATGAAACTCACTTAAGTGTCAATGAGTGATATCATCCTATAGGTATATAGCAGAGAGATGGCATTGGGCTGAGATTGAAAAATGACTGAGTTGTGAAAACTAGGTCTAGCTGAATCTGATCTACGCTGTGGCTGTGAAGTGACCATAGGCAAACACAGCTTCTGGACTGACATCAGCTCATTTATTCGCAAAATGCTAAACATTAATTGGACACTTGGCCTCCCTTTCATTGCCCTTGGCATATTCCCTCCACTGATCACCCACACTCTTCAGCAAAGCGACATTTCGCTACTTAACATCTTTTTACTTAGGCCTCAAATCTATCCTATCCAGATGGAAAGACTTTAATCAATTCTTAACACACACCTAGTGTGAGTGGGCACAATTCTTCAGAAGTGCTGATAACTCTCTGAACACATTCCTATGCCACAAGAGGCCTTCAAACACTAAAATGTGGAGGAAGCTAGATGGTTACATGTCATCCTACAAGACCTCATAAACATCTCACCAACACCAACACTGGGCCACATCCCATACACCACTTGACCAGCCCCCTTAAAAACCTATGCTCTTTGTTTGAGTTATATCTGCAGTGGTCCTGAGGAAGGTGATTACACTGAAACGCGCGTCGACCCAGTGCCGGGCCTCATAGAAGTCGGGCTCTGAGACCCCCACTTTGGCAGAAGAGAATTGTTAATATCTTTTTGTTTCTCACTGTCTAAATTCTTTCCTTACCATTAACAGATATTGAGTTATAAATGTATGAGGATGAGTGAGTGTGTATGTTTCGAATGGGTATGTGTAGTTGGTTTGATTCAGGAGGACACTTTTTAGATACATGTATATTTTTGTATGTGATAAATTTGTAGGCATCAATCATGGTTATAAAAGAAATGTACCAATGATTAGATGTATTTGAATTCCTGTTTAATGAAATGATTTTTTTACAAAATGATATAATGAAAAATATAAAAACGGAAGAAACTAAAATACTTTGTTAAAAAATTTAAAATAATGTTGAAATAATTAAAACATTGTTAGTGGCATAGTTTCAAAGTAAATTTGTTGGTCAATGAGGGAAATTATTGTATAGATATAGGTGTTGTTTCCCCCTCTTTTCCCTGACCTTACACTTATTCAGAGGGGGTCCCTTCATTTCTGTTGTTGCATTCACAGTTATTTAACTGTGGGATTTGTTTAAATTGAGATTAGTAGATTTTCATGTCACTGTCTTTGTTTGGTTTGCCAAGGATTGACACATGTTGCAGTGAGCATAAGGTGTAACACTTGTGGTTGTTTATTTAGTTGTGTTTTGCCCCCCCTTTTTCTTGTTTGGGTAAGTTTAATCGTGGTGTTTCAATCAGCCTATATTGACTCAAATGGAGGGGCTACAAACCTTTGGATTTTCCGATAAGGAGTTTTCCTCATTATTAGGCCAAGTAGTTAACAGTGGAGGTCCGACTGCTGGTCAGCAGGGAGACAATAGTGAATGGCAAAATCTGTTGAACCTAAAGAAAAAGTTGAAACGTATAGAATCCCATGCCTTCTACATGTTGGAATACTTGAAGGTAGGAGTCATTCCCTCTCTCTTGAGAGTTCGTAACGCACTCTTTATTGAGATTCGCAAGTTCCTGGAGCGGTGGTCATTAATATCTAACCGCTGCTCCAGGGACTGGATGATGCTAATAATTGAAACGGCTAAAGAAATAATGTCAACTCTTAGTCAGGAAATTCTCGATGTAGAGGAGAAACTTACAGCATCAAACGCAGTTGAAGAAGCGAAGATTAAATTAGATAAAACGGTGGCTGAAATGAAAGACTTTGAACTTTACTTGACAAATAAAAAAAACTTAAAAACTTAAGAAGGATATGAGATGGTTCACGAAGGAGAAAGTTTATCCCTATCTGAATCCCAATTATTATCAGGATGGACAGCAAAATAGTTATGTCCCTAACTATACCAATATTTACAACAGACGTTTTACCAATTTTTCTGATACAGGATCCTCCGATTCGGACAATGACAATCAATTTGAGTCAGGAGGCGGTCAGTATAGTTCGAAGCCATATAGAGGAAGAGGCGGACAACAACCCTTCCATGGTCGTGGTTTTTTACCACGGGGCAACTTCAGAGGAAGGAATGTCCGATGGCAACAGGACAGAGGTGGACAGCATCAAATAAGCCCTCAACCTCAGCCTCAACAAAATGTGAGAACACGCAATCAGCAATATTGGTGGTAAATGAGGAGATCAGTATTGCACAAAAAGAAGATGCTTTGCCAATCTATAATCTTTCCAAAAAAGTTCTTACATCTGAAGAAACCTCCTTACTAAGTCGGGGATTATCTTTTGTCCCCTGCATTAAATTAAATACATTTAAATTACATGAAGATCTATTTGATTTCTTTAGGAAAGTGAGGTTGAAGAAATTCTTTCTGAATATACCAATCCCTGAGGAAGACAATAACATGTCCCGTTGCAAACCTCCCTCTATTTTCACTCCTACATTAGATATTGTGGGACCTGAGGTCAATATCTTCGAACAAAATGTTTTGAAAGATATTGCTCGTATTGTAAAAAATCCAATTAAAACAGGATTTAACCTTTCAAAGTTAGAGACTACAGCCTTGGAGACAATGAAGAATGATCACGGTGTGATCATTAAACCCTGCGATAAGGGAGGGGGTATTGCAATTTTGGATAAAGATTAATACAATTTGAAAATGGCGGAGATGTTATCGGTGAAGGAACATTACAGACCAGCACAATCTAGAGAGCTAATAAGACTCAACAAACACATACAGGACATGACACTTACAGCTTTGAATGATGGCTGCATTTGCGATGAGGAATACAGGTTTTTAAATAAGATATGTCCTGTCACCTCAGCACTGTATTGTATCCCAAAACCACATAAAAATGAGGAAAATCCCCCCATGCGTCCTATCATATCCACCATAGGATCTTGTACGGAACCACTATCTAAATATGTGGATTCCTTCATCTGTCCTTTGATACCGAAATATGAGTCATACATACGTGATACAGGAGATATCATTAACAAAGTTGAGGGGGCTCTATTCAATCCCCAGAGTGACATCCTAGTGACGCTTGACATTGAGGCGTTGTACACCAACATTCCTCAATGTCAAGCATTACAGGCAGTCACGGCCCTCCTACGCAGATTTCCTGAGAATAGACCGGATGACTTCATACTTCAATGTTTGGAGGTTGTACTATTTAACAACTTTTTTGACTTTGATGGTGCCCTCTTTAAACAAATTAAGGGGACATCAATGGGAGCCTCTTGTGCCCCGAATGTAGCTAATGCATTTATGGGAGAATGGGAACTCACCAACATTTTTAATGAAGCAGCACCCTTTTTCGATAATGTGTTTTCCTAGAAACGCTTTATCGACGACATATTTTTTATATGGAAGGGTGGTAGTGAGGACCTACAGGAATTTATTCTTTGGATTAATGCAGGCAATGAGAATCTTAAATTTACAGCCAACTGGAGTATTAACAGGGTGGAATTCCTTAATATCATCATTGATGGCACTAAGGGACTACTACAAGTAAGTCTCTACAGAAAACCTACCGCCAAAAATGCCATCTTACAATTCGGTAGTTACCACCCCAGTTGTCAAAAAGACTCAATCCCCTTTGGGGAATTCCTCCGCATTAGGCGCAACTGCACAGATATGGAATCCTTTCATTTACATGGCGATGCCCTAAAGAAAAGACTCATTCTCCGTGGATATCCACATCGCTTAGTACGTCATGCTTACAAGCGTGCTAAGTACTATGACAGGGAGGCGTTGTTACAGGGTACATCAAGGAAAACACGTGATCAAATCACATGTGTTATTAATCATTCCAAGCTGAATTTCAAGATAAATAATGTGATTAACAAGAACTGGAGGATCCTTAACACGGATGAAAATGAGTCTCAGTTACCACTCCCATTAGTGGCCTACCGACGAAATCGGAACCTCAGGGATCTGTTGGTTCATACACGCAGTATTTCAAACAAAGTTGACGGTCAGAGAACAATTACTGGTATGCACAGTGTTCAAGGGAATCACAGATGTGGCTCCTGCCATGCCTGTGACTCTGCCTTGGTTACTGATCACCTTAGCTACAATAATGTGGAAGTTAAGTTAAGGCACCTCACTAATTGTAGAAGTAGTAACATCATATATGTTCTATTCTGCCCCTGCGGCCTCGCTTATGTAGGAGAGACCGGGCGAGAATTTCGGCTACGTTTTAGTGAGCATAAGTCCGCTATCAGGACTAAGAAAATAACTGCCCCACTAGTTCAGCACGTTTTGGAGTCCAATCATACAGAATTGGACCTCAAATGGTGTATTATCGAGAAGATACAGTACAAAATGGGACAACTCATAAAAATAACAAGAAAAAAACGTGAAACTTATTGGATTTTTCAGTTTGATAATATACGGAAAGGCCTAACCGAAGATATAGCTTGGTATGTTACCAAGGGATAAAGCTCTGTAGATAGGTTGGGTAGATTGGATTTTTCTGCATTTTCTTCATTAGGTTAGTGAACCAATTAGCATTTTAGTTGGTTCTATCCTAAACATACCCGTACATGAGATATAGAAAGATAGAGTATGGAATATACGACATATCCTTTGTATTCTGAAATACTCATCGTTCATATGGATATAAACTTGTCTATACTAACTTCGTCTATATACCTCACTTATTTAGTTACCTAGGAAGGACCACTTTGCAAAATACCCATATCCTTTACATATATGATAATAGTTTTGATTTTGTAATTTTTATTCCTCCCTGTTTTTCGGTGTTTTTAGCATCTTTCTGTTTTTTGTGAATCTACCTGTGTATACATTTGATCTACACACAGAGTCTTAGTCTGATGTGTCCATTATATTGAATTCAACCATTATAATACATCTTCAGGTCCCAGCGTGTTTCAAGATGGCGTTTCACCGTAGTCCCCTTTCTAATTTGCCCCTGTATATGCCTAATTCAGTTCCTCCCTACCTTTTTAGTGTTTACTACTTTCTAAAGACGCGTAGTCCTCTTTTCATGTCTATCGATGAAAGTACATGGTCACGTAAAACAATATCGCGTTGTTTCGCGCCTGCATTACATAAAAGCCATCGGTTGTTTTCCGACTTTTACTCGATTGTATGCGTGATGGGAGCCAGTATATGACCGACACGCCATCGTGCTTTAACGGTGAGTGTTTTAGGACCCATTGCTATTTTGACTAAACGACCTTTACTTTGTAGGTCACTGGGTATGCTATATAGCTGGCGTAGAGTCTCACTTCTTTTTAGCAATGTAATCTGCGAGTCAGGTGGGCCACACTGTGATTTACAGAGGTTAGAGACGCTCTAGGGTTTTACTTACATGTTATGTGACCGTACTCGATGTAGGTATATTAGGCGTGGCACTATACTTTCTGACAACGCCTTTATAATTGTAGGTTATTATTCCAATATTTTTATTGACACCTATATAAGTTATTCAGACGGTATATTTTTATGTAAATGTCCTTTTCGAGTTGGATATATATATCTGCAGCCTGCATCCCCATTTCAATATTGTGTTACAGTCTGAGTAACGTCATTCAACTCGCGCATTAAAGACCAGTTGGTTGAGAAACTAATTCTCTTTCATGATTCTCTTTCAGATAAATTCTTACTTTTCTGACTTGTGAAAATACAGATCATGCCCAGATGTAGGAAATAAAAGGGGACAGGGTCATAAACCTATTTTCTAAGGTTAGTAATAGTGGCTAGGTACATATGTTTAACCCTTCCAAAAGCCATATGAATGACTATAGGAACTCATCTAGGTTACCCTTTAAACTTCTTTAAATTTAATTTCAGCTACATATATTTTTTACTGGCCCATCCGTAACTGGGAAGAACTAAGGTGACTTTATCATCTAGCAGACAATCTATTACGGTAACATAAGTATAATTTTAGATGACCCTAACTTATGTATGTATGTAGAATGTATTCTAACTGCAGTTCCCTTAATCATAGGTTAGTCACTAAATTAGTATTTGACAAATGGGACGAGTCTATACCGAAGGCATCATGTGAAAACTTAGTCCTATTGAACAGACTCTCATATTAGGTATGATGGGCAAAATCCATATCTCTTTAGATTAGGTATACTGATAGATTCACAGTCTGTAAATTTGTGTAAACTACCTCAAAATGATCCTCTAACTAATTCCAACATAGCGTAACTAGGCTGGATATGATAGATCATATCCACCTTTCTTTGAAGATACTATTTTGCACATTTGTATAGTATATTAGTGATACACACATGCTCACGAGTGACGTGTTGAAATTAATGTCAAGACAAACAGAAACTAAGTAGATAGTCAAGTGTATAAAGTAGTTTGTATTTGTTTAGATTGTATGCCAGTGTTGTAAAATAGATATGTTATTATATTTATAGGTCCCCTGAGAATTGTTTGAGTTATATCTGCAGTGGTCCTGAGGAAGGTGATTACACCGAAACGCGCGTCGACCCAGTGCCGGGCCTCATAGAAGTCTGGCTCTGAGACCCGCACTTTGGCAGAAGAGAATTGTTAATATCTTTTTGTTTCTCACTGTCTAAATTATTTCCTTACCATTAACAGATATTGAGTTATAAATGTATGAGGATGAGTGCGTGTGTATGTTTCGAATGGGTATGTGTAGTTGGTTTGATTCAGGAGGACACTTTTTAGATACATGTATATTTTTGTATGTGATAAATTTGTAGGCATCAATCATGGTTATAAAATAAATGTACCAATGATTAGATGTATTTGAATTCCTGTTTAATGAAATTAATTTTTTACTCTGTACAAAATGATATAATGAAAAATATAAAAATGGAAGAAACTAAAATGCTTTGTTAAAAAATTAAAAATAATGTTGAAATAATTAAAACATTGTTAGTGGCATACTTTCAAAGTAAATTTTGTTGGTCAATGAGGGAAATTATTGTATAGATATAGGTGTTGTTTTCCCCTCTTTTCACTGACCTTACACTTATTCAGTGGGGGGTCCCTTTATTTCTGCTGTTGCCACACAAAAAGGGCACACGCACCCATTGCCCATCCCTTCCCCTGGGCACTATGCCTAATTCGGCCTCTGGAGTGATGAATGACAGCAGCTAATTCTTCCTGAAGTCATGAAAGGAGTGAATGAAGCTCACTTAAGTGTCAATGAGTGATATCATCCTATAGGTATATAGCAGAGAGATGGCATTGGGCTGAGATTGAAAAATGACTGAGTTGTGAAAACTAGGTCTAGCTGAATCTGATCTATGCTGTAGCTGTGAAGTGACCATAGGCAAACACAGCTTCTGGACTGACATCAGCTCATTTATTCGCAAAATGCTAAACATTAATTGGACACTTGGCCTCCCTTCCATTGCCCTTGGCATATTCCCTCCACTGATCACCCACACTCTTCAGCAAAGCGACATTTCGCTACTTAACATCTTTATTACTTACGCCTCATATCTATCCTATCCGGATGGAAAGACTTTAATCAATTCTTAACACACACCTAGGGGTCGATTAGGATCGCGGACGGACTTGAGTCCGTCCGCGACCCCTGAGGAGGAGGGAACGTCCGCATGGGCTGCGGCGTTCCCTCCGATCAAATTAGGATGTGACCGCCAGGGTGGCGGTCACATCCTCTATCTCTAACATTGCGGCGGGTGCAGCTTCAAGCTGCATCCGCCGCAATGTAAAAAATCCATGCACAGCATTTGCGTGCACAAAGCGGCAGGCACCGCGCGGTGCCTGCTGCATTGTGCACGCAAATGCAGGGGGGTACCATAGGTACCCCCCATGTGCACCCCCCACCCCACCTTCACCCAGGGGGCCCGCAACGGGCCCCCGAAGTGAAGGTCCGTATGCTTTTCCACGGCGGTGAAGCCGCCGCGGAAAAGCATATATTTTCAGACATCCTAATATGCCTGGCGGTGTCTGATAGACACCGCCAGACATGTTAGTGCTTTTCCGCCGCGGTCGCCTTCCGACCGCGGCGGAAAAGCGGCGGACAGATTATCAGACCCACCAGCCATCCTAATTTGGCGGTGGGTCTTTGGAGTCTCCGCCGCGGTTTTTCCGCATCCTCCAGGCCGGCGGACACTTCCGCCGGCCCGGAGGATGCGGAAAAACCGCCATCCTAATCGGCCCCCTAGTGTGAATGGGCACAATTCTTCAGAAGTGCTGATAACTCTCTGAACACATTTCTATGCCACAAGACGCCTTCAAACACTAAGAGTTGGAGGAAGCTAGATGGTTACTTGTCATCCTACAAGACCTTATAAACATCTCACTAACACCGACACTGGGCCACATCCCATACACCACTTGACCAACCCCCTTAAAAACCTATGCTCTTTGTCCTTCTTCATCGTATCGACCAACTGATCCAACACTAAATGCAAGACTGACCAACTCCATCCTAAATGACATATTTCGATGATGTCCTGATCCCTCCTTACTTCCCCCCCTTGTCTTCCTCCTTTGTATATCTTAAGCGATCTCATTTCTGTCTCTTTCACATTCCCATCCCAATTTCTTCTTGGTGATCACATGCACAATTATAGTGGACGCCATATTGCCCTCTACTTAACCAAACAATATGCTAATACTAACCTGGGACCGCCTTCTAAATATGTTTTTGTGCTATATTCGTAATACCATACACAGTGCTTTAAATGGGCCGGTACTCACCGTTACTGAGTACCGGCACTTTTTCATTTTCCACCATTGAGTACCGGCACTTTTCCTTGAACAAGGAGAATACTGGTACTCACAAGGCTCTGTAGCAGATGTCGCTCGTTCATCGATCACCTCGGCAGCACTTTCAGCTTTTAGTCATGATGGAAGCCTGGGCTGGGCTCGCACAAGAGAACAGCTGCTCTTGTCACCGGTACACAGATCTGCATGTTTTACTCTTGAAGTCATCAGATCAGAGGTGTGCGTCCTGGCTCCCATGCTTTTTTCCCTGTTTGTAAATGACATCCCCTCTTTTTTAGAAGGTTGCAAAAACGACTCACCAAAGCTTAATGGCGAAAAGGTAACTTCCTTACTATTTGCTGACGATACAATTTTGATATCCCAAACGAAAAATGGATTACAGTCACTATTGGAGACCTTTAACGAATATTGTAGTTTAAAGGGGTTGGAGATTAATGGAATGAAAACTAAATGTATGTCCCTAAATCCTATAAAACGGGACAAAGGTTGTTTAACACTAAAAGGAGCAAAGTTGGAATCAGTTCCCCATTTTTCTTATTTAGGGGTGACACTAGACTCCAAGTTCAATTGGAAAGCGCAAATGGACAAAAGTAAACTAATCTTTGCTCAGAATGTTAGACCAATCCTCAGGGAACACAGTCAAAGTACTAGTAAAGCAGTGTCCCCAGTGATGGAACTATTTAAATTTATGGTCCAGTCATCAGTCCTTTACGGAGCGGAAATATGGGGCCCCGGAACCAAAGATATTTTTAGAGCATCAGATAATAACTTTATGCGAAGTCTGGTGAGGGTCCCAAGAGGTACTCCACTTGTACCCTTGGAACTGGACCTGAACTTTAAAAGAACAGACCATCATGTTCTGATTCGACCCCTAATGCTATGGGTTAGACTATGGCACGTCCCCGAACTCCAAGACTATAGAGACGGGTTAAAAGAAATTATTGCGCTTGACATCCAAAGTGCTACCCCATGGCTAAGGCATGTTAAGACCTGGTTGAGTTGTATAGGATTAAAACATTTCTGGGAGAATCCCGAGCAACTACCAGATAATCCCAAACAAATTTTAAAAAGGGCATTCTGGGCCTTTATAGGGAACAGAACTATAAGTAATTCAACTAGCGGGACCATAATCTCAAAATTCTTAAGTTTTGAGGACGAACCCCTTTATGAAATTTTCATGGATGAAATAGAGCCCCCACTTGCCAAAACATTATTTTTAAAATTTAGGTATGGAAACCTTTTAATTAAAACAACATTGGCACGTTGGGCTAGGAGTCGTGATATATCGTCCCAAGTAATGGACGAAACTTGTCCTATGTGTGAACATGAACAGACTGAAAATGAACAGCATATCCTTTTCTTCTGCCCCTCGTATGTTCAGGCAAGGAAGAGATGGATCAAACCAATATGCCTACTACTAGGCTTGAGGTCATGTTCACAGGCTCTGAGAATCCTAACTACTAATACGTCCCAACAGATAATATTTAGTGTCAGTAGATTTCTACTTTCTATTTTTTACCAAAGGAAAAAGAAGGGGCATCAACTGTAATTGATCTGAATTGTTGATCCGATGTGGTGGTCCATCCTACGACATATGAATGTATTGTTCCCCCACTATTTGTCTTCCAACATGGATTGTACTTTTATTAATGATTGTACTTTTTATCAATGTTTTTATGTATCAATGTTTTAATGTAGAGATATGTTGCTTTATTTGATGTAATGCAAGTAATGTGTGCACTGTTTTTCTTTTATGGCATATATGCCGAAATAAAGATTTTGAAAGGAATTGTTATGTCGGTTTCCCGCCTCTGTTAATACAAGGTATGAAAGCAGAAAGTACATTTTCGACGGGTCCCCCTGTGCTGACTAAAAAAAAAAGATTGGGCCTTTTAATGCTTACTCCTGTATTAGGTCTTTGCTCTTCACTTTGCCAACTCTAATGGGTTATACCGACTCCTCTACTACTTTGAGGTAAACTTATATTTCAAGGGCAAAAGAGGGCGGACATGTTCAATTGCATGAATTGAGTTTGCGAGAATGGATTCCCAGCTTCCCTACTTGACCAATGGTGTGATTCTATGCAAAATAATTCACTTCACTGTGCCTCATCTTAAATTAGAGTCATACCTGACACTACCTTTAATATTTCAGTTCAAGAAGTGACCTCAATGAGTTAAGAACTGGAACATAGCTGGTTTGAGAAAGTAATACTCTTCGAGACTGCCATGCAGAGGACGGGTTCTAGCACAGAAGTACGTCTACGCAGCCTCGGTCCGTGCAGGTAACATCGATTGGGCGGTGGGGCGGGGTAAGGGGGGATTTTGAGGAACAATGCAGAGAGAAAATTAAATAAATAATACATGTCTTCTCTGCATCGTCCCTCGAAATACACCCTTACACGGCCCCACCGCCGTTACCTGCACGACTGTGGCTGGGTCCAAGCAGTGTCAGTGACTGCAATCAGCAGAGAAAGCAAACAGCTCCTACAAGAAACTGCCTAAAATGTGTCTCCCGTGCAAATCGAGGGTGGGACGGATGCAACGTGTCATTTCACCTAGACTGGAAAGTTCCTTGCACCAGCCGTGAGCTCATGCTGATAAAAAACCACCAACAAAATAAAAGACTGGGGCCACCCTTTGGAGCAACAATATTTTTCAAAGATACAGGAATCAAACACTATGCTGGTAACATGGTGTGCTACACACAGAAAGGAACTTTGGGGCACATTTACTATCAAAGTGGCGAAGTATTTCGTTAAGCCAAGAAGGCTACCAACACACTCCGTCACTTTAGAAACGCAAGGCTGCACCATATTTACAAAAATATGGTGCAGCCCTGAATTTCCCCCTGCGCTGGGGCTAAATTTAGCTGCCTAGCTCCAACGCAGATGCCCAGATGTACGTCGTTACAACGCATGCTTTTACCACGCATGACTTTACCACGCAACTTTTACAACGCAAACCATTACAACGCATAGTGCGTAGGGGTGCTGGATAGTGAATAGTTTAATTTACTATTCCAACTCCAGTCCCCGTGGACACTAGGGAAGGTGTTGGATAGTAAATTACATCTATTCCCTATCCTAGAGCGCCCCCCAGTGCAATGCGTTGTAATGGTTTTCGTTGTAATAGTTGCGTCGTAAAGGCACTGCGTTGTAAAAGTTGCGTTGTAAAGGATGTTTCCCCAGACGCCCTTGCACCATGGTGCAAGGGTGCCTGCAATGAGGAGAGTGATTGTTTTTGTGCAGGAAGGTGTCCCTTCCTGCACATAAACAATCTTTAAATGGTGTTTTGTAACTTCTATGTGTGCTGCTTAATGCAGCACACATAGAAGTTGCAAAACGTCATTTTTTTAAAATGATTGTTTATGTGGAGGAAGGGTCATCTTCCTGCACATAAACAATCAATGGCCTTTTGCAGTTTATATGTGTGCTGCACAACACAGCACATATGGAAACAAAACATGAGGAGAAATTAAACATTTCTCCTCTTTGCGCCCTATAAAGACCAGTTTTTCTTTGGTGTTAATTTTTGGCGCTGCTCCATATTTACGGCACCCTTGTAAATATGGGGCAGCTTCAAAATCAATGGGTGTTGCATTGGAACACCCACTGCAACACCCATTACCCTCCCCCTTCACGCTAAGGCCTCCTTTTTCTTGTATGACTTTTACCCAGCTTGTTAGCTGAGGAGGCAGTAGTCTTAGTACGTATTGTTCAACATACCAACATATTTTTGAGTTAACACGTTCTTATTAATACTAATACTATGGAAGGTATAAAAACACTCAGCTACACGGAAGACCAATTTAATAAGATTATAAATGGGTCCATGGCTAAAAACATCTCAACAGTACGCCTAGATAAATCAGATGAAGAACAGTGGCGTACACTGTGGAATTTGAAAAAAAGGTAGTCAGAGCTGAACTACATGCTGAATTCTTGGTTGAATACTGCAAGAATGGGATAATACCCAAAGGGTTACAAGTTGTAAATGAACCAGGCATTTTTATAAATAATAGAAGGTTCATTGAAAACTGGACATTGGTGGCAAATCGATGTAGCCGTGATTGGATACTACTAATAATCGAGACAGCCCATGAAGTTTTAGTTATTGAGCTGAAGGAAATCGAAGATTTAGAAGCCCAACTTAATAACAATACAGCCCTTCTAGAGGCCAAACGAAAGTTAGAAGAAATAGAAAAGGACATCTTAGGCTATAACGATTACTTAATAAACAAAAAGAGTAATAAATTGCGCAAAAATATCGCGGATTACAATCCGGAATATGTTTATCAATTCCTCCAAAAAGATTTTTACGATAGACCTAAGGAGAACTATCCACAACGTAAACAATGGCATAATCAACCTCGCAATTTTCCTAAGAAAAAAGTTAGGTTCTTTGATACCTCATACACTAGCTCTGACTCTGAGAATGAGAATGAGAATGATAGTAGGAACATAAATGAGAGAGAAACAGCAACAGGTTCCAATCAAGATGGGCTCTCTTTTTTGGAGCAGCGGCAACAACATTTTGGACCCCCGAGAGGGAAAGGGAGGGGACGAGGGAACTACAATGCCACACCCCAATTCCTACGGCGTCCTCACACGAGGAGTCAGAAACATTGGGACTGAATGGCCATAAGAAAGCACCAATAATTAATCTCTCCAAACACATACTCACAAACCACGAAATCACACTTTTAGAAAAAGGACTAGGGTTTGCAGTTTCCTCTAGAATTGATAGATATTCACTCGAAAGAGATCTCCAAAGTTTTTTTAGAAAGATTAGATTAGCCAATTTCTTTGAAGGTAAAGAGAGACAATCTATACAGAACAAATCCGGTCTTAAGAAAAAACCTTCTTGGACCCCTAATATCAACATGGTTTCCAGAGATATAGAAGCATTTGAACGTAGCGTAGATAAGAGTGTGGATGATTTACTAAAACACAAACATTGGATCAATTACAACCTGAGTAAAGATGAGGCGACAGCGCTACAAACATTGCAAAACAATGTCGACCTGACAATTAAACCGGCCGACAAGGGGGGAGGGATTGTCGTTATGGACACCCTCGATTATAACAACATGCTGTTACAAAATCAAGATCACTATAAATCAGCAAATAAAAATGAATGGATATCCCTGAAATCTTGCATTGATACCCTCCTGAGACAAGCCATGGACGATGAGGTCATTTGTGACGAGGAGTATACATTCCTCAATAATCAGAATCCTACTATTCCAACGTTGTATGGACTTCCTAAAGTCCATAAAAACATCAACAATCCCCGATGAGGCCTATTGTGTCAAGCATAGGTTCTCTGACTGAACCACTGAGTAAATATGCCGATGATTTTTTACAACCCTTAGTGGTCACTCAGCAGGCATATATTAAAGATACATCGGCCATCATCCATAAACTAGAAGGCCTTGACTTTAACCCAAACACCCAGGTTTTAGTCACACTTGACATCGAGGCATTATATACAAATATACCTCAAAACGCCACAATAGAAATGATCAAATCCATGATCAACACTGAAGACAGAGATCATACTGCCCATGAATTATTTGTCATAGACTGCGTTACCGTGGTACTTCAAAACAACCTGTTTCTATTTAATAAAGAGTTATATGACAGACCAAAGGCACCAGCATGGGGGCTACCTGTGCTCCAAGTCTGGCCTGTCTTTACGTGTCACAATTTGAGGAAAAACACATATATAACCCAATGTCACCATTTTATGAGAACATCTCGATGTGGTCACGTTACATCGACGACGTCTTCTTTGTCTGGAACGGCCCCATAGAAACCCTTAAGGAGTTCGTTGCCTGGTTAAATCTCGGCGATGTTAACCTTAAATTTACTTCCAACTTCAACACACAAAGTTGTGAATTTTTAGATTTGATCATTAAACACACGGACGGTTACCTGAGTGTAGAGCTCTTCACAAAACCTACCGACAGGAATATTATGCTCCGCTATGATAGTAACCACCCTCCTAGTCAGGTTAATAACATTCCCTTTGGACAGTTCCTGAGATTGAAAAGAAACTGCACGACGATCCAGGACTTTGATAAACACGCGGTGGCATTAAAAACTAAATTCATTGAACGTGGTTATCCGAAACGGTTAGTGAGACATGCATATAAACGTGCAAAATATTATGACAGAGAAAGTCTACTTACCAGCAAAGAGAAAGAACAAGTCACTCCTCAACCCATTATTTTTGTGACTAATTACAACCCGGTGAGCAACAAATTGAAAAATATAATAAATAGGAACTGGCATCTGATCACCGATAAACAACAAAACAGACTACCAAAACCGATGTTCTCCTTCCGGAGAAACCGTACCATCCGTAATAGCCTCGTACATACATATAGGGAAGCTCAAACAAACAACCAGCCCTGCATAGACAATGCCCCTTTACCAACTGGCACTTTCCCTTGCTCGGGCTGCGGCAACTGTAAAGATATTATTCGCGGTGATACCATCAACATAAAGGATGTAGTTATCAAACCCAGCAGATTTATGAACTGCCGAACTAAAAATGTAGTCTACCTCATCAGCTGTCCATGCAATCTAATCTATATCGGTGAAACATCCAGAGAGATTCGCATACGGATAAACAAGCATAAATCTGCTCTACGCACTGACAAAAGAGGCGCACCTCTCACTGACCATTGGAGGAAAGCCAAACATGAAATTAAAGATCTGCGTTGGTGTTGTTTAGAAACTATAACCATAAACGCCAGAGGTGGCGACGTGAATCAAAAAAGGAAACGACGCGAACAGTTTTACATGTCTAGATTTAACAGTGTTCTGACTGGCCTTAATACTAGAGAAGACTGGGAGCGCATAGTGTAAATGAATAAGTAATACATTCTTGATATCTAGTTTCCAGTCTATGTAGGCCGTAGCTCATGCATTAGACCCTGGGATTGTGGTGTTAATTTATTTTAATTTAACTTCATGAAACGACCCGTAAACAACTAAAATAGAATCTTTAATCTTGTGCCTTGGTGTTTATGAACATAAAGGTGCAATCTATACTTGCAAACTTTATTTAGGTCCTGGGATTGTATTGCTAACTTAATTTCATGAAACAAACTGTAACCAGTTAAAATAAATACTTTAATACTGTGCCTTTGTGTTGATGAACATGGGGTTCCATCTATACTGCCTATCCACTGGCCCTTGTGACTGGCGAGTATAGTGTGTCCCTCTATCGACATTACCCATAAGAAATAGTGCAGGTGTTTACGTTGCTGTTAAACTCCTCGGGTATTTTTACCGAATATACGAGGGACTTATTAGAATTTCATCGCATCATTAAAATGCTTTCGGATCTAACATACCTGACATCAATAGTATATTGTTCACTGTGCAGCGTATACAAGCATAAAGCTATCGGCTTTGAAGTACTAAATCACGTGATCCGTACTGGCCCTATCAGAATGCCGTTTTCAACATCCAATGAGATTTGATCTTATATATTAGACACCATCGGGTGCCCACACGAACTCTCGATGAAAACAGAACCCCCGTAACGCTTTTGTAATAGGAGCAGGGAGGCCGACCATTGATGAAGAGGTGAGGTGTACTATGGAAATGAGCTGTGATCCCCACTCTCTTGAGCTTCTAGGACACAAATAGCACGTAACTAAGCTCGTCGAAGCTTAGTCATGGACTTGATGTTTTTTAGCTGTAACTGTAAGGCTACATTACTACCGGTAGTCAGTTGTAAAACAGCTTGCTTAACCAGCAACGATATGTGTGTAGCAAATTAATCCAGGGTTATCCGACATAGTCACGGGTCATTTGCACATACATGCATGAAAAGTAGAAGAATGGCTCAGTCACGCCCTATATGTACAAAATGGGTTAATAAAATGGGAAATGATTCCTTTCCTTTCCTTATTTTTACAGTGGGAGGACAACCCCCATACTAGCACAACCGATAAACAAAGCCAATTAAAAAGGCCATGATGCTATCGATTTGTCACTAATGGAAATTTGGTAAGTGGATTGTTTGAGTTGAATATTAAATAAAGAGAATTAACAACCCCCAATACAATAGGGTAAAAGCTCTATTCACTTGTTCTTCCCTTTAGCAAATCGCTATTAACCCTATGAGTGGACATCGGTGGCTCCTTTTACATAAGCGTGAACGTGAACACAATTTTGTGAAGGTACCTTATTATTTTCTCTTAAAAACTAATTAGAGAGAAGGCCAAATAGCGACTAATATATGGCCCCTTGTTTTTCAGACCCGTCTATACTGTAAGAAGACTGGAGTCCGTATCACCCCGATTAGTTAACGGGCCCTTTATTTGTGTAAACTCGAGGAATTGATAAACCTCAGGTAATAATCCCTTGGGTAACTTTTTTATAAAATAGGTTTCCACAAAAACTATAACGCAACATCAAATCTTTTGGTGTTTTTCTAGTGCGCTAAGTTTTAGTTTGTTTTTTCAACAATACCAATAAAGCAACCTACTAAGAATGATGTTTTTATTGTGAATGCAACATACCATAAGACTAGATGGTAAAACCCAGAATGGCTCATAGAGCAGTAGCAATCCAGTAATATACAGTAATTACTACAACATTTAGAGTTAATAGAGATTGTGTTTGTGCCAAAAATGTATCATCTGTACGAAATAGTAATTGTGTGTTTCTTTATAGAACTGGTCCTGAAGAAGGTTTTTTAATTGACATTTTCAACCGAAACGCTGCGTCGACCCCTGTTCTGATGAACATTTTAACTATCGCCATATATGTTTTCGTATGATGTTGTTTTTATAGATACTATGAACTTTTTATAAATGTATTTACATTGCCATGTTTGTGATCATTAATGTGAAGTAACACCATCGAATAAATACATACTTGCACAAAGCATTTTCTCTTAATTTGTTTTTTCTCTGTTTATTAATTCTTATAATATGCACTCTCAATGTTAATGTGTGGTTTCTGGTTATACATAAGTTGCAGGTATACTTTATTGTTCTTCTGAAATTGGTAGGATCTTGCTTATTGTGAGATTGGTATTGCTGCAAAGAACAGGGCACTTTTTGTGCACTCAGGATCACTTCAGTGACCCATGTAGGGACGTCGTGGTTTTTCTTCCTTATTTACAAGGCAGCATTAAGTGGCTTAACTCTGCCTTGTAAATAAGGCAAAGCCCCTATCACCCCACAACGTCGTAGAAAGTGGCGCTGTGGTGGCGATACCGAGTTCAGTACCGTGAGACGCGACCGGCGTTTGGCCCCGAGGTTAAAATTAAATTTGATCCTGAAGCACACGGAACAGTTTCCAAATATCGAGCGGACCTGGTGTTTGATTCACCGCCACCCGGGAGACCCTGCGCAACTTTAAGAGTGTCATTTTGTACCTGTCGATTGTCCCTCACAAACAATCATGGCCATTGATTGACTTTCTAAGAAATGATTGGTCCTGATGAGAACCCCATACTGGGGGTTTGAAACGCGTCGACCTTGACCTTTATTAAAAGCGACTGAACTCTTTTGTCATATTACTAACTGTTTGTAAGAGGTTCTGTTTTCCTTATATAATGAATTAAGGTTCTACATATTCAATTGAAAAATATTTGTAAAATCACCAAAAGGGATTATCATTTATTGTTTATTTCAACTGCATTATTGACAAAAGGTTTTCATATTTTTTTGTACAGTGGTATGAATGAAGGATAAATGTTGTGGATATGGATGTGTATAAATTGTAAATATGTAATTAGATCCTGTTTAGTTATGTCTAACGTTTGAATTGTTTGTACATGCACACTTAATTTGTGAAATAATCTTTGAATAGAATGCTTAACTAAAGAAAATAATAAAAATTTGGACTTGTGACGTAATATGGACCGTTATGTTTTATTCATAAGGTGACCATAACATTACCTGACAAAGGTTATCCAGTACTGGCCCTTGTTTTGTTTTTTGGTGGTGGCGATAGGGGCATGTAAATTTGCCCCTTCATTCCAAATATAAATAAGAGGCGTTTTTCATGTAAATGAGAGCACAGCTCAACTGTGACGTTCCCAGCTCCCACTGCTGCTTAATCAACTCTAGTTCTGACACTTGGTCTGATTTAGTGCAAACGTACCAATAAGCAGTAGCGGCCCGTTACGGGAGTTCCGTGGGGCGGAATGGCGGGGTGGGGGAGGGGCAGGGTGAGGGGTAGTAAACACCAGAATTTGGATGATCGGAGGTAAGTAAACAACTAAAAGGAATTTCGTAGCACGCACTGCAACGCAAAACGCGATGAAGTGCGCGCAACACAATTTGTTTTATTTATTTAATTGTTTACTTACCTCCGATCATCCAAATTCCGGTGTTTACTACCCCCCACCCTGCCCCTCCCCCGCCCCGCTTTTCCACCCCACAGAACTCCTATAACGGGCCGCCACTGCCAATAAGGTATACCTTGCTTCATGTAACAGTTCTTATCGCACTTCCGCCCCTTTCAAAGCCATGTGAATTACAAATAAGTCTTCCCATATTTTAAAGAACTCAATTGACCGACTTTGGAAGAATGGAAAGCTAAATCGGCCAAACCAGGACTGGAATTCGTGACCTACAGATCATCATACATTTCAAGGGTGAGCACTCACACAAGGACACTCTTCCTCACGCGGGCCGCCTGCTAACACCCTACGAGAAATGGCTCCTTACCAAATCCACAGACAAGCGGGCGATCACGGAACTGTACAAGCTGCTGACCCCCTTCCGCCCGTGTCTAGATCTGCGGGTCAGAAACGATGGGAGCGTGAGCTGGGGCGCACGCTCTCAGACATGGAATGGCAGGACATCTTCTACCGGGCGCACCACACAGCTCGAAACATGGCCAGCCGAGAATCGGCGGTCAAGGTAGCCTATTATTGGCACCTGACCCCAGAGCGGCTCCACCAGAGCAACCCTAGACGAGATTCCACTTGCTGGAGGGGATGCGGGCATACGGGGACCATGCTTCACCTGCTATGGGAATGCGCAGAGGTGCAGGAATACTGGGAGGTGGTGCTCCGAGACATAGACCAGTATTTTGAGACGGAGATCCCCCGCTTTCCTGCATACACAATCCTGGGCCCCCCTAACAAACTTACGTTCCCACTCAAATCCTTACGGGGGAAACAAATGGGGCTAGCAATGGGGGCGGCGACACAACACATCCTCTCACTATGGGGCACAACACGGAAACCCACACATACGGGGTGGCTCCACCGGCTATGGTACATAATGGGGATGGAAACGATTCAAGCCTCTGTCACGCAAACATCGGACATCTTTAGGGAAACGTGGTTGCCATTGCTCTCTCTGTTAACACAGGAATTTAATGAGCTTACATGCCCAAAATACCTGAAAGTCCTTAGACTAGCGGATGAGTTCCACAAGACACCGGGAGACGAACGAGAAAATGTGTAAATCAGGTCCATTTGGCTACTCTGCGGCCATTCTACAGAACACACCGGGGGGGATACCGGGGACGGGGGGCAGTTGGGGTTAGGGTGGGCTTCGAGGGAGTTCCAATCTGCACCATCTTGATAGGTATTACCCACACCAGCATCCATGGACACATGACACCCATCCCCAGGGATCAGATCTATATTGCAGGTGCCGGAAAGGGGATTGAATTGCGCCTACAATGCTGTGTTTGTCCAATTATTACACTGCTCTGTCTCAACAAAATAAAAATAAATTTGACCAAAAAGGGTGAGCACTCAATTGTGAACTATCCTGCCTCTGATACATTACCGCTGCCTGACAGTATGTTATAAAAACACAGACATTTAAGATTGAATGAATACATTTTTGGCAAGCTATCATTTGAAGTTGAAAAAATGCAACTGAGGAAGCATGTAAACTATACTCAAAGATACAAATGACTTTGAGTAGGTTGCACAGGGATGCAGATATAAAATATACAAGAAGGAAATGAAAAACGAGTCAGGCTTTAAACTGCATTGTTCTATTAACCAAGTTTGACGTTTGCAATGTTCCCTGCAATGCTTTCATAAAACATAGAATCACATTCTAAGGCCATAAAGCACATTCTTAGAAAACCCCAATCTTTCTTTTTGTAGACGCTGTTTTCATTATTGACCTTTCGTTGCCAAATGCATAAAATGTAAGTTCTCTAACCTAGACTACTCGGGCGATTGGGGACTAATAAAACGGCTCTTCCGATCAGCACCTTCTGTTTACTGGCTTTGACTGGAAATACACTTGGCCTTTGATTTGTATAGAATTTCAATTACCTCTGAAATGTAATGAACATCCTGGCATAAAAAATATTTTGCTTGCGTATGGGGAGCAAGTCTTGACGCGTGGGCTCATACTGGCATCTAGTGGCTCGTAAGAGAATTGCAGTTTGTTGAAACGATCTGCTAAAGATTCATTGCTGTCGGAGCCCAGGTTCCCTATTCTCTCTGTTGCAACCAGTGCTTTAAATGGAAAAAATAAGTGTAGGTACTAACCAAGTTTGGCTGTGGGCTATGGGGCGGGCCAGTGTGTGTGGCTTGGGAATGGAGCTAGAGGCAAACATTTAATGGGATCCAGATTATCTTGGTGCATACAATAGAGATATTTCTGTTATCTTTAGAGTATGCTTGTTGCTCTTGCATGTGCAAAAGGATACCTTTAATATTGGTCTTTGGAATGTCAATCAATCCAATTCTGCCCATTTTATGGGTAGACACTTGCAACCTTTTTTCTATGTGAAATCTTCACAGTATCTCTGTGATGGAGCAGATTTCATCTGCAGTCAGGCATTGCTTTCATTTTTTGTGCTTCAGACAGACTGCATTTAAAATTGACACGCACATTTTGGTGCAAGTGAAAACACATGGCACATAAGACATGAAATGGGGCCTAGTCAGTCTGAAATGCTGCTGCTGAATTAACATGTTTTTGCAGTGTAGAAAAAACTTGTGATTTAAGTGGCCTTTTTAGTTGTGAAGAATAACCATAGAATGTGTTCTCTCTTCCCAGCTCATTTCCTAGTAATTTACACCCCTGTCCCTGTCTTAAGAGACTTTGGCTTATTGCATAGAGACTACCCAGGGAGGCGCACAAAGAGCCCAGGCACCCGACGAGTCGCAATTGCCGGCTGGGACTGAATCACCACCATGCTCTCACGCGGACGACGAGTAGTGATCCCATCTCCCCCTTTCCTCCGCACCTGCCCAACTCCAGCATGGTACACCGCAATGATACAGCTCTCAGGTGAAATAATACGCGCAAGAATTATATATGACACAGTGCACCCCAGTTTTACATATCCCGTTTGATCAAGATTAACGCTTGGCTGACATTCCATAACCCCTACGGTAACGTGCGAGCGGGGATCAGGCAAACCCCACAACCCCCTGCATGGCGCTGCGACCACCCTCCAAGCTTGTTAGCTGCAGTCAGGCACAGGCTTCTTGGGGCTGTCACCAGCTGAAAGGCTGACCTGGGGGCCCTCATGCTCTAGGCTAGCACATTCTGATGCAAGCGTAGGGTATGCTTGTGCGATCTTGCCTATAAGTCAATATCAACTGCATTACCAGACATGTTGTATGTATTATTAAATAAATGGCAATAAAGAAAGTTAATATATATATATATATATATCTATATCTATCCATATATATCTATATATATATATATATATATATATATATATATATATATATATATATATATATATATATATATAGATATATATTTCAGTTTATAATACTTCTTTTATAATGTGTATGAATGAACAATTCACCAAACACTACACATGGGGCTAAACGCTTTTTTGCATGAAAAGCTATCTAAAACATTAAAGCATGTATGTATTAACTGTGTGCGCTTTTAAAATGTACACTAATGCATAATAATGCTATGTTGCACATTTTTATTTTTGCATGTTGAGCCAAATAATAAGCCAAATAATAACAAAAGCTGCTTTAACCCCTTCAGCGCTGCGCGAATTCCGCTGCAGTGCTGAAGGTTCTAAAGAACCTATGGGCTCATGACGGAACGGTTCCGTCATGAGCACAGGACCACCGACGCTCATTACGGAACCGTTCCGTCATGAGCATGGAAGGGGTTAAATCTAAATTTAAATTTGCTCGGGAAATCTTTTTATAAAGGATATTAGTATGGGGTTGGGAGAACATAATGAGCTGATTTACATAAAGTTAATACTCTTTTGTGTTTGATTTGTTTTTGGGCCTAATAAAACATGGCCGCCTGTGAATCCGGCAAGGCTGTGACTTGCATTAAAAGAAGAGAGCATGCACAGATTGTGCCAGCTTGCCTCAAGACACGAAGGAGTCAAGGCCACTGTGAACTGTACATTCTTGTGATTGTGCCAATGTACCAGTGTTAGTTAAAGTATCCTTCCTGCCTGCGATATGACAGGAAGGAAAATCAAACAGAAACATTTTTTCCTAGTAAATGTTGCAAAAACATATAAATGCATTTAATCATTTATGCTCTTTTGTTAAAACCGGTATAGTTTAGAATTTCCAATGAGTCAGGATATTGAGACCTCTTGCCATTGTGGCTGACCAATCAGGTACAAGCTTTTGTGAAAATGCAACATTTTGTGTAGTCTGCCAAGAATTAGAGTATAAATAATGACCTCTTTGGAGGCGTGGTTGGCTTCTAGGCTCATTAGGCTTTTGGGCTCTTTTGGCTTTTAGACTCATTTGGCATTGGCTTAGGCTTAGGCTCTTTAGGCTCTGATTCATTCATATGGGTTAGGTACGAGATCGTCGCGGGAGGAGATGGCTGCAGCCTTGGGATGAGATTGCTTCAGAGGAGAGGGGAGGTTTCTTGCTCATAATTTTTTTAGAGAGGTTCCTGCACATCATATTTTTGGCACAGCAAGCCACATTCCCTTGAGGACTGGTGAAGGTGGGGCTGCTCGCTCCTAAGACACAGACAGGCAGAGAGTGCAGCTGATTAAGATAGAATTAGATGCTAAACTTTAAGTTTATGCTTTGACTAATTAATTAGGTCTGAAAGGATTTATTTATCTTATGCATTTATTTCTCTTTATGGGAGATTTTTGCAAACTATTAGCCTTGCAAACCCACTGTTTTACTTAGAAACTCTTTAAGAGTTTTGACTGACATTTTGCGCCACTATTCCTTTTCTACATGTGATGCTTATATGCAGACTGTAATATGTTCTGTATTAATGCTATTTTTCCGTTTTTCCAAATTCTGTAGTCTGATTGATATTTTACTAATGAATAAAGGGTCAGAGAAAACCTTAACTTTTGACTAGAAAATAAAATACTCAACAACTCTCTTCATTGGCTCAAAATAATAATTGCATTTTTGACTGTTCATGTTTATTTAAAGTTTCCTGAAGGTAATACATGGTGTCAAGGGCCCAACACCTTTTCAGCGGTAAATTCAAGGTAGATGATGTTTTGTGTTGAGAAATTACCATGAAATTACCGCTGCTCAGTTTCTGGTAGCAGAGGATGGTTGTTATTGATTAGTTAATGATTATTGATGTCACCATCAACTATTCAACTAATGGATCATTGACCTTAGGAGGGAAGTAAAATAATTGCCCAAGTTAGATAAATTTCCAAGTCCTGATTCCTGACTCCAATGCTCAGAACCTTAAAACTGGTAAAGCAGTACTGGAAGGTGATGCAAGAAGGTGATTGCTGGTGTGGTGTGAGTATCAATAGGGTTGTGAAATGTTAATGTGCTAGGATGTATTTTTAAAGTGTTGAAAATAGTAAGGGTTTTGACTTGGTGAAATTTTGCTCATTTGAATTGATGGTGTTATTGATTATATTGGTAATTTCCTAGGACAGGATTTATTGGTTATTGATTACATGTTTTAATTCTTCACGTTAATTAAGTTAGTGCCTTGTTTTATGTTGTCTGGAAACACAGGTACAGTAACAGTTTACCTGCCAGTAAAACTGAGGTTTTACTGGCAGGGAAAAATACCTCCCTCTGGAACGAACATTGGTGGCCTGCATCGCTGGGTACTATACCAACGCCCAAACGCCTAGTGAAGAATTTGGGAGTATGGATGGATGCCTCGCTCAGCTTTCAGTCCCACACAAAGAGAGTGGCAGCTACTTGTGTGGGTTGCTAAGAGGCCTAAAACCTATCCTGAAGTACTTTGAACCAACAGCTCGCCAGCTCATAGTTCAGGCCACGATCATCTCGCGCCTGGATTATGCCAGCGTGCTGCTCCTAGGGGCGAACAAAGCCGAGATTTTGCGACTTCAACGAGTACAGAATCTGGCAGCAAGAACTTTGATTGGGCTCCCCTGCAGATACTCTGCTAGAGCAACGATTGGAAGATTACACTGGCTCCCGATTGCGTCCCGGATTAAATTTAAAGCCCTTGTCATGGCATTTAAAATCCTTAAAACCGGGAGACCGGTTCTACTACGCCCATTGCTGTCTTGGTACAGGCCACCCCGGAGCCTGCGCTCCTCCGGGCTATACTTGGTGGAGGTCCCACGTACCAAACTTTGTCGGATGGGCGGTCGCTCCTTTTGGCTGTTAGCGGCCAAACTATGGAACACTTTGCCGGCCCACATCCGTGGCATTGACAACCTGCTAGCCTTCCGGAAAGCCATTAAGACCATCTTGTTCTCACTGCCATAGGCTCCTATACTTGCCTGACTGTCCTTGAGTTTATGATCCTTCTGGTCTAGCAGCGCCGGGACGCCTCTTTGCTGGGGCAGCTGTTGCGCTTTACAAAATCATTAACATTAACATTAACATACCTAGAAATCCCGGGAAGGAATAGCGGTTGGTAAATGGAAGCCACACTGCTCTGAGGTTACTCGTCTGTTGGAATAGCACTGAGAAGCTAGGTAGGGCTGGCAGTGATAAATTAGGGTCTATTTTCTGTGTAAAAGTGTGAGTGATTGATAGCAAAGAGTTCGCTGGTGAAACTTTGGTGTTATATCACCTAGAAGGGTAACACTGAAGGAGTAACAGGTTCTTCTGAGCTTGAGTGAAAGGTAAGCGGAAGGGATTTACCTGCAGTGTTTAAAGAGTAAACAGAAGTTCTTATTTGTGAAGAGTAAGCGTAATATGTTACTCGCAGTGAAAATAAATGTATCCTTTATTTACTGGAACAGACAGAGTAGCACATTTTTTATGTTTTTACTAACAGAATTTTGATTCAGAAAATATTGCAGTAAGATTTTGTGGAGGGTCAGTGGTAGGAGTAAAACTGATTGAAATTGAGACTGACAGCATTGGAGAAAAGAAAATTGCATTGAACTATTGCAAAAATTAAATTGTTTGAAGGTTTAAATAAACTGCTGGAAGGTAAAATGAAAATTTCGTTTTTTATTGGTGATGTTCCTGAAGGGCGTAATACAAAGTGTTCCTTTGGTCTTCTATTGTTATGCTCTATTTTTTGATCTCACGTACTATTTTCCTCCTAGTGTGACTGTCCACTCGATTTTATCACTCAACACACAATCTGCTTGTTCTCCTCACACCCTATAAGTAGAACCACAAAGGCACTTAGATTAAGAAAAATCACTGTATTTTATTTATATTAAAACAATGTTCTTTTAAAATTAGCTGTACTCATTGGGGTTTGCAAACGTAGATTCTCTTTTATATCTCTTTCCCCATGAATTTCACGTTATTAATACAATGCCTAATGCTCATATAGATTTCTTCATCAAAACATTAATCATCATCACACTTTTATCACATCATATATCACACAGTTTAATAAAACCACAGAGGTTTGTTTGTCGACTCGTTTCGGTGGACGGGGAACTAGCCCCACCTTCCTCAGGACAATTTAAAATACAACAATCTTTAAAGATCTCTGGCGGATCTACCGTTGCATGGGTCTGTCTGGCACAATTATATGTTTATATCAATCAATCTCCTTATTATTTTGGAGTAGTTCTTATATTCAATTCTGCAGTTACTGCCTAGTCGTCTTTATGTTAAGTTGCAGGTCACTGTTTGTTGTTAGGTATTATTCCTTCAGACGTTATGATTACTTTCAGTTGTCCTTTCGTTGCTTAATTATTTATGCCACTTTCTCTTTATCCCGCGTTTTTTCATTTATCCGCGTGGTATAATCTGAATTGCTTCGTGGCTCTCTCGAAAGGCAACCGTTCTCTTTGGATCCAGCACTGACAGTGATACCTCCAGGTGTTACTGCTTCAAATGTGCCTGATTCAGTCCAAGAATTGCAGACGCACAGATAATGCCTAGAAAAATTATGACTGTCCCAATTAATATGGTACCTACTTAAAAGGTTCAAAGTGCTGCAGAATCAGTGATTATGGCAGGGTTTATTTCAGAAACTCAGAATTCACTGATTATTGAACAGAAATTACCCCAGACACCCCAAGCACTGAAAGGTGAGGGAAAATTGTATTTACAACATTTGCAGCCCAGGATAAAATGAATATATTTGAAAATTGGATTTTTAACACCTGCTTTGAGGAAGCAGCAGTGATTAAAAAGATAGAGAACATAGGGGAACATATTAACCCAGAGCCTGAAAAAGAAAAACAGCTTAATATTTTAAATTCAGCACTTGAACATGAAGAAATTAACAGTCTCTGCTGTTTAAATCATGAAAATGTGAACTAGTGTCTGGAAAAAGAATTAATTTCCCTGAGTAAGGAAACAGCTGCATGTGCATTAACTACACGTAATGGACTGACAGATTTGGCTCAAAATTATGAAATTGATGTTTCAGGAAGTTTTCCATTTCAGAAAAGTGTTAGGGTACATATGGATGATGAAGCAAATGAGAACATGTGTTCTTCAGAAACGCATTTGCACATTGCAGAAATAATAAAATATATTTTCAAATGCAATGGGTTTGAGATATTAGGAGACAAATGGGCAAGAAAACATGAGAAAAAAAAGAAACCACCAGACTTTGAGGCCTATTAGGATGGCGGACGGACCTGCGTCCGTCCGCCACCCCCGAGGTGGAGGAACCGTCCGCAGGGGCAGCTGCGGTCCCTCCGTTGCCATTAGGATGTGACCTCCACCCTGGCGGTCACATCCCATATCTTTAACCTTGCGGCGGGTGCTGCTTGAAGCAGCACCCGCCGCAAGGTTAAAAATGCATGCTTTGCATTTACATGCACAAAGTGGCAGGCACCGCGCGGTGCCTGCCGCTTTGTGCATGTAAATGCAGGGGGTACCATAGGTACCCCCCATGTGCACCCCCACCTACCTTCACCGTGGGGGCCCGCAAGGGGCCCCCAGAAGCAGAGTTCCACATGCTTTTCCACGGCGGAAAAGCCGCAGCGGAAAAGCATGTTTAAACACACATCCTAATTTGGCTGACGGTGTCTTGCAGACCCCGCCACCAAATAGCGCTCAACACCCCGTGGATCAGCGGCGGATGGACCTGCCGTCCGCCGCTGTTCCCACCGCCATCATAATCTGGCGGTGGGTGTTTTCTGTGACCGCGGCGGTGAATCCGCATCCTCCGGGACGGCGGGGGCTTCCACCGGCCCGGAGGATGCGGATTCTCCGCAATCATAATCGACACCTAAGTTAGGGAAAATAATAAACAGGATGAGGGGGAAGCTTTTGCCTACTCATTGAGAGAAAAAGTGGGAGAAGTACATGGTCAACAGAATAAAGGTTAACTTGCAGCAATTCTGAACACATTCCCACAATTGAGAGACAGACTTATGCTGTGGTACTCACAAGTAGATGGATTTGTTGAAATTTTAAAAGAGTTGTGCATTAATTTGGAAATGTTCTTTTACATTGCCATGTAGACTAAATTGTGGTTTGAATCTAAAGTTGTTGTGCATAGGCCAGGTGAGAAGACCTTGAAAAGGGTTTGCATGAATGCACCATCATTTTCTGCTGTTATGGAGGAAACAATAGCAGTGATTACTTTCCTGAAGGGCAGAGTGCCAGCAAAAGATGTTATTTGTGTACAGATTATAAGAACAAAACAGGAGCTAAAATTGGATCATGAGTTTTGTGAAAGTGTGTGTTTAATGTTTCAGCAACACAGTGGGAGAAAATGTCCTGATGCCACTAGCATAAGATTCTTTGTGACTCAGTTGGTTATTTGTTTAATATTCTCTGATCAGATCAGTGTGCACGCACAACAAATATTGGTTGGTTTGCAAAGAAAGCTGATAGATGGGCATCTGAAGGAAGAAGGGTACTATTGTGCTGCACAGGGAATTAATCCAAAAGAGGTTAAAGAAAAACATATGATGGTACAGAGAAGGTTTGCACAAAAAAGTTTTCAGAATCAGTTGTTTGCAGAGAATAAAAGTGTGATACAGGGTGATGTGTCACAAGCAGAGGTAAAAACCACTCAAGGAAGATTTGGTGTTGCACAGGATGGAAATAAAAGTATTTTGGTTTGTTCAAATTCAGGTATGGATGTTGTACTGCTGGAAAAAAGTGTCCTTTTGCCATCTTTATAACAGATTTGAACATTGGAAGAAGAAATATACATTTAAACATGATGCACAAAAACATCGAGAAATGCAGATGCAAACAATTGTGCCAGTTCAGAAAATGCAAATGTCAGTTCAGAAACAGGTACCAACGACAGGAGTTTTTCAAGCTCAGATGGTCCCACAAAATATGGAAAATGCTAAACTGCTGGCAAGATGGCCGTGTGACCTGAGCGTGAGTCTCTCCCTGACCGCTGTGCTTATAGGAAAAGATTATGGAGATTAAGAGCCTGCTGAGCGGAGTTTGAGGAAGATGGAGGAAAGCACGAAAATCGCCGGAAAATATCTTGTGGTTTATAACCGAAGCAGCGGTCAAGAGCAAGGTGTGTTTGAACTACCCCGAGAAGCCAGGCTTACCTGTGTAGGTTGGCGTCCTCGTCAGGTGTGGAGTAACGATTGTGGAAGTCGCTGGGAATCAAGGCAGAGCAGGATGATTTGGCTGTTGTTTCAACCTGGATTGTGGCTGCGAGTAGCGAAGCTGGGCATATCGGCCCCAAGGAGCCGGGCTTTCCTGCAGACTCTGCAGACTGAGCGAGCGGGTGTGGTGGCAGGATTCAGCTGTGTGAGAGCGGTAGGAGAAACATGCCGCCTCGCAGAACCGCAACTACAAAGGAGACCGGGCTCGGTTCCAAAACAGTATTAACGAGCATTAAGACAATGCCGGGGGAAAAAGACGCTGCAGCAACCCGCACGCCCCCACAGGAAAACGGAGAGAAAGCGGGAAATAAAGGCTATATGTCCGGGGGTGTACTTGCGCCTGAAGGCTCCATGAGAGGACGAATACCTAAGATTCCTGGAATGTTTTCCAGTAAGCCAGCAAGTGGTAAGCAGAGCAATCCACCGCCAGAGAAAGCTTCTGTGACTGAAAACAGCCCTCCTGTAAATTTTATGAGTGTTACAAATCACACTGACTATAACAATGGCAATACTGGCAACAAAGTTGCAGCACTAGTAGAGATTGTCTCTCATGATCTCGCTAGCTGTACAGAGACTTCGGAGTCAATGAATCCCATAAAGGCACTTAGTGATATAGCAGGGAGCATTGAAGGCTCAGTTCAAAAGGAGGGGATAGAAGTTGCTGGTACTCCCCTTCTTGGTGATTCTACTGGGGAGCCCCAAAAACAGGGGGGGGGGAATATCAGTGCCAGGCACCCCTGATGGGGAGAACATTTTTTCGCTGGCAGAGGAGTCAGATGTCGACAAATCTGATGATTCGGAAAACAAGGACGAGGCGTCCGGAGAAGACACCGACAGACCCCCGACAACAGCAGACACTCTAAAGAGGGCTACTCTTCGATCTAGTGGACCCAGGAAGAAAAGTGTATGTGACTTACGACAAGAAATTCTTCTTTCAGAAGCAAGTGATCACCTACAATGGGACTATGCATTGACCAATCCGACCGCGCTGTGGAATCAAGGGCCAGGATTTCAAGAGGAAGATCAAAGAGCATCTGCCAGTAACCCAGAATCAGTCCCCTCAATCAGCCTGATTTATGCTACACTGAAAGCCATGCAAGTTGAGGCTCGCCAAGAGCATAACAGAGCACAATTGGCTACTAAAAAATACAGGGAGCTATTCGGAAAATGACTAAAGCATGCTCGGAGGTGGTAGCCAGAACCACAGCATTAGAGGAGCGTGTGGTTGGCCTGGAGGCCGGCCTTGAAAGTACTGAATCTAAAACATCGGCAAATGATGCAAGACTAGTGGACATTATGTGGAAACTAGAAGATTCAGAGAATAGACAGCGGAGGAATAACCTACGCTTACTAGGCATTGAGGAGACAGTTGAGGGGATGACGTACGTGGCTTTGTGTTGAAATTATTTAAATCTGCTTTTCCAGAACTGTCGCACTGGAACTGGGAAACTGAGATTCAGTGAGTACAAAGATTCCCCTTAATGGTAAAAAGTAATCCTGGTACAAATGAAAAACCTCGGGCGATCTTAATATTTTTGGGAATTTCTTTGCTACGCTAGGCAGAATTTGAAAAGGTGTGACCAGATGCAAAGAAATCAGCTGAGGGACAGACTTTTTTTGTGCGGGCTGATTTTTGCCACGCTGTTGTAATTTGGCAGCGATGGGGTTAGCATTAGCAGAAGCCATCCTGTACATAGAGACTATCTTGTGCGTTTTATGGAATCCATTTTGTATTTCTGTCAGCCATTTTGTTTGCCATGTGCTACCATGTGCTCACCATGTGCTCTGTCCTACCTTCCTGTTAACTGCTCTTGAAATCTGCCTGGAGACGAGATATATTTAGCCTTTTCTGCTCCGCACATGCTCAGCTGAGCTTGCAGCTGTCCTTGCAGCTGTCCCCAGTCTGTACCTGTCAGGATGTTTTCACCAGAATTAGCAACTGTTAGCTCCTCCCACTTGTTGACTGTGCATTTTCTGTATGATCTTATATGTACCTATGTACCTAAAACCAGCATTTTGTACTTGTAGCGCCTTCATTTGAGCCCCTGTGTGGGTATAAAAGGACCAAGCTCCTTCCATTCAGTGTGCTACTTAATACATTACCGAAAGGGTGCTGCGTGAATGTAGTTCCACCTCATGAGGTTTAATAAACTCTGTATTTTCTATTCCAGCTTCTGTGCCAACTTCTTTCTATTGGTCAGAGGACTCTGTGCAGAGAAGGGAGAACCCCTTAGCACTGGTAGGCCTTGCTGAGACCCACTACTGCAAATTGTCGCTCCAACGTGGAGCTCATCGGCGACTCGGATGCCCGAAGGACTGGTCGAAATGAAGGATTGGAATCTCGCTTTGGACGCGATCGCTGCCTGAGGAGACCCGAGTCTTGGCAACCACGGCGTTTTTCCTTTCTTTCTGATCTGACCATCCAGGTGGCGCCGGTCCTCGACTGAGATCTCTTTTGTTGATTCGCCGTGCAGTGGCCATTTGGTCGATTTGAGAACTTGGCAGTTGGAACCTGGACACCATTTGATTGGTAAGAGTCGTTCTGCGGCACTTGCTGTTGGTTTTTAATGCCTTGGATTGGTAAGGTAGTTTAGTAACACTTACTGCGGCTTATGATTTGTATGACTGGCCAGTATTCGTATTTGTATGTATATGATACATATGAATTGCAATTTATATAGGCAGGTAATGAGGAGATTTTTCTCTATTTGAATTTGTTTGAACGGCGCAACGTACGAAGAGTACCTTAAGCGCTACTTTGATTATAATACTGCATATTTTGCACTATTTTTGGCATTCCTGTTTCTAGCACACTTCGTAGGATGTGTTGCTTTTGTAGAGGTACCAGTTTGAGACTCGATGAAGCACCACCGCCCCCCCCCCCCCCCCCCGGAGGGGACACCTAATAGGGACATGTATATTAAGTATGGTATTTCTTCCATAATGTACAGCACGTTATGGAATAAATACACTCGTAAGGATCCTGAGTTGCTTTGGCCTATGCATGGGTCATTTGATTTGCAAAAGATTCAGTATGTGGAACAATGTATGTTTAAGCAAAAGACTAGGCAAAATATGTTTGACTGTGTGCAAATGGGAGAGGAGAGGTGTGGCGCCACGGCCAGGGCAACTGACGCTGAAATCTGGGGATCAGGGTTCGATCCCCGGCTCCGGCGGCAGGTTAGCACAGCACCATGTGACTCTGGGCAACAGCTTGCTTAATCTTCCCGACGGCCCCCAGCGCCTAGAGACCCTTACGGGTGATTGTGCGCTTTACAAATGTGGATTATTATGTGGGAGAAATAAGTGTGTGAATGAATGAAGCGTGAACAAGCCTTGATTGAAAAAGAACAGCGAAAGAACATTTATGCAAAAGCATTAGAGTTAAAAAACAAGGAAACAAAAGAATTAAAAGAGAGAGAGGATAGGGAACGCCATTTACAGGTAACTGGCCAATACGCTGTTAGGCAATCCCTTTATCCTATTCCTAATAAACCCCAAGATGATTTTTTGTTATTAGATCGTTCTCCACCTCCGTATATTCTTCCCTCTGCCCCTTATGAGTCAGATGAGGATTCTCCTACAGAGCAGGAGAAAGCGCGAGAAACTCGTTCTATGCTGCCCGCCCAGCGTTCGTCTGAGCTTAGATCTGCTGCCCGAAAACTCCCTCCGCAGTACCGCCCCTGCTTCTGAGCTTTTAGAGGAGATGAAAAATTGGCAGGAAAGGGAGCAAATATATTTTACCGAGGTATTTGCCGCAGAGGTCGTTGAGCGGTTTAGGAAACACTCTGATGAATTGGAGCCCGATGATGTAGCACAGGATTGTAAACAAATGCGTGATCATCTTTTTGTCTTTTCTCAGGTGGCTGATACAATCAGGCGTTTGGTTAAATTACGTGTTGAGGCAGTCCGTTTGTGAGAGGAGAAAAAGGCAGCAGACGCAGCTGCACAAACATCTCAGACCAGCGTGGCACAAGCTTCTATCTTCGGAACAGATAAGACTACGATAGTTCATGCGAAACCTATGCGAGAAGCCGCACCTTTGTATGTTCCTCCTAAAGGAGCGGGTACGAGTGATGATAAGACTTCTATTGATGCAAAGGATTACTTTATTTATAATTGGGTTTACACTCCTTGGAATAGAGCGGATGTTATGGCCCTCAAAAATGCATTGCCTGATCCGCGCAAAAATCCAGCAGCTTTTTATGAGGAAGTTGAGGGTGCTATTAGCTCTTGTACCATGACTTTGCTTGATATTGATTTGTTTTTCGGATTGATATTTCCGCCTGACCTGTGGAGAACTGTGCGTAAAGTTGATGATCGTGCAACTTTTGGGGCATTATGGAAAGAGTTAGAACAAATGGATGTAGAGCCTGCACAGAAACCGTGTAAATTGATTTTAGATCTCCCTACAGCTATATTAGGTAAGTTAAAGACGATTATTCCCCCTTAAAAGATAGATTGGACTGTATTAGCATCGTGTAAGCAAAAGGCAGATGAATCGGTTTCAGATTTCTTTACACGCTTTGAGGAGGCATTCCACGATTTTAGTGGCCAGTCATTGACAGATGACACGGGTAGGCATCTGTTTGTCAATAAATATATCGCAAACCTTTTGCCAGGAATAGCTAGTCACCTAAAGGCCAGTGAGAGTTCATGGACTACCTCTTCTCCGGTTTCTGTGTTGACTGTGGCTCAGTATTATGAACGCCAGGAATTAGAAGCGAAGGGTAATGAGGATAAAAAGACTAAAGAGTTGAATACAAAGGTTATGTTGGCTCAAGCTTATGGTCTGCCTTCTAGAGGTAATGATAGGGGTGGACGTGGATCTTATGGTTTGTCCTTTCCTTTCTATAGTTGTTCGAATTTGTCGGTTGACCAGTATGCGTACTGCAAGAAATTTGGACAATGGATTTCTGATTGTCCAGTGCTGCGTGCTCAGCAGTGTCCACGTGGTCGGGGACAAATGAGAAATCGTTCAGGATATTCAGGGCCTAGAGGAAGCACAAATGATCGCGCTAGGTTTAATGCTAATACACGTGGGCAGGATGGGTTTAACACTTTTGATAGAAGGAACCAATATCAAATTTCCGACTATATGCCGTCTGATTTTCAAGATCCTGCTAATGCATAGGATTGCCTAGGATGGGGTAAGGAATCAGTTGAAGTTCCAGTAGATCAGAGGGGTCCCTATGTTACAGCAAATGTTTTGGGTTCTACTGATCATTTTCTGGTTGGTACAGGAGCTACTCGTAGCACCTTATCTAAACAATTGGTTCCAAGGGCTCCCCTGTCTGGCCCAACTATTACATTGTCACAACCACTCACATTCCATGTTGAAAAGTTCACTGCTCCATGTCCATATTTGCTTTCTCCGAACACACCAGACAATATTGTGGGTCTTGATATGCTCAAGCATTTCAGGGCTACGATACGATGTTCTCCGGAAGGAGTAGGGGGTTATAGTGAATGACAATTACCCCGTGATTGAGAGATCCTGCATTGTTAAAGGGGACATTGCATTAGCTTCACTCCCTAGTACTTTTGGGCTACTTCAGACACCGATGTAGGGCAAATGGTTATTTCGCCAGTACATGTTAGTGTCAAGGAGGGTGCTTCTTTGCCAAGACTGCCTCAGTATAACATTTCTAGAGAAGGAGAAGAAGCACTTACACGCATTGTTCATGATTTTATTAAAGGGGGGTTCTGGAAGAAGTTCCGTTACAATGTTTGCAATAGTCCTATTCTTCCTATTTTGAAAAAAGATACTGACACTAGGATTTACAAATTCATCATTGATTTGAGGGAAGTCAACAAGATTGTAGTACCGCAGTACCCTGTGGTTTCTGACATAACGACACTACTTACTTTGGTTCCCCAAACAACGACTACATTTTCTGTGATCGATTTGAAGAATGCTTTCTTCTCGATTGCTATTCATCCTGATAGCCGATATTTGTTCGGTTTCACTTTGAATAATCGGTCTTACAGATTTTGTAGAGTTCCTCAAGGGTACACTGAGAGTCCGAGTATTTATAGTCAAGCCTTAAAACGACAACTTGATTCCTTTATTTTGCCTGAAGGAGTGGCTCTCATACAATATGTCGATCACATCTTGTTGGCAGCCGATACGCCTGAACTATGTGAAGAGTGTACTTTGTCTTTGCTTTCTTTTCTTTCTACACACCATCATAAAGTGTCACGAAAGAAATTGCAATATTGTATACCGAAGGTAACCTACTTAGGTCACCTTCTGTCTAAGGAGGGCCGCGCACTTACACCAGATCGCATACAAGCAATTTTAGACACACCAGAACCTTCCACTCAGAAAGATGTCCGTGCATTCATTGGTCTGACCTCGTTTTGTAGGCAATGTATATTAGGGTTTTGTCACATTGTCAAACTCTTGCTAGCATTTTTAACAAAAGACACTCCAATGTCCCTTCCATGGACAGATGAATGTGAGAATGCTTTTCAACAGTTACGTCAAGCTCTTTGTTCTACACCAGTGTTAGGCACTCCAGATTACACGAAGGTTTTTACACTCTATGTACACGAGAAAGATGGATGTGCATTATCAGTTTTAATACAGACACATGGTGATAAGCAGCGTCCCTGCGCATACTTTTCAGCTCTCCTTGATCCTGTTGCTCGTGCATTGCCTTGGTATTTTCGTTCAGTTGCAGCACCAGCTGTGTCCCTACGTCAGAGTGAAGGGATAGTTTTGTCACACAAACTGTTGGTGCTAGTACCCCAGTAGATGCCCTTTTGAATCAGACTAAGACACAACATTTAACTAGTGCTTGTCTGACAGGATATGAATTGACACTGTTAGCACCTCATATTACCTTGGAGATGCGCAACACTGAACCCAGCCACTTTGTTGCCATATCCTGTAACCAGGTCTCAATCAAAAGAGCCTCACAATTGTATATTCCTTACTGAGGAACAGACAAAGGGTTGCGTCGATTTACAAGATACGCCCCTTCCAGATGTAGATGGGGAGCTGTGGGTTGATGGGTCCTGTTTGAAGTTACCAGATGGCACGACCTCAGCTGCATATGCAATTACGACACTTGAGACAGTGGTGGAAACAGCTCGCATACCTCAGAAGTCGGCTCAAGCAGCTGAGCTAATAGCTTTGACACGAGCGTTTGAACTTAGCACTGACTTGTGTGAGAACATCTACAGGGATAGCCGCTATGCTTTTGGAGTGGTTCATGATTTTGGCCTACTCTAGAAGGAAAGAGGCTTTCTTACATCCCACGGGATGCAGATAATGCATGGAAAATTAGTACATAATCTCTTAACTGCACTTACATACCCAAAGAAAATTGCTATTATGAAGTGTAGCGCACACAAGAAAATCATTGACAAAATAGGACAAGGCAATGCCTTTGCAGACCGCGTAGCTCGGGAGACTGCAATGCAACGCAGCACTACTTCCATGTACGTAGTGAAGTCTCAAGCTGAGCGATGGCATGATGCTAGACAGGAAGTGTTAGATGTACAGAGATCTGCTTCTGTAGCAGAACTTGAGCAATGGGCTAAAGAAGGAATATTGGACGATGAGGGTTGTTGGCGCAACAAAGACATGGATAAATGAAAATTGCCTGCCGCCTATTTACAACCTATGGTTCAAATGGCACATGGGCTGGCACATGTTGGAGCTCTAGCAATAACTAAATTGTTTACGCAAGTTTGGGAGCATCCTGAAATTGCAAGCACAGCTAAAAGAGTAGTACAGTCCTGTTTGATCTGTTGGCAGTATAATCCTGGTAAAGGGACACGGACTCCTACAGGAGGGTTTGCTGCACCAATCGCACCTTTTGAAGTTTTGCAGATGGATTACATCCAACTTGAACGCTGCAATAATCTGAAATACGTCCTAGTGGTGGTATGTGCCTTCAGTAAATGGATAGAGGCATACGATACAAAGGATAATACTGCTCTCACCACAGCGAAGGTGCTTCTAAAGGAGTTTTTCCCTAGATATGGTGTTTGTAAACTTTTGTGGAGTGACAACGGACCTCATTTTATTGGGCAAGCTGTTGAGCATGTCCTGAAAGGATTAGGGATCAAGTAGAAATTCCATGCAGTCTTCCACACGCAATCAGCAGGATTAGTGGAGATGTACAGCGCTACTTTGAAATTGAAGTTGGCTTAAATACTGGCTTCCACGTCTTTGAAGTGGCCAGATGCACTACCCTTGGCATTGTTGTCCATAAGATTGGTGCCACATTCACGATCTGGCCTTACCCCATATGAAGTGGTCTTTGGGAGATCAATGAACATTTGGGGAGTTCCTAAGCCACGCCCCATGCATGATGTTCCATGTGTTCTGATGAATGATTATTTGGCACAGTTAACCCACAGTTTGATCTCTATTCTTTAACAGGTTCGAGAAGCTCTTTCTGACAGATGTACAGGTGAGGCCCATGAACTCCGTCCTGGCGACCACGTGATTGTCAAGGTCTTCGACAGATCGAACAGTTTGGAACCGAGGTGGCGAGGACCAGAGCAGGTGCTCCTAGCAACAAGGACAGCAGTTGGAGTGACGAACAAGAAGAACTGGGTCCATAGCACACACTGCAAACGTGTGTCGCATGCCTTGGTGGAACCTGCTGTTTTGACCGACCATCGAGAGATAATGGAGACGGAGAAAGCTCAAGCTATCTCACCTGACGAATCTGCGGAAGTCTTCCGGGACCACACAATCGCTGGAGAATCCCGATATCAGCTGAGACCACGGATAGAATCTGCTTTGCCGAAAAAGACTGGTTGAGCTACCGCCCTGGATTAGTGAAACGGAACGCCGATGTGACAAGGGGGGGATCAGTCCTGCGTAGTGTAGTGACACCCGTCTTGGCCCGTGGTGAAGAAATCAGCGTCTTCCCAGGGATAAGAGCTCCAACGATTGTTTCAACAAGTTTGTAGAAAGATAAATTATTGCTGTTGCTAAAATGCATAACAAAAGAATCATTTGTGCTGTAGGGTTTGATGTTGCTCTGGTGGTTATGGCAATAATCACCTGGTTTGTTGAGAAAGTGGCTCCTGCTCGACAGATTTTTGTTGCCACAACTACAGCGCCAGTGGAACATCATTACTTCACGCTTCCCTACCATGAGCAGAAGCATCAACAATCCTACCTAAATAATACATTCATCCAGATGTTGTATCATACACACTATGCTACGAATAACACCAAGTGTTGGGTGTGTGGAATGATACCTGAACACCAAAAGAAAGGAGGAACACCTTTTATTCCTCTACCGTTTTCCCATAATGGTTCGTGTCAAGCTTGGTATGCACTTTTGTTTGCTTTTGGAAACCCTTCAGTAGGTGGGATTAACTTTCGTCTGAATAAAGTATGCTATCAAGATACAGATGGTTATCCTCAAGCTAAAGGGAATAAATGGGAATGGGAGGAGTATCAACCTGACAATATTTCGACACCATATGTCTTTACGAACATGAGAAATATCAAGAACAATGAACCTTTTGTAATTTCTGTGACAAGAGCTAAAGCAGATTTATGTATTATTAGTGTTGGGAGAATTCCAGTGGGACGGAGTGAATGTATTTTAACACTGACTATTGAAGGAGCTAAATATAGTAGTTTCACATCTTCGCACAATAACTATTTTGTTTGTGAAAATAAGGGGTACTATCAACTACCTGTTGGGTGGTCAGGGATCTGCTATGTGTCATTTCTGTTGCCCCCTGTGTTTTTGGCACCTGCGTCATATCACCTCGACTTCAAATTGTATAATGACATTTCCAAGAATAGATACAAACGAACAATAAGTACTGATGAGGTTGATCAGACTGATACCACTTTGCAACAATATGTCGATTTTAATTTGGGTTTGTTCTTCTTCGTGGGTGCTGCATTAAACAGTAGGAAAATAAGGAGACTCACTCGTGTTGTGGAAGCTGTTACCAATGAGACAGCAATGACACTTAGGAAAATTACAGAGGAACTGCAAATTGCAAGGATTATTGCACTCCCAAACAGAATGGTGCGTGATTTTGGCTGATTGAGGTGGTGCATGTTGCATCATCGGTAGCAGTTGCTGCGTATTTATACCAGATCACTCACCTTCAGTATACGACGCAATATCAAAACTGCATAAGATTGCTGCAGAGATTCACCCAGAGACTGGTACATGGACTTTTTCGACCTGGTTCTGGACACTATTTGCTACTTGGGGCTGGAAACTACTGACTATTTTATGTATACTGATGGCGATATTATTTACATGCTGTACTTGTATACATTGTGGTCCTATGCTTTGCTCCATGCTTGTACACCTGCCAAGAGAAATATTGCAGAAATAAAAGAACAACAAATGCTAAATAAAGAGATCATTGATATTATGAGCATCAATGTACAGGATGCATATCTACATTACCCCAGATGAACGACTGTCTTCAGCTAATGCTAAAAGGGTTGACTGTTGTAATTTGGCAACAATGGGGTTGGCATTAGCAGAAGCCATCCTGTACATAGAGACTATCTTGTCCGTTTTGTGGAATCTATTTTGTATTTCTGTCAGCCATTTTGTTTGCCATGTGCTATCATGTGCTCACCATGTGCTCTGTCCTACCTTCCTGTTAACTGCTCTTGAAATCTGCCTAGAGACTAGATATATTTAGCCTTTTCTGCTCCGCACATGCTCAGTTGAGCTTGCAGCTGTCCACAGTCTGTAACTGTCAGGATGTGTTCACCAGAATTAGCAACTGTTAGCTCCTCCCACTTGTTGACTGTGCATTTTCTGTATGACCTTATATGTACCTAAAACCAGCATTTTGTACTTGTAGCGCCTTCATTTGAGCCCCTGTGTGCGTATAAAAGGACCAAGGTCTTTCCATTCAGTGTGCTACTTCATACATCACCGAAGGGTGCTGTGTGAATGTAGTTCCACCTCATGAGGTTTAATAAACTCTGTATTTTCCATTCTAGCTTCTGGGCCAACTTCTTCCTATTGGTCTGAGGACTCTGTGCAGATATTGGAGAACCCCTAGCAATGGTAGGCCTTGCTGAGGCCCACTAATACAATGCGACAGTGGAGAGAAGATGGCGCTTACGTCAGCTGATTTCTCCTTTTCAGAAAAGTGGTTGCAAAGTGTATCTGATGAATCCCATCCAGCTTAAGGTTATTTATCAAGGGAGGGTCCAGGTATTTACTTCTGAGATTCAGGCTGAAAGCTATTTAAAGGAGATGACCACTGGCTGATGGACCTTTTTTGCTGTATTATTTCTGTATTTGTTGTATAAGTAAGGGGCGGGCTTTACGGGTTCGTTTTTTTCCCTGTTCTTCTTATTAGAATTCTCAGATGAGGAGGGTGGCAAGCTATTGATATAAAATTGAGTATGGTTTGGGAAATTAGTGATCTCCTCTTTTGAGTCACGGGTAAATAGGTTAGGGTTTTCTTCTCCTTTTCTTTTTAGTGTTTTTTTTCCCCGTTCAGGTTGGGGAGCGACTAATGGCTCACTCAGGAATGCGGGAGGCATCGCAAGGGTCTGAGTACCTTTTTTGCCATAGTGAGGTGTTGGGGGGAGGGGGGGATGAGGGTGGTGGATCCTTTTTGCGGAAAGGGGGGTGATATGTTAAAAAGATCATATATTTGTTGTTTGAGAGTTGGCCTGATATGTTTTGTCTGATTATAGATCTCATGCCTCTGGTATATGTTGGTCCTAAATAATGGGGGTATTAGAGTAGCTTCTATTAATATCTGTGAGTTGAACGATCCAGTAAAAAGGCACAGGGTTAGGGAAGATGTGCGAATCCTGAGGGCAGATATTATCTGCCTTCAGGACACCCACATTGAAGCTATCCGTAAAAAAGTTTTGGAGCTTGAGGGGTTCCAACTAATTTCTTGGACAAAGCAAGAAGTTAAAACGAAAGGTGTTATACGTGGGGGTTTGGCCAATATTGTCTGCTCTTCGGTTGATAACTATGGTAGGTGGGTGATTATACAATGCTCTATTCAAAATAATATGTTTACACTTTGTTCTATTTACGGACCAGTTCTGGATGACCCTGAATTCTATATAGACAACAGGATGTGGGAGCACACCGCTGACCTCTCAGGCAATGTGCGCCCCTGGCATTCTGGTAAATGCAGTCTCTGGTAGCTCGCTCCGATATTTTTGAGTATTTTGCCAAGGTTGGCGCAGATGGTGCTGATCTCTAGACACGTTATTCTGGTTTATTAACCGTCATCCGTAGAGAGTACAGTCTTTATTTTAGGGTTTGCTGAGTAGGCTGCCAAACATTATATCAGGTCCGGTACCTCTTACTGGCACGCAGGTGCTTCATCCATGAGCTCGTCAGCTCAATGACTCACAGAAGTACTTTAAATAGACAACAGGATGTGGGAGCACACCGCTGACCTCTCCGGCAAGGTTCGCCCCCGGCATTCTGGTAAATGCAGTCTCTGGTAGCTCGCTCCGATATTTTTGAGTATTTTGCCAAGGTTGGCGCAGATGGTGCTGATCTCTAGACACGTGTTTCTGGTTTTCCTAACCGTCATCAGTAGAGAATACAGTCTTTATTTTGGGGTTTGCTGAGTAGGCTGCCAAACATTATATCAGGTCCGGTACCTCTCACTAGCGCACAGGTGCTTCATCCACGAGCTCGTCAGCTCAATGACTCACGGGAGTACTTTAAATAGACAACAGGATGTGGGTGCACACCGCTGACCTCTCAGGCAAGGTTCGCCCCTTGCATTCTGGTAAATGCAGTCTCTGGTAGCTCGCTCCGATATTTTTGAGTATTTCGCCAAGGTTGGCGCAGATGGTGCTGATCTCTAGACACGTGTTTCTGGTTTATTAACCGTCATCAGTAGAGAATACAGTCTTTATTTTGGGGTTTGCTGAATAGGCTACCAAACATTATATCAGGTCCGGTACCTCCCACTGGCAACAGGTGCTTCATCCACGAGCTCACCAGCTTAATGACCCTGAACTCTATAATTGGTTAAGCTTGGAGCTGGTTGGCTGGCCTTCTCCGATTATACTATGTGGGGATTTTAATATTAATTTAGACTGTGTAATCTCTAACCATCCAGAACTAGGGTATCAAGGACGGAAACCTAGAGTTTTTAAGTCTCTTATACATCTAAAGGAGTTACATGGACTAGTGGACATGTGGGCACAAGCAACAAGTAATGACCCGGGGTTTACTTATTTTTTGGCGCCACACAGAATGCACTCTAGATTGGATTATTTTTTCATTTACCAATGTTTGATACAGGGCTCTAAAATAACTTAATTCCCCAAAGTAATGTCTGACCATAATCCACTCGTCTTGGAAGTAAATATCAAATGTAAGAAGTTACAAACCAACTGGACTTTTAATAGGGGTCTGTTAAGAGACAACTTATATATGGAACATATGGCAAACTGGATAACAAGATTTTTAAAGGCGAATATGGGCAGCACAGGTATACAAAATGTCTGGGATACTCTTAAAGCAGGCATCCGGGGCGAGACGTTACAGTATGGATGAGAGAATCAGAAAAAGGAAAAGGATAAGATCTTGATTTTGTATAAAATATTGGGAGTTGCTGAGTCTAATCTTGTTCAGGTACTGTCACAGGGGGGGGAGGCCTAAGCGGCACAAAGCAGGTTTCAATAGCAAAAGCAGCTATAACTGAAATATCTTTAGCTAAATCCGCTAGCAAATATTTAGCCTAGCGTTCCAAAGTATATGAAAGTAATGAAAGGGTGGGCCATATGTTGGCGGTTCGGACAAAAAGGAAAAAGTGGCATCATCACGGATTGCTAGTATTATAGATCCGGATGTTGGCCCGGTCACTGAAGAAGGGGCAATTCTTTTGACCTTCCAGAAATGTTATCAAAAACTATACTTAGAGGATATAAGGGATAATTCTGAGATACAAACTGAAATATAAAAGTACCTTAATGAGATAATATTAGATCCTTTGCCCCCTACAGATTATGATATGTTAGAAGCTCTAATCAATTTGGATGAACTACTCTGTGCTATAGCCTCTCTTCCATCAGGGAAAGCTGTCGGCCCAGATTATATACCAGGGGAGTTTTATAAGATATTTCAAGCTCAGCTCATGCGGACAATGTTTGAGATGTTTAGTTTAGTTCAGAATCGAGATAAATCTCCAGAATCATGACGGACAGCTAAGATAGTTACGTTTTTGAAAAAAGGGAAGGTAGCGACAGATCCAGGCTCATATCGCCCTATCATGTTGATCAACACCGATATTAAAATGTATTCTAAGATCTTTTCTAATAGATTGTCATTAGTAATTTAAAAAATGGTGTCGCCACAACAACATGGCTTTGTCCCTGGGTGGGAAACTATCAACCACATACAACGGGAAATTACACTGTTTGATTACACCAAGGTTACAGGAGACCCTATGGCCTTAATTCTGCTGGATACGGAAAAGGCATTTGAAAGGGTCTCCTGGCCTTTTTTATGGGAAGCACTGAGGGTTTACGGTATAGGCGTGAGATTTATTGGAGCAATTCAGAGCATGTATAAGAATCCAGGCGCCAATGTCACAGTAATGGGAGCACAGTCAGGGGTAATCAATATCATGCGAGGTACGAGACAGGGTTGTTCGTGCTCCCCTTTATTATTTCATTTGCCATCTACATTGACCCTCTAATCAGGAAGATCCAGGCCAATGAAATAATTCAACTTATTCAAGCCAGAGGGGCCGATGTTAAAATTTTGGGATAGGCGGATGACTTGGCTATTCTGACAACCACTCCTCAGTTGGCCTTAGCTCAAATTAACAGTTTAACTTCACAGTATGGTAAGATATCTGGATATCATTTAAATGAGGGGAAAACCCAAATAGTCTGTAATGATAATGTTAGGCTCGTTGACCATAGGATAGTTGCAAATGCTAGATACCTAGGCATAGAAATCATCTCTAAAGTTGAGGAAATTGTGGAGATCAATCTAAAACCACTTTTACACAAAGTCAACCTAGACGCCCGTAGAATCAATAATTTACACTTAATATTGATAGGTAGATGCAATGTAATTAAAATGATATTTCTCCCTAAAATCTTATATTGCTTTTGAGCAATTCCGGTGTGGATAAACAAACTATGGTTTAAAAAATGGGATCAACTAGTCACATGGTTTTTATGGGCTGGACAAAGACCAAGAAGGGCCCTTAGATTTATGACTCTTCCTAGAGACAGGTGAGGGTGGTCTGTCCCTAATTTTCAAGTTTATTATTGGGCGATTACCTTGACACAGATAGGAGATCTATTAAATGGGGGAACTCTGGACAATTCTGACCAACAGATATATCTATTTATCAGCTAATTTATGGGGTAGAGGCTAAGGAACTTCATTCGCGTCATATCGATTTTGCTTATTTTAAAAGGGTCAAATTTAAGGTTTTATTAAGTGTGTATAGGGTTTGGACCGCAGTTAGGAAAATGTTTGGAATAGGGCGGCTACATGTTTACTCCCCTTTCACAAAAAACACCCTCTTCCCGGAAATATTTTCAGATCTACCGTTTAAAAACTGGATGGATAAAGGGGTTCACTGTATCGGGGATCTTATATCCGATACGGTAATGTTATGTTATGTTATGTTATGCACTTTTATTAGGCGCAGAGATGCTCCAGCGAAGGAGCGTCCTGGCGCCGCGACAAGGTAGCAGCACAACACAACGTGACAACACACAATAAAATAAAACTAGGGGAACAGAAAGGTTTTCACCGCACGGCGAAAGGAAAGCAGGTCCCTGAGGGCGCGAATCGCCGGGGGAAGGGAGTTCCAAAGTACCGCCGCACGGACTTGGAAGGAACGTCCGCCAGCTCTACTGCGCTTAAAGCGAGGAACAACAGCCAGTTCTAAATCAGCAGATCTTAAAGCTCGGGCTGGAGTGTAATGAACCAGAAGTTTGGACAGAATCATGGCCGGAGACCCCTTGAGTATTTTATAGGCGACACAGAGGACCTTGAACTGAATCCGCTGAGCCACCGGGAGCCAATGTAGCGAGCGCAGGGTACTGGAAGTAGGACATGATCTAGGTAGTCCTACCACCGATCTCGCAGCGGCATTCTGGATCCGCTGCAGGCGTCCAATTTCTGCCTGGTTCAGGCCAACCAATAGGGAGCTCGCATAATCCAGCCTAGAGATGACAGTGGCTTGGATCACAAGTTGTCTAGTGGCGGCATCAAAAAACTTAAGCACAGGACGGAGCCCCCGTAGAATGCCAAAACAGCAGGCCGCCGTACGTTTGGTATGGCAGGCAAACGTAAGGGAAGGATCCAACCATACCCCGAGGTTTTTAGGCTCAGAGACTGGGGTAGGTGTGGGACCCAAATCCCCTGGCCACCATCTCCCTCCCCAAAGTTCCGGTTGTTTTCCAAAAAGCATGACCTCGGTCTTACTGGCGTTCAGCTGGAGACAGTTGGACGTCATCCAGCCAGCGACCGCCCGCAGTCCTTGTTGGAATCTGGGTGCATCCACATCGGCATCCCAGCTGATCGTGACCGCTAGCTGGGTATCATCGGCGTATGACACCATTGTCATACCCCATTGCCGGACAACCTCAGCTAGCGGCCTTACGTATAGATTAAACAACGTAGGACTCAGCGAGGAGCCTTGGGGGACCCCCAGATCCAACAGATGGTATTTGGACTGGTACGGAGGGACGGTCACGCTAAAGGTCCGATTGGCTAAAAAAGACCGGAACCATTGGAGAGCGATGCCGGTGACACCAGCCTCCTCTAAACGACGCAGAAGGATGGGGTGTGATACGGTGTCAAAGGCGGCGCTCAGATCTAATAGCACCAGCGCCGCCGTTTGACCCGCATCGAGCACGGAGCGCAAATGCTCCACCATATAAAGCAGAGCCGTCTCCGTGCTATGACCTGCTATGACCTGCCCGAAACCCATTCTGCGTCATATCAAGGATATCGGCTTGGTATAGATGTTCCGAGAGGACCGCGTTAACATGCGCCTCAGTCACCTTGGCAGGCCACGGCAGAAGTGAAATTGGCCGATAACTTTCGGGCTTGCTACCATCCAGGCTAGGTTTCTTGAGAATAGGCCGGACCATGGCCTGTTTCCACTTGTGTGGAACTACGCCGGATGTAAGCGACGTATTGATCAGAGAACATAGCGGTGAGATGTCATGCACAGCTAGGTCTTTGAACACAGCCGGACAAAGCGGATCCGCTGGGGACCCCGACCTCACTTGGCAAGCCAATTTGCCAAGGCTTTCAGATGTTAAATTCGGAAAAGAGTGCAGCTCCTCGGATGTCAAACGTTTAAAAGGTGTTTCTGCGGGTGGACTAGCCGACGGAAAGGCCCGATAAATAGCATTGACCTTTTCCAAAAAGAAATCCGCCAATATTTCACAGTGCTCAACAGAGCTCTGGTGGATCGCATTCACCTTTTTAGCGGTAAGGTCTTTCAACACCTTGAAAATGGTCTTAGAGGGGTTAGCACTAGTCCGAAATTGTAAGGCATAGAAGGCAGCGCGGGTTCTGCACACTGCTCGATGATAGAGTTTCACAGTGGCCAGGTACAGGACCTTTTTCTCGTTGTTATAGGTTTTGCGCCATGCCCGCTCTGCACGCCTACAAGTGGTCTTAAGTGCCCGTAACGCGTCGTCGTACCATGGGCTGGAATTCCTGGCCCCCGATTTACACCAGACTATGGGGATAAGGGAATCTAATGCCCTAGTCACCCAGTTGCAGAAGCCATCGTAGCCTTGATCTACAGCCCCAGTTATATCTAATGGGTCGGACGACAAAAGACAAAAGATGGACAAAAGATGGTAAAACTCATCCAACTTTTTGTTGGCCATTTGAGGCCATAAAAGAGAGATATGAGGTAGAGAATAAATATTTTTTTTTATATTTACAGGTTAGGGATTTCCTAAGTAAAAGATCTGCGATTTGGTTGCATATTCCGTTATTGGATATGATCAACTGGGGTCGGTTTACAATTTCCTCTTCATATAAGTTGGTAAATGAGAAAAGGCGAGATGATTTAGCTAAACATTTGGACAGGTGGCAAACGATTCTGCAAGCACGGCAGGGAGAGTGTGAGGACTCTATCTTGTATAGTCAAACAACGTGTATTTCTGCAAATCTGCAGGTACAATGCTTTAAGACCTGGTATGATTTATATATAACTCCAGCTCGTATTTATAGATGGGGGGGACCTCCGGGATAAATTGTTCTCACTGCGGATTGCTTTTTGCAGATAGAACGCATATGTTTGCCACCTGCCCCTGTTTGTTTCAACTGAAAGTTAAAATTGAGCAGCGTTTAGGACATATTCTGGGATATCCAGTTGTATTGACCCCCCAGATTATTATGTTGGGGATTTCTAACCAAGCTATGGAGTAAGCTGATCGCAAATTGGTCTTTGTCGCTATGGCTGTATTACGGCTTTGTTTAGCTACGGATTGGCTTGAACCGATTCCCCCGTCAATACATGTCTGGTTTAGTAAATTATTATTTGTGTATAATTGGGAGATTTCTGTGTTTAAGAGAAGGGGCAGTAAGGCTGGGGATCTTTATCCAAATGGTTGAGTCAGGATGCAGTGTCAATATGATGAACTGTATGTATTTCTCATATGTTTCAATTTTCGTTTTTTTTTTCTCTTTTTTTACTCTCTTTCTCAGGGAGATCCACCGAGGTGGGGGAGGGTGGTGCCATAATGTAAAAATTGGGGTATCTGATCTAGTTTCTGTTTGTTTTTCTGTCATACAGAGGAGGCCGTTATATTGTTATTCATGTCTGATGCCTTAATAAAAAATATTTAATAAATAAATAAATAAATTTAAAAAAGGAAAATGCTAAATTTAAATAAGTTGTCCAGAGCAAATGTGAATTATTTCCAGAGACAAAAACAGAACCCAGTCCAACAGGTTGCTGTGTTTCAAAATGAGACTTTTAACCCTCACAATTCTGAATTTACCAAGTCAATTGTGAAGGCAGTGGAAAGTCCAGATATAGCTTCAGGAGTTTTAAACAAAGAAATTACAAACCCAGTTTTAGAAGAATTTGCACCAAAAATAGGCCCATTTGAGGAAAATTGCAGAATTGTAGTTTGTAACTCAGGTCTAGCAGGAAAACAATTGTTTTGCAAATTAAACAGCACAAATTACTGTACACCAGATAATGTATTTTTCAGATTCCTGATGAGGATGTACATTTTAAAATGGCCCAACAAAAGACAGCTGTAGCAATGCTGTAGCAATGCTTTCAGAAAAGACAGTGGAAAAATTACCTTCTGATTTGAAAAAAATAATAAACGCAGAAATAAGAGAGTTCACAGAGAAGGATTCCAGATTAATAAAATGTGCAGAACATGTCTTATTAAAATTAGAACCAAATTACATGTATTCAGGAGCACCATCAGTTGCAGACATTTTACCAATAAAAGGATTTTTGATGGAATTGATTGGAAGTGTATGTAACTTTCTGATCACAGGTTCACAGAAACTAAATAAAAAGAACAGAAACGTGCAGGAGATTAAAATCAGTATTTATCCATGTTGTCCTGTGGTACTGAATCCAGGCAATATATTTTTCCACATTCCATGTGCTGAAGGATGGCTTACTTTTATTGATTTTTGCCAAGCTCTTGTCACAGTGCCATTTCATGAGAATAGTCAGGAGTACTGTCAAAGAAGTTGAATACATGGGACACAAAATTGGAAAGGGAGGTAGAAAGGTGTCACCAGAGAGGGTGGAAATAATTTCCAAGATAAATCTTTTGGAATGGTTAGCTGCTGTAGAGAGGGGTTACTAAACCTTTGCCTAGTGGCTAAGCCTTTACTCAGGCTGACACACAAGGATGTGTCTGATCCGCTTCCATTGAACAACAAATGCACCAAAACATTGCTAGACTTGAACGAGAAAAAATATCGCACCCCTGCACTAGGAATGAAAGTTTATTTGAAAGAAAATACACCAATTTGCAGTGAGAGGGAGAGCTGCGCTCTCTCATTGCCTCTTCAAAAACGTGAATGTTTTCAAACGTCTGTGATGTATTTCCCAATGATCTTTGACCCTAACTTCACCGAAATGTCAGCAAATGAATTGGTGTGTGATGAAACTGAATATGAGTGTCTAAATGTCATGCAAATATGCATAAAGCCAAAATCAGACTTTAAGGATGAACGTCTGAGTCAGCCCAACAATGTCCATTTTGTAGATGGCCCATGTTTGAAAGGTAACGCTGCACATGCGCATTGAGATACTTCCTGTTCTGAAATCACCGGAAAGAGTTTCCGCCTCTCCTCTTGCCCGACTTGTTGATTTAAAACCCCGTGTTTCGCCGTCCTTAATTTACTTACGGCGAGCGTTTGGACAGGGGTAGGTGCGCTAGAGGCAGCACCCGTATATCTTTGTAAGTACCATTTCGTTCTAGTCACTTAATGGTTGGCATCATTTTCACCTACCTCCTTTGGTGCCTTCACATTTATTTATGTGTCTGGCCTGTGTCTATTGTTTCCACAGCCCGACTATACGCGGGCGTCCATTCTCTTGACCATTGGAGGAGTGCTTTTACGAGTGCTTGGTAAGCATGGTGATGGTGTTCCACCTATTTTCACGTTTTGGTAATTCTACCATATTTCAACATTAGTAGGCTCCTGCCTCATAGTTGTTACACGTTTAACCACTTCCATGTAGCCGAGTCTGGGTGCCTTATTTAAACAATTTTAACAATATAAGCGTTAATTGAGCTATTTGCTCTTTGTATTAACGGCCCCGGCCTCATGGTGGACCGTTCCCGTGTGCCTGCGCAACTTTTCTGTGAAACTAGGTGTACAAAAAAGTGGCACCTTGTGATGCATCAAGTAGTTACTGACGCTCACATGTGGTTTATCTTGTTTTCTTGTTTCCTAGGCATCAACCAGGAGCAGCTTCTGTGTAGCAGCTGAATTTACATAGAGGGTATACAGGCTTCCTTACCCGCCCTGGCTGAGATAAGAGGGTTCTCATTTTAACTTTTATGTATTTTGTTCACGTGCACTTCACTGTTTTTTGTTTGGTCCTGAAGAAGCGCCAATGACCTACGGGCGACAGAGGCGCGAAACATGTCGACCGCGACTATAGACACCCGGGCATAGTGGGCCTTTTGGGGTCAGTCATTTTTAAGCAGTATTCTTAACTGCCAAGGGTTTATCAAATAAAACTTAACGCTGCTTTCATACCCTTGCAATTTTATCACACTATCACGTTTGCACGTACATGAATTACCCTCCTTTACCCTTCCCCACACACCCTCATGCAACATCCGGCATTTCCTCAAAAAGATCTCCGATAAAGTGACCCTTCGGGGGACCCGTAGGGAATTGCAGCGCCGGCCCTACGAGGAGCAAAATGCCCGATGATGAAGCATGACATCCCTCGGGGTGTGTGAGGGCAGCAGAGGATGTTGAATGCCTTTCCCTCTCATATTAGGGTACTTTATACCTAGGATTACCTTTCCCTTATCCTTCCCTGTTTTTAATGCATGGGTGACTGTTTGCACTCTGATACACCGGTGACTTTTGCACCCTTGTATAGGAACTTTGTCCTCCTTATTGTTACCAGACTTGTATTAGGAGCATGGACACTGGACCTTTTATTAGCTCCTTGGTCCCCCCTCTTTTTTGTTTAATTGAAAGGTAACAATGACACATCAAAAGCAGCACATGCCGTGCTCCTTATGCATTATGTTGTCAAAGTTTCATGGCTTTCAGTAGTTACCCCAGAAAAAAATTCGAAATTGATTGCCCTTACCATAACATGCAGTATATCTGCTCAAATGAGAGCCACTGTTGTCATGGGAGAGAGAAATGCAAATTTAGTTGCACAAAATTGTGTTCTGTTAGCATATACATTCTATGGAATCTTCACAGGTGAATAAAAAGAGGCTCAAGAAAATGTTTCAGAAGCAGCACAATAACAGGGTAACAGGGTTGTATCAGAACTGTTTTTGAGAAAAATTACAACTGCATAGTGGCAAATGTGTTATTGCAGAAACTGATGTCCAGGTACAGATTGCCAGTTTCTCTGAAATCAGATCATAATGAGGTATCAAAGATAATGAGTGCAGAACAACATATTGGACAAGGAATGAATTGTAGCTATCTGCCTGAGGTGTCAAGCATAATAAAGCAACACAATGGCAGCACAGAGTTACCTTTTGCAAAAGACTGTTTTTCAGCATCACCAAAGTGACTTGAAAATACATATGCAAATGTGGGAAACACTGATGAGAACACTGCCACTGCTGTGTATGTCTGGTTGATGTACAGTGTGCAGTTTCTCACCAGATTGCAGCTGCTACACAAGATCTGCATAATGGATGGTGCAACGACTTTGATCTGAGAGATGCTGTGGTGAAACATCTGAATCTGATCAAAGTGAAAATAAGAGTGAAAAGCCTTGGTTGAAAAAAGTGCAAAGGATTGATGGTGCTCTGTCAGAGTTTCTCAGCACCTAAGAAGTCACATTTGCATGGAAAAAGTACAGAATGCCACACTGTATGAGCTGTACTGATGGCAAGGTGATGACAAAGAGCAAAGAAATGCTGAAACTGTCCTGTTGAATTTTCCTTTTATTATTTTAGTTACTTATTTTAAAGAAGACTAACAGCTCCAAGAAGCTATTTACAGAACTCTGCACTAAAACATTTGAGCTTGGCTATATATGATCTGATTACAGACCAGACTTGTGTTTGCCTTAGAAATAGAAGTAAAATTGTTATATGCTCAGCTTTTGCAATACAAATGTCACCGGTGAAATTAAATAAGTGTGATGAATTATAAATCATTTGATTATGATTTGAATCATCAGAAAGGTGGATTGATGGAGCAGATTTCATCTGCAGTCAGGCATTGCTTTATTTTTTGTGCTTCAGACAGACTGCATTTAAAATTGACACGCACATTTTGGTGCAAGTGAAAACACATGGCACATAAGACATGAAATGAGGCCTAGTCAGTCTGAAATGCTTTTGCTGAATTAACATGTGTTTTTGCAGTGTAGAGAAAACTTGTGATTTAAGTGGCCTTTTTAGTTGTGAAGAATAACCATATAATGTGTTCTCTCTTCCCAGCTCATTTTCTAGTAATGTACACCCCTGTCCCTGTCTTAAGAGACTTTGGCTTGTTGCATATTTAGAATATATATATATATATATATATATATATATATATATATATATATATATATATATATATTTATATTTATATATATATATATATATATATATATATATATATATATATATATATATATATATATATATATATATAAATATATTCAACAAACAGTCTCCATGGGAAACAGAAAAGAGCCGCAAACTCCAGCCTTGTTTTTTCTTTTTGAAAATTTTAATCTATTCTTCAATCCATTACGTAGTCTCCGCACAGGTTTAACCAACGTGTTTCATTAGCTCTATACTACCTTGATCACGGTTAGTTGGTTTGGCGGGCAACAATCATTTAAAAGCATTTACAAACAGGAAGCCATCATTTCCCAGCTTGTTGTGTGTCTCGGGAGGGGAAAGGCAGCTGCCACAGGAATTCTGGGCCTTGTAGTCCCTAATGCTACCCCCGTGACAAACAATTATCTTATTATGCACCATTAGATATGTTTTCATCACATTCAATTGCTTCTAGTTCACAAAGCACACCACTGTAATCAATTTACAATTATTTACATAAATATGCGCTCATGGTTCTGCTGATTCTGTAACCATTGTCAATAAAGTTTATCAATGCATTATTTTCCTTATCTTTTTCCCAATGCATTTGTTGTTATTCTTTTTTAGCGCTTTGACAGTCCTTTAGTCCTTTGTTTTTTAGCCCTCCAGTGGGCAAAATTGATGGTGTTATGGCTTTATACTGAGAGGTGTTAGACACAGTTCTTTACCTCGATGTTGCATAAATATTTTGGATTTAATTTGAAGGAGAAGTTTGAAACTATTATTCTCACAAATGTATGTACAGTTCTTCCGACTGATTCAGTCCGAAGGGTGTCATGGTGCGGAAATTCAGTATATGACGTGACTCCTTTTGGCGTAGGATTTTTTCTCGGTGGCTACCTCTATCGGATGAAGGTATTGTTTCTATCCCGAAGAATTTTAGAAGATTCCATTTTCCATTGTGGTGGGTTTCCATATGTTTGGCTACCGCGTTGTTTCTGTCTTTATTTACAGTGGCACGGACATGCTCTAGAATTCGTTTTTTTAGCTCACATATGGTGCTCCCTACATATTTCAGCTTGCAGGGGCACTCTATGATGTAGATGGTGTATTGGCTCTTGCATGTGATCAGTTCTTTTATTGTCCAGACTTTGTTATTTGCCATTGTTGTTTCTTTTGTTGGGTTCGCTATTTCACAAACTTTACAATTGTGGCATTTTATGAATCCCTCCGTTTTCAACCAAGTTGTCTTCGAGTTTTTCTTACTTAGGTTTCTAGCTCGCCTGTACGTAATTACTGGATGTCTCCCCATTTTTTCTCCAATTGTTGGATCTAACTGTAGGATCTTCCCGTTTTTCCTCATGAGTTGCGATATTTGTCTGGACTCTTGATTGGAGTCCATGATCATTCTTTTGGGCTCCTCTTTTGAAACGATTTCCTTATTTTTTGATTTAAGACAATCCATCCTGGATTTTTCATTTGCTCTCTTCCAACACTTTTGTATCATGTTTTTGTCATATTTCCTCTGTTCAAAGCGTTTTATGGTTCCTGCACTATTTCTCTTCCATTCATTGTCTTCACTGCAGATTCTTCGCAGACGAAGAAATTCCCCATAGGGAATACTCGTGATCAACGATGGTTGATGGAAGCTAGTAGCTTCCAGGGTTGCATTGGTCGCTGTCGCCTTTCGGTGTAGGGTTGTTTCTATGCAATCATTTTTGATATACACTTCAGTATCCAGGAATACCACCTTGTCCTTACTTTCCTCATAGGTGAATGTTAGACCTGGAGTACTTGTGTTCAGGATTTCAAAATATTGCTGAAACTCCATCTCGCTTCCCTCCCAAATGATGAAAAGATCATCCATAAACCTTTGCCAGGTAACTATGGATTTGGTGAAGCGTTCATTACTGATGTTCCAGGCTACCTCTTTTTCCCACCAGCCCATAACTATGCACGCATAGCTTGGGCTGAAAGAAAAGCCCATTGCAGCTCCATTTTATTGGCAATACAATTGATCTCCAAATAGGAAAATGTTGTTAGTTAAACATGAGGAAATCATACTCTGTAACATGTCGTTGTG